>NC_051061.1:2981485-3618985 GCF_904848185.1 Acanthopagrus latus | reverse complement strand
TGAGTCTCTCGCCCTGCTTCTCCAGAGGCCTCCCTGGCTACTGTCGCTATTCTCCCGCCTCTAAGGCAAATGGAAGATGCTGAAGTGAGTTGTTTACTGAGTATACTGAAGCACCAGGCTAGTGAGGATGTCTTACTCACTTGGTGGACTGAAGCACCAGGATAGCGAATGCTGTTACTGAAAAGTTCCCTTCTGTTGACTGTCTGTCTAGAGTCAGTAGTGTTGAGGTATATGGTTGCCTGCCAAGTATATTGTATTGAAGTGTGAGGCTATTGTGGAGGTATATAGTTGCCTGCCAGGTTTATCATATTGAAGCGTGAGGCTATTGTCAGTGTGTAGCTGCCTTTCTGGCAATATGATACTTTTCCTTCCAGTAACAACTAGACTGGCTGCAAGTGTGGATCCGTACAGTTTAGGTAGCGAGCATGTCTGAGCTGGCAGGTGGTAAGAGGTCCAAGGTCGTTGCTGCTCGTCACGGTTGCGGTGAAGAGAGCTTGAGAGGCAATACAGGTTGTCACGGTAACGGCAGTGAGAGGTCACAGGTGTGTTCCTCTCACTGGGTTGGCTGATTCGGTGGAGGAGGTAGGCAGTGGGAGAAAATCCCTGAGGTAAATGGAGAAGTGTTGCACAAAAACAAAAAGGAACTGAGACAGATAATAAATTGCTGTTTGTGTCCTTTTCTAGTTCTCTGGGAGGTAGAAAGCAGGCGAGGTTTTCTGGATCGGAGAAAGAGGAGAGGACGGTGGGAGGTCAAACTGTGTTGTATCAGACTCGAGTTTTTTCTTCCATCTTATGCCTTTTGAAATAGAATGCTGGTGGTTTCCCTGTGTCCATCTGAAACAGTCGACGCTTGGCTCTGCCTCTTAACATGCACAGGTAGGTGTTCCTCAGGGGCTCCGCCTACAGAAGACAAAACACACAGACAGGTTAGAGTATGACCACAGAGAAATATTATTATTGCTATTATTACTGAGCTTGACCGAGGGTGTCCCTTCTCACAGACTGAGTCTGTGACCTCTGGGTCTCTATTCACAGTCAAATACTGAGACTCAGTTTGATAACTTAAAGACAAATCAAGTTTTTCAGACTTAACAACAAAGCATTTGAGGAAACACGTTAATAGATAGTTAAATATATAGTTAAATACCTGACACTCCCCACCAGCCAATCAGGACTGAGGAGGCCTTTTTGAGGGGGGCAGAACATCCTCAATTCTTTAATGCAGGTCCAGATAGAGTGTGAACCAGACATTACTTCCTTTCTGTCTTCATCATACAGATTTCAATTTATCAGAACAAAACTTAAAGTTTCACAAGGTCCTCAAAAGGGCTGCACAGTGGCCCAGTGGCTAGCACTGCTGCCTCACAGCTAGAAGATCTCCCGTTCGCGTCCCGGTTGGAGTTTGTATGTTCTCCCTGTGCAAGCGTGGGTTTTCACCGGGTACTCCGGCTTCCTCCCACAGTCCAAAAACATACTGAGGTTAATTGATTATTCTAAATTGTCCGTAGGTGTGAATGAGAGTGTGGTTGTTCGTCTCTATGTGTAGCCCTGCGATAGACTGGCGACCTGTCCAGGGTGTCCCCTGCCTTCGCCCTAAGTCAGCTGGGATAGGCTCCAGCCCCCCCGCGACCCTGCAGAGGATTAAGCGGCGTACATATAATGTGTACAGATGATGGATGGATGGAAGGTCCTCAAAAGTGTAGGCATTGTCAACAAGGGTGCTTACCTTAGTAAATAAATGGCTTTAGCTAAGTACAATTTGGAGGTAAAAGTACTTTGAATGCTAATTATTTTTTTACGAATAACCATAGATGAAAACAAAGTAAAGAAACAACATTTTGGTTGCAGTACAGTTTACATTCACTTCAGGGTGGTTCAAATTGATTTTCGAGATGGTTCAAGGATGGTAGAGAAAAAAGGGTAGACTAGATCCCTGAACACAGAGTGTTTTCCTGGTATAAAAAGATAAAGGAAGATAAAACATCAGGTCATTTAGAAAGCCTGCTTTATCTTTGGATGTAAATGTATTGTTTTTTTTTTTTTTTTTATGTGTTCTTCTCCTGATGGACGGGCATCGCATGCTAAGATTTTCCCAGTAAATTCAGGCGTATTGTAGGGTGTGCTTTTTGTTGAAAATGTTATAGTCTCAATGATTTAAGTACATATATGTTAAAAATGAAGTTAAATGACTGGTGATGCGCTCCCCAGTGTAGAGAATGGATGGGCAGAATGAATGGGTTTGTGCTGGTGCTTTTTTCCACCTGTGTAACTTGGTTGGTTTCCAAAATTACACCACTATCAAAATGATGCATTTCCACTGTAATTACAGTACATTAGATGTGGCGTCACCGTGAAGTACATACTGTACCCTCAACAATAATACTCCTAAGTGGCTATAATTAAATGCATACTGATAAAAGATGTGTTCAAAAACACGCTGCAACATGTCGAATGTTGCACAGTGTGTTTCAATGTTACAATGGCTCTGCAGCACTGATGGTGCTCTCATACAAACACGTTGATTCTGCTATAACAAAAGCTAGAGCACTTGTTCAGTATGCAAAGCAGCGAGTGAGTGAACAATCTATTGTTGGCATCCACATCTGAATTCACAAAATGTACAGACAGACACACACACACACTCACACTCACACACACACATTCCATGTTAATCTTCCTCCATCTGTGCAAGCTGCTCTTGGTTTTGGTCTTTGTCGTGAACACGTACATCTTGTGACTTTTTCTCTGCATACAAACACAAGATAGATTCATGCTTATGACACATGCACACACATGCACACACATGTACATACAAACAGACAGTTGGAGGCTTCACTGCACTTTAAGTGGTCACAATCAAAGCAACTATGAGAGTTGAGGTCTGTCCTCACTTTTTAAGTCTCACTCTCTACCTTTTTATCTGAATGCCCTCTGTCTGCATGTCTCAAGGCTCAAGCACTCTAAACACTGCTGGCACCACTTGTCGATACATTAACAGGGAATTGGACAGGCAGATGCACAATGTCCTACACTCACAGACTCACTTAAAAATTTAATTAAACCGAGACATGCCCAAACTTTACACCCACCTGCTTGGGGCAGGTTTAGAGACTTTTGAGTGGGGCGGGGGCAGACTGGGTCACAGATTCAAAGAGGTGGGAAACATTTTTCTAAATATAAATAAATATATCTAAACCCTGGAACATAATAGGTGACATGGTATATTCAATGTAAAGGGAAACAAAGGTAGCTCAAACTATTCTATATGAAATATAGATAACAATAATAATCATCTAAAGCTGCCATATGTGACTCCAAATAACCTACACCCATAGACTCTGACAGAACATAGACATAAAATCCACCCCAAAAGAAGGCTCGTCCAATGTAAGCTTATGAGAAAATGATCCCACTTCTGACCTATTTATTACCACAGTAAACAGTTCCCTAATAGGTTTATGGTCTCATTTTGTGTCTCTGTTGTGTTTTTGTATCTTTGTAGTCCTTATGTTGTCCTGTTGTGTCTCTTTGTGGTCATTTAAGGTCTCTGTAAAAAGCTTGTGCTTCTGTGCCTCTTTTGATTGACCCTCCAACACGAAATGTTAAGTCATTTCATTCATCAGTAATGTATCCCCAATCCTGAAAGGCCAGCTACCTAGGGCCTTCTCACTCTTGCCGAGAGGGCACCCAGGGCTGGCCAATCAAATTCCATGGGGGCCTGTGCCACCTCCACAGAGGCAAACACACAAGGATATTAATGAAGGTCTGTTCAAAACGTCAACCACCGCTGTATCAGGCCTGCACAGTATGTCAAGGTTCATTTTGGCCTCTTTGCCCTCCTTTCACGTATATTTGTGGCAAGAACAACAACAAAAACCACCACACTCCTAGTCTCTGCTCCTCAACACACCGGAGCCTCCAAGGCAAACAAATGAGAACTCAGCAGAGGGGCTAATTAAGCTGCAGCAGGAAACGCCAAATCAAAGAGACATCAAGATTAATCTTCTGAAGGAAGACGGCAGGAGAACGAGCGGGGATGAGAGGAAAGAACCACTTTGTACAGTATGCATCATTCTGTAAGCAGGAGGGAAAAGAAGACTTCCCTCCCCCATTAGCTACAGTGACAGATGCACAGTACAGGCTGCTATCGGTCGTTCACCAGATATACAGTGTCAGAATGCAAAAGAAACCTTGAGTTTATGCCTGGTTGCCTGCCAAATTAGCTGTGAAAATGGAAAAATAAATAAATAAATAAATAAAAAAAATAACACCATCCGTCAACAAAATGAACGACCATTTGGATGTCGTAAAGAGAGAGAGAAAGAAAAGAAGGAGAGGGGTAATCTATCCTTCTAAGAGGATCAAATTTAAGGCTGAAAATCCTCAACACTTTTTCAAATCTTAAAAGATTTCACGAAAAGAGCAAAGCCAGCAATGAATTGATTCAAATAAGTATTTTTCTGCAATGCCTTTGGTGCTGAATATTATCCATTTCTGCCATGGAGCAGAACCCATCTATGAGGTTGCACAGTAAAATGAGTAGCAAGGGTATAAATAATCCTATATCACAGTAATGTCATTTGAAAATCTTTTTTTGACCATGCAGGTGGCTATGCTCTATGTATGGCAATGCCTGTCAGTAAGTAGGTCCACCACTTCAGTCCAGACTCACTAACAAATCTGAAAGCAGATACACTTAAACAATGTTATACATTGTTCCATTGCCCACCGCAAATAGTTACTAAGAAATGCACCATTTACCCCAGCATTTGCGATGAACTACACTGCCCAGCTTTTTCACCACAGCTGGAGGAAATAACAATATCATTTTATTCATGGACTAAATGTATTTTACTGTAACCTTTTCTATATTAAGCAAATTTTGCACATTGTTACTGCATAATAAAGATTGTTGGATTCCAATGGAGGGGTTATAGGCCTGGTTGGCAAGTGAGTCGGCTGACTGCCGGTTGTTGTTCTGTATCTGACTGTGACCTTTGACCTCAGAGACCAGGCAGGAAACTAAAAAGGGAAGTTACCCTCCAGGCATCAATAAAATATCACACTAATGTTTCATTGCCTCTGAACCTGCTGACTTGTTTTTTAATACCAAGACACTGGCACACTGACCTGAAACAGTGTGAATGCATATGTGTGTGCGTGTGTGAGCGCACGCATGTGTGTGTGTGTGTGTGTGCGTGCGTGTGTGTGTGTGTGTGTGTGTGTTTGTAGTAAGCACAGCCTCTTGGCTGAAGCTCTGGCTCAATATTTGGCAGCAGGTAGGGGTTAGGTCATACAGTGCAGTGTATCTAGGACTCTTTTTTTCATGACTCTTTTCTCCTTTGATTTTGGATGTGGATGGGGTGCTGAGCCTAGAAAACACCCACAACCAGCCTACGCACACTCTGCAGTAACAACAGAGGGTACTCAGCCAAGAGTGTGTGTGTGTGTGTGTGTGTGTGTGTGTGTGTGTGTGTGTGTGTGTGTGTGTGTGTGTGTGAGACCTTCTCTCGTCCTTAGCAGTGCAATGTTACTCTGCACCAAACCCACCATGCTAAATTATCTGTTCTCAGCAGCTTTTACTAAAACAACAACATGTTTGCCATGAAAAGCTAAAAAAAAAAAAAGAAAAAGAAAGAAAAAGAAAAGAAATTAATATGTTGAAATGAATTAACTGAAAGTGAATTTATCAGGCATGAAGATCCACTTTGCATCCGTGCATTTTTTAATTTGGAAAGCGGCTGGGCTGTAAAATTAGGATCACATTTTTGTTAGTCACTGTGTGGCACTGCAGAGCGCTGTGGTGACAAAGCATTGCTTATACTGGCTCTAAGTTATTATGGATATGTGAAACTATGACAAACAATGAGACAGCATGTGATCCTATCAAGCTAGTCAAGCCTGTTTAACAGTACAGAAGATCCCATAGTTTGATGGCAGTAACCCGTTACAAAGGCTGATAACATCGCAGCTTTGTCTTCACATTGGCTTAGGTGTGGTGCTCCTGATAGTGATGTGTAATGAATATTTCTCTGACATTGTTCGAGCCTGAGCGGAGCATTCCTTCATGTAACATCCAATCTGCAAACTGATCTCTTCCCCTTTATCTAAAGGATATCAATAACATATCGCGCAGTGAGAGCTGGTGAGGAAAATGCAATGAAATCGAGGAAAATGTGCTACTGATTATTTTTATGGATATCATACTGTATACTCTAATCTCAGTGTTGAGCAATAGTTATGCCCATTGAGCCACATTAGTGTTCAAGAAAAAACACACATAAAATCACTATTAATGATAAACTTAACATTTTTCATGCGCATAATACAAACTGGAAAGGAAACTCTATGTTCTTGATAATGTTGTCTTATCAAAATAACATTTAGCATAACTCTGACTCAGCAAGTACAGCATCTACACACTCCGGGAGAGGACATGGTAGTATGCACCTTTAAAGTTGGTTTGCAATCCACCAAACACGCGAGACTGTCGCACCTGATTGGAGTCACGCAGTGAAGACTAGAGAGCCAAACATGTCGCCACAAGTGTGGATGTTGGTTTTCAGTATTAGAGGAAGACAGCACAGTCACAATTTGTAAAATGTGTTCCACAAGGGCCTGAGAGTTGGTGGACTAGTTTTAACCAAGCCCTCAAGGCAAGGCTTTGAGCCAATTTAACAAAATGGCAGAGGTGCGTAATTACAACATCAAGGGATGAATTGGGGCCAAAAATATATTTTCCTATAAGTTTTTACTGTGAAAGAAGCATCTTTTTGAACGTCACAACACCCACAGAATGACACATTTTGATGTGTGTGCTGCATAGGACCCACATGTGGAGGTTCCAGGTAATTTTAGACCCTGAAATTTGAAACTTTTTGGCTTTGTGTGCTACTGAGCAGCTTTCATAGAGAGAGAACTGGGCTTTTGCCTCCGACACTGTATCCAGTTCTCATTGTAAGTCCATGGTTTTACATGATAAGTTGATCTTATAATGACAATACAGTCGCTATCTACTCACCCCAATGTCGACTGAAAGTTGGTTGAAGTTTCATAGGCAACAAATTATTCTGAGAGCTTTGCAGCTTCGCAGCATTCTCTTAAACAACTGAGGCAGAACCCCTGATATCCAAAACTGATTTAGAAAGACAGTATTTACAACCTCACCCACATCATGTACACTTTTAGCTTGGCAGCTACAGTGAACATTTTGGCTTAAAAAGGTGTAAATAGCATCTATTCAAATCAATACTAGAACTCAGGGCTTCCAGAGACTAATTACACTGGATGAGCTGTACCTTTTGTTCTCTTTTTTTCCAATTGTTTTTTTTTTTTACCTCTTCAAACAAATCTCCCATCTGCTTCAGTTGTTCAGGACAATGCTACAGCGCTGTTTTATTGTGAAGTTCCAAAATTGTTCTGTGGCCTACAACCTTCACTTTTCAACATCATGCGGGTGAATAGATAATGACTGAATCTATTATTTTTTGGGGGGCTTATCCTTATCCTTTTGCACACCAAATTGTATGAGAGATATGGAATATTAAACCATCCATCTTTTATCGTTACATCGAAGCCTTTCCTAGCCTCAGGTGTGCATAGACTACAGGTTATGAACTTCTTTTTAAAGCACAAAAAATGTGCGATTATTGGTTATCTTGTCAGAATCAGCCATGAGTAGCTCGTAACTGTAAGTTATCATGTGTTGAAATATGTGCTGTGCATCCATAATCTTAATAGTCTCAAAAAGGGCATTATCATTGATTCAGACAATCTTGAAATTAAATTTAGGCCAATGTCAATTCACCAAACCATATCATAGACTTTTAAGACCTCATAGAATATAATTTGAAAATGATGGGAGCATTATACAGTGCTGGCAATGATAAACCAGATGAACTTTTCAGATGAACAGTTCTCCAAGAAAATGGGTTTTACAATGCAGAACTTAACACATTTCCCACCAACATAATGAAGCAGCACACTATAAAGATAGGAAGTGGACGTTTCTTTGCTTCCTGTAAAAACACTTACATCCTGGATGGACAATGGAACTCAAATAAAGTAGGCGATTAAGGCTGTGTTTTATTGACGGTAAGTAAAATACCCTTTTTTCATGGGATCCTCTTCATGTATCTGCGCTCTGTATCATTTCTCTACAGCACATTAAAGCCAGCTGAACACATCTGGCTTCTTTTGATCATCTCTCTCAGCGTGAACCAATGCGGGGAAAAATGCACCTGCGGCTTGACTGCAGCAAAGTATATCTATTTTCTTTTTTTTACATGCACGACTGATGCCTCGCAGAAAGAAAGACCAAATGTGTAATTGCATATTTTTCAGAATAATGTCGCTGGTTGCTGTATAGAAAAGGTCTGATATGAAAGGTGTAGGGGTCATTACTGTCATTTAGACAGCAGCAAGTAACATGCTTACAGTAAGGTCAATCTTGAATAATAAAAGACCTTGAGAAATAATGAAAAAAAGCCAAAGTCCTTAGACATGATAAATCATAATTTTCTTTTCAACATTCAATGCTCTTTTAGATATGCATTGATATTCCATTCATGTCATCCCTGTTACATGTGGAGTTTGCCCCCCACTGCGAAGTCTGAGGCTCATTCAATTACACTCATTCCATTTGGGACTCTGATATGAGCTGGGGTAAGACGCAAGATTCAGTATGCACAGTGTGAGCTGACTGAGGCTAGAAGGGAACTGAAGTGAAGCTGAGTGAGGCTCAGCTGTGAGAACAGAACGAAAACTGGAAAAAGTCCATGTCACTGGACATCTTACCCAGTGCGACTTGTGCCCAGTGATAAGGAGGATGTGTGTGGTTTGCTTTGAGACAGAAGTTTGCAGCTTAATAGGAAAGTCAATTGTTATTTCATTAAGCTTATATCTGAGTACTACAAAATGCCATAAACTCTGAAAATGGCTGTTAATGTTTTCACTTTATTCAAAGTTGTAGCCCTCAAAATAATTAAATAAATCCCTTAATGCTTGCATTAATAATTGCAGCACCAAAACACTGACGCTACAACACTATCAAATCATGAAAATAAACAAAAGGCAGACAGAAGACGAAACAGCTGCAGCAGTTCTGTTGACTAAATGAGGTGGAGATACAAAAATGATTTCCTGCTGTAGGAAACATGACAAGGAAGCAAAATATACAGGAAGTGGAAATGAGAGCATTAACACCTGAAAAATATTACATACCTGATTTTCAAATGTGTGTTTGAAAGGTCAGTTATTATCTATTCATCCACCATGATGATGGAAAGACAGGCGAAGATTTATAGTCCACAAAACATTTTCTCTTGCTTTGCAACTTCGCAGCATCCTCCCACACAACTGGGGTACATTGCATTCACTGCAGGTCATTGTGAAACCTTTTTTATATGCCCATATGAACACATACATATGATTGACTTGAACATGTTACTTTCTGCTGCAGCTGACAATATCATGGCTATCTTGTGGAGCTTAAAACTATATTATTCCGCTTCTTATATGACCTCCTATATCACCGCCTACATGATCTCAGGGGACGGTTACACAAGCGGGTCACACGAGGACACAGAGGCATGCACTCTATAAGGACAGCCGCGTAAACACACCAGTACTGCTGTATTGGGAAACTGCATGAAACAAATCATTGCATTCATCTGAGCAAAACAACACAGAGAAGCTTTTATCCACATCCATGAGTACACATTATTTGTGTAGGGATGAGGACACACATAAACACACATGCACGCACGCACGCACACACACACACACACACACACACACACACACACACACACACACACACACACACACACACACACACACACACACACCAGCCCACTTGTCACACCAACAGCACAGCATGGGTGACCTTGGATGCCGTAAGCTTTGCCAGCGGCTGAGCCAAGACCAGGACAGAAGAGGAGGGCAGGGAGGAGGCAGCAGCATGGGAGACAGATGACAGGGGAGGAGAGGCAGAGCAGCTAAAGTAGGAACAGATCATTTTAGAGAAAGTAGGAGGATGGAGAGGGATGTGAGGGAGAAATGGAACAGGGGGAAGTTGAGAGGGAACGAATAAGAAGAGGGAGAGGGAAGGATGAGGAGGAAGAGAGAGGAGGTGTGAAAAGCTATGTACATGAATAACCTGCCAACGTCTTCATATGGTTGCATAGCAACCATGCGAAAGTCATGAAAACTGAGCCCTGTGCAATCTGCCAAAAAGGGAGAAAAAAACAGTACCACTTTGATTTTCAAGCACTTGGATGCTGAACAAGTCCTCCATTTGTGCAACACGTGCACGGACGCATGCACACACACACACAGCTTCATACATCAACCTATGCACATACAAATCCTATACAGCTTTCTGAGGCAGATGGGATGAGGTTAAGTAGAAACAATGAGGACTGGTGAAAAGGACAGCAGCAGGGAGTAAGGTCAACAAAGTATTATGGTAAATATATATTTAAAAAAAAGAAAGGTGGAGACAGAAAGAGAGATTATTGTTGACCAACACTCAGACATGGAGAAAGTTGCCATCTCTAGCTGCTCTTTCTTCTTTTCGAAAAAGGAGGAGGATGGAGAGGGATACTGTTACTGCATGGTACATTTTTGTCTGACATAAACATAGACATAACCCCGGTCCCTCCGCCCTCCGGCTAGACACGAGGGGGTAACACGTTGACACTGAACCCCCCTCTCTCCCCGGAGGAGAGTGCTACCCACGGGCACGCGGTGCAGCGGCAAGGGTGAGACCAGCTTCACCGGGAGTTTACAGTTTCTGAAAGAGAGGTGCGTCAGACATCGGCTACCCTCCTCCACAGCTCCGACGGTGTTTCCGCAGCGCATCGCCCTCCGACCCTTGGGCGAGGCGCCTCCAGCTACTGGAGGCGAGGACCAAGAGGCGTCTGTGGAGGGACAGCGGGTGGTCGTGGGCCACTGCTTGCCTGAATCAATTCAGTATCTATTTTCTGAATAGATACTGAATTGGGAAAAAATATACTGTAATGCACTGATGAATTGATATTTTTACCCACCTCTACTTTCAAGCCCCTGAGGTTAAAAGCTAAATTACGGACGTGATGCTGAGACAAGGAGTCTTTCAAACCCAACACAGGGGTGAACGTTGGAAGGCGCCGGAGACATTTTTCTCACAATGGACAGGCCATAATGGAGGAAGCAAATCTTTTGATTTGTATTCATCCCAAGCAGAACGGAAATTGCCATCAAAACATCAGCGTACTGGTTTGGATTTATTTAGATTTCTAAAACAGGATGTCTATTGCCATAAAACCAAATTATAATAAAAATGGAGATGATATGTAGCACTTCCTATTATCATTCTGAAGACGTAAGCCAAAGGCAAACAGGAACATTCTCTGTCATTAGTCTCATTACCTATTCATTAAAATGTACTCTAACACTGCAGTGATGGTACAGACTGCACCGCTGTCATTAAGTCAGTGCAATATCCTGATCTGCTGGCTGTCGCAGACAAATCCCTCAACGAAATATTTAGCAGAGGCCCAATCATCAGGATGGCTCCTCAGATTTAAATTTCATCTCTCCCACTTTGCATTGTGTCTACTGGTAAAACATTTACATCTTAATGTGCCTCGGAAGCTGCTGGACATCAGGGAATGCATATATCTAGAATGTCTATGTTAATATCAGTTCAACAGATGCCAAGTCGGACGAAAAGCATTCCCTCTCTCCACTCAGATTTTCCCAGCTGCTGTGTGGAAATCAAACCGCTCTGGTCCACTTCTTCGCCTCCTCTTATGTCCACTTCCTTTCAACTCCCCACTCTCTGAAACAATCCTATTCAGCGACAGATCACACACAAGTGGTTTCTGTCTTTCCGAGAGGCCAATGACCCACTTAGCAAGTTTATACCCAGGTCTTCTGGGCAGGCACTTATTAGCCCTGCTATTCAATGTATACACAGTGTGTTGTCCTCCATTCCAGCCAGCTTATATCGTATGTTATATTTAACATGTTTTGAGGACTGTGCCCCTTTCTAAATCTTTCATTAAAACAAATACATTAGATGAAGATTTTAACACATTAATTTAACAGTGTGGTTATGCGCCATGTTGTACATCTGCAGATATTTTACAGCAAGCTTGAAACTAGATCATATTTCATGAGGAAGATGTTTTCGGGTTTTCCCTCCCTCTGTGCTCGGGCGGCTTTGCCTCAGCTCTCTGTGATTAACAGAGATTCCTGAAAGAAACCTATAGCTGCTGCGTAAGCGTCTGCACAACAAGCACCGAGCTATTCTTGTTCTTGTTGAATAGTAATTCATATTAGCTGACTTGCTGAGTTAGATGTCTTGGTCGCTGTTTGGCTGTGTTAGCAAAGTCATCAGCTCACTGGCTTTTGATCATGAACCATGTCAGCCAATTTCCAGAGAGGTCAACCTTGTAGCATGTTACAGCCAGGTGTTTCTCTCTGGTTCAGGTTACGCTGGCTTGGTGCACTGCTGCTGTTCCTAGTTGTGCGCAGCGCTTGTGACAACTTGGACCGCAAACTATGATGGCAAAAACAAAGTATACATGTTTACTTCGCGACATACATTTTCAGGGCATAACATTGTTATGATGACTTTTGTTTGTTGCAAACATACAAATTGTTAGAGAAACCTGGGATTTGTTTCTACGCCAGCTGTGTTGCACTGAGAAACAGTTTAGGGCATCAAATCGCAAAAAAATCTGAATTCCTACACAATACTGTTTAATCATAGCGGCATTTACACAAAGCACATGCATTGTGCTTAAGCTAGTCCTAGACCTGTTTTCAGACTTTAGGGATAGAATTCATAGAGGAGCAGAAGTCCTAATCTTTTTCACTGTTTACACTTCAGAAACCCCAGTCAAGTTAGCCAGTATTTGGGAAAAACATTGGTTAGTTCTAATACTGATCCATTCTTTTTTTTTAACAGTGACAATGTTTCAACATATTTTGAGAAATTATTGTAAAACTGAATAAAAATCTTTAATTATACCTCGAGGACTAGATCCACACCACAACATAAATGCAATACTGTTTTGTTATTTCCATCCATGGATTGTATATTCCTGTGACATGTATCTTTCACATCATTTGTTTAGCATGATCTCATGTGTGTAGCCATTAAGCTAATATTACACACTACCTTCATTGTTCCTGCTTTGAAATGACACAGGGCTAAATTCTTCTTTCTGCAAAACACCTACATAATACATTTCAAAGAAAACGAATTCCCACAAACCACGACGAATTAAATAAAGATGGGCAAATGCCCTGGATTATTGTACTGACATTTTACAGTCCAACCCGTGCACTCGTATGTAAACATGTGAGTTATGTGTAGGCCTGTCACAATAACAAATTTTGGTGGAAAATAAATTGTCCCAGAAATTATTGCGATAAACGATAATTTGTCATTTTGAGACTATTTTTCAACTGATATAATGAGAATGGCATAATATTGCAAGTACGCCCTTTCAAAGATCAAACTTTTATTTCTAAAGAATATTTAACATTGGAATTGGAATGTGAAGAAGACATTTTGAATATCTAAAATAAATACACAAAAGAACCAAAAACATACAATAAAATGGACTCTCAGTCTCTGTTAACAAAAATTGCACTTGAATTACACACAACCAAAACGAGTTGTGGAACTGCCGTTTGTGACACGTATGTTCTCCCAGGGAATTTGTACTGGTTGTCAAATGTTTGCAGCATTTATTGAAATGCCGGCTTTTCGACGGTATTAAAGGGCTGCATCTCTTTAGCGATGTAGAGAACTACACTCTCTGTGAGTGTGCGCAGTTTTGCACCGTCCTGTTTGTATTTTGTTTGTCGACTAAACGCCCCAGTGATTGTGGACTGTGGAAGACGGAGACGGCCCCTCTGTAGCTTTAGTTGTAGCTTTTTTTCCCCAGCCGGGAAAACTGCATCAGATGATTATGCTTTAGGTGCAGATGCATGTTTGCTGTATTGCCACTTTTAGTTGCTACTGTTTTACAACAAATGCGACATACCGACTCGTCCGGGTTAAGTGGTTCACCACAGTCATTCGGTTTGAATCCGAAGCGCTCCCACACTGCAGCTGTTGTGTTTGGCTTTGAAACCAATTCCATCGTTGTTTTTATTCCTCCAAACCTCAACTAGCGTTACCTCTGGCCTGCTACTCCTCACGGGGTTCTCATGCGGCACTCTGTGTTATGTCAGAGGCAGGGCCCCGCCTCCCCACACAGAGACAGAGTGACTGATAATAGGGTTCACGTGAGAGACACGAGGAAAACAAACAAGCATGCAAATGGAAGGTGAGAGTGAGGTTACTTTTACATATGGTCTCCCAGGCACTACGGTACATGACAGAAGGATATTTGTCAGACATACGCATGCTTTACACACACACACCCAGGGCTGCTCACAGAACATGGAGGAAGATACATTTTAAACAGATTTTCAGTGAATTGACAAAATAAAATGACGAGGAAATACCATCAATTTAATATTAGTTACAGTGGTATGTTGTTCTCTAGATAATTTACAGTGCAGGAGAGGGAAGTGAAAGGCAGCTCACTCATTTCTAACACTACAATAACCGCAACCGCTCCAGTGGAGCTGCTCAGTGACCGACAGATCAGACGGAGGTTGTGCTAGGCACTTTGCAGATGTGAATGTTTAACTTTTTGAATGTGACGAGGGCGTTCCTGGAAAAGACTATACCTGAATTAATAAAGGAAAAAGAAAATTGAGAGATAAAGAACCCTTTGAGGACAGTGGCCAACTTTCAATATTTAACAATTTTCTAGCCAAAACTAAAAAGGGAATGTAAATATGGTTGGAAGATGCACTAACGCACTAAGGTTATTTTACAGAGATTAATGACAATAAAATAATATAATTTAAAAAATGAATGATGTCGAAAAATGCATGTAAATATGCAATCCATTACAGTGTTTTGAAAGAGTGCGATGAAATTCTCCCCCATCCTTTGTGCAAAGGACTAGTACTATAAATAAAAAGACTGGAAAATGATTGGGCTTTATAGTGCTGATACTGAGCCATAAAAATGCCTGAAATGGCTCTAATCCTGAGGACCAGCAAAGGACTGTACAACCAAACACGAGTTACCACAAAACAATACGCCAGCATGTCACTGCTGCTTAATCTAACTGAAAAAAGAAAAAAACAACCTCAGAGGACTGAAATTGGGTCAGCACACATATATCGCAGCACCGAGGCAATGTCACAATTGACCCCAACGTGATGATGGGTTCATCCCACGGTCAGCTGTCAGCTGGAGTCTTGATTTCAAATCAATCATGCACCATCAACAAAACAGGGGGATAAATAGATAAAAGAATGAGGACAATAATGGTGGTTGTTTGGTGGGTGCTCGGATGGGAACAGGGGCTCCCTTGTCTCACCACGGTCCACCCGCATTATCTGGGCCTCAAACTAGATTGTCCAAACCTTCCCAGCAGCACTGGTCTAGAAAAACATCAACGGATGACCAGATATTGCTCAACGATGCTGGATGCTGTGAGCTGCTTCATTAATGCTTCATGCCACTGAGCACTGCTTTGGAAATGAACTGGAGTGTTTGTTGCCCTGTCAAAGCATTTAGGGCCCCAATCATCCCGCGCCAGAGACGAGCAAATTCTGGCATGATGAGCACGATGAGCAAAAACAAAGAATGGAATTCACAGATAAACAAACCAGTACGAAAAAAGATATCGATACACATAAAGACGTACACATGTCAACCCTTAAGAGACACACATGTTTGTTTATCTCACTGAGTGGGGACAAATGATGCCTCACTGTGCTTTGATTTGGTCAGTGAGCTAAATTTTAAAAAAAGGCTTTTTTATAAGATGGATGGCTAAGGTAAGATGGTGCAAACAAAGACAAATACTGATTTTGCATTTTGTCCGATATCATGTCTATATGTATATACAAGTTTATTTCATTATATTTCTTACCTTTTAAATTATATTGTTTATTTTATTTTTGCTATTGTTATTGTTATTTTTTTTATATTCTGTACTTTGGCTGCTGTGGCACAAAAATTTCCCCATTTGTGGGACACTGAAGGATTACTGATTCTGATTCTGAACGCACAAACAGGAGTCTACGGATTAAGTGAGTGCAAATAAAACAAGGAACTGGTGGAAAAAAATAATTCCATCAAGATTGTCTTACAGCAACAACCGTAGGTTTAAACTGTAGGGTCAAGGTGCAGAATAACTAAATAACTAAATAACTAAAACTAAAATTCAGTTATTTGTTACTTTGTAGATCCTGATTTTTAAGTCTTGAACAGCCATTACTTGTGGGGTGTAATCATAGTGCTGTGGGCAGCAAACTGACTGTTACCACAGAGTGGTGACTACAGATTCAGAGAGGAGAATTTTTTTTATCAGTAATCAGACACAAAAAACCACTGATACAGATAATCAGAAAAACGCTAAATATCTGCCCAGATAATTGTCCAAGCCAGTATTATAGTACTATTTACTGTAATTCCATTGTATTTCTTAAAGGACACATGAGTGCGTTGTGCGTCTCCAAAGCTCAACAAATGCATCAGATGTATCAGCATATATGTCTGACAATGAGCAATAAAGTACAGTTTGATACTAGAAGACCAACAAAGTGTCTCTGTGTGTTCGCCTTTCAATTATTTTGTAGTTTCTCAGGGAATCTCTTTGGTTTCAAGTGAAGTTTCTCTCCAGTGTCCCTGTTCCTGCTTTGAGATGTCTCCTGTTTTATACTGTTTCATCACATTCGCTTTCGTCTCTCATTACTGCTGGTGAAAACACATTTCCTGGTTTTGCTGCTTCATAACAAAAGCCTTTAAAAGACAAAATAAGGTAGGACTTCGGCTGAGAATCTATACAAAGATAACCATGTTTGTCATTGACGTGGCAGCACTTTGTTGCCAGCTATTCTTTCATAATTCTGTGGGGGAAAGGAGTACTTAAAGCCGCTCCTTTGCCCATTACTCAAGCACGTCATTAGCTAAAGACAAGCTTTCAATCAAGGTCCCCCTGTTGTGGTGGAACTGCAAATCCCTTACATGTCAAGTCACACTGAGTTGAGCCACACTAGTAGATGTATATGGAAAGATGCTATGGCAGCTTCCCTGCCAGCTCAACGAAACAGTGTTTTTCCGTAACAGTTGGTAGCACTGATTCTCCAGTCAGTGCTATTTAGCCAATGCATTAGAGGAGGTCGCAATAAGATGACAATAAAAGGAGATCTAGATATACCTCAAACAAACAAAATTCGGAAAATGCTACGTAGAAATGTTTTTTTTGTTTTGTTTCTTGCATTATTTCAAGGAATTGTGTATACATGAATTCTGAATTGTGTGTACCGTTTCTTAAATCTATATCCACTGAATTTTTGTTATCCTAACACTAACTTTTCTGACCAAGCGAACAGTACAAAATACTTCAAACTCCTGGTATGAAAACTTTGGACAACCCTCATCTGAAGCGTGCTGGGAGATTACTGCTGCGATGTCTCTCTGTGCTAACACGGGATATTCTACACGGCAAGGGATGAACATGAATCATATTGCTCGTCAGTAACACTGCATTGCAAATGAGGATGTCACCCCCGGGCCTGTAAGCTTTCATCTGTGGGCCTGAACTGGCATGTGAACAGGACTGAAAATAAATAGAACTCCTTGTACAAATTCTCCCACTGGATCTCTTTTTATGATTGTTAAGAAAATAACAGGGATTATTTTGTTGAATATGGGAGCTCATGTAACTGACTCCCCCAAGATCCTTCTGGCAAAAAAAAAAAAAAAGTGGAAACTCTTTCTTTTCAGAATTTGTTCTTTTTGAAGCTCCCTGTGAATAGGATTATGAGGGTAGACTTCCAAGATCGCAGATTCTGCTCATCCAAAAGTAGAAAAAATGTGTTCTACTGATGCTATTTCAGTGAGCAAATTGTTTTCTAATGATGCAGGCCCAAGGAGAGTTTCTTTCTCATACTAGGGTGCAATTTGGATGAAAGAATGGCATATGTGAGCTCATTCACTTCCTACTCCTGGGTCTGGAGAGCTAAGATCTGCCGATTAATATCACAGCCTATACGCCTGTTAAGACTGCATCCATATGAACTTTTGAGCATGCAGAAACATGGCGGGGTTTTTTTTCAGAGGTGGGACACACTGGCACACTATTATGGTGATTGGACATGCATTTCAGGAGATCTAGGAGTTTGCACCAATAGCCCGATGCTCTCTAACAGTACTGTGGATACTGGATTCTTTCAGACGTAATGATATGCATCTAAGGAACGTACAACAGAGCAAAGGGAGAGGTAAGGGGGCAGTCAGACTGGGCCTGGGTTAAACAGGAAGTGTGTCCATTAGCAGCCCATTAGAGGCAGTTGCTGGTAATCATGTGTGGGGTCATGGTAGCACGGATGACAACCAAGAATATGCCTTCAATTCCATCATCATACTTACCCTGCTCCACACTTTGGAGTGACTAGCGAGCTTTTCTGTAGCACAGTGTGACTAACCTGACTGTGAAAAAGGTCAGCAAAATGTCTGAACATGGACAAATTGTTCGACATCCAGGCAATTAGCGTGGCCAGTGAAGAGTAACTGCTTATTTCTAACAGCTGTAAAATGAATCACCAAACCCTTTAATGGTTTTCCAGAACAAGACAGCTGCTCTCGCTCACAGTGAGCTATGGCCTGCCTTCACATATCTGAAAAACTAAAGAAAAGACTGAGAGACTCATGATGACATATCTCAGCTTTTATGTAGGTTAATGCATTTTTTGCCTTTGGGTCTGCAGTGTACTCAGGTGTTCGTTGGCGGGCTTGCAACCAAAATTATTAATGCAACATTTAAAGGACTCTATAATTTAAGCTGAGGGGAGAGTTTGCATCCTACAGGACATGTTTAGTGGTTCTGAAATGGTTGAACACCCACTGGCATTTATAGAGGCATGTAGTTAGTGTTCCAACTAGGTGCATGGATAAAACTTTTTCTTATCACAAAATTCTGAAACTCAGAAACCAAACAACCCTGGGACAACTGAGGCAGGTGACACACTTACTTTCCAACAACTACGCTGTAGTGGAAAGAAAACTCTGTGAGGGAAAGAATATTTTCTGAAAAAATGTATTTACAAAGTGGAACTTGTAATTTCATGGTGGATCAGGAACTTTGCTTAATCTGCATCTTTTTAATATAATGTACCGATTAAATATTAGCCACTTTCATTTAATATTTTTTACATAATTATTCAAAAAGAACTGACTGCTATCCATTTAAGTCCTCAAGTTTATGAACATCCCCTTATTTTCTTTTATAACAGAATTTGTTTATCAAATCCCTTATTGAGTTTTTACCACACTGAAGTCTACACTTACATTCCCATAAATTAAGATTTCTATTTAAGTTTAAGCTGTCAAAGTAGGGATTGGTGTAGAACTGCAATGGTATGAATGTATGAATGAATGTTGTTGTTGTGAAGTACAGACAGAAACTCTATCAGCAATTTTTCTGAAAATTAAGGATGAATATTAGTAGTTTTTAAGCAGGAATGCTGTCTAACTGCAAAACAACTTCTCCAATGCAATGATTTGATGCTCATCTTTAGAACTGTCAGACATGACACTCAAATCTTTCAGGAGGTCTTCAAATTAGATCTCACAAATTACTGAAGATCTCACAACTTCACCATATTTTCTTAATCTATTTACTCTCTATATATGGTTGTTTTCAATCTTATATTATTCTTCAAGTAGACCAGCGGTTAGGAATCATCACTGTGCACCACAAGAAAACTCAATGGAAAGTAAGTCTGTCATTGTTCTCTTGCTTCTACTATCATGAAACATTCATCCCAACCCTCCCAATCAAAGTTTACAGACAGCAGGTGAAATCAGCTGATTATTAATTTCAAATGCCGTATGGTTTAATGAACATTTTTCACAGTTTGGCTGCCTGGTTAGCATGCTTTCAACAAGTTGGTGCCTGTACTCCGCAACAACATCACAACGAAGACCAAAAGAGTAGTGACTGCAGAAATGGTCTCATTGACTGATACGTCATACATTTCAGGAGAGCCTTCAAGTTAAACTTTCATGCATATCAAATTAATAATTCAAGCTGATCAGCTTCACAGTTCTGAATCAGATCCTCATCAATTAAGAGCAAGGAGTTCATGTAGGATGAGGTTAACTAAGTCAGTTATTTCAATGTGTCAGATTCCTTTAATCAGCATTTCATATCTCCTGCTGCTCATCTCATTTTCAGGTTGTAGCTGAAGGTTGTGAATATTAACCAGGCTGACGGTAGAAACTGCACTATATCTGTCATCTCAGTTAAGAAAAGCTGATTGAAGAGCTTCCAGTTTTAGTTTTTAATATCTTCAGTTCCCGCAGAGCACAAAATAATTGGAATCAATAAGGGCTTCATATTCAATAACTTGATGTTAGGATTCATTTTTGATGAAATATTTTAAAAAGATTGAATCCCAACCCAACCAGATTTATTTACACCTGCAGTCTCAAACCCTTTTTAGTAGCTCATCATTTCTCTGCTCAAGTTTTGTGCATTACACATCAGAACCATAACATCACATCCCTTTTCAGTGCTGACCGCAGAACACTTTGGTGAACTGAAGGCCGAGATGACTGTAACTTAACCCCACCAATATCAGCCAGTCATTCCAGTTTCTCTTTGCTCCGTCAATCCTACTGCAACTTCAAAGGGGCAGTTAGTGCGGTCACTGCCTGTTAGTCTGCATGGCTACGATGCATCAACTTCTGCACAGAACATCCTGCAGCTTCATCCTGCCTAAGGTTGGTCGCACAGCTTCAGATTCTGTGTCACTTGTGAGGAAAACAGGACAGTGTGAATTAAGGGGGTACTGAGCATGTGTCATGAATTTTGCATCATGAGGTCTAATGAGTGTGAAAATAATTAAAGGTGTTTGAGACAAGGTTATATCAAATCACATTACATCCACCATCCTGTCACGTCGCATCGCATCAGAGGGTCAGAGTGTCTGTCTATGACTCCCGCTGCTCCACTAATCTCTCTGCTCTGCTTTCCCCACATTCACTCAGCGGGGGTAATAAGGCCATACAACCATTATCCATCCCCAGCAGGGGACGTACCACTTAGCAGTCAACACACACACACTTTTTGTACCGCACTTCTAATTTAAAGCAAGCGGGCAATGGCAAAAATCCTTTGCTGCTCATGTATAACAAGTACACGCCAGCCAACAGATGATGAGGACTTTGACAATACGCGTTTATACGTGTTGTCATTATTTACATACTCTTCATTTTTAGTGACATTTACTATACGAAACTGTTATTACATTTTCCATTACTTTGCCTGTAATAATTAAGTTGATTATTCAGTTGTGAAATATTCTGCCTCATATCATCCTCATCTAACTAACAGGAGAAAGGAGCAAGTATTGTTACATTAGATGAAGTAATACAGCAGATTTGAAAGAAAGAGTTTGATTTTATATGGTTATTTTACACCTATGTGATTTCGCTTTTACACACTTAAGGAATTTTGACAATTATTACGCAACACATTTCTTCACAGAATGTGGTCAATTTTTCTGAGATTTTGCACCACAAATGAAGGTATCAACCAATCATGTTGTTTGCAATAGATGCCAAATTACACCTTGGTGGCAACGACAGTGGCACACCTGCTCACTGTTTAACATCATTCAGCATTAAATTACCCTGTGACACAGGTGACCAGTTACCTTTATTGCTCACCACACTAACAGGCTGCTTTATATGTATTTTTATACACGTGCTGATGTTAAGCAGGTATTGTATAATGTTCACCACATTCATCATCATCACCACAGTTTTGGTTATTGCCGTGGTAATATTTGCAGGGGTTAAACTTAATCTACTTACTCACCTGCATGATACAAATAAAACAGCATATCACATCACACATTTGGAATTAAAAGCCAACCAGATTAACTAATCAGCATTGCATTGTCATCATACTGCCAAAACATGTTCGCTTGAACCAGTTCTTTATACCCTAACATGTTATATAATTTTTGAAAATACACCAAATTTCTCAAACACTGAAAATGTTAATAAGCCCAAGTCAAAGCATGCTTCATTATCTAATTAAAAAAAGATCGATTTTAGAGCCAAAAGCATAAAACCCTCTCTTGTCTGCTGGCTCAGAACACCTCCTTCTTCTTCTTTTCCTACGATGTAGCTGCTTGCTGAGCCATGCAGGCTTGATACAATTACCTGACTACAAAAATGCTGATTTAACTTACAGATACTTCCTGTAATAACCAATTTTAGAGCAGACGGAGTCACAGGTGTGCAGTGAGTAAATAAAATTAACTTCATATCATCATATCAAAGTGGTGATAATTATTTGCCGGTGCACTGACGTGTGTGTGCGTGACTGAATGTCATTTTCATTTTTTTCCCCCATTACCTCTCTTTAACCAGCCTTTTCTGATCCTAAGTAAACATGATGTCACACCTGAGCTGTCAGATGTAGTCTTCAATTAATTACATGCTACTGATGTTGTACCCTGTAGGCTCACAGTAACTTGCATGTAAAGCATTCTTAATAAATTCTTCAACCCTACAAAAACTGTATGTGAAAACATTATATTACTATATTGCATCTGTGCGGTATAGCAGGTGACTTACACAAGTGGAACATTAGCTGCTTTCGGTGAAAGTATTTATTGCAGATATTTAAGAAAGCAGTGTTTGGTAAGTGGTAACCTGAGAAGACAACCAACCAGCTCCTGCAACCAGCTCCTATGCCAGTCTAGAAATTCTGAAACAACATGAATGTGTGTGTGTGTATATATATATATATATATATATATATATACATACATATATACATATATATATATATATATATATATATATATATATATATATATATATATATATATATATATATATATATATATATATATATATATATATATTTTTTTTTTTTTGTATATAATTCTACCACTGAGACGTGGAAAAAAAAACTGATGCCACATAATCAAAATGATATATGGTATACTATATTGTTTGGTATCACAATAATGATATAATTTCTAATGCCCAGCTCTAACTGCATTCTAAGACAAGAATGTTTCTTAAGTGGTCATCTTGCTGTTCAATAACACAAAGTCTTTCTCTGTCAAAGTGGTCACCTTGTGTCAGTTTCAAACAGCAATCTAGCTAAGAGCTAACTTGTGTTTATGTGTATACATCACACACTGTGGCTCAGTGCTGTTATTGTAATATTCCATTTACAAACATCATATTATCATCGCTTAATGCTTATCACCTCCAGTACTCAAAATCACTTGGTAGGCTACTGTGAAACTGTTGAGCCAATCGATCTGTTAAGCTCACATTAGCTTAGGCACCATTGCTACAGAGTTCTCTGCTTGGTACAAGCTTATCGAGTTTAATACTACATGTTGACCACAAACACTAGCCTGTGGTGTAATTTACCCCCCCCCCGTGACTTAAATATAAATGCAGTTACTGGTCAGAAAAAAACTCAACCCTCAAACCCAAACAGTATCAGCCTTTGTTTTCTTAGAAAAAAAGAGGCAGGAGTTGTAGTTTTAAAAATTAAAACCAAAATGTGTTCCCTTAGCAGTCAGCACTTCCCTCAGCCATTACTCAGGCTACCACCAAGTCCTTAAATCAAGCCTTCTATATGTGGAGTAAACAGAACCTAGGCAGCTCTTTACTGATCACTTCTAACTCACCAGGCAACACCAGCTCCGCTTTATATCTTTTGGAAATAAATAAAGTGAGACTGGACATATGTAGAATAGTAGATGCGTGTGTGTATGTGTGTGTGTGTGTGTGTGTGTGTCTTTGTTATACACGTTAATCTGATTTAATTTGAATGAAAAGGGTGGGGGGGGGAATCACCCTATGATCTGAATGTTTACACTCTCTATGAGAGGGTCAACTCGTGCCTGAAGTTATGTATATGACATGGCTCTGATATCAGGAGGAATTTCCTAACTTGTCTCGGAACGGCTGCCTTAACACATTCTTAACACCTTCTCCTCAGTCATTTACTTGAGTGTTAGCTGGCAGCTTCAACACAGCGAGCTTAATGAAAACAAAACACATTTAATCCACTAACCAGTGAAATGTTAGCTGTTAATGAAGCGGTGTATGTGACAAGCTGCGTGAAGCCCCTGGCCCGAGGTAAATCCTGCACCAGGACCAGAAAACAACATCTAAATTACTGAACAAACATCGCATTGAACTAAAGCTGACCTCCACCATCAGACTTTGGGTTGTTTCCACTCTATTTACCTTCTATGGATAGAAAAACATGACTACTGACACTTGCACATACTTGGAACTGCCATAGGCCACAATTTCCCCATCTCACACTTCATCAGGTAGAAAATATACAACTGTATTCGGTCAAAAAAGAATGATGAAATGCTAAAAAATAAACAAATAAATAAATCCCTTTGACTGTGCAATAAATGAAATCAGAAGTCTGAAAAACTGACACTGAGGCCAGAATGGATGGACAGATGGCTCACTAGATAAGACAGTATTGTAATTTAGTGCTGGAATGACTGGATGATTAATGTAGTTAATAAAGTAATCAGATAAATCGGCAGGAAATTAATCTTTTTAGCATGGACCCCAAAGATTCACTGCTTTCATCTACTCAAACATGATCTACTGGCTGACATTTTATTTCATATCATTTACAAAGGAATGTCTTTGTGTTTTGAATTGTTAGTCTAATAAAATAAGCAATTTTCCAAGCAAGTGTCCCTGGGAAATTACAATGGACACATTTAATTAATTAATACCATTGTGTGAAATAAATCCAAATGATGAGAGACAGAATAGCTGAAAATATAAAAACATTAGTCACATCTCTGTAATCAGCAACAACTGTGATAATCAAGTCATAATTTAAAGGATAATTCCCGTTTATTTTAATCTTGCGGCCTATTTTAGCATCTTGTGCGGAACAAAAACACTACAGATGTCATTTGCTTTTGATAGCTTGACACCCATTAAGCAGGAACTAACTTGGAGAGAGAAAAAAATGCAAAAGTGACATCAAATACAAGAGGCCTTTTAATCACATTGGATCTCTGACATGACGGACAAAGAGGCTCTGAGAGAGGAGCACTCTACTCTCGCATGACTGGGCTCATTTTCACACTTTGTTTTGTCGTTGTGTGAGTGCTGGGGGTAGGAGACAGCAAACTGGACTGCATTATCATTAATATGTCTGCTCTGGCTAGTTTGATTTTCAGCTCATCCTCCCTCTTCTCAAGGTGCTTTTCCATGTGTTTATTCACAGCAGTTCTCAATGTTATACTGCACTTGGGCTGGTATGAGTCCCCCGCCCTCTTCGACACTGATTAGCAGCATACATGCCCAGTGCATCACACTGTTATTAATGCGGTATAGCGTAGTGGTAGTAGTACTACATAGTAACCACTTTTAATATACTTTTTGATTTTGTTGCCTAGGAAATGTTCCCAAACTAAGCCTCTTCAAGCATGTTTCACTTTATCTTTTACCTCCGACTGTTGTAGTGAAGTCGTTAGTAGTGACTGTGAGCAAATTAACCTATAGACTGACATGCATTAACAGATCGAAAATGTCAATCACGATTAACCCACTTACAGTTAACCTAGCCTTACTGCTTTGGAATAAGTACAGTTATTAGCTGGACCACTACTTTCAGGTTAGCCCCTGGACTTATTGATCGTACTATAAATACAGCTGAGAATACAGCACTGGAAGAGCCTCATGGATCCTTCAGGTTTTTAGTTTAAAAGTACTTTGTTACACTTACAGTGACAGTGGACAAAGGGGGGAATGGTCAAAAATGTGCGTTGACCATTTGAACTGAAGGTGGTTTACATCATGTCTCTGAAAAAACAGTCAAACGTGCTAATTGCTAATGGTCCCTCCATGTTCTGTTCCATTTCTCTTGTTTTTCCTGCTTTACCGAAAACATATATAAACCTGAAAATGTAATGTTCAGAGATGGTGTGATAAGAAA
Organism: Acanthopagrus latus; assembly: GCF_904848185.1. Taxonomy (NCBI): domain Eukaryota; kingdom Metazoa; phylum Chordata; class Actinopteri; order Spariformes; family Sparidae; genus Acanthopagrus; species Acanthopagrus latus. The sequence continues at coordinate 3,592,883 of NC_051061.1, read as the reverse complement.
AAATAAACTATAACAGCACAGCTAATACTCAACTGATAAAATCCATGAGGCACAGCTCAGTGTAAGTCCTCTCTGGCAGGTGCTTACAGGAGTAGAAGGGGCAACACCAAATTGTTCCTGGTGGATCCACATCCAGAACATGACCTTTACTGTGCAGACCTTATTAAAGACTCCTTCCATCTTGATCTTGATTTCCTGCACAGTGTCTCCCACCTCCCTCCCATCTTCCCCATCTCTCTCAGATGTTGAGAACAGCAGGATGCCAGGACAATACTCTTTCAACAGTCGTGACAAGAGCTTTACTGTACAAGATTGCTGTAAACCCCTGAGGGAAGGAGTAAAGGCCCTGACCTCCAGCAGAAGTTTATTCTGAGCGGGGAGTCCATTCTTTTAATGTAATCCCTGGACCACTTCCTGTTATGGCCACTCCTAACACAGGCCTCTGTTCCTTTATCCATAGGGCAGAGAGTCCATGTGTGTGTGCTGCCTGCAACATGGATCTGTGTCTTCAATTTGAGAACATTCCTGTGTGAGAGTCCTCCCTAGAGTCCCAGGAGCTTGTTATAAAGTCTTTCTCTTATCCAAGTAAAGCAGGATTTTTCTTTGGTCTTTGCTCTTATCCCCCAGAACAATACAAGCCCTTTGAGAGACGCTCCTGAAAGACTGTACCGTAGTAAAGCCAGAGACAGAGAGAGGGGAAACTTGAAAGAGAGAACTAAGGGCTGCCACAGCAAACACAGCGACAGCAAACTTGCTGTCACTTACAGATAATGTCAGCTGGCCTGCTGCTACACAAGTGTCACTAAGCCTCATGCACTCACCTTTTCTGTATCATTCAAATTTGATAGTTTATTCTCTTCTCATTTTACTTCGTTTACCATCCATCATTTGTTTCATAAATCATACTCAAAGTCAGTGTCATTTTTTGGGCAGTACATTGGTTTGGTACAGTAATAGTGCACCCACTTAGTTAAGTGGAATTCCAGAATTTTTAAACCTGGGCCCTTTATTTACATGTTTTGCTTACTTAGAGCTTTGGTATGGCTATGACGTAATACTTTGGGGCAACTCCGACTGTCAAAATGACTTCACTAAAAGTGCTTATTATTATAAATATGTAATTGTACATATGAATACCAAAATTCCCCTTAACTTCCTAACTTCCTTTGTCACAGTTGGTAGGTAGCGTTATCTTAAGGTGTTCTTTTGAGTTGCAGTGCTGGTAAATTCAGGAAGTGGCCAATCAAACTGCAACTTGGGGGGAAATGGAATGTTTTAGTTGAGAGATTCTGTTTTTTTTCCAAAGACTATATCATTATTCATGATAGACTGATCGTCCTGTTGGGTTTTTTTTGTAGTCTGGGGGCGAGTATTCATCTTTGCCTCATCAGCCACGATGTTGCCTTTTTTTAAATTCAGTTTGGTTTGCTTAGCTCCATTCAGCTCTTGTTATCTTGTTCTGACTTTAGTTCTGGTTAGTTAATCTATTTTAGATTTCAGAATTTAGTTGGTGTTTCTTTCACTTTTCTTTGAGTACCTGCCAGCATAGTCCCTAATAACCAGTGAGATTTTATCAATTCAGTGTATATCTGATCAGCAGCGTCTGGGATGGTGCATGTGACAAGTCAGTGAAGAATTACATGACTGACGTAATACCCCCTTTGGGCCAATCACTGTAAATTAAACACGTGGAAACACATCGATGACATGCATCATTTCCTCGCGGTCAGAGCTAATTTCATCAGGAGCGTTTGAGATATCAAGTGTGACACATGGACTTACAATTATTATAAAGTTCAGAATTCCTCTGGTCTCATCCGTGTTAATGCTGGGAACCCTGTGGAGCAGTAGTTGGATGCATTACCTCCCCCTGATTTTGGTAAAATCATATTTGTGATGTCCATCACAAATGTTGCAAACACAACGGCATGAAACTGATCTTGTTTAGTTACCACATCCTTGCCACCATAAGCTGTGGTTTGGCCAGCCAGATTTATAAAGCAAAAAAAGAAACCTAAAACTGGTCAACTTTCTGTGAGGTAAAACTGCTCTTTGAATATGTAGGATCCATAATTATGTATATTTTTTTTTTATAATTTTAGCATGATGGGTAGAGTGACACTTCACACAGGAAGTCAGTCAATTAAGGGCATTTCAGATCCAGAACTATTTCTTGTATCATAACAACACCATACAACAGGTGCTGGCTTTTGGATTGCATGTTTGATATATGGCCCACCAAGGGATAGAGTTAGGGCACCAATCGACATACTTATCAGATTTCTTCATCAACAATGGATGAATCAACTATATATCACTTTAAGCGTAGCTCAGAGTGATGAACCCAGAGAGTTAACGCCCAGCTCTGCAGTTCCCTTGAGACCTACTCAACATCTAATCATGTTGTTTCTTCTGGTTCTACTGTCCACAACTTTACTGTTACAGTTCACATCCACCGCCATCATCAACCACGAGTACAGCAACAGCCGCTAGTTGTTTATTAGCGCAAAAGCTTATGTCAACTTGGTCAGGTGGACAAAAACAAACATCCAAATCAATGTTAATGTCTACGCAACTTTGCTAATGTCAGCTATAACAATTCAGCTATTGGTGTTACCTTCAAGTAACCTCAACAAAATCAATCATCAATTTAATTACAAAAGGCAGGCAGTTGGACCTCTTGCTTATGGCTGGGTTTATGCTTTCTGGGACAAATTCCAGTCTTCTCTGCTGCTCCAGAGTTTAATATCTTTAGATCCTTGGCCTGTTTTCAAGATAATAACCTCTGTTTAAATCCTCTTTATATCATGTTGCCTTTATCCCACATTACAGATGGACACAGCGGATACCATTGTGGATACCATTTTGCCTTCCCGTCTGTATAAGCCCCTTGAAATATAGCTTGATATTGTGTGAATTGTTTCAATACTCATAACACTATAGATAGATCATTCAACTTTTTCAACATTCTTTTTTCAGAAATATGTTTTTTTTTCCATAGGAAAGTTTTTTTTTCTTTTAGCAAAGGGAGACACATTTCAAAGTTTTCCTTTAAAGGATGACTGAAATGATGTGAGCATTTTAATGCGTTTACAAGCTGTCTTTGGTGAACTAGTGGTGAAGTAGAACAGTAACAACAATGGTCGGGAAATCGGTGAGGAAAGACCAGACAGAAGAGAAAAAAGGAAAACAAAATCTGGCTATTATATCCACCCAACTCTGGCGCCCTCTCATGAGTTCAATATGGGCCCGAACACATGCATCTGAAATACGACACTGCCATAAAACTTTTTTTTTTTTTTTAAACTTCCACAAACTCTTTTCAAGCCTGCTTTCAATTATTAATGTTTCCTGCTCAGTCGCAGCTCATGTTTTGAGCGCATATTCCTTTAGGTAACACAACATTAAAACTTAAACTCAATTAAAGTCCAATGTCATGGTCTTAAAACAATATGTCATGAGACTCCTGGTGATTCTCAGGCTGAGTTAAGATCTTCTTCATCAGTAATTTCCTGTCAGATGGAGGGAGAATTGTCCTTAGCTAATACATGATTTTCTGTGTGGGTCTAGATCTGAGTCTAGATCTGGCGTTTAAAATGAATTGAAAAGAGGCTGCCTTACATTAAGATGTTTCTTAAGAAAAGAACAGAGCATTCCCGAAAAGACTAGCACCAGAGAGTTGCCACGAGGTTCCTCTAATGTCTGTGTGTGTGTGTGTGTGTGTGTGTGTGTGTGTGTGTGTGTGTGTGTGTGTGTGTGTGTGTGTGCGAGTGTGCGGGTGTGTGTGTGTGCGTGTGTGTGAATGTGAGTGTGAGCACACTAAAGAGCAGTACAGCCTGTTTTAAATTGTACTCTGTCAGGCAGTACAGTATGTACATTCACCAGTTGGTAACTTCAATCAGTAGTCCCACAGTTTAGGCTCTGTGCTGTCTGTCTCTCTATCCCTTTCTTTTTCTGACCCTCACTTTTCTCATCAACCTGTGACTGGTGTAATTGGAGGTTACTTTTCAGATTTATCGATTGTTTGGTATATAAATTGTAAAACAAAATAATAAATAATGAAGATCCACCATATGTTCCCAGAACCCAGACTAACATCTTCTAATGTCTTGACCCAGAGGTCTAAAATCCAAAAGATATTACGTTTAGATTTATATATAACAGAGACAGTCATCAAGTCGTCACATCTGACCAGCTAACACCATCAACATTTCATCTGCTTTTCCTGATACATGACTCAAATGAAGAATTCTAATAAATGGTGCCATTAAATATTCTTTGAGCCATCGATCAGTTGATCAGCTCATTAGTTTAAGTGGAACAGCGTTATTGTTCTAAAGAGCTTTGATCTCAAAGTTAGACAAGACAAAGTACAGTAGCTACACAGTAGCAAATCACTCATAGGTACAATATTTTACTTTATATTGCTATATAATTATATTTTGATTAGTTTAGAAAGTTAGAGATCTAAATTTCACAAGTCAATATAACTATCAGCAGATATTATCTTATTACATATGAATAGTCTTAACATTTTATGGTACTTCTGACCTAAATGCTTGAACCTTCTACCATTTTAGTTTTTGTAACTGAGGAGGTTATGTTTTTGCCTGTGTCTGCATTTTTGTGGTTGGTTGGTTTTTCAGCAAAATTACACAAAACTACTCAACGGATTTCCATGAAATTCAGCATAGCCCAGAATAGACCTAGTTAACTTTTGGTGTGGGTCCGTACAAATGGACAGATCCAGGATCACTGTCTTTAACACTATGTAATAAGCCGCTTCTCAAAACTTTGCTTAGTATCTCAGGGACTGTTGTATTGATCTTAATATAAAAAAGGATTCATTGAATTAAAAGGGGCCTGTTGGGCCTTGGCATAGGTATGCGCTACCTTTAAACCGTTCACTGGTGTCCTTAATCTGCTGACATAACATATGAAACTAGATAAAGATTATAAAATATTACTTTATCTAGTTTCAGTGAGAGCAGCCTCTCTGCTGCACTGTTAGCTCTGGGGGGTCTACTGTACATTGTTGGTTTTTCACGTGCAACTGATTCATACATAAGCCAATCTGCTTTGTGAGTTACTGCTCTGGACAAAGCCACTTCTGACATTTATCAATTCATTCGTTTATAGGCCAACAAACAAGCAAATACATTTTAACTGGCTTAACATTTGATGTCATTACCACACATTTTGTACCTATATAAATACATACGCAAGTAATGACCCCAAGTTTGAGGAAAGTTATTCTCACTGAAGCTTCTAAGCCCTGAAACTGGAATTCAGGACAACTTTAGATATCAGTATTGGCCTAAAAACAAGCTGCAACCGAAAGAGCTTCTGTTGAGCAGCAGTCTCTGTGGCCAATGGTAGGAAATACAGGATGCTGGCACATGGAATCTCCCCACATTCCCCATACTTGTCTCCAGTCATTTGCATAAAGGCCCTTCACACCAACACAGGTGTTTACAGCAGTTCAGTCCGATTAGAGCTCTGCTCAGGCCGACTTACAGTACACTGGAAATGACGTGCGGTTACTTGACACCACCTAACAATGACAATGAGGTGTAATATATCACACCCTGACATGTGCAACATAGCTCATGAAGGGTGAGGGATCAAGCACAGCCTGTACATGCTCACACGGTGCTGAGAGGACGTCTAACTAACCAAACTAAGTCAAATCATCTGTGTGTGTGTGTGTGTGTGTACACTCTGTTGCAAGACCTTACATGACATCATGACTGGAATGTGACCAAAGACCCAGTGTGAAGGAATGTACTGTACTGTACTCTGCTACTTAGTGTGGTTAAAGAAATTAAACATTCCAGTGCAAATAAAGGAAGGCTACATTTGAGCAGATGGTCATAAATAGTCCACAAGTTAATAAGAAGGCTAAGACACTGAGCTACAAGTTTGATCAACTCGGGTACAACATGAGCTACTCTGGAATGAGATATGATTAAGAGCAGGCTTAGAAATAACGTCTTCCATCGCAGTCTGCTACATGTATATGATTCTTCATCCCCATCTCCCATATCTATTACACACAAATAGAACAAGAACACCTGAGAATACAAACTGCAGTGACCCTAAACGTAATGGCATCGGCGCTTTTCACCTGACAACAAAAACACTGGCGTGCTGCTAAGAAAATTGGTAAATTAACTGACAAAGAACTAGAGCACACATTTGAATAATCACTTAAGGAGCCAATCTGTAACAAGGTTGTTAAGATGACACGTTGATTTGAAACGGGGTTAATGGTGTCTCTGTCTCATCCACTGCATCCCTCTATCTCTTACTTCAGGTAAGAGGTTCAAACGCAGGGCATACCACTTAACACAGTACAGTACATGTAGATGCCATGATCAAACTAATTCAGACTGCAGGTTTGGCTGGGAGCTCCTCCTCGCTGTGTCTACACCTCTGTGATGTAAGCAGGACGTGGGACCTCGGGGACTCGGGCAGCGCCTGTTATGTAACTGGTTTTCCCTCAGACAAGAGGCAGGCGGAGGGGGGGAGAGAGAGAGACTGGTTTTCCTTCCTGTCTCTAACCCTCCCCCTTCCTCAGCTCGCTATACATTAAGCCTCAACCTCAGAAAACCAGGACGCTGCCTTGGAGCGGCGAGCTGTGGGAACGGAGGGGAGGGGGAGGAAGGTGTTAGTCGGAATGGACGTCAAAAGAGGTCACGTCTGGCTGCGGGCAGAGATTAGGGCTTTGTGCGAATGTATGCACACATACGTGGAGCACCTTTGCGTGGGCTTTCTTTGCTTTCTGCTGCATTTCAGCAGCACTTTCATTCAGTTTTCTTTGAGGAGTTATGCATGTCACAGTCATACACATCCAATGCAGCTTCCTGTGGTAACAGTGAAATCCTGACATGTGAAATACACCTGACAAACGCACAAACAACAGCATTTTTAGCGTGATTTAGCTTCATATGGTTTATTGAGCATTACGCCGTGGCTTGGCAAGCTGCTTTCGTCCAAGAAAGCCTCATAAAAGGCTAATACATCTGAGAGAAAGGTCACCGAAAACTAATAAAATCCTATCTGGGTTACTGGGGGAAACTCCTGTAAACAACCTGAGTGAGAGTGCCTGCCCTGCATCATCATGTAGGCCACTCTCCCGCGCCACAAGGGAAACACACTTTCTGGATGGACGTTCATTCCTATTTCACACACAGCTATGGTTTCCTGAGCTGTCCCTCTCGTCCACCTCTCTGCTCGTTGGGTTTCTTGGACTGGCTCTGGAGATTATTACACGGATGAGTAACGGGACGTCAAAAAAACGTCACATCAAGTTCAGGCGCTCGTCCACTCGTAAACATGTGGAGTGACAGTGGCGGTGAGGTATGAAGTCAGGCCACGACGCACGCCGCGAGGCCAAAACAGCCAACACTCCGTGGAATCGCCTTTCTTTTCTGACCCGTGCACTGGGCTTTAATGTTTGCTCTGGTCGTCACCTACCCTAATCCTGTGTGTCTGGGGCCGCAGCTCCGGGCCCCCAGATGAATCATGGAACCACGTCTGTTTGGGCCACAGATGAAGGCGACGACTTTGACCTCATCCTGGAATCGAAATTTTAAAAAAAAGAAAGAAAAAAAAAAAGTCAACCACACATTCCTCCTTCAAATGCACACACTTACCCTGAGCACGCACACACACACACAAAGTAACAGTAACATGTGTAACTCAATATGATAGAACACACACACACACACACCACGCCTCAGCCTGCAGGAGCTGCTATAGGCTGGTGACTACATTTCATATTTCATGCCGTCCTGTAACACATGCATGATTCATACCAAGTCTCCGGGAGCTTTTCATGCGCTTTGGCACACTCCAGCGCACCACTTGGATGTGTCACCGAGAAGGAATGTCGACGGCGAGTGACACGCATACATAGGTGTGCGCAGCCCCTATACATATAAATGAACCACCTATAGGCTGCCTACAAGTTGGCACCAAAGAACTACCTCTAGCAGCCCGCGGGTGTCGTCTCTCCCACGCCCGGAACCGAGCAGCCAATGCAGGGCGGAGCGTAGGCGCACGGCGACCCTACAGCCCGCGACCTTAACCGTGACCCTCGGTCCCACCCTGACCCCGGCGCCTCGACCGGGAAATGAAAGCACATGGCAGGCGCGCAGGTCACTTCCTCAAGCGGCACTCGCGCAGAGCTCAGCGGCCGGGCAGTCTGTGCATGAACCCGCCGGTACAGTAACAGTGTGCAAGGCCGGCGCGGCGGCCGGGTTGACGTGAGGACAGCACAGAAAGACGCCTCCGCCGGGCTCCGCTACGGCGTGTACATGCGGCACATTGACACACTCACCAATGCTCGACTTGTGGTACAACACAGCCTCCTGCACCGTCAACATTAAAGCCGCCGTGGACGAGGAACAGCCGGATTAAACACGTGAAGAAAAAAAAAAAAAAAAAAAAGGCAGGACAAATACAAGCTGATAGAGTCCAGCTGATAACCGTCTCTCCTGGTGGAAGCCCCCCCCCCGCCCGCCCTTCCTTCTCTTCTCAGTCCGCTGTCAGGTGCGAGGAGACGGGAGCGCCGTGTCTGCCGGGGACTGCCAAAGCCATGGCCACGGGTCTCTGCAGAGGGAACGTTTATTTGCTTTCTGTGCTCGGTCCTCCTCCTCCTCCTCCTCCCCCCCACCCTGCCTGTACAGTACGGGTGAATGCGGGTCAGGAGAAGCGGAGCAGCCGCCAGGAATGATTCATCAGCAGGCTCCACAGCGGCCTCCACTGGCCGGAGACGGGTACTGCCGCACGCGCGCGGGGGGGTGGCGGGTGGCGGTTGCATAATCCCCGAGAGCGTGGAGAATTAAAGGGGACGCTCACCCGTTTTTTTTTTGTTTTGTTTTGGTTTGGTTTTTTTTTCCCCACCAGCAACAAGCGTGTTAGGCCTCGTCAGTGGTGGGAAAGTGTTCAAAGTATATTACGGTTAACTTGATGATTTTCATCCGATGCTTCACTTCACTGCATTTCAAAGAGAACTCCAGTTGAACGCTCCTGCTGTTACAAGTGACAGGCATGCGTTGGTTTTAGGAACCAAAATCGATGCGGTAGCTGCCATCATATGTGGCACAGAATTAAAATCTACGTTCGAGGTGCAGGGTTTATTTAATAAGTCATTTTACAACGTAGGCCTGCAGAAGGAATTGTAGTTCCTACAAGGAAAGAAACCCACTTTAATGGTGTGTTAATGATGATGATGATGATGATGATGATGATGATGATGATGATGAGTTCAGGAGTCTCGCAGTCTGTGGAAAGAAGCATCTCTGTAGTCTGGTGGTATGGCACTGGGCGCTTGCGTATCTTTTGCCAGAAAAAAAACCTTCTCTGTTCTTTCTTTCTTTCTTTCTTTCTTTCTTTCTTTCTTTCTTTCTTTCTTTCTTTCTTTCTTTCTTTCTTTTTTTTACCAGGATGGGGACGTATGAGGACCATGATGTTCATTCCCAGGATCCCAAAACTGCATCACATTTTTCCCTTCAGCTCCAGCAGTGTAGACAGGGTTGTGTGTCTCTTGTCATGTTGACAGGGTCTCTCCCTCACCTGCTCCTTCCCTCTGTGTGTGTGTGTGTGTGTGTCAGATCAACTCGTCACCCACCAGTGCCGCTAATTTGTGTGTTTTCTCACTAATTTCCTGACTCCGTTCTCTGCATTTGGAAGTCTAATATCCAGTTCCACAGTGTGGAACCTCAAAATGCTGCATGCCTTACATGATAATGCTGTGATTAGATTCAATCAACATAGTACTTGAAACATTTTTAGCACAATATTGACAATGTGACAGTGATGCACCTCCGAACCTGCCTGACTCTACAGCAGTATAGTGAGCATTAGCTCATTATTAAGCTGCCACACCCATAACTTTGTGTCTCTGTTATGCTTTCTGGGTACCAGACTAAAAAAGTAGAGCCAACTGAAGACTGACCATTAGATTTATATTGACCAAGTTGCCTCAAACAGGACTCCAAATGCCAACATTGCTTCTAGACTTGTAAATAAGCTCATTACAAGTGTAATATCAACTAAATATAGGTGATGATACAGGTAATGATCTGTCAGTGTTCAGTAAAATTAAAATCAGCTTTTGCTATATTAAATGAAGCCGATAATGCATTTGTATCCTATTTAAGTAAAACTTCAGGCGACATGTGACGCCCACTTTTTACTTGAATAAGCCCACCAGATTTCAACACTTTTACCTAAGCTGTAGGCAACTAACTGCCGCTGCCCGGGGCTTCATCTTCGCTGCCCAGAGTCCCAGCTCCATTGTCGTCATGCCTAGCCGACACCTGCCGGGTTCTCTAGATTTCCTCCAGATAAGACCTCACAGTTGTTTACAGTGGGGCCGATGATGGTGGTGTCGACCGCATACTTCTCAACGTTTTGACATAATACACCGTGAGTGTGCTATGTAAACATCTTAGAAATGACCCTGAGAGGGTGAAGTGTCAGGCTAGTTTTTCATCATAGCCATGTTGATGAAGGTGCAACTTTCTTTCCTGTTTTTCCGCCACGATATGACATGTGGCCGTTGCTTTCCAGGGATCCACATTCCCCTTTCAGACAGCCCTGTTTCTCCCTGTGAAAGCCTACTAGTGCTTTGCATTGTTGGTCCATAACGGTGTGGTTCCGAGTGGGCAGTTGAGTCTTGAGATCGTACAGATACAGATCTGCTGTAGATCTTTACTTTGAAGCTCTTTCATTTTATTGATGTAAAGACAAGGGTTGTCTGAGCGGTTGTGTTTATGTCCAGGTTATGCTGGTATCCCAGGCCCAGTTTGGACGTTATATCTCAGCTGGCTCTGGTTTTGGAGACTCATTAAGATGATTCCAACTAAAGTCTCAGTAGGGCCTCGAGCCCTCTAGATGTGTATCTGCTACCCACTGTGTCACCATGTTTATGCCATCGCATTAAGTGTCCACTTTGCTGGCTCTCCCTGGCTTGTACACGGAATTTCAGGGGGGGAAAGTGTGTCATGTTTTCATCCAAACAGCACATTTATCTGATAGATATGTATTGTTGCAACTTTGCAGGTAAAGTGAAAATAAATAAATAAATAGATAGTATATCAAAAGTTTATGCCTGTTTATTCAGTGCATTCAACTACTCAACAGTACAGAGTGATTAAGAATTAAATCCACTTTGGCACGCGTCGACATTATAATGCTGTTACATGTTAATGCATCAGTAATAATTATCATGCTAATTTTAAAACACAGTTTCGAATGCAGGACTTTTACTTCTACTTAAATAAAGGATCTGAATATTTCTTAGATCGCTGAGACGTGTGTTGTTTCACTTTCATGTTACTCAGTGTGTTTAAATGTGTTTAACATCAGTTATCTCCAGCAAGGAGGTAATTCATGTTTTATATCCATTTGTCTGTTGGCTGGTTGGCTGGCTGGTCAGCAGGAACACACACAAGCTATTGTGGATTTTAATGTAACCTGGTTGGAGCATCGGTGTTGGCCCGAAACAGAGCCTGTTAACTTTGAGTGCAGATCTGTAGAAAGGAACAGATCCAGGTCGTTTTTCTCACTTTCTCTAACAATGCGAGTAAGCTTCTTTTTTTTTTTCCTTTTCTTTTCACTTAACTCTGAGGGAATTTTGTTGTGCTTAAATCTGGCCTTTAGTTTGTGTTGGCGTCCATTTCTAAACTCCTGTCAGACGAGCAGAGAGAGGCGTCAAGACAAGGCACTCGAAAACGTGCATGAAGGCTCATCTTACAGTACTGTGAAAAATCCAACGGGCATGGGCAGAATTTTAGTTTAAAACATGACCAAAAATGAGGCCATGAGGTTATATAACTAGCAAAAAGCAGCAGTTGCTGGTAACTGTGGTGACATGTGGCCCACTATGTTTGTGGAGCTACCTTTAACTGTTGACCTCGTTGTATAAGTTACCTTTAAACAACTCAAACAAATCACCCACAGGCTTTGTAGAGGCAACCAAGAGAGAGATGCAGTCACAGTACAATCTGCTCACATATGGCAGACAAAACAGTAATGAATACACATACATTTCTATAAATTGCATAAAGCTGTTTGTGGTTTAACCTATGCCTACACACTATTATTCTTATTATGTTCTTTTATATGGAAAACATGAATATGCAAATTTGCCACGAACAATTGCTGGCACGCAAAAGTCGTGGAATAAAAGGTAAGTAGCACAAAATGAACTGCAGAGCCTGAGTTAATGTACGTAGTTTTCTAAATACCCAGTCATTCCTCAGAAAATGAAATGAGACCAGACACGCAGCTGGAAGTTTCTTTTTCTTGTGCATCAGTGCTTTTTATTGCAATAATACATCTGCATGTTGATATATATGTACACACACACACACAAACGCACTACACACACTCACGCATCGTCAATGGTCAGAACAGAACGTTGAGAAGAACTTTGGACGAGAAGCACTGAACACATGACATGAGAAAAAAAAAATCGCACACAAATTAACAACCAACTGTCTAAACCCTGGAGTCAAACAAGAACCGAAACACACGCACGATCACATTCAAAAGCACGTTCTGTCACCACACACGCGCACTCACACACACCCACACATGCAGCATCCCCACACATGCACACGAGCGGACGCGGGCTCGAGTTGAGAAAGTACTAAAGGTCTTTTGAGTCGATGTTAAAAGTGCAGTATATATGTGTATATATATATATATATATATATATATATATATATATATATATATATATATATATATATATATATATATATATATATATATATTTTTTTTTTTTTTTTTAACACTGATGATGCCGTAGCTACACCTAGCTAGACTGAACTGTACTGTACGCTACACAGACAGACAGGCCAACGATCCAACATTTACACTCACTATTACAGTAACCTGGTAACATCTCCAGAGCAATAGGGAAGAAGAATCATACTGATATAGTACGAAATAGACTGAGCATTTAAATTATTCTGGCAATATACTGTATTTTTGTCTATATATACTATTTACAGGACATGGAACATGTTACATACAGTATATTTAGAGGGTTAACATTTACACATGGAGCTGCTGCTGTTTTTACAGCCACTACATATTCACTAAAAGCCTCCCACAGATTCACGTCTTAAATACTCAAAGGGTTCTGGGATTTTGCGTCGGTTTCCGGATGTACTCTTTTTATTCCCCCTCCCCCAACGGCTTGTGTTTGTGAGGATATACACATCACACTAACGATAACTACAGCAGGACAAGAGATATGCAACACATACAACGAACACTATAGCGAAAAAAACATACATGGCTTCTTCTTCTTTTTTTTTTTGTTCTTTTTTTTACGCACGATGCACAAAGCAGCACTTTTTACAATCATCTATTGCAATTCTTTATTCTTTACAGATAACAGAGTTGTAACAGTACGACTTCCAGTAGATTGCCGCGATATGTATACGCAAGGGGAGGTTGTCGATGAGTAGGAGGACGCCGACGGGGTTATATCGCCGATGGAAACATGCTGAGATAAAGAGGACCTGTGTGTGCCTCGCTTTGACCAGGTGTGTATTCGGACTGACAGATGAATGGATCGCTGGGTGGGCGGATGAAGGGATGATCCCTTCTTTTTCTCCCTGTCGTCTCCGTTTTGTGTCACGGGTGGCTTGCTGATGGTGAGATGGTCGATCTACTCGTAGAAGCTGCGATCACTAGGGGAGAAAAAAAAAAAAAAGAAACAGCAGAGAAGTTTTAGTTTATTGTGGGTTAGGTTGCTTTACTTCCCCCCCTGGATAGAATTCCTATTTAAGATGGCGTCCTTTTTTTTATTTTTTATTTTTTTTATGCAAGCCTCAATAAACTCCAGTGTACTCACACAACACCAGCACAACGCTGGGCGGTGTCTTGAGTAAAACAATAAGTGACGGGCAGCATTTAACAGGCTATAAAACAAGAAGAGAGCCACAACATAAAACAATTACTCACTGACCTCCCAACACTCCTGCAACTTTGCTTGTGTGTGTGGAGGGTTAACTAGATTAGATACTCAGGGTTAGGGCTGCACCAGCTATTTTTTAAATTCAGTACCAGTCTTTTGTGTTAAGTCCTTAACGATTTCACTCACAGAACTTAGGAAATGTCTTATGTGTACGATTGTACATATGGATTGCACACATAGGAAAGGCTTCCATGTTTTGTTCAGGTCATTATGGTCATGGGATAACAAGATTGGTTGGGTAAAATGGTTAAAGATAACCTGAAATTACAAAATAACACTATTGGAGTGTTATTGGTATGAGCAGGTACTGGCCAGTTATGTTCTTAACCACAAAAGGTGGTGCTGCACTTTTTTCAGGTGTAACATAAAAAAAGATCCAACAAAATCGAAATCCAACCCGATGACAGCCATTAACAATGACTATATAAAAATGACAAATCATCTTGCTGATTTGCTTATGTGGGTCAGATAAAGTATGAAATTAGTTCCATAACCAGTTAACAATCTTTATAGTGTCTTTTAAATATCAATTTCATAACATATAATGACAAACTGTTCAGAACATCAATGTGTGTTAACTTTTAGGGCACTTCCCGTATCGATACATTCTTAGATGGATATATTTAAGTTTGCAAATTGTATCTATGTTGACGTGCACGCTATTCACATGTTGGAAGCTCTTACTCACTGATATAATATCACACAGTGTCAGGCAGAATTCAGTAATGTGTTAATATGTTGCTAGCTATATGTCTGTAGCCTCATCCAGTTAACAGCAAACTGTTATGCTGACAGAAAGATGCTGTCAATGCAGTATAAATCAAGATAGTATTTCTACTACACACTTTCCATGGTGAAATATATGTATTTCAGACTGTGCATCTTATTTGAATGCATATGAAATATCCAGATATTTCCAAGCAAATGCTATTTAATAATTAGTCTGTTACTGACATGGTATATTGTATTGTATATTGTGTATTTGTGATCAAGTGTAAGGTCACGTGATGACCACGTTTTGTTTTTCACTCTCAAATATAAATTAGTCACGTACTAGCAAGCTAATGCTGGTGTAAGTACATTTTGTTAGCTATGCAACGGCTATGCTCCTGTGTGCTTTGGTGCAACCCCCATTTTAATTTAGTGATGTATTTGTAACTCTCTTAAGTAAACACTTCATTAGCATTAACGCTAAGTTTAAATTTACATGACAGCAAGCCACTCCTGAAATCTATACCTTACTCCAGCTTATACTGAATAAAAAAAAAACAAAAGTTTAACTGTACATAGAAAAACTCAGGTTCACCGTAGTGATATGACTCATAAAACTGCTTGCAACAGTAAAACAAAGATGAAGGGGAAGTTAAAAACAAAAAAAAATGAAACAAAAAAAACCAGTGGATACATTACACACGTTATGAATGACGATGTCAAGGTGTAGCTATGCAAGATCCACATGTTGTACGAGGTTCCCGTGAAGTGACGTGGTGTAAAAACACAGATACGTGCAGACAGAAGAGCACAGAGCAAGCCAGTATATTTAACATCATACCACACTTTTGCTCTTAAAGATTACAAGATGAATTCGTAAGAAATAAAAGGGTTTTTTGAAATGTTTTTTTCTATTAATGCAACCTTTTGCAGTCTGATTGAGGAGCAGGAGCTTGTTGTGGCTAATGTTAGCTAAAGTTTGCTGAATTTGCCGACTTGCTGACGTCTCTTTGAGCTTTTAGCTTGCAAGTCACACAGTCTCGCTTTAAACACTGAAGATGAGTGACACTGTGTAGAATAAAACATTTGTACCCTCGGTGTAAATGCTTTCCATGAACACTGAAACATTAAAAACGGTTATTTAAAGCTTCTATTTCTACAAAATCCTACAGTTTCAGGAAAAAAAAAACCCAAAAACAAATGTGTAAATGCTAATCTGCTAGCTAACTATGAAGCGACAGGTTTTGTACCTCTAACCTTCAGGCACACATCTCATTGCTTTGCTGTTGACCTTACCCGTGCGAAGCGAGAGTGACCGACAGCTTAAATTCGGATTTGATCGCCTTCATTCAACCTGGTGATTGCAAAATAAAGCCGTTATGGTCAAAAAGTTGGTGTGAAGAGATCTCTGATTGTTATTAGCTACTTGCAGTGTGAAAATCTGGTCGTAAAAAAAAAAAAATGAACATGTGTGATTATGTGACATTACTGTGAAAAGGCGGTGACGTTTATGGAAATTACAACATACTGACACATCATGGTCTGAAGAAAATAAAGAGGGAAGGAGGGAGACACAAAAATAGCCATAAAATGAGAAGAAAATAAGAGGGTTTAGGCAAATGGTGGCTCTTGACAAGCAATGAAATTGAACATGATTGGTGTGGAGTGGTTGTACTCACGCCCCCTCGTCTCTGAGCAGAGACAGGAACTTGGTCACTCTGTAATCCTGGTCCATCTAGAGACGGAAAAAGAAAGCAAAGGAAGAGGGAGAGTGAGCGAAGAATAGTGGGAATAATCGACAAATACGGGCCTAAAGCCACAGCAGAAACAGCCTCTCTCTGCATTGTGGAGGTCCACCAAAGCACATGAAGTAACTAAACTTCCGCAGATAGCGAACCTGTATGCCTCCATCAGAAGGAGACGCTTTTTTGTTATTCTGCATGTTCTACAAGTCAAGTAAAAGTGACACAGTGGCTTCATGGGGTTTTATGCAGTGTTCTAACGATGAGTAAAAGTAAAAATACTGTGTTAAAATCTTACTACGCTGGAAGTGAAAGCGATCCATAAGAATGGACTGGAATCTTTCACTTACAACAGCTTTAAAGTGTCCGATAAGTGTCAAAAGAAATCTCCTGGCAGTAACTACACCGAGTAACAACACACACAACGCAAATCAAATATTCATACGTTATAGACGATATGTTACATGTCAGCTGAAATCCTCCTGGCCGATTATTGGACCTGATATTCAGCATTTTTTATGGTCGGAGTTAACCTTTTCGGATTGCCGATAAAATAACTCGATGCAGGATGCAATCCACAAAGCAACTAGGAGCTGAAGTAACGAAATAAATCTAGTAAAGATCTAGTAAAAATGTACTGGAGTAGCAGAAAACTGGAATACTCAAGTAAAGTAAGTATCAGTATTGCAGAATCGCATGACTCACACCCCAAATAAACCACCCCAATTTTTTCCCATTCATGATCATTGCCAGCCTTCCCCTCCACTGGATGCTTCAAACACGCAGGCTCACAAGACTTCATTCTTATTCTCTACAGGTCAGGAAATGTAGAAGCCACCGCATCTTATCTGTGCTGCATCTTATGCGCGTGCTCTGGCGACCCTCCCCGTACCTGCAGCGACATCTCGATGAGCACGAGCAGCTTCTTGATGCCGATCCAGACCCTCTTCCCTTTGAGCTGGTGTGCGATGTTAGCCCGCTCTTTATCTGTGAAGCTCCCCAGCAGCTGCGGAGAGGAAACAA
This sequence comes from Acanthopagrus latus, assembly GCF_904848185.1. Taxonomy (NCBI): domain Eukaryota; kingdom Metazoa; phylum Chordata; class Actinopteri; order Spariformes; family Sparidae; genus Acanthopagrus; species Acanthopagrus latus. The sequence continues at coordinate 3,575,402 of NC_051061.1, read as the reverse complement.
AGGGAGATGGAGATTTTCATCGCCGCTTCCAAAACCCTCCAACCCCCCCTGAACAAAATGCAATAAAGAAAGAGCGCCACTGAAAAACATTCTTTGAACAATTTTTACACCACTTACATTCTTCCAGTTAATGAATAGAGCAAGTGTAGTTTTTTTTCAAAGCATACACGAAGGTTACGATGGACATTTCGAGGCTGTGCGTGTGCGTCAATGTGTGCTCTTGAGAAAAGGAAGTGGTGGTGTATAATCAATCTCATTCATCCCTGTGTCCTTGCATGACAGCACAGTTATAAGTGTGTCTGTGTGTGTGTGAGTACCTCTAAAGCGTCGACCAGCTGCTCCCCGGTGGAGATGTTGGGGATGTGGATGGTGGTGCTGAAGGCGTCCAGCATCTCCATCTCCTGCAGCACGTCCTTCCTGCTGGTGGTGCCGATGATGAGCAGCTTCCGACCCTGCAGGAAGGGAACACGCGGCTCGGTTCATCCTTTGTTAATTAAAAAAGGCAAACCATCGAGGACACCGGCTAAATCAGATTGTTTGCAGAGGCAGAAAAAGAACACAGACAGAAAACTCGGCCTATAAACTGGAGGGAAAAAACGTCAAGGGAAAAAGTGAACCTCCCTCGGTTCAATGAGGCCTGGGACGACACAAGATAAAGACATAAAGAGGGATTTGTTGACCATTGTAACGCGCCTGGTTGCAGATGCACTCTGACCTTTGGCGGGGCTTTCTTCAGCAGCACCAGCAGAGCCTGAAGCACCAGGTTGGAGAAGCGAGGTCCGATGGGGACGTAGTCCAGCAGGCGCTCGATGTCGTCCACCACCACACAGCTGAGCTGCGACTTATATGCGTCGTCAAAGACCTGAAACAGAGGGAGGATGGCGAGAGGGACGAATGGACAAAGGAGAGACAGACAGATGCAGGAAGGCATAAATGGATGGAAAAAGAGGGGGAGCAGCTTAACAGATTAGATCGCTCCATGAGCCGTTGTTTACATGCAAATGCTCTATTGTTTGCTGTCGTGCCATAAGGGCTGAAAACACTGCGGCGTGTACCTTTTTGATTGCCTGGCACTTGGAGATCTCCGAGCTTCCAATCATCTTGTCTGGAGAGCAGATCTTAATGAAGGGGAACTGCGAGTCCTCTGCAATCTTTGCTGCCAGGGCTGTCTTTCCACTGTGTGGCGGACCTGACGGCGGGTGTTGAGAGCAGAGGAGAGGGTGCAATTTACTGCCCGGCCGCGTGTACGATTTTCACAGGAATCATTCCAAACGCTTGCCTATGTGTTTATCCTAAAGGAAACAGTAAACTGCATGGCTGACATTATAGGAAGCTACATCTGGGTAGTTTTACAATTTGTTTTGCATGTGACGCCTTGGATCCTATCACATTTTACATGAGTCCATGCAAGAGATGTGGCAGTAACTAGAATACATTGTTTGTATCTGCAACTGCGAGTTGAAACAACTCTATGCAGATTTCTCTCTTTGAATTGGAATATTTTGAATTTGACAGTGATCTGTACTGATCTGACTGCTCTGCAGCGTGAACTGAACTGGAAATTGTATCAAATATTGGCTAAACCACGAGAAACACCAGCATTGATCCACTAACTTCTTTTTTGCTGAACAACATTCTGAGCTCAGTAAGTGCTTTCGTGTGTGCTTCTGATCCCTCACCCTCCAGCAACACAGCCACCAGCGGTGTGCGGTCGCTGTTCTTGGTCTGCTGTACCAGCAGCTCTCCATCGTCCAGCACGTGAGTGACTGGGTCACCCCATTTGATGATGCCGTTCATGATATAGCTGGCATAATCCTCCTGGTTTGTACCGAACGCCTGGATGAAAAAGAGAGAAAAAAACCAAGATGGGGTGTTGAGAGCTGTGTTTTTGCGTTGCCTTTTGATACTGTATTCTGCAGTCAGGGACATCTGAATACATACAGGTTTGATGTCATTGTTAAGGGATCCCATGAAGTCGTCTCTAGTGACCTGCAGCTTCTCAGCCCTCTCCATGTCCACTTCCACTGTAGATGTGGCCTGAAGAGAACGCACACATCCAACCACATCAAGATAATGTCAGGTTTAAGTCATCACAAGAAACACATAAAATACAATTTTTAAAAAACTGTTAGAGTGGGTATATTACAGTAGGTATAGATGACGACAGTAGCATCCCACCCCCACCCTCTGTGTGTTTGAAAGTGCCAGGTGACCTTGATGTGTCGGTTCATGGCGGTTGACTGAGCGGCCCTGACCAGCCCCTCCAGCTCAGCGCCGCTGTAGTTCTTAGTCTCGGCTGCCAGCTCCTTGATGTCGACATCGCTGGCCAGCAGGTTGAAGCTTCTCATCTTGGTGGTGTGGATGTTCAGGATCTGGACGCGGCCCTTCTCGTCAGGCAGACCTGGAGGTCAGACGGCGAGGCAGCGAAGCGAAGAAGGGGAAAAGACAGACACGGGTGTGGAAAGGCAGGAATGGAGGGAGAGACGGAGATAGAAAGATCAGAAGAGGTAAAAAGTAATATAATTAAACACAGAAATGCTGGAATTTTATTTTATTCATAAAACAGACTTATTTGGGTGTTTTATATGGCGACCAATTCCAATTTGCAATTGGCGACCATATGAATTTTTGCGAACCCATTATATGTACAAAAATGCATGAAACAATGCACAAGGCCTCTCACTCGCACAGTTCAGGAGGCTTCGTGAGAAACTACTTAACACAAAAGGTGACATTTCAGCACATTGAGGTCATGGTTATGGATGAGGGAGTCTGTCTTTAACCCTCCCAACGTCAAGTTGTTTCCAGAGAAACGAGAGGAAGCTGAACACTCACTGATCTCCATCTTGACCTCAAACCTGCCAGGCCTCATCAGGGCGTCGTCTATCAGGTCAGGCCTGTTGGTCATACCTGCAGAGGAGGAAACAACAGTGAGATAATGACTGAGAAGCCAGGGAGGGCAGAAGTGTGTGACGGATGCTGACTGCGTGACATTCATCTCGGAAGAAGAAACAGAACTTATATGGAGGCCTAATGCACACACTGCACATATTACATGTATTTCATTTAATAATGTTTGTATCATTTCATATTTAAACCTCAATATATTAATCACAATCGAGTCAAAAATATTGCACATTTTGGAGACAAAGGTGAAGAATCTGACCAAAATGAGCTCTTTAAAGTCAACAATGGACCTCATGCAAGAGTCATTCACTGTATACCATTTCATTACTAATTCTACTCTGGAGACGTGCTGCTGGCTTTTTAATTATTTGTTCTCTATAGGAGATAGTTTCAGTCCCACAGGATGGCGCAGAGCTGACAGCCTTATATAATAATTCCAGTAAAGTGGGTTGTGCTAATGATCCAATCCCACAAGTGCAACACCTGTTCACGAGCAGATGGCGCTCATCAAGCTGAAGTGAGCAGTTAATGAGAGGTTGCCGCGTCCGACTTGGAAAACTCATAGGACAAACGTCAGGGTGAGAAGCAGGGGAGATGTAAGATAAGGAGGCGGGAATAATAATTAGCTAATTAAAAAAACTTTTCCCCAGTACAGAGGAAAGTAAAAGTGCTGGTGCCTGTCTGATAAAGGTATTACTGGCCAAGATGTCTAACCTGTTCAAAAAGTGTGACAGGGAATTTAATGTGCATTACAATTATCGATATTCGTAGATTACTTGTGTTATCTGGTCTCAAGTCAAGTCTTTTATATCGAAGTCCAAGCGGTGTGTTCGAACAGCTTCTACCTGCTGAGATGTGAGACACACCTCAGAGAGGGCAGCAGACGGGCTGGTACAGTGATGCCGCGACAAACTGACACTTCTTTTTTAACAAAGACAGAGGAAACTTCATGTTCTTAGAGCTGCCCACTTGTGATCCCAGGTCTGTACTGCCAGTAACAGCCTCTAATGCTGCTTATTTTTGATGGCGTCCCATTATTGGCTGTGTTGATGACGGTGGCGGTGCTCTACAACAGCATCTCGCTCGTTGTGGAACATAAACTATCTCTCCACACAGAAAATATGCACGGAAAATAAATACCACTGGTAGTTAACAGCCTGGAGCCCATTTCAAAAAAAGCCATTTGCAAGCGTTTCACAACTGACTGTCACTCTCGGCTCACAGACAACAGCTGCAGGGCTCGTGCGCGCTCGTGCGTGGGTTGAGAGTGTGCACTTTGACTTGATCAGTGAGATGTGTGTGAAACGTGCCCCTACTCTCGAATCACTATGACGCATCGCAAAGCTGGTGAGGAATGCGGAATGGGGCGAGTCGGCCTCCTGTGACGCTACTGACCGATGACCAGGATGTTGTTCAGTTGCTCCACGCCGTCAATCTTGGACAGAAGCTGGTTGACCACCGTGTCATGCACGCCTGTGCTGCTGGCGCCCGTGCCTCTCTGCTTGCAGATGGCGTCCAACTCGTCGAAGATGATGATATGGAGCCCGCTGTTGGCTCCCAACTGGGGACGGACAGGTGGAGTTTAAAAACCGATCAGTTCGGTTTGGTTATTTCAACGAACCCGCAGAAACACGCGCTCACCCTCTTCTGCTCCTCCTCTGCGTCGGCGAACAGCTTGCGGATGTTGGCCTCAGACTCTCCTACGTACTTGTTGAGGATCTCCGGGCCGTTGACGACCTTTGGCTCGCGGGCGTTGAGCATCTTGCCGATCTGCCTGGCCATCAGAGTCTTACCACAGCCAGGAGGCCCGAACAGCAAGATACCCTTCACGTGCTTGCAGCCTGGAATGCAGAAAAAGGCGCGATGAAAGGGAGGGATAAAGAACAAGAGACAGAATGAAATGGAAGGAAAAAGTGAGATGGGGGAAATGAAAAGTGTGAGAAGAATGAGAGAGGAGAGAGAGAGGAGGAAGTCAGGAAATAGAAGGGACAGGGCAGAAGAGGAGGGAGAGACATTGGCAAGGCTGGTTATAAAAATTAATGTGCTTAAAGCCAGAGGGAGCAGAAAGCAGGTTAATAAAATGAGTCATAAAACCAATGAATAAATTGTATGTTATTGTGTGTGTGTGTGTGTGTGTGTGTGTGTGTGTTTTTCATTACATGAGAAAAAAAAGAAAGCTGCGTCTGACCCTGTTTCCTGCATTATATTGCATTTTGCTACCACAGGGAGTACACACTATAAAACTGTATTAGCAAGGTCGGGTTATCCAAACCAAATGTTTGATCCGTGATGTCAAATACAATTTTTTTTTACAATAAGAACATGCCCTTGTTGGTTAAAATATAAACATGTGTGTCTTATGAAGAGACAGACATTTCAAATCTCATGCTTCCAGAGGCAAACAAAGACATAAGGACAACCCAAAAAAAAAAAACCCTGTGCAAAAAAAATGTGAGAAGTGACAGAGAAGAGTGAGGACGGGACGGGCCTCTCACCCATCTGCTCCACAATGTCCGGAGGGAAGACTCGGGAAGCAAAGGCTCTGCGGAAGATGTCGGAGAATTCCTTGTCCAGGCCTCCGATTCCCATCTTCTCAAAGTTCCAGTCAGGGTTGATGATTGTCTGGCGTGCCTCCTTGGTCTTTGCCTTACCTTTTTGAAAAAAGCACAGAAAGGAGCGACGTGACCAGAACTTCTCAGATTTAGATTTTTAATGTGAGGGTAGGGGAAGGTATTTCTTAAAGATTCTGAGAGTAAAGCATGTTTCGCGATGATGGAAAGGAAAAGGACATTTCTCAGAAGCTAAACAGTGAACTAAGACCCATGAAATAAAAGTTAAGTTTGCTGTCTTTCTTAAGGCCTTTTCCTTAACAGACAGTGGAACAGAGTCCTATGAGGCGATGTGTGAAAGACAGTGACGGACTACTGCAGTGTGTTCTTACTGCCATCCTGTGGAGGAAGTGGATAAGTGGAGGGTTGCATGACAAGGCCCTCATAATATTTACCATATTGGTTGTACAGCACTGTAATATCTTAGCTTTAAAACATGATGCATTTACAAAATTGCGCAAACAAAAGCTGCGAAACAGATATTCTGACCACACTTGTCCCTCATAACGTAGTGACATGTCTTTTCTTTTCTTAGTCCCTAAAAACCCAGATCTTGAGCTCAAAACTCTTTTGGGAAAGAATAGCAATGTTTAGGGAGAAAACGTACCAACTAGTGTGAGGGATGAACTCTCTGCCTTTTCAAAAATCACTTGGCTGTTGCCCACCATCAGCCCGATGTCGATCTGTCAGAGAAAACAAGGTTACAATCAAACAACAAACAAACAAGACCAAGGGCACCATGAAATACTAAATATTAAAATGCAACCAGTAATAAAAAATGTCAGATGTATTATTTGCACCATTTTTTGGTTTGTTTTTTGTTATCAATTCCTCTGAATGCTTTCGTTTTCACTCAAGGGTATGTTTATATTTTTTACCAATTCTGAATTTGAAATAATATTTTTACTAAGCTTGTGTTTCTGCCTCTGGAGGTTTTGTAGTTCTAGATTGTTGTGTTTTGACTCTTGTATATGTGTGTCCTTTGCCTCATACAGCATTTGGAGTGTTTGGAGGTTGTCAGGGCTGCATGCTACGGTAAAAAAAAAAAAGAAAATCAAATTGTGATTATTTTGACATACACTGGATACGCAAGTACGCAAATAGTTAAGAGCCTCCCACTGGATAACTACTGCAGTGATTAATGTGTTTCAGTGGCAACACATTATTAAACCCTGACTGATGCAGTGTGAGAGCTTCTCATTCTCAATCCTCCAAACAACCATGTCTACGATATTGCATAGTGCATTACAATTGCGACACAATCCATGATTAGTGGGGGTGATGATTTTTGTATTACAATTTTCATTTTTACTAATAAGAGATTTATCATTATTGTATTTGTCAAATATTTCTTACATCTGGAAAACTTATAAAGAAGATTTGTTGGCCAGGGTATCTCTGCAGCACTACAGTGCCACTGTTTTGTGTTTTTTTTTCACACATTTGACTCTTATCAAAAAACTAATAATAATTGATATTACACAAAACTATGCTGAGATTTCGATTATGATTTGATAAACCGTTCAGCCCAGCATTTCGGAATTGGAATCAAAGTTGCAAAATGCTGTACTGTTTTTTTTCCAGTTATATTCTTGGACCTAACTTGCATTTCTCTAAATGATCAGACTTTTGCACGTGAGTGCATTTTGTCCTCGGGGGCCACCATATTAAAATGCATGAATAAATAATGAGCAAAATGCAAAATGAGTGAGTAGGAAGAGCATGTGTATCAGAGAGGTGTTTGGGAGTACATGAGGACCATAGAAATGGTGTTTAAAGAGGAGATGAATAATTCACCAGAAGTCACTCAGCTGGGGCTGTACAGTATATGGTAGACATCAGACATATCATTCACCAATGTATGCCACGGTAATGATTCCATCCCTGTGAATCATTATGAGCAGTGTGTGCTGCGCCTGAAATCCGAGCCATTATGTATCTGAAAATTATTTCATTTCAGGCTGATTCTCAATAAGGTGTTAATTAGAGTTTGATTGCAGAAGGCTAATGGTATTACTCCAATTTACACATAACAAATCAACAACCTAATCTGACAAAAGGGAATGAAGCAGAGGCAAAATGACATGTAATATCAACAGTGTCCCACTGCTGGGAGAACTGAGCTTTTATAGCAGAGTGACAACAGCCGTGTTGCAACAGCAATCTGCATTTAGTTGAGTTTAAAAAACCCACTACTCTAAAATAGCCCCATCTGAGAAAGGCTTGTAAATGGTGATACTGTGAACTTTGTGTTTTGCTGGTTATGAGGATAAATCTCAAAGCACATCAACCTCAGCATGTGGTCAGGTACCTTCTGTTTCTTTCCAGAGGCTGGCTCTCCTTTGAGGATGCTGGCATCCATGGCCTCGATGTCCTTAACCATCAAGCCAAACAGCTTGTCACAGAAACTGAACACGAGCTGAGAGAGGGAGGAAAACAAGAGGATGATCAAGAAGCCTCTGGAGAAACATCAAGCACCACAGAACAACTTAATGTGGGCATCAACGTCTGTGTCTGTGTGTAGATATTTTGGGAAAATGAACCTGCTGGGTGACAGAGAAGCTCTGGTTGTTGAACTGTTGGATAAACTCGGCAGCCATCCTGTCTGAGTCGTACGGGGAGGAGTCGGTGCTCTTCTTTTGCAGGAAGTCAATTTCGATTGTCATGGCGCCAATGCACTGCTTGGACTTGTCAAAGTTGTAGTTGGACACTGAAGGGACAGACAGGGACAAGTTCAGCTTCGAGATTCACTGGATGGGCTGAGAGCAGAGGCCACAACAGCAGCAAAAGATACCTGAACAGAACATTTACATAAATAAATGTAACATAGACTAGATGAGTGCACGTTAGAATATATGAAGGCAGACATTTCTTCACATTACAGCAGAAATATTAATTTATAGATTAATAAATTAATAGACGCCTTTTTGTGCATTTAATGTCATATCAATTTATTCACTGAACCATTCATCTATTAACTGTACAATTATTTTTGATTACTAACATACTAACAATCCCTGTCCTGCAACACAAGAATAATACTGCTCCTTTATTTCCTTATCGATCCTCAGTTATTGAAAAATGCTAACGCATTGCCTGGAACATGCAGCTTCATCCTCATAATATCATGTACATAGCTACCATAGAGCATTTTATATTGTTTCATTTTTGTTAACAATTCTCTCTCGGCTAACATTAGCTTATTAAGTTAACTAGAGATGGAATATTTCAGTAAAAGTGGCCTATCAGCTGGCGAACTTGACTATTGCCAGTCAGAGATGAGAAGCCATCTTTTCTCTACCATAGTATGAAATCATGAGACACCCATTGTTTCAGAAATAACTACGTATTTCAGGTGCTAGTCAGTCACTTCAATGAGTGCTGTTCTGAAACTATAAGCCTGACAGGCATTGCGACATTATCTCAGGACGGTGTGTTAGCACAGGTCAAAAGACCTGTGATATTCTGCTTGTATAGTTACCCATCTAGAGCAGCAATGAAACAGAGATCATACCTTCCACCTCCTGGCCGATGGAGAGACCGGCCCATTTCCTCTACAAGAGAGATGAGTGACAGAGAAATCAGGAATTGAGCATTGAGCACTGAGCAGGAATTGACAGTGTGTGCATGGCTGCACATGAGTGTGTGTACCTGCGGCAGGCTGAAGGCGATGCTTCCAGCTGCCACAGTGTGGTGGGTCTTGACTGTGAACACAAACTTGTGATTGGGCGTGGTCTTCACAGTCACATGTCTGCAGAGACAGGAGACAGCTGGTTAGTTCTTGTGTCGCCATGTATCATTGATGTAATGACTTAATGCAGTTTAACGCTATTTGACCACCCACTGTCTCTTATTTTCTTTTCTGCTTTGTTTTTTGCTTTAATCCCAATTTTTACATTTCAGTCTTTTTGTATTCTGCCGTACCTTCTTCCTCTGTAACTACTTGGAAATGTTAATGGTATGCCTCTCTAGAGTTGCTATGGAGGCATTAAAGTTGCACAAATAGCTGTAAAATGTGGCAAACAATAGTAATTACCAGTCCAGCGATGTAGAGTAAAATTAGCATGTAGTCAAGAGCTAGCCCTCTTTTTGCTCCTTTTTTGGTCTCCACCACCTCTTGGGTGAAAATATGTGCCCCTTTAGCTGCTAAATGCTTCACTATCCTCAAGCTGTTTGGTGCTGAGCAGGTAGCTGCATGCTAAAAAACACCAAGGCAATTATCCAAAACAGAGCACAAAGGGTTTTTTGTTATCGTTGATTCTAGGAAGGGAGGAAGAGCGCACCCACATGCATCACAGATGAGTGTGTCTAGAGACCACGCAACACTTTTTTAATTGGCCAATTTCACGGAGGCATTATTGAACAGTTGTGCTCACGATCGTTACTAGGATACTGGTACCTTCGCCTGCCATAATGGACAAAGCTGCCTTCAGTAAACACCCTCTAATCTTTATGAATGCACTTCATTGCATTGTGTGTTATTCAATACTATGCAAGCAGACTATGATGTGATCCATGCAGTATGCTCAGTATACTACTGACAGCACCAACATTACTTGCTTGGTAGCAGTGAATGATAAAGACGAGGCTGCAGTTGCCATGGCAGCAAAAAATATAGGACAAATTCACTAGTCTCAAAATGAAACTGAGATTAATTTTTTTTTCTAATTGATGTGTGCATCAAAATGCATACTGCAACCTAACTGGATCTAACTGCATGCAGCACACAACTGATTCCCATTGTCGGTCAGCAGCTCAATCCTGTTCTCGTTTTCCATATGAGTGTTGTTACAGCGCTTCGACACACAAAGAGATAAAAGCAGTGGGAACACGACGACATCTGAAGTGTCTGAATGCTTATCACGCCGCAGAGCGAAAAGCCAAATGGAGAGGCTTTTATTTCACTGTGACACAAAAAGGTCCGAGAGGGACACTGTAATGCACACACACACACACACACACACACACACACACACACACACACACACACACACACACACAAGAGGGTGTGTGTAACTGCACACTTTTATTTTCACATTTTATTTCAATTAGAGAGTAGACTGAGATAACATGAGTAGCCATAGTTATTTTTGTTGTGCTTTTTAAAGTTTCTGGTTGACCTTAATGGTGCCAAAAAGCCTTGTTTCACAGTATAACAGTTGTTATTCTTATGATGTTTTTTGTATTAAACCAAACCCCATTTTGGATTCTATTAATTTAATTTTTCTGCCGTAGACATTTAATGTAATGACACTTTGTGATTGCCCCCTTTTTTCGTATCGTTGCTAGGGGGAGTCGGCCATTCCTGTGCTGGATTCAAGCATACATGACATACATGATGCATGCAAGTTTTTCAGCATTAACTGTGCCACATTTTATCATACGCATTTTATCCGATCCTTCCTGGTTTTCTGGTCGGGGATCAGATCAGAAAATGCTCATATGGGTTGTTTAAAGGCAAATCAAAAATACTTTGTTATTTTGCTGGTGAGTTAGGCTGAAAAGAAGTGTATTTTTACATCACATCTTTAATAATTTAATTATCTCACTATTATCTCAGTATTCAAAGAAATAATCATAATAATATCTGCATTGTCTGCCCAAAGGACACTGAAATACAGAAGAGGGAATTACTTCAAAAATGAAGGGCACTCTAGTTGTGGGATCGATCACCATTCACTGTAGGCAGTATCGACTTATACCAATAACCAGTCACTGATCAAATGGATGTTGCTGGACATCTGTTGCTGTTAGCTCTCATGCTGTTGGGATCGAAAACAAACGTCTTTATGTTGCCCCCCCCTACCCCAAATGTAGCCCAAATGATGAATTAAACTTCATACTTTCAGACTACTCCGACTACAACGGGGCATCAGTCTTCTCATGCTGTTACCATAGTTATCTCACTCTTCGCAGCTCTGCGTCTGTGCTAGTTATAATCACTGGCTCAGCCAAAAATGGCTGGCTGGCAGGCCCCTCGCGTACATAATATAATGAACTGGTTAAACCAAGAGGATGCTGAAAAACGTATAGATATTGACACAAGGATCGCTAGTAAGCTGATAGCAGCCAGCGGCAGAGTCCTGTAGTGTGTGTGGCTGTGGCATTTTAAGCAGCATGGAGGGAAACCGTCTTGAGTGATTGTCAGCTCCTCTGATCGGACTGAATGATGAACGCACAATGCAAGTTGTGCAGCCTCACATCAGATTGTTGACTGTGACCTTTTGGATGGATGACAGGTGTTTAGGCTGGTGGATGGATGGACGCTTGGAAGGACGAGAGGACCACGTTCAAAGATGAACGCAGTGATAAAATGGGAGATAATGATTACTCACTGTCCTGACTGCAGATCCTTCTCGCTCACCACGGCACAGTTAGTCAGCGACAGCTCATCTGTCGGGCATCGCGCCGCTTGCATGGTCTGTGAAGGGAAAGACAGAAGAGGAGGGGAGACAGAAAAACATTAGCTAAAAGATATTGAGCACATTTTTATTCCAGGAGAGAACACATTTGTAATGAAAAAAACCACCCGTTCATTTGAATCAGGTTTGTCGGGGCAGGGGGCTGATGGGTCTTTCTGTGTGCCTGATGTACAACAAGCAAATAGCACACTGATTAACATTCTCCATACTTGTGATTATCTTTCTTCCATTTAGACTTCCATGGTGGAGCTAGTCATGCCGCATTGTTAACACATATGCAAGAATTATATCAAAACACCCAGAATGATCGCTAAAAATAGCAAAAACAACAACAACAACAACAAAAACCCACAAAAATGTTCCCATGAGTAATAATGGGAAATGAGCTCCAACCCACCCTGCTTTGTGTCTTGTTGCCTCACCATACCTTAACATGCCATTCCCTCATTCTTTTACGCTACATAAATCAAATCGTGTACAGGAACACCTGTCGCCTATGATATCAAATTCAGCCGAGAATTTATCGAGCAAGCTGAATAAACTTAAAACTGTCAAGTTGAATCAACAGTTGTCCAGCCCTGCAGAGAAACAGATTTGCCTTCCCTTCCCTCTTCTCAGTCTGACACGCACACTTCCAGCTGTGGCTGCTGCCGGAGCCATTTTGTGTCAAAGTGAGTACAGAGACTGCTCCTGGTGACGTTCGACTGTCATGAGCGCACCACAGCAGGAACTGAATCCAATACGAGCCTCTGTTGTAGCTTATGAAAACAAACAACCACTTTATTATTCAATACGGACACACAGTTTCCATCCTGAATATTTTCTTCAACCTTTAAAACAGAGGGGTCTCTGACTTTTAACTCTTCAAAATGCACACAAGGAATCTGCTGATATATAGATGCAGAGGAACTTATATTGATATGCTGAATTAAGGTCTATATGTACTATAAAAGAAAAGAAAAGAAAGATGGAAGTAGCATGCGCTCATTGGAGTTTGGGTCAATTGCTCATTTTCTACACTACTAGAAGTGGATCACACGCTTTAATATGCAGCAGCAATGTATTCCTTCTCTGTCTGAAAAGCCTGATTACTCAGTCTGCTCTGATTGGTCAGCTCAAACATGCCTGCCCCAGTACTGCCAACAGGAGGTGTGCTAAATGAATCGGCACGGGACTTTGACCTTTTAAGCTTTAAAGACCTTTTACATGCACAAGAATATAAAACACTGGACAACAATGAAAAGGCATTTGCCACCTTTAAACAACCACTGTTGCTAATGTGAATCTTCCAGACGTGACTCAGGCAGACATGTTTACAGACGACGTAACGTTATTCATGTTACATTCAGTTATGTTCTCTGATTTCTCTCTGACTCTGTACGGAAATTATAGCGACAGAAGATCCAATTATTTGCACCGTTACCTTGATTAAAAATGACAGACTGCAAGCCCGTGGAGTTGATCATCAGTGGAAACCTTTAGGATCATGTAAGGCCACAACTCAACACATTTATAACAAAGGCGAGTAGTTTTATGACGATTTAAGGCAGAAATGGTTACATATATCTTTAATGAGAAAAAAAAGACGATTCCACAAAATCCCTGCAAGATTTACAGTATCTTTTTTACATGATTTCTGGAGTAAATGCATTACTTTAGTACTGTAGTGGACTTATATATTATTATTATTATTATATTATATATTTCTGAGGTATTAGATTTTACTTCAGGATTTCTCTTCTATTTGTACTGATTTCCACTCCAACACATTTCAGATTGAAATATAATAGTTTTTCTGCTCTGCTACATGTATTTGTCAGCTGCACTTAAGAATTATTGTCATCATTTTTTTTTTTACATTGGAGTCATTTTAAAGAAATGTAGGTTACCTAAGATCTAGTTCTAGATCTAGAGGAATGAATCATAGCACTTCAGAGAAAGTGATGAAGTTCTCACTTTGAAGCTATTATTACAAGGTCGACATTTTTTTTATTCACACAAGATCACAGTGGAATTTTTAAAATATTTGCTATTAACAAGGAAGAGGAAGACAACTCTCGCCTACCCCAAATCATTTCTTTACATTAGCACAGAAGGAAAGTAGAACAACATTCTGGAAAAAAATAGAAATGAGCAATGCCTGAAGAGAAAACATATCACTGCATGAGATGATTTTATCTCAAAAGATGTGAGGAATCAATACCCTTTCAGCATTTGCCAAAGGAGGTGAGATATGGTACAGATATGGCTGATTTTAAGAGCACCGTCATCACCAGATTGTCACTGACAGGCACGTAATGAGCTTTGATGTCTCAGAAAAAGGCCAATCTCCTCAGTTTTATCTGGGTAAAAGTGGGTTGGACATTAGGTGAAGCCAGATTAAAGTCCAGGCGTCTTAATCATCTGTTCACTGTGTTTGTTTCACCCTGATTCCCCGTGACACAATTCACATCACTGCAGCCTGTAAGTGAATCTCTTTCAATCGGGCCTCAGTTCTCCACCAAGGACACGGTGCCTTGTCCTAATCTTCATCACAGATTGAAAAGCCTCTGTAGTACAAGCACCTCTGCAGCACAGGAGAAGAATGGTACACGAACCTGCCCTGTGGTTCAGCAGATCGAGAAATTCCAATGCACATCGCTGCAGCCTCAGCACATGAAGTGGTAACCATGGGAACTGCATTAAGCAATCCAGCAGAGGCTCTGGCGATAAATCAGGCTTTACTGCCGACTTATTCATCCTGGGTCTGAATGACACCGCCCCTCAAAAATGGCTTTCAAGTTGCTTGTTCCTGCGAGACCGCTCCTCTCTCTGCTGTCCAAGAATTTTCTGAATCAGTGCCTAACGTGGTCTCAATGAGGCCTTCAAGAGCAACTAATCACCCACTTTTAGCTCAAACTTGCATCCTTCAGAAATTAAACAAATGCATTTAAACTCTGACACACCCATCTGTGTTTCCTCTGGTTGAGGGCAAATCATTTCTCTTTTAAATTAGTTATTTAGTTATTAGCTATCAGGATTAGTTGGTTGTGTAACATATTGACTGTAAATGTAACTGACTAACTCAATTATGCGTGTCCAGTAATCTGCATGCTGTTATGGGTGCTCTGGGTAGATATGTAGGTAATTATTATTTCTTTAATTAATTGTGTTCATTGCAAATGTAGTGAAAGAGCCAGCCAGTATAAAAACAACATGGGTCACAAATTATTGATTGATTAATCGATATATTTAGTACCGGTAGTCCAGGAGTTAGTTACTCACTTGTTGCTCTGTTTTTGGTCTCTACCAGCCCCTGCAGGAAATATTTGGCTCTTTAGCTGCTGAAAGCTCCACTATGTTCACTAGCTTGTTGCTAACTGTGTCAGTCTGGACATTTTGGCCTTTTTTTTTTGGGTGACAACAGTTACCTGTCCAGCCCAGAATGATACTATAAGAGTGGTGAGACTGGCGTAAAACGTAAAAAATCGCTGATCAAACAGCTAAACTATAAGCTGAAGTTAATCATTGAGAGCAGCTGACAATTCACTGTTGGTTCATCATTATCAGTTGTCATTTGATACATGGTACAAGCTAAATTTACAGTATGTTCTATGTATTCCTACCATTTGTTTGCATTTGCAGATATATGCAGACAACTCAGAGTCAGGTAGGAGTCATGTTACCTAGCTGTATCAGCTGTCCTTTAATCACCGTGTTTCTGTACAGCAGGTGTCGATCTATAACCAGCTGGCATATCAACATATATCCGACACTGTCAGATCGTTCTGCCTCTTCTAAAGCTGCACCCTCTGCAGCAATTTAACATCGGCATTGCTTTCCTCAGATTTCTTGCCAACGTAGCACATGAATGCTAGAATGTCATGTTCAGCAGGTTGATTGCAGGGCCTTCTCATTAGGAGAGTAGCTACGGATAGAAAATGAAAACTGTTTCATGAGCAGAGTTCAGATTCAGATTCAGATAACAGGCAAAATCTAGCAACCAGTCAATTCTCTGCCTGAGCCAAATATTTTACAAATCTAGTAGAAACAGGTATATGACAAAGTGGTCTACATCATTACTTAAGTAAAATGCTTGTTGACGACAGTAACATTTTCCTTATCTGTGAAAGCAGACACAAATTTAATCGATCACTGTATCTATCCCAGGTACTGAGTTGACAGAGCTAAAAATAGAAACGTTATAGAATATTTTGTATCCTAGTTGTGTTTTTTTATAAACTCAAATGAGAAGACAGCAGATACAGAGAGACAAACTGGTAGAAAGCACTGCAGTGCTGGCATCACGCCCACATCACAGGCTGCCCTGCTGTCTGACCTGACAGAGGTGAGACAGAGCAAGACCAACGTGTCGACAAGACCTTAAAGGGGCATTTCACTCAAAATAAAACAGATTCTTTCCCTTATCATTACTATAAGTCATATTTGTTTTTCCCAAAGAGGGTTTTATCATAGCAAATGAATCAATATTTAATTCTGTTTGGGTTTTTAATTACCAAATGGAATGAGTCAGAGTTTTAATATCACAAAACATTTGATAAAGCTGGGATGAAATAACAACTGCCAAACAAGAGCAAACAAGAGCAAAAAAAAACCTACAGTCTTTTCATTTCATTTGACGCCCAGAGAAAAGCACATTTTAGGCCACAAATATAATAATTACTACTCATACTTTATAATCTAATCAACATTATCATTAAAGGTAAGCGATACCTCAGTAAGCTTCACAGCTAAATTAGCTGTTAAGCTAACCCAGGCATATCTAAATTGGTGTTATGACAATATTAATTAATGTGCAACGAAACAACTAAAGAAGAACACACATATTTAGCAGATTTGACATTCATTCAGAATTGTGAGACCCGGGATGTTCATTCTCTTTCGATCTCTGCTTTTGTTCTCTAACAACTACTAAAACAAATATCTGGCCCCTGAGTGGCTAAATTCCTCACACCGTTCACCAGCTAGTTGCTAACTTTTTTCCAGGCAGCATACAAGGTGTTGAGCAGAGCTGTGAGAGTCAGTAACGACCCTGCCCACAAAAGCCAAGTGACATTTCGCTGTGGATTTGACCCTCCATTACACACAGTAGATGGACCTATTGCTAATATAAAACATACTGTTGCAGCTTTAAAATGTCAGATATGATTGCATTACCAGCCAATTAGTCAACACCTTATACAGTGTGTTTAACTGTAGGAACAGTAAAGTAGCAGAAAGACTGATATGGATGACAGAGAGGGCAAAAGAGAGTGAAAGCATCATGAAATTCATATACGGGATTGCCATGGTTATCTGCAAGCTGAATCCCATCTAGGCTACCCTAGAAAGCATCTGGGTAACCTAGAAAACATTAACTATCAAGTGTCATAACATGGTTTACTTACAACCTAAAGCAATGGTAGTTGAATTGATCTAGTTGGTATCACACACTGTGTTTGCTGAGAAATTAAAAAAAAAAAAAAGTAACAATTAGCCCTTTTAAATGTCTCTCTCACAAAGAAATATGATCATAGTCCTTTCCAACCCACTACACTCATAGTGCAACCATGTCTATATTTAGATCAGCTTTCAAAAACCCTCTGAGAGTAAGTCTTGGATGTGGTAGACAATAGCTGAGTGTTGTGTCGTCTCAAATGATCTGATGCAGACACTGCACCCTTGACTAATTAACATGCCCATTAACATTCAACAAGCTTTCACCTTTCACCTGAAGGTCTTCGTCAGGAATTTGGTGTCATATGATTGTAGATTCAGTGAGAACGATCCCATCCCTTGGCAGAGGCTATTGGTTTTGAGATCAAAGTTCCACAAGTAGGTCATGTGGCGACAATTGAGCCAACTCTGATCAATGATGAGGACTGTGAGAGGCAGTCGAAAGCTATGACAAATGGCTAGTGGGTAGACGTTTGATTTTTGATATTATTTTGCCACACTCTTCCCAAGAATGACCCTCCATGCTCAAGACATTGTCTCACATACCTCCTGGGCTGTTTTTGTCCTGAGATGTAGGTACTTTATGAAAAGAAATTAGACCATATCAACATGGCGGCCTTTTCCTGTGATGCTTAAGGTGGAAAGTATAAATGTGGGAATCTGACTAATTGTTATCTTTTCACAGCTTCCCAATGAATTAGCAATTGAAAATTACATAAGATGAATTAGAGGCGGAGGGACAATGGGCCATCTTTCAAGGTAAAATAACATATTTGATAATCCATTAGCTAATGTTAGCATGCAACAATTTCTTAGCTAATATAATATGTTAATATCCACTTCTTTTTTCCAGGCTTAAATAAATGAGTAGACAATGTGTGTGATATTTTACATTCATTTACATCTTTCCTATGACAATGTGTAACTAGCACTAACTTTAGCTAGCAAATGACTGAATGGAAGCTAATGGGTTATCAAACATGGCGTTTTATTTTGAAATACTGCCCGTTGTCCCTCTCTCTTTTCACTATTAATTGTCTGTACGTTTGCTGACTAATCAAGAAACAGTGAAATGGTTACAAAATGTCAGACTTACCAAGTGTATACTCGTAACCTGGGAGACAGCATAACAGCATTTGAGCTTTCCACCCTGAGCATGATGTCAGATGACAGTGGCCAACGTGTGACCATTGTCTACGTGAAATACTGGCATGAATATACTGGACCCGAAATTGGGTTCATATAAGTTGCAGTGGATTCCAATGGTGACGAGTGGTCAAAATGGAGACAGCTAAGCCTATCCCCCACCCCAACCAGTCCTGTCTGTCTAACTGTTAGCAGTTCATTGCAATGTAGCCATAACCTGACACACCAGATGGTTTGCTGCACAGAACCATCTGGGTAGTCGTCCTTAAGTTTGGATGAATATACAGCCAACTATGATTAAAGTTCTGGAGTTATAATTCCTTGATTTCTAATCAATTCAGGAATTGATGTATTTTTACCATGGAAACTCGTTATCACTGAAATCCATTGTAACTGTTGTGACACCACCCTGACCACAGGCTCTGTTTTCTGCTTTTAGAAGTCACTAAGGTTTTAATCCCCACAAAATTAATCAAAATAATGTATTGTCACTGACTATATTTGCTACCTAAAATGGCATTTTTTGAGCACCATTCAAATCTCTTGAATATCGACCTCCACTACACATTAAGGATCCTAGACGTAAGCAAAATTTGGCTATTTGGCTACCTCACTAGATTTAACTTGAATCAAAATGGCAAGCTCCGTATGGAACAAATCCATTTTGTTCTGGGCTTCAGAGACTACGCAATTTGGGGCTGCAGTGCACCAGGGGAGCTGATTAATGGATGCTTATGAGTTTCCATTCAGCCAGCATGTGACATTGGCTTGACATTGCAGCTCAGTCACTGGTTGCAATGGTGCCAGACATTCTAGCGTTGCTACTATGTGCATGGGTGACTGTCTCCTGAGGAAATAGTCAGCAATCCTACCTGTAGCAAAGGGGCTGGAAGCGGTGACGCACAATACGTTTCCTATACAACCATCTCCAGTCAGAAAGCCACAAGCAAATATGTTCCCCCCTGATGAGGACGCAGGAGCTTGTTTTGAAAGTTTAACAGGTGTGCATCCAAACATACGTACCTTGAAAAATATTACGACCTTGTGGGCGCCAGCATAGGCAAGCAGAGAGGAAGGACAGAAGACAGTATTTGAGATGGGGGGGGGACTGAGAGCAGCAGGCTGCTGAGGTGCGAAGCTGCGGTAGCTGAAGACAGATGCATTCAAAGGTGCATTCACATGGATGGATTCAGTCATGCAGGCCACACACACACAGAGAGTGATCACCTGGAATGATGTCAAGTGCATGCAGGCCAGATTTGGGGTTTAATTCTATTGGATTCAAAGCCATTTTCGAAGCAGAAAACATGTTGGTATTTCTTTCTGGAATGCCTCTTTTTCTTGTGAGCCAAATTTGCACATTCTCATTTCTGGTTACATATTATGCCCCAAATCTGGTAGTGGTATGATGATGTGAGCCGTATGCTTTTGTGCCATGCCAAATGTATCTCTTGCCCACATAAGAGACAAGATGCCATCTGTCTTATTGTGGTAAGAGACATGGATACAAGAGAATGGAATAAGCTGATGTTCTTCTCTGATGGGTGAGTGTTACTTGTTAATGGGTGAGGGGGGGGGGGGGAATGTCATCAGTGTGACCACATTGGGAATTGGACCCTTTATTGTGTTGATATGCCCTTTTTGATGATTCAACTTAGCATTTCATTCAATCAAAAAATCGGTCAGTGGATATATACATTTGAAAATCCACCACTTGTCAAACTGAATTTAAATGGTGCAGAAGGGCAGTGAGTCACACCAGTACTAGTCCTGCTGCTGCTTTGTGTTAGGTCTGCCGCTGTTAGGACTGGATCAGTTAGCATTAGCTGGCATGCTCAAACAGACAGGACATCACAGGTAGTGGAACAATATCAGAAGAAAAATACACAAACAAGATTTTAACAAGTGGCCCTGCTAACATCAGCTGTTTTGCATGACTGTCCATGTTGACTTCCTGCTCGAGGTTTCTGAGCAGGACTGTATCTACCTTTGCCGCGAAGAAGCGCTGAGCCACCTTTGATCATGCAATCATCATGCAACTCCATCGACCCCCTTGGGAGGATCTGACCCACAGATTGGTAACACTTTGTAATACATTTAGAGTGAATGGCTAAAACTATTTCAGGGATCTTGTGACATTAGGGTCCTTCCGTCCTTTCCTTCCTTGTTAAAATATTTATAGTGGGATCTTGCCTTTGCTGTGAATGATAATAAAAGGCTTTCCAGTCTCCCTGTTTGATTAATAGGGAGGAAATACAGCAAGCATGTCTAGTTTGTCTGGGTGGCTGATAGAACATCTGTTGTCCAAGGTTTTCAATTGAGTTTGTGTCGGCTCAGGTGTTTTCTTTTACTTCCTCTCAAGCTGCTCGTGTTGCAGTCTCTCTATAGTAACAGTAAGTAGTTAAGTGTTTTCCATGCACTCTGTTGTTTGACCTCCTTCTGCCAAAAGACGACCTCTATCATCTCTTTCAGTTTGCGTTTGCTGGAGTCAGTCGCCCAGCAAACTCTCCATCTCCTGTCTGTAGACCAATTATCTATCACTGGGCTTTTTGTTAAATTACTCCTGTTAAGTGCCGCCTTCATCTAATTATGTATTCATTTCAGCAATCATCATTATCTCCAGCAAATAAAAAAAAAACACCATCATTTTAAAACCCTAACCCATCAATTTTCTCTTCCATTTTTAAGTATGGACACGTTACTCAATTCCTAATCATTGTCTCACCTCCACAAGACTGTAACAAGCATACAGTATAATCTGATTCCGTATATTATTCAAGAAGTGTTTCCACTTTTGGCAGTGCGCTGTGTGTGTGTGTGTGTGTGTGTGTGTGTGTGTGTGTGTGTGTGTGTGTGTGTGTGTGTGTGTGTGTGTGTAAAACTGCAGAGGCAGGGAGTGGCTGGACACTGAAACGATCGCTCCCTGCCTCTCCTTTGGCTGCATCTAAATATTCCTTTTAACCCAAGATTCCCTGTAAATTATTCATACTGCTGTGCCTCGGGGGTGTACCCAGTCAGACGCCTGCACTGTCAATCGATGGTAACGAAAGCCACTGCTGCAGGTTCGTACCCAAGGGTTTATGATAACAATACGGTGGGTAGCATGGTATCATGCTGAGCTGGACTATCAAATAAACCCTGTGGACATTCTCAGATTGTATCAAATGGTCCACGTTACCAGTGTTCTAAAGATAGATTGAAATACGCTATGTTGTGTCAGCAGAATCTCAAAAAACACTTTAGAAAAATGTTGGTGGTTCTATAACTTTTAGAGGGTAGATATCATACCTGCCTTGCCATCATTTGGTTCAGTCGCAGGAGGATTTAGCTACTAAACAGTCAGATATTTCTCTCAGGAGTTGGTGGAGACCAAATGGGGCCAATCCCAGTTCACTTCACAGTCCTTAAAAACAGTTTTTATTCGATGACTTGAAGAAAAAAAAGAATTTCTAGCTTCTGATAGAGACAGAAGAGCTTCTGTCTCTATAAGATAAATGGAAAATGGCGGACATTTTGAGCAATAATGATGGTTGCATTCATTTTGGATGAGCTTGTTCCAAGGCTCTGGTATTGCACATGCCTACACACTGGCATGGCTTACCGGGACGACAGAATTAACAGAATGGAATCATACAGTAATTAATGTTATTGGTCACATCTGGTCTGGTTGCATCTTTTGCGATGATGCTGTTGATAACTTTTGATGATGTTAAGGGTCTTGAGGGGTTGAGCCTTTTCACAGGTGTGGATTTCAACCACTACCTCTTGTTACTCTGTTTTGAGGGACAATGGGAACCTCGAAAACATAGAGTAAGGGTACAAATTGGAATGTGATTTAGTCGATCCTTTGGTTCAGTGTCAATGGTGTCAACAGCAGGTAAGTTACAAAATGGTAAACATTGTGGAGGATTTAGCTGAGTCATTTCCCTCAGGACTTGGTGGAGACCAAAAATAGAGCTTAAAGAGAGGTAAATATTGAACTTACATTAATCAGGTGATCAGACACACCTACACATGAACACAAATGCTGCTTTGTTTGTTACTAGTTAACAGCACAACAGTCTTGCAATGAATAAATAAATCCTACAATCACGTTTTTTGTGAACAGAGAGATGATGACTCAACCGCTGCATCATACAGAGATGCGGGGATCGAGGTAAAAGCTGAGCTTTGCAGGGGTCTCTAAAATAACTCATGTTAGGAGCAGAGATTGATTGCTAATAGCAGGACACAAACAGGCTCCTTTTCCAAACTGTGCAAGGGTGTTGTGATCCCACAATCAGCTACATCGCTTCTAGTAGCATTGTATAGTTTCTCTTTACCTCTTCGTATGATCAATATAAATCAATTCATTGAAAAATCGTCGACCCTCACATATGATTGAGGCACACAAAGACAGTCAACTTTTTCAAGTTAAATCAAACAGAATAGAAAAATAAAACAAAACCTAATGACAATCTGCACTCTTTCAATCTCAGTCACTTCAGCTAATGCCTCTGGCCTCAGATTTGCTTTATGACCTCACCGAAGAATACCAGAAAAATCAATGTCAAACAAATCCGTCGCATTTTCTTCCCTGCAATTCAATTTGAAACCACTGCTGTCCAACTTTTGTGTCCAAGTGCATGAAACATGAGCCAAGCAGAGCAGTTAATTGCATCAGCTCTGTGTGTATTTTCAAGCTTGGAATTTATGCAGCAACACTGAGCACAAACGTGGCTTAAACGCCTACAAGTGTGTATACTGATAATGACTCGTACATGTTTAATATGGATCATAAAAAGCCAATTTGCAATAAATGATAGGAAACACCCAAATCAGCTTTGAGGCTGCTCCTGCTCAGCACCTTACGCCAACAGACACAAATCCAATACCAGCCATCGCAGAGCACATTATGACATTTATAAGTAGCCTATAAGAGCCAATTCACTTTCCCATTTAAATGGATCACACTAAGTAATTCCTTGGCAGCTTTCTGTTGAAGACGGTATTAAATCAGGAGGTTATGGGGCACAAGGTGCTGTCACTTTTCACAGGGAGTGACGGTTCTTCCCCATCAGATTTATTTTATTTATTGTTATAACCAAGTGTCTGTTATTCAACTGCTCTTCTGCAAAGTTCATGAAAAATGTATCAAAATATGGTTACATTTTTGCAATGCTATTCTAAGCAGAAATGCAGAAAATGGAGCATTTTTTACATAAATGTGCAGCATAATGTGGCTTTGGAGCTCTTTTGGTCATTATTCCTCTAATGTAGATAATCTTCTCAATTTGACTATCTGCAAAGTGAACTTTAGCTTAAGCAGCTAGAATGGAGAGGAGTGCGTCGTGTCACTGGGAGGTTAATAGTGACTGACCAGTCAATGGCAGAAACCAATTCCACTTCAAATAGGTTACGTACTGTCTCAGCAAACACTCACATCTTCTTGTTCTCAGGTCAGTCTACCACCAACATTGTCATACTTTCAATCATTCACCATGGCTGGGTGATATTATCTTGACTTTACAAGGAGTCGATCACAATGATACGACCATTATGTATGATTGTTTGTTGACATGTCAACACACTGCTGGAACTAATGATTTCTCTGTCCTAACAATTACTGCAAAGCAGCAATTATTACCTTGGACTGGGATAATGATACAGGCTGTGGATGTCTCTGCAGTTATGAGTGACTGCAGCTGCCAAGTAATGTTTTCATTTCATATTCAACACTGGTCAGATAGTCTGCCCCAGTCAGCTGGCCGGGCGACCAGGACCAGCACCAGTGTTAACCAGTTGGGCGGGTCAGACAGAGGGCACGATGGCACAGAGCTCTGGGGCTTGCTCACAATCTGGATCAGTGTCCATTATCTCCTCGTAATGCGAGCTAATCTGGCACAAAAACTCACTGACAATATCTCAGAAATAGACTCATGGCTGTTTCCTAACTGTTCTCATTAAAATATTTCACATAGTTGTCAGCTGTGTCTAAACAGAGAGTTGGACTGTCATCGTCCTGGGGTTTGCTTGACGTGGGTTTCCTGATTTTTTTCTTTTGTTTTCGTTTTTCGTTCCACTTCACTGTCCTCATGTAATGGTTTCTTTGACTTACTTTGGCTTTTTCCCCTGAATTGCGCTTCTGGTGTGAGCAGCCGGGCTATTATTTACATGAGAACAGAACCTGTCATATGTTTACTGCCTGCTGTGTGTCCTTTGCATCAAGGTAATTCAAATCCCTCTACCCGCATCTCTTAATCTCACTAATTAACATGTATCTCATTTGATTAATCCATATAAAGGGTGAAAGTTGCACTTTCGCTAGGTTACTTCTTGGGTAGAAGCACTGACTTTCGAAAGTCTCCACTATAATCCCCAGAAAAATAGATAATGATCAAAAACTGCATACTGTTATCTTACCATGTCCTTATTTCCATGCAATAGTACTGGAAACATATTCTCATTAATACTGAAATATTGTTTAAACAGCACTGACAATGTCAATTCCCTGTTTAATTGTACTGATGGACGTAGGCTGCTCCTGTATTGACAGAACACACATGCCGACCCAAACAAAAGAAACTCCCAGAAACACAATGTGTACAGTGTGTGTGTGTGTGTGTGTGTGTGTGTGTGCGTCAGTGTGTTTGGTGGTGTTTTGTTGTGCTGGCTGCAGATGCCTCACAGCAGAGAGGGGCTCTCTAAAAATAGCCGCAGCTCAGAGCTCACAGAGGAAGGCCCTGCATCAAGACAGCCGGGGATTAACCATTACTCCCTTTCACACACACACAGACACACACACACACACACGGATTCTCATTCCTAGACACACACCCACTCACACACTAAACAAGCACATGCGCGATGCACACAAACATACAGTGCGCATTTACAGAAGATACTGTGTATGCTCAAGTACTGTATGTGGTTTACATGCAGATGGGTTGTGCCCATCCACACCGCGCGCGTGTGTTTTCCGAAAAAATTAGGCCGTCACACAGCGGGTTTCCATTCCAAGGGGGCATGTTTCAGACCACTGAGGTTTTGGAATAATAGCATGACACCAGACAACAAACATGCTGGTGTGAACAAGAACGTTGTATTATTGGACACAGCCTCGGAGGGCGGAGCCACATTCATTCCTACGAAAGCTGCTCAGTACCTGGATCTCCGAGCACTGTCCTGTTGTGTGGACCATAGAGTGTGCACACTAGAGAATTGCGCCGATCGAATTTCTTTGGACCAAATGGCTCAAATTAGTGAAATGAGTCGTTTCGTGGGGTAATCATGCAGTTCAGCCACAACTATCAAAGTCACTGTTAGCTCTCCTGAAACAACCAGACATCGCCTCAGGACAGTACGTACATATTATAAATCTCAATTCTGACATTGTAAATTCAAACGTATTGGAAACAAAGGAGTAGATTATATTCACTTATATCATTCATATATCACAGCCGATGAGATTAAGAGCTGATTAACGGTTGTGGAGGAATAGGTGGTGGAACTACAGGGAAATGATGATGGAAATAAACTGCTCACTTCATTAAAGCGGAGAGAGGAAGAGACCCTGAAGAAGGAGAGACGCACATTTGGAGAGCTGCCATCTTCCATAGCCCACTCGCTTGTTCCACCACACAAGAATGTGTCTGTTTCTCTTTTTTTTTTTTTCTTTCCTTCTCTGACTGGAGGATGAAAAGCACTTCAGCTCTACCTATTGATTTCGACACAATTAGATCAATCAAGTTGAGACAATCAGCACCTACACCGCACTGTTCAGGGACAAAATGTCGACGTTCAAAGAATTTCAATTTGTCGCTGGGTCCGTCTGTCGGAGGTTGATCTGCTCCAATTCAATGTTTCAGCTAAAAACGAAAAAAAAACAAAAAACCTTCAGATCAAATGTGTCACGGTTCACTGGTTATTTTCCTGGTTATTAACCTGGCTTCAACGATGCAATTAATAAAGCGGTAGACTGAATACTTGTAGCCAAAGATAGAAATGCCTGTCTGAAGCGTTGACCAAAAACAACTAAACCGGCATGATTTGTCTTACAACACATTTGCCCGTAATACCAGTATAACTCTGACAGTATGATACATTTACGATAGGTATGGGCTCAAACATGTTACGCTTGAACATCTGTCATGATTGCATGATACCGTCTCGAGCTGCTGCCGAGTAATCTAGTGGCTTTGTGGAGGCCAGATGGCTACTGAGACTGCCTGATACCTCACCTACCCTATTTCCTCCTCCCTGACCTTAAACTGAGGAGTACTGTCTGTGGTTACTTCAAGGCACACATGTGTAATCCCAGTGAGACTCCTGAGGTTAAATCACCATTTAAAACACCAGTTCAATAATCTATTAACGTCCCATCAGCCTGCGCAAGTCGCTTGTGCTCATCATCTTTAAAGTGTTGCGTGGTATAATAATAATAATTTGGCTGCAGTAGTCTGTCCTAGATAACTGCTGCAGCAAGTCTCTATGACTTCCATTATTCATTTTTAAATGTTTAAAGTCGACCAGCTCATTGTAAGGTGACCACATGCAACAATTCTTAGTTTTCCAGGGATTGTGATGTAAACATGAAAATGATGATTGCTGCATTGCCAGTACATCCTATTAATCCCCCTAAATCCTACACACTGGACCTTTAAATCAGCCCAGCCTGGGATCAGCATCACCACCCTGTATCTTATTTTGGCATCAGTCATGGATTCTCTCCCCCTCAACAGGGAAACAGCACATGGGGTCAGAAACAGCAAAGCCAGTGCCAAAGTCTCATCAACACGCAGACCACACCACATCTTTTTTTCCCCACTGAAAGCTTTCCTGGCGGTATAATTATGAAAGCCATTCAAATATTCATGAATGTATTTGACAAGCAGGCACACTGAAAGGCCACCACCTTCTCTGGCAGTGAGAGCTGATTTTCAAAACTGTTCTTCTGTCGATGCCACCCACCGGGCAAAACGACTAAACAAACAGAGAGATGATAGAGATTTGTCAACAAATCGAGCAATATCACATTAGCCTGTAAATCATTATTTTCCATAATCCATTGTATTTTTTTCATTTCTTTTGGAACTGATGTTGAGTCTATGGTGGTGTCACTCTGTAGAGCTGTTCGCGTTGTCCTGACTCCCTCTGACAAGCTGCAGTATGCCCAGCAACAGCACAGAGTCTGCTGGGCAAGTGCGGATGAGGCATGTGTGTGTGTGTGTGTGTGTGTGTGTGTGTGTGTGTGTGTGTGTGTGTGTGTGTGTGTGTGTGTGAGTTGGGAGAGTCATACAACACGCCACTGGACATGTTTGACTCATGCCGGACGACCGAGAACAGGAACGTACCATCACATCTCCTCTTTCCATGCACACACACACGGAATTATAATTGTGAGGCATTATTAAGATACGATCTACGATGTAAAACAGCAGACAGTTTGAGATACATGTCATGTGACAACCACACCTACATGTAAAACAGACATGGATGGTGCATTATTTGTGCCCCTTTATATTCATTGCATCTGGCTGTGCCCTGTTATGCACGGCAAGTTACCAGGAGTGGTGAAGGAGACACACAGTAGTTTTGTTTCTTTTGCAGAAAATATGATTTTTATTACAGAAATCAGGCCAGCAGATGTCAGTTTAATTCAAGCCAACTGTGACAAGCCTCTGAACCAAAAATGTTGCACAGATACTGCATTTATCAATCACTACCAAACAGAGGAGAGAAGACCGTGTAAAGACTATGTTGAATGTTTACAACATTAGAGGTCAGCATTAACTCAGTATCGTATTACACTAGAGTTTATCGGAGTCGCACTCTGACAATTTGATCATTTTGTGTTATGTTTTCACAAAGTCCTGATTCAGTCACTGAAGTTTCTCTCAAGGAGTTATTGGTAACATTCAGCCACTACATGTGGCCTTCTGTCTCTCCCCTTCCATGGCAGACACGTCACAACATGTATTTTTGAATAAAATGGCCCCTCAAGTGGTTGCCAGTTTGTTGCACTAGCTAACCTTGATAATGTTAGGTAGCAAATTATAACATTGCTTACATCAGTTAATGTTAGGACAGTACACTGAGCACATACTGTACAACTGGTAAAATAATGACATGTTTTTCCCCATAAACTGGAAATTACCAAGATTCTTTATTGCTGATTATAATTGAAAAAACGTGGAGTCAGTAGTGTTCAGCTCTTGAGACTGACTGTGAGTCAGTAGCTGAACACTACTGACTCACAGACCTTGTTAGAGGCTGGAACTGACTGTCAGAATTATTATACAGAGGTAAACAAACCATCAATTTGGACCTTTCCACGTTTTTTCAATTATAATTTCATTCACCTGCCTACAAATGCTGTAGATGTAGCCTGTGATTTAAAAAAACAAGAGTTGTCCACATGAAAATGTTAAATATGATACATTTGCTTACATTTACCAAAATGTGATATATTTTGATAACAGAAAAACATTCTTATCAATATTGTCATGTTGATTATATCTACAACTTAATATTCATTCTAGATAGTGTTCAGAAGGTAGACACATTGTTTAGTTACTAATATATGAGGTTGTTCATTGCTCCACCTTTTATTTAAGGTTGAACCGTGAACTCAGTAACATGTTTGGACAACTACAAGAGGTGTGTGTCTTCACTGGCCTCACAATTTGATTTGACTACGATTGAGCTAATGATGATCTGAATGCAAAACGGTTCTTGATTAATCACGATGCGTCAACATGCATCTCAGCGCACGGCATCCTCAATGATTTATGTTATCTCACATGGCTACTTTTTCATTTAAATTCCCATTTTATTCAGAAAGTCCTTCCAATAAGAATTAACACAAAATTAACACAAAAATCAACATACGCTTCAGACTCTTGATTATCCTCGGTCTCTGCATCAATGCAGAATCTTCTACGTCCATATCACAATGCATCTTATAATGGAGAAACACCACTACTAACTAGTATACTACATACAGGAGTAACCCCACGTTACTTCCAAAGCCAAGCCACATTTCATTAACTAAATTAGTTTGTGGTGTAACAGGACACTTAACAAAAGCCCAGATCAAATCTATCTTAATAGCGTACTATTAATCCCAGTGTGGGGAAGTTGGTCCTGGATGCTATCAGAGTTTATGCTAACGTTAGCAGCTCCTGTCCTGATTTTGGATTTGAGATGCTTTACAGTCCAGTAAGCACGACCAATGTTACGTTCTCTGAACACATATTGGTCCACTCTCTAAAAGCCTTTTCTCTTGTAACTACGGTTAATAGTAAAATATTTTCACACATTGTTTGAAAATACTATCTGGTAAGTAGCCTACACTAAGCATAGCCTACTCTTACTCATACTAGGGCCAAGTCTTCTTCATATGAGCGCAGCAGCTTTAATGTTGTGGTTGTTTTTTTTGTTTTTTTTGCTTATTTGTTTTTACTAATGATGTGAAGTCAATCACAAATCCAATCCATATGTAAAGACAGACGAATGCAAACACTGCAGCCATTTATAGCAGTCATCTATCTCCCCCCGGATGCAAGGCCTCATCCACAAGTCAGTCAGCGGTCAGATAGTTAAGACACAACACGTTCAGACTGATGAACAAAATGCTGCCGGGCTCTGCAGTACAAATGGGTCTCACTGGCAGGTCAGCGCTTTCCCTCCTGGTTCCTGCGTATTCTCGCTTGTTTGTTCAACGGGAACTATTACAGTGAAAAAACGCGACGAGAGCTATTATCGCGACAACATCTCTCAAAATCTATGCACAAGCAGCTTCAGGCTTTTTGTATGAAAGACTCGTGGCACATATTAACCGGTGAGTGTCGCTTCTGCATGCAACGCTCTTCGTCTGCAAGCTAAAACTGTGAATGGGTTAAACGAGTGAATGAGCTGATAAAGACCCGGAACAGCTGCTATGAGAGGCTGTGAAAAAAGGCCCCTTGCTGAACGACACTGAATTACAGTAAATCTGCGAGCGCTATGCTACACCCCTGTGCATGGCTGTCTGCTCACTCCGTAGTGTACATGCCGGAGCACAATGAGACAATCTTCCTGCGTAATGCTGCAGAACCCTGCATCACTATGACACCCGAGTACCACACACACAGGGACTGAGGGATAGATAGCTGCATAGCCCTGGATTCAGAGCTACACCGCACTACTTTGTGGATATAATGATAATGTCTAGAATATGGTTCCCAACCATGGCTCACAAGATAAATGATAATCGTCGTGACGTGATTAACCTCATTTAAGAAAAAAAGATTTCAGTGTTTGGGACTTTTCTTTTTGGTACATTTGAATAAGTTCAAACGGGAGAATCTGAAAATGTCTCTGCAGTGGACCTCACTCAGGTGTGCAAGCATACAAAGAGGGGCCACGAGAATGTGCTGAGTAATTTTCACACATTTTTGCTTGACTCTTGCCGTACAGCAAAGAGTCAGAGTAGAAGACGCCACCCTCATGTCGTTAGGGTAAAGATGAAGCTACGGCCACAGAACGGACCGGACACAGCAGTGTCGAAGCAACAATTCTGACAGGGTTATGTGCACGATTGCCGATGCCTGCAGATCGAAGCGAATCAGATAAGAGTCTTCAGATCGGTTCGGTTTGAAAGTCTCTCCACTGGAAATAGAGCTGGGAGCAGAGGGCATTTTAACATGAATAATTCACATGAATCAAGTTGACCCACCTTCTAATAATGGACCTTGTAAACAGCGTTAAGTAACGTAGGAAATCAGGCAAAAATCGACCGGTTTGTCTGCCCTCTAGACGCGTAGCGAAAGGTCATGTAATAAGCAGACAATAAGCAACAGATATCAAAACAGAGATGGTGGTTCTGCTTTGCAAAAGGGATATCACTAGTTTACAGTAACGTCACATCGGAGAAATTATAAAACAGAAAAGACAAATGTGGTGATTTGATGATAGATATATTACCAAGGCATTCAAGCACAGCTGCGTATGTCAGGTTCGTCCAATTTGATGGCGACTGCTGCTGAAAGGATCTTTTTTTCTCACATTTTTTCTCTATGATGGTGATCATACGTTGAAATGATTCATGTTTGTGGCCACTGTATTGTGGCTGTTAGGTAAAACACAATGCAGTGTTTTAATAGCGTGCTATCAAACTGCCAAAGACTGCAGAATTTTCAATTACCGCCAGTCAAATTAGAAGGGCTGTTTTCACCCAAAAAAGGGGCGGGGCATGATGCAGGGGCAAGGCGCTGTGAAGGATGGGCTTCTCTCGTCTGTAAGTCGTTGCTGGTTTTACACTGATGTACGGATGACATAAATACAATGACGTAAAGTGGGAACAGACAACTGCTGCTGCTGCTGTCAGAAAGACAGACAGATCCCTTTGACTTTGACCACATTCATATAATGCTTAATGGAGGTGTGTGAGCAGATAGAAATGGTGGCATGCAGGAGATCATGCCCAGTGGCAGACAAAGTACCCAAGTGAAAGTGAATTTCTAGGGAACCAGTGTAAAGGATGTATAATCAGCCATCACTTCATAATATGTGAAAACAAGAAATGTGTCTCTGGCTAGTTTAACGTGTTAATTAGTGGGCCAAAGAGGTGCTGACAAAGCCGGACCAGCTGTTTCCCCTTGTTTCCAGTCTTTATGCTAAGCTAAGCTAAAAAGCTGCTGTGTGGTAGCTCTATATTTACCGTACATACATGACAGTGGTCAGTCTGCCCCCTGATCTTCCCCTGTGCCTGAAGGAAAGCATATTTTTCCAAAATGTTGAACTACCCCTTTAAGGGGTCATGCAGCATGAGATTACAGGTTAGCATTACAGGTAGGTACATCCATCTTTGACCAGTTTAGACTGACTGCGAACCTGTTTCCACCAGGAATATTAATGTGCATACTGCAGCAAATCATTTTGCTGGGTTGCCCTGACGCTCAGTCATTACAGTGATTGCCTTATTTGTAATGGGTGGGTGCCATTTTAAGATGGAAAAAGAAAAAGGAAAATAAAAAAAAAAAAAAAAAAAAAAAAAAAAAGGGAGGCACATCTGTGTAGATCTATCCAGCTTCCAGTCTAACTAGGCTCTACCCTGTCTGTTAAAATGAAATCAGCATCCCTCTACACTGGGGCCTGTGGTGAGACTGGTAGTGGACGCTGGTTACCTGGCATCATCCTCCCTGTACGTCGACAGGTTCTTCACAACCACTGGTGTAAATATGCACACAGTCTGCTGATCTGATGAGCCAGTAAGCGCTTATCAGCGCAAACAGGCTGCAGATTGGAGGCTAAATGAGCGAGCCTCGTTGTTTTTTTCCCCTCCATCTCATCAATCAAACGGCACGCTGACATGCTTCACACGGCCTGGTTGCGGTCGATGCACTCGACCACTCGAAACGTTCCCTCTGATCTTTTAGACGCAGCTCGTAAAAGGCTGTTCGGTGGTCGCTCGTCACGCAGCCGTGTCGGCTCAAGGGCACGCACAGCCTCGGATTAATATCATGGACCTGAGATACTCGGAGAGGAGGCGGCGGTCAGCGGGCTGAGGAGGTCCGGTGCCGGAGCTGAGATGCAGCCCCGGCTCAGATGACTCCCCCTGCGGGACGCGGAGGTGGCTGAGGGGCTGCAGCACCGTGTCAAACCGACCCCGTATCCTGCCGCCGCGGTGACATTCAGGCGCTAAATGTACCAAGACCGCTTCGAGACAACAAGCGGCCGACGTTTCTCCGCCCCGCGTATGTTTTTTGTTTTTTTTTTCTCCTCTCTTATTTCTCAGACGGAAACACGAAGGTATCGTACAGCCATATATGACATAATACATAATATGCGTCTTACCCGGTTCGCCATCTTCACGGTCGCCGTAGATCAGGGATGCAGCTCGGGGTCAACGATTCACAGGACAGCGGGGACGGTGAGCGGAAAGGCTCGGCGGCAGATGGGCTTATAAGCCGCAGCGCACCTTGCTCTGATTGGCTGAGCCGGGCGGAAGCGTTCCGATTAGCTCGCGTGCGGCTGAGGAGGGTAGCGCCTTCGCCTCTCACGTGGCAGATTTACTGGGAGGCAAAACACAGTTGGCATGACGGAGGCTGGGAATGCGCTGATGGCAATCATTGTGAACTGTCTCTCATCTCGTAACTTATGGCGAAACCCATGATTCGTGTGTTGTCTACTGCCATGCTCTTTATTTTTGGTGTGTGTATGTTTGGCCTCAGCTCCCTTGTTCAGCACCGTGGACAGCGCCCCTCTCTCCCCCTGTCCTGTCCCACCGCAGTGACACAACAGTCAGCGCACCCAAATAGGAACCGCAACACACACCGTGTAAAGGGAGAATACCCACATGCAGCTGAACACAATTAGAGAAGTCGAAAGGTACAGTATGTAGGAGAAGAACATCTAAATCAGACAAATTTAATTGAATTAGTTTAATAACTTCACTTACTAATTCAATTATTCAATTCAATTTAATAAACAGGCGGTCCTCAGAGGTAAACCAGGTCCCCAGAAGACTGTTTGAATATAGGATAGGTGGCAGGGTCCGCCAAACACAAAGTATGCTAGAACAGAAATGGTGAATGATGTTGTGCTTCAAGGTCAGCTTGTTTAATCAATTTCTCCTGACATGAAAACGATGGTTAGGCATAGCTTCTGTATTACTTTTCTCTGAACAAGTGTAAATGATTGGATTGAGTTAGTATATTATAATAGGTTTAAAAAATGGCTGTTAGAATCTTAAATATAGGGCTCAGTCAAACTCATCAGTGATTAATCATTTAGTATCGCTAAAACTATTTCATGAATATTCAGCAGCCATGTCAACACTGTATATGAAGAAATGGGGAAATCAAGACAATTTTTTTTGGCACATTGACAACTAATATATGTGTAGCAGTCGTGGCCTAAAGGTTGGAGAAGTGAGCTTGTGACTGGAGAGTAGCTGGTTCAGTACAGGGTACATCTGGATGGGGAAAGTAGAACCACTACCAAGGTGCCCTTGAGCAATGTCCCTAATTCCAACCTCTCCAGATCTTCCAAGTGTGACTGTATACCTGTAACAGAAAGAGAGTTGGACAATCTGAGAAATAAAGAACAGAGACAATACAACTCTTTTAAAACAAAATCACAATACTTTAGTCAGTCATAAGCATATCCGAAACAATGTTACTAACTGGGTCATTCTGATATGCATTTAAGAACCACATCATACAGTATGTGATGGACAGGACAAGCATTAGCCTGTGGAGAGCACCACCCTCAGAGACATCAGTACTCTCTGAGCACCCTGGGCAGGAGCAGAGTGACCAAGGAAACATCCATCTAAACTTCCATCTAAAGCCACGTATGCTCCACAGGGCCACAGGCAGCTGGAGCGAGCAGTGGAGTGCCATGGACAGGTCGCTGGTTCACCACAGAGCTGACTACCAGCAGCCATTCACACTTACATTCACATGGGCAAATTCCTGAGAGAAGGGCCCTGCCCCAGTCAGCCATCAAACCCAGGACCCTCTTGCTGCAGATCAACAAGATAACATACAAATTTGTTTTTGACATTTCCATCCACTTTAGTCTTAGCCATTACCATTATGTATTCTATGTATTTTCTTGTGTTTTGCCTGAATCCTTTGAGTTGCACTTTTCAAATTGCTGCATTTGGTATGAAAATCTCATCACCCGGAAAATGATTTGTGTTTAATTTTTGTGAATAATCTTTATTCTGGTTACACAAAAGTGTCAAATTCAAATTTGCTCCAATAGCAAAACCTAACTTCAAATCTCTGCACCTGATGTTACACAGATCCTCTACCCATTGTGGAAATGTCTGTTTAAAAAGTGACTAACACATGTCAAATGGTTACATAGAGGCTCTTTTAGTTTAAGGATGAAGTTGTTTTCAAGGGTTTCTAAAGGTTGTTTGTTGTGATTCCTTGAAATGATGATTGTAATCCTACTTGTGCTGTAACTGAAATGACTGAGTGTTCCCTCAGGTCGCACTGCTGTCGTCAGCCATATTCTGTCAGTGTCTATAAAAGGTAGTAGGTTTAATTTGATTTTTGAAATGTATTAAAACCAGTTTAAACCAGTTTTTAATTTCTTGATCATTATACTTAACTCTAACCCTGATGATGTAATCCCTGACACTTGTAATTCCGACCATTGCCACAGAATCTGGTGAAATAAAGAACCTTTTGAAGGCAGTTAGTATTATTATTATTTATTATTACAGTTTCTCATTGGACATTTAGCACAACTTGTACATCACCTTCTCAGCGAGAAGTCTCTTGTAGGAACACAACTGTGGGCGATCTTCCAGGCCAGGTCCTGATGTACATTGAACAAAAACAGTATGTTTACATTTTTCCATACTCTGCTCTCAGGTTGGATACCTACCGGCACAAGGCTAGAGGTTTACCTACCATGGACCAATCTTACTTTGCTGCTTTACTGGAGTGTTAGTGCTTTCTTGTATAATGCTGGTCTACTTTTAGCATAAAGGGTACAAAGAGAAACACCTTTACTCTTGCCTCTATACACTATGTGACTCTAACAAATCTTGGCTAAATGAAACCAGAGACTGGTGTTATCCTCAGTAAAAACAGCATTCAATATTGGTGTTAAAAAAGGGGCGTCAAGTTTCGCTCCCGACTCTGGTACAGCCTTCCCCCTTTAACAAGAGGCTTGTACCTGATGTCTCTTTTGATATGTTGTTGTTGGGAGCAGATGCTTGTGAAAAGTGGTCACTGCACTGGAGGGCTTTAACCGCTGAATTATTGCCAGCACAAAGGATTGTAAAGTCATCCATATACAAGGACATTTTAGCCTCCTTCCCATTACTACCAGGGACAGGAGGGCCCTGGATACCAGTGTCATGTTTTATCTCACAGGCCAGAGGCTGCATGGCTAGGACAAACAAGGCTGACTGATAGCAGGCAACTCTGTCTGACCCCTGATTGAATCTTAATAGGTTCGGTGAAGTGACCATTAATGTTGACTCTACTAAAGCAATCAGTTTACAGTAAATGAATCCATGCCCTCAACAGTGGGCCGAACCCAAACCTCACCAGTTCTTGATTTAGATAATCAGGCCTTTGCAAAATCCAGGCCAGCAATACATACATTGCGATCTAAGCCATTCAAGTACAAATCTCTTATTATGGCAAGGTTTTCACTCATGGAGCGACCTGCAGCCACACAGGTCTGCTCCACCCTAACCAATCGCTCGATCACCTCTTGTTGGCGAAGAAAGATAGCTTTAGCTAAAATCTTAAGATCAACACCAAGGAGTGTAAGGGGGCGCCCTTTTAACATTTTATATATATATATATATATATATATATATATATATATATATATATATATATATATATATATATATATATATATATATATATATATATATATAGGGTTAGGGTTTCACATTCAGCATGACATCTCTCTCTTCAATTTAGCTATATCCTCCGCTACATCTTGGCCAGAATAAGCCATTATGTAAAATCTCTGTAGCTTTGCCTGGTCTTTCTGGAGACCTCTGTTTTGAGCTGTTCTTTTACCCACTTATATGAAAAAGTGTTTTGTTCTAATCTTGACGTCTTCCCACCGTTCCCCCACATAGTTGAAGATGGTCTTCAGAGAGGGCCACTGCTTAAGATTGACCTTAAAATCATGATGGTCAGAGAAAAACTCCGGAGTAACTATTGCATCTACAACTTGAACTACCCACCATGAAACATCGACGCATAGAATTCTCCCATCTATCCCATGTTCTACCCTCTATGATAAAACCATGCCCTCTAAATAATACTGCAACCCCCGAAAGATCTGTATTAGTTGTCGTCTGATCATACCGACGGGCCATGGCTCCATCCTGTCCTCAATGACCTTGTAACTTTCCCTGTAGGATACATTACATTCTTGAAGTAAGAAGATTTCATTACCTTCTGAATGCAGAAAAAGTAAAGGCTGACAAACACTTTACTGGGTCATTCAATCCTTTAGTTCTGAGGGATGCTATGGAGAGAGGAGCCACTCAAGTGCAGTTCAGAGGAGTCAAGAGTGACAAACATGGGACATCAACTTTTTCTGAATCAACTTCTTTTTCTTTGGTTTCACAACTTTTTCTACCTCTCTTGACATGTCTTTGATCTGTGTGGTTGAAGAAAACCGAAAGGTCCTCATGTGGATTCTTCAGCCTGTTCTATGGAGGTTTCTGGATTTGAGGTCTGACACTAATGCAAGACTGACTGCAGATGTCAACATCGGGTGTTAGCTGTTCACTGATTAGGAGGCAGATGAGTCTGGTCCCGGGAGGCTAGCCAACAAGTTATCTGGGCGGTTACCTGCCTCCTGCAGTGCCATCGGTGTCATCTCATTGTGGAGGCAGGGGGTTGGACACTTCTTCGCCATCAGATAGCTCAGCACTTCAGTCTAATACTCATACCCCATCTTGCACTTCCTCCTCCAGGTCCAATGCCTCTTCACTTCACTTCACCAGGGTTGGACATGGTGCTGTCATGTGATCCATGGCTTTGCAGTTCCTGCAGATGTCCATGGTACATGCGGCAGCCAGGTGTTCTATTTCGGCTCTCTGGATGCATCTCAACAGCATCTGTCGACGCCACATCCATTATGAGAGCCATCAAGTGATGATTGCATTACCTATTATGGGCCTTTTTCCCAGATAGAACCCTTTAAAAAACTCCCCAAATACCAACTGACCCCTGAAAGAAATCAGCATTCACATGTTCAGCAGCGTCACCTGAAGGACCCCCTTGCTGTGGTCAGACTCAGAACCATCTCTAAAGAGCATAGCATATGTTGATCTATGTCAGTCTGCCCCGAGAAGTAAACACAGAAGACCATGCTTGTAAAGGTTTTTATATAAAGTACCTGTAACAGTTGATCAAATTATTCTTATTTCTCACATACATATTCATACATCCACATAGTAACAGACTGCAGCATCAGCACTCTAGTAACACTAGTAGCCTTGACTTTTGTTCAACAAAGATTCTTGTTTACACAATATGATTCACAAACGAAAAGGAAGGAAAACCATAATAACTTCAGTATCATTATCATAAGCTTCATATGTTACACGATAGTTTTTGTCTTGTCCGTGTTGCAAGATAAAATATGGCACATATTTATGAGCTGATCGATGATGAGAGCATGTGCAGGAGGGGGTATCATCAACCCATACTTTTCTCTCTCCAATTCTAGAAAAAGATTCATTCTTCCTTGTCTGTTTTCTTTTTTGTTGTTGTTGTTTTTATTGTCCTTGCACAGCTGGAAGGACTGGAACTGGTGGAAGTGAAAAATAATGAGAAGTCTGGACAGGATTTTTGCCTTTTCCACTCCTTTGTTTCACAGAGAAATGTATCATATCCCCCTTCTTGTCTGTTAAAAGCTGTCATCTGACATCCACATGGTCTTGAATAATCAATATATAATACACTTTGTGTGCAGGGTTGTGTGTGTGTTTTCAACACAGGACAGGTGTCAAACTATTTTAAGAGAAACAGTAAAATTGACCATTGACTAAATCCCTCCCCTCGAGCATTGTTTGCAACTGTAACGTTAGCAGTGTTACCTAGACACAGCAGGCCTGTCAAGCTTTGGATTTCTCCACATATGGAAAGTATGTTTGCTAAGGTATGTTGGAATCATGAACGACTACTTGGCCTACCAACCCTGCCTTACTTCCAGGGCCAACAAACACGCAGGCTACAGTACAGTAGCTAGTTTGTGGGGCTACAATTTACATAAAGAGCCAAATCCCCAGTGTACCATTTTCCCGCTGCGAGGACGCTGGTTGTGGAGCTTGTGTTACATTAAAGTTACATTAGGATAACACTCTTGTAATGTAAAATGTGAAACATACACAGTCTTTACTTATATGTTTACTTATGGTTACAATATTTAGACTAGCTAGAACAGAAACAACAGAAAAATCATCAGCTGGTTAGAATGCTAACTTTATCACCAGGAACTAGCGTTAGCATGAGATTGCGTATGTAGGATAGCCGTCATCTGCTTATTTAAGAGCCCTTTTACATAATGAGTCAGCTGGAAAGTCAGAAAGGACCGCATTTTTGTCCAACATGTTGAGCTAACATTAGCTTAATTAGCTAGCTACAGTTGATATAACCTGCCGGAGACCATTGCCAGCTGGAAACAGACACGTGTTTTGTTGACCTATCTCTGATAATTGAGGAACCCCTAGTTTCATTCGTAAAATCTTTCATCGCCATCACTGTAAACTGCACGTGTGCCATGTAAGAACAGAATGCTTGACAGGCGTAGCTACACTGGCCAAAGGTGGCAGCGTTTAGCGAATGGTCAATTAAACCTCAATATTTACCAGAGATAATCCAGATTATCAACACAAAAAAAATCTTAAATCCTCCACTAAATAGATGACAGTCAAATTTAAATTCACTAACTACTTTCAATTAACCAAAGGAGGATGTGTCACATTTTGTCTTTCGTTAATTAACCTGCTGCGATATAATTCCCGTCAAACCAAATAGATTGAACTAAATAAATGAAAAAGAAAGAAAGATCATTAAACAGCCCTCTCGGGAATGTTGTTCAGAGAAATGCTACTTGAATACTGTTCAACCCATCGGAGACAGCGAGGAGGAAGGATGTGTAAACAAGCTAGTTTGCCACGGATTCATTCTTCATGTGCATATTTGTCTCATGTGAGGTCTGACTCTGCGTCAAGGCTACATTATTTTTTTACAGCATTGTTCCTACTGCAGCCCGGTCACTAATCACCTGAACACAAAACACAACCAGAATTTCGACATCACCTGCATCATGGAGACACCCAGTCTGGAAACAGACACCGTATTCTGCTTTGAGAACAAATTTCTAAGACCCCTTTCCCCGTGTTTCATAGCAAATAGGGAACTGTTATTTCAAACGTTTCATCGCGTAAGACAGCTGGCTGAATACAGCTTTTCAAAGATTATAAATTTACTAACAGAATGATGAATGCTCCAGCTTTGGATGACTCCAATTTTGGCTTACATTTCGCAAAGTGACACATAAAACTTCACCGTGTATTAAAAAAAAAATCACAAGCTTTTCATTTGGACTCCACTCCCTTGACACCTGAACAAAGTCCCTCTTTTACAGTCACCATCTCTGACACAAGGTAGCAAGATCGTGGAAAAACATTATTCATCATAATCCCGTTATAGTCTTTCTTGTTCAGTGGCCGGAGACTTTGAGTTGGCTCATGTTTCTTTGTCTTTCGTATGAAATAATGAGTCTTTAGAACGATATGGCACAAGATCTCTGCCCTGTTTGAGAAGGCGGAGCGTTTTCTAAAATCGCAGACAATTAATCAGCTATGGTTAGACTTAGTGATGTGACATCGTCAAGGCGAGGAATCTCTTGAGGCACGCGGTTGACTTTTTGACAGTTATATGTGGTCTTCCAGCATTTGTAATAGAAAACTGGAAGTGTGAGGTTTGAAAGAATGGGGCTTGAAATTCACTTGCATTATGGGACGTTTAGGATTCAGCATTTTTTATTTTATTCTATTTTAATGTCTCTTGTGACGCCCCCAGACTTTCATCACATCCGTGCTTAATTGAGTGGCCTTTGTATATCCAAACTGAAATTGCTTTTCAGCCCTTGAGCACCATGAAACCAAGAACAGCGGGGATCTTGATAAGGGTCAGCACAGGCAAGGAGACAACCGGCCTTCCACCATTTCCTTCATTTAGAGAGTCTTTGTACCGGGTCGCCTGGATGTCACATCACTGAGTCTGGCGTTCAGCAGTTCTCTTCTGTAACATGTGGTGCGGTGCGTCCAACACAAAGCGGCATGCTAGGAAACCTATAGAAGCACACATGCATGTCAAACAACTCAGTGAATAAGTAAGCCATCGGGTCAACGCGACCGGAGAGTGTCTAAATATCAGATGACTGGATTGGACGGGACCGCACCAGACAGGACACGACCAGTTCAGACTGGACAGAGAGAGAGAGAGAGAGAGAGAGAGAGAGAGGAAATCTGTGTCGTTTCAGTTTGATTCCATGGGGAGTTATGAGCGGAGGAAAGAGGAGGGGGAGGTGACGCTTCAAACAGCAGAGGAAGTCCACTGA
Source organism: Acanthopagrus latus (assembly GCF_904848185.1). NCBI lineage: Eukaryota > Metazoa > Chordata > Actinopteri > Spariformes > Sparidae > Acanthopagrus > Acanthopagrus latus. The sequence continues at coordinate 3,533,785 of NC_051061.1, read as the reverse complement.
GGCGACAAAGGCGACAAAGGCGACGTCAGCGCGCCGTTTGTGGAAGAAAAAGTCACATGTACACTAGTAGCGTCTGCCTTCGCCCACACACACCTGCTGCACTGTAATCACATCTTCTTTCATTCTGATGTGAACAGCCATTGGTCTCGACGGATCACATGATCTACCCTCTGAACACGACCCAGCTCGACCGATCATTCGTACAGTATGAAGCACACAACGTGAGTGCAGCATTTTTTAAAACAGAAAGCTTCTTTCTTTCTTTCTTTCTTTCTTTCTTTCTTTCTTTCTTTCTTTCTTTCTTTCTTTCTTTCTTTCTTTCTTTCTTTCCTTCCTTCCTTCCTTCCTTTCTTCCTTCCTTCCTTCCTGGACTGCAGGAGAAAGTGCAGGGGTACAGGCAGGAATGAAATCATTGCCCATGTAAAATTTGCCCTGGAGGGGTCAGTATTGCATTTTCCCACATTTTTGTATATGTAAACATTTTACAGAAGGGCTCATTTAGTGATTATTAATCTGTGGGGATTAGCATTTCATACTCTTAAAAATAAATAGATCTCCCAATCCATAGAAGATTTGATGGATCCCTTAAAAGTACAGTACATTATGTAAGATGCCGATGAATAAATCCACTACAGCACAATTATGCCAAGGGACTTAAATTTCACAGTCTGACAAGTTTTGCGTTCATTCTAGCTGAGTGAGAAGTGATGGTATTATTCAACACTCTGAAAGTTTCAACAGTGGTCCTCACAGCCAATGTTGGTGAGTGCAATAAGCTCGGGCAGGACAGCAGGAATAAGGTACAGTGGAGTTGGCGATAAGTGGGGGTTTATGTGCAAGGACATATGAAGTGACCTCATGCAAGGTGTTCTGTGTTTTTCATTACCCTGACATTTCTCTATAGCGATAATGCCTGGTTCCTATCATACAATATCATCGTATCAACATCTTCTATCTTCGCATTTATGATATCACCCTAAATGACTTATTCCGTGTTGTCTGGCATTTCTAAACCCATTCACTTCTATTATCTCACTGAAACAAGATACAGGTCAGACCTCGGGCGACACGTACAATTGATTGTTATCTCTCTCTCACAGCCAGCTAATGTCACATCACCGGCCCTCATCTGTGATAACGGTTACACCATTCTTGCAAAAATGACCACATCTCTGCCTTAAAGCTTTTCACTGTCACACCCTGAGCCAGGATTGGATACCTGTCGGTCTTGAGAATCAAACCAGATCCAATCACGTCAAATAATGTGGCTCATGGTGTGATCAGCACTACAGTAACCCGTTCTAGAAGAAGTGCCTCGGAGGCCAACTGCTGCCTTCACAGGAGCCTAACCCTGACGCTAACGCTCAGTAACTGCATTTGTTGGTGTCAAGGTGGCTCGTTAAGGAAATTACATTTTGTGTTTAATACCGGAGGCTCTTTGTTCTGGGTCATGATCAGGAAATTCCATAAATGGTAAAATAGTAGAGATGCCAGACAACAGGACTGCCTCAAGGTATCAATGCTGCACTGCATTATATGAGTTCACCCATCCTCAACCTAATTACTTAATTCTCTATGCATCCTTTCTTCCTTCCTTCCTTCCTTTCCTTCCTTCCTTCCTTCCTTCCTTCCTTCCTCCAAGCTCCTTCTTATCGGTCAAGGCCTATGAGGAGTTTGGTCTTCTCCTCCTCTTTCTTGCTCTCGTTCTTCAGGTCAGCAAACACCTGGGTGAAGAAGTGCGGGTCGGTGTTGATCTGGAGCATCTTGCCGCTCATGCGGTTGATGATCTCCAGGCAGCGGTCCCAGAAGGCTTCCTTCTCTGCCTCGACCAGGAAGGGCTTCAGGGGGTAGGAGATCTCGTTGCCCATGTAGGAGTACGACAGGTAGAGGCAGGTGAGCAGCGAGGCCTGCAGCTCGCGTTCTGAGGCCACCTCAGACGAGACCACGTCGCGGCACAGCATGTAGAGGAAGACCACGTTGGCCGGCGTGATGAAGCCCTGATCCTGCCAGCCCTGCAGGAGGAGGGAGCGGTCCACGCTGCGCAACCACAGGACCGGATCTGTTGGGGATAGACGCTTCAGTCGGTAACACCGACGGCACAGGAACTCGCCCAGGCTGCGCATCAGTTCACTTGTGGAGGCCTGGGTGGGAGAGGTACAACAAAATAGCAAAGAAAGGATAGTAAGAAAAGAAGGGACTGGCGTAAGACCAAAGAGGAACAGTTAAGATGTGGTTTACCTGGACGATGACACGTTTAGGCGTGCCGGCTGCAGTAGACGGCTGGATTCCAGAGCCTGTGAGGGAGTTCTTTTTGGCAGCCACAGTAACTACATTAGCCAGGGTCTTGGAGGTGGGCAGGTGGGAGGAGGTAGTGGTGCTGGTGGCTGAGGGGTCCTGGCTCGATGTGTAAGATGACAGGTTAGCGCAGGACTGAGACTTCTTCAGCTTCAGGCTGTTGGAGGCCGAGTTGGCCATGGCAGTGGCCTGACCATCCGGGGAGCTCCCCTTCCCACCATCGCCAGCCTCCGACTGCAGCTTCTTCGAGCCCTTCCTCTTTGCCGATACGGCCACAATACGTTTCCATGGCAACACGTTGATGATGGAGGGCCGTTTGAGGGACTTTGCGGCCGCTGTGGCCGCATCCTTGGCGTTCTTGCTGTTCTGGACCGCTGTGTAGTGGCCTACCGTGGCCGGGCAATCTTCAAACAGCACCGCTTTGCGGTAGCTGGGAGACAGCGACAGCACCGTACCCATGATGTTGGTGTGAGATTTACCAGTGGGGTGGAGGAAGGGTGGAGTGGGGGAAAAGCTCTTTGAATGGCCTAGACAAAGAGCTTTAAGGTGTGTGTCTCACTTCTGGAGGAGATCGAACCTGGAGGCAATGGCAATAGTCCGTTAGTAACATTATATGTAATAAATGAGCAATCAACAACAAACACATGGTAATTGAATTAACAACCAAAGTGTTAGCTAAGTTAAGCAAAGGTAACTTATTGTTTTGATCATATATTGGCTTAAGGTCCATGTATTGGCCTTCCTCTGAGATTTTAATTCCATCTGATGGTCATCTTCCTCAGCAGATGGAGCTCATGACTGCCCAGAGAGCTACATCCATGGTGACGATTAAGTGAACCCCACCTGCTGAGTAAGATGAGGTGAAAAGCTGTAGAAAAGTAAAAAGACTTGACTTGTGAAATATCATAACATGGCCTCTTAACACTCATCCAAAGTGTCCAGAGGCCCCCGAGATCAGAAATTTATCGATTTTTCTTTTTTTGCAGAACTTTTCACTGTGGCTGCTCAGCATTGGCATGCACCCTGGTGTTTTTCGTTTCGATCAAACCACCTGTCTTCACTGGAAACCCCTTAAAAACACTGAATGGCATCATCATCATCATCATCATCACTGGCTAATATTATCAAAGGCAGAATGAACAGGGGTTTCCAAAGAAAGCAAACAAACACTGTCTAGACTCCCTCTGTCCATCATCATGTGTGACCCACTGGCAGTGTGGTGGTGGTGTTTGTGTCTACAGAGACCCTGTCCTCCGCCTCCCCTCCACCTGTCTGTTTTTGACTTCCTGTGTTCAGGGTGTTCATCATCACCGAGGCTTTTACAGAAGAAGTCTCCGACACGTGATGAGCTCGGAGGTCTCAGCCGCTGCACTGAGCCGCACCATTTGGCGACATTCCTCCACAGCTCCCCGTGTCCCACTGTCTGTCAATCTGCAGCCACGAAATTTCATGTAACCACCGGATCGAGTCTCCCTTCGAGCACCCCTGCTGTCTGACACGGGCCTGCCGCAGCGCCACTGTTCACTGGGTGTTATATAAGAGCCGAGATAAGGCCACAGAGGCATGAGAGAGAACTGTGCGCAAGCATCCATCTTAGCTTCAAAATGGAAGCCTTGAAAACAAGCCCCTCCAACACACGGCAGCTCCAGGCCTGCGCCCTCACACACCCACAGCCTCGACGGAACTCATCTGATGCCGCTGTCTGTGATGCTGATGGTGTTATCCGTTGTTTTTTTTTGTTTTGTTTTTTTCATCTGATTGTGAAGGATGGGTGCTCACAGACCTGTATCATTGTATTACTCAGCTCCCCTCTAAAAACTGTTTTATTATGTTTTATCATGTGCACTCACAGCAACGTGTTGTTCAGACACCCCTCTGTGTTCTCCTACCTTCTGGTTAGTCGACTCTCCTTTTGGAATCCATACATCACACCTTGACCCGCTCGCTCCTGCTGGGCAAATGCGGTCAAAAAATGTGAAAACGCGCTCCAACCACAGGCAGTCCAGGGTCCAGGGCGTTCAGACGGCTCGGTCCCCCAATGGTGCTGAAGCCACCCAGTGGCACAGGCCGACAGGTTTGTCTCCCGGTGTGCTGCTGCCCTTTTTTTTTTTTTTTTTTTTCTTTTTCTTTTTACCTCAGACCTTCATTTATAAAAAGTCCCTCGCTCGTTGATGGGAATACAGATGCGAAGCAGATGCGAAACGTGCCTGGGTCCGTCGCTCGCAGCGAGTGGGAAGATGTCTTCCATCGAGAGCAGACAATCTATACGGTCGCGGCTGCTGACGTCCCGCTGCGATGCTCACGGCTCGGACGGAACCTCTCTCGCACGTCAGTGGAACATCGGTCCAAAGATCTAAATCAAAACACCGGCGGAGAACACCGTGAGAGGAGGAGGAGGAGGAGGCGGAGGAGGAGGATGAGGGGGGGAAAATGGCCACTACGGATTCCAAAAATAGGACCTTATACCTCAGCTATGCAAACCTGCCAGAGAGAGAGAGAGAGAGAGAGAGAGAGAGAGAGAGAGAGAGAGAGAGAGAGAGAGATGCGGGCATCTGCAGTTATTCGGGTTGGATGCTGGAGAGGAGCAGCGGCCTCTCATTGGCTGCAGCCGGGATGCTGCTGCTGCCGCTGGACGTCGATGTCTCCGCTCGCGCCGGTGAAGCCATTGGCCGTCGAGCGGCTCCAGCCTATCAGAGCGTTCGCTGTCCGAGGTGCTGAAGCAGCCGAGCAGATGTGTCAAAGCTGCTGCTGCTGCTGAGGAGGAGGAGGAGGAGGAGGAGGAGGAGGAGGCTTCTGCTCGAGATCAACAAGGAGGATTTTTATGAATCACTCGGTGTGGGCCGCGAACACTATGAGGTGCTAAATCCGCCTGCAGCCTACATGCCTTCATGCTCACTGGAGGCTTCAAGTCTCCACATCAGGCTGGTGTATGCTCAGTGTTGAACTAGGACCTGCTTCCAGACCAGCTGTGATGTCGCAAATCGTGCTCGTTTAACAATCATGAGTCTTTTTTTTTCTACTTTCAGCAGGTGAATGTGAAAAGGGCCCTCACATCATTCTGCACACTGAAAGTCGAGCAGATTTTTTGACTGATGGTTTCCAGCCTTTAAACACAGAAACAAAGCCAGTGTCAAGGTGGGAACTGCTGTTCCACCAAACACACAGCTCCCACCCTCTCTGTTTTTGTTGAACATTGCTTTTCTTCGTTCCTCTCCATCACGTCCCTCTCTCAGATTTATTCTGTGATCATTTGGGATGGCCCGACTCCGGGGAAACTGAACTGCATGAGGTTAAACCAGGCTCCACCTCAATCTGCTACCACAGTAAAATGTTTCTCATGCATCAGTGTATCAGTGGTAACAATACGTCACATATTGATGTTAGTCAAGGGACATGTCTCTGGAAAGGAGTGCTTTGGCAAAAAGTACGTCTTGCATGTAATACTTCTTTAAGATTTGTTCTCAAGAAATTTACTTGAAATGGGGGATTTTTCACATGGATGTATTGGCACTTAACTAAGATATCTGAATACAACTTTGGCTGAAAGTAACATTAAGACACTATACAGCATGTTATCATTATACTTACGGTATATGTTTTTTTGGTGCTTCTTATTGGGAGACAGTTGGTTCAGCAGGTAGACTTACAATCCATACAATTAATGAAATGTAATTGTAACATGAGGGTTCTTTAGTTTATGGAACAGCAGGTGACCTTTAATTACAGGTGACAATTCAAAACATGTATGTTTTCAGTAATAAATGAATACTAGTGGTTTGGGTTTAAATGAAGTATTAACTGATCTGCAGGGAGAACCTTCAGTTATCTAAACTCAAATACACAAAACAGAATCTTTATTTTCTCTATCTAGCACATAAGGGTCACACTTGGTAAGGGTCAGGAAAACATCACAGGCTTTCAATTTTCTGCAAACCACATATAGGTCTGCAGAAACATTAACTGCCAGCATTGTATTTCACTCCTCCGTATTGCCTCACACTTCCTTCTTGCTTTATGTCGATCATTCTTTGTGTTGTGTTTGTGGTGTCTTGGGAGAGACATGTGAAAAAGAGTGGAGTCAGAAACTGGTGCAGCAGAAGCTGAGAGATGCAACTCAGTGGAATCTCTCATCAAACTTTGAATGGCTGTTGAGTGTCCATGTCTTCACAACACAATCTCCCCATTACTCAAGATTTCTGACCAACAATTGTCAAGCTTTAGGCCTCGGTAACACAAGCATTTGAAACAATTTCATTCCAGTTGAGTCTCCACAATCAGTGGACCTGCTTGCTGAGGCAATGTAAACATATGCAGTGTTTTTAGCAATAGGAGGCATCTCGACAAAGCTGAACTTCATGGGGACAGGGACATTAAGAGAGTTACCGCTGTTTATTAGCTGTCCTGTTCTACTTTACCTAACATGTCAGAGTATAAACTGCTCTTCTTTGAGTAAACTGTGTTAGTTATTTCTCCTGTTAACCGTAAGTCAGTTCAATTCAATTCAAAACATTTTAAAAATGTAACCCTAACCCCCAGGGTCAATTGAAAGCATGTGAAATAGTTGTACACAGACACAAACAAATCAGTGCCTTAAGTACACAGTCAGCACATAAAGTACACAAAGTCAGCATGTTAAGTACACAGACACAAAACAAGTCAGTTATGATAGAATAGACTAAATAAGGGAAATAAGACATTTACAGTATTTTCAGCTAACGTTGCTACGATTGGAGAGCTTTACTTTTCCTTTTCCGTAACTTTAATTGTATGGGGTGATCTGCAATGATAAATAAAATATCAGGGAAAGTAGACAGAGAGAGCTCAGCTGACTACACCACCTCCAGCAACAGCAGGTCGGCAACTCACCCTCCAAGAACAATCTTTGTCACGAAGCTTCAAAGCAGGACAAGTTGTCAGGTCATCCTCCCTCTGAAAAGGGAAGGATGCCTTGGAGAAGATGCAGGTTCCATCATTCTTCTGCTCATCCATGTTGAATTGAACAGTGTCATGACTTGAGTGATTTCAGGAAGTCGCCTCCTCTTTCTTTGAGCGAGATATTTTTCCCTTTGTGTTTTCGTCATCTCCTCCTTTGGTCGCAATGCTTCTCAGCCAATCACACGTTGAACCATGTGGAAATTGTAACATTTGTCAGCTGTGGGAACGTTCTGAGATGACACAGTGATGTCACCTTATTACAGACCTGATGTAGAACAGCTGGTGTCATGTATTGCCTCTCCAGATGAAAGACTTTACTGACACCTAACACCTCGTGCTTTTTCAGCCTTAAGTAAGTCTCCACAAAGCCTGTGTGGAGGATGTTGGTGGAACGTGGATTTACTTCAGTGGCTTTCTTTCCAAATCCAGTATCTCCCAAACTATGCTATGTATTAGCATGTTTTAGCATTTGGGGAGCACATCTGGAGTTTAATTACACAATATTGTGTTGTGTCAGGACAATTCAACTAATCTTGAATCTTAGAGAGGATGCTGCAACTGGATGCTAAGAAGAATAACCAGCTGACTTCTAAGACAATGAACACAACACTGAGTCACTAAGCTGCTGACTGGCTGTGTCTAAAAAACATATAGAAATGTATAAGTAACGCAGGATGTGTGATGTGATGTCTGAATACATTTATTGATTTTCAGTTTTCACAAGGTAAGCAGCAGAGTAGACAGAACAACAGAGCAAAATGAAAGGGATTACTCAGTCCTGCTTTTTCCGTAATGAAGTGATGCAATGATTTTGACCCAGGGTTGCTCATTTCAGAGTGGACAGGGCAGTTTACATTGTGATTTGTGTGACTTGTGCAGTTGACTCCGGCAAAGTTCAGTTTTCGGCATGATGATGTTGGAATTAACTGTGGAATAAAACAGGTCATTGTGACTTTTCAAATCATTTGATGGCTTTCCTAACACACGACTGATACATTCTCTGACTCTGTGTCTGCTCCAGGCTTTGAAACCGAATCCAGTTAACCCTCGTCACGATCACGTTTCTAAGTCACTCCTGTGGACAGTATGTTGACGTCGCTGCCACATTGGATGTGGCTGCTCAGCCCTGCGAACTGAAACAAGCAAATGGAATGAACTTTACAAAGTTCCCTTCTCATTTACACATCCACACAAATATATTTGAGAGATATAACCAAAAACAATGTCTGTAACGTTGTTACCTCTGATGATTATAAATGTTATCTACTCCTTATAAGTTCAGTATACAGGTCGGCACCAAACCACATGATGTATTTTTACAATATTTTACAATATGCTTACAGCTGCTTATGTATGTAATGCTGTTACTGTGGTAAATAGCAGTTATGTGTCTATAATAACCAGATCCTAACATGTAAAAATATATTATATTTAATAATAATAATAATAATAATATTTTTCAAGTATATATATATATATATATATATATATATATATATATATATATATATATATATATAAACACCACACGCTCACAAAACCCATGCACATCTTTATACGGAAGCACTGAACTACGTCTCCCATCATGCATTCCAAGTGCTTATCAACTTCCGGGGCACGGGGTTAAAAACTGAAGTGTTTTGGTTTTGAAGTGTTCAGGTTTAGCCAGGTTGTTCGTGAAAGTCACTCCGGGTATAGAAGCCGACACTCGCCGGCAGCGCTACAGATGGACGCTTTGCACAGACACCGCTCACTTTACAAAGGAACGACTCCGCCATGGAAAGAAACTTACCGCAAGGTGAGAAAAACAGAAGCGGACGCGTCAGCTAGCTCGCTAAAATGTCGTGACGCCGTTGAACTTGAGTTACCGTCGGTTCGTGTCCGAGTTGAAAAGTGCCCTGCTCTGTGTGTCTCTGTGTGCTTTGCAGCGGTGCGTAGACCGACTGAAAAACAGCCGGTCGAGGCTCCTGGAGAGGTATCGCCAGGCGGGAGAGAGCCAGCAGCCCGGCGGCTCCGGGGCCTCTGCTATCGTCCAGGAGGTGATGGAGGAGGAGTGGACCGCCCTGCAGTCAGAGGACCGCAGGCTGCCCTCGCTGTGGGGGCCGCAGGGCATGGCAGAGGTCGGTCTCTCCCTCTCCTCTCTGTCTGTCTCTTCCTCTATACCCGGGTTTCTCTACCTATTACCAAGTCTGTGTTACTCATACTGTGTGTTCCACGACACCCAGTTGAAGTACTTTCAGACTGCACGTCACCTTTTCAATAAAACCCCTTTTCATAATAAATGGAGGCATGTTTTTCTTTTCTTCTTCTTTTGAACAGATGTTTAGTGTCATGAAGGAGTACGATGAACTGGCAGTGCTTGAGGAAATCCAGCAGGAGCTCATGTCACATGGTAATGCCCTTCTTTTCCCATCCCAGTACCTGAGTATAGGTATCAAAACACATTTCCAGTCAGATAAATAGAATGTCGTACAGTGATGCGATCGCAGCAGATATTTCTGCAGATGCTCTGCAAGACGAGGAGCTCTTAAGCTGTTCTATCCTTTCTTTTTGCCACCCTAGAAATGTCTATCATTGAAGAGTTTGAGAGGAACCAGCAGTTTGAACAGCAGTACATATCATCTGTTGTGGAGGGGATGGACGAAATGCACATCATTTGCCCCATATGTCACATGTGAGTCCAATAAAAACATGTGATACTGCCATAATGAAAGTTTTAATTGCACATATGGAAATCTATAACTCCAGGCTTATGTCACGAGTTGTGCCGGTCAAGCACACTTTAGGATTCCACATTATGTACAATCATCACGCTTCTTGTGTTTCTCGCAGGAACAACTTGATCATCAACAGCCATTTTGTCTCATGCACCTGTGGGCTGTACATTAACACCAAGGTTGGTTTGTTCAACTCCATCTCTGTTTGAAACGAGTGACATGTTATAGCTCATGGTTTAAAATTACAGGATACTTTTAAAGAAAAATCCCATACATATCCATGCGGTGTATGAATAACGTCACAAATGTACAGGACACGTCCCACAGTCAAAAAAAAAAAAAAAAAAACAACCACAAAAAAAAAAAATCTGAAAAAATAACACACCATAATTTTTTGTGAATTTCTTTTTGACTAAAATCATCAACAGGATATATAGAACTAACAGTAGTGATGTTATGCCATCAGTTCATTGTTTTGCTGAGAAGTTGGCACGCTGAAAATGTGTCTACTTGTAAAAAATAATTCATATCGTATCAAAAACAAAAATGTTTTCCTAACTCTGCTAAAAACCTGCTGATAAAGGATAAACAAGAAAAGCACCCAGGGTTTAGATAAATCCGTTGTAACTTTTGCTAAAAAGCTGCAACGCCTTGTCTTCAGAAACAGAACATCAGCCCTGACGTCCTGCAGCGTCTCCTGGAGGCCAGGGTGTCGGAGCACATGGAGGACTGTCTCCACAATCCCGTTTTCTCCGTAGCTCCCAACACAGACAGCTCTGCCAGCCTCATGATAAGCTGCCAGGTATAAAATGGTCAAGTCACTATTCAGCAAAGTTTCAGAACGTTTCATACCAAGACACTTGTGTTCCTGCCGCTTGCTGCTGCAGACATATTCTTTGTCACAACTCGGTTTAATGTTGTTTTCTCTGCTTTCAGGTGTGTGACTACCTGTCCATCGTGCTTTGAAAGCAGACGTGCCCATCATGAGTGACTTGACTTGTGAGATTTGATTTGGAGTTTTTTGTACTCTCTGTATGTTTTGAAATAAAGGCTATTTTTTTATATGTGTAATATTCCTCTCTAATATTTCACACCTGTGGTCTTGTTGAGGCTCTGATAAACGTATGAATGCTTCTTTTTAGTCTAATTGTTTTCATTGAAACTATTAAAACACTTAAAATATTTAAAGCAAATGAAACCGGATGAACATTCTTCTGTTACACAAGAAGATGAAACTTTATTTGACTCCTACAGAATGGTAATTACTGTAGGAACTTGTCACAGTTAGCAACTATTTGTAACTCCCTACACCAAAACACAAAGGGATGTTGCAGTGCCCTTTACAGACTGACAAATTATTCAAACTAAACTTATTTATGTTCTTAAATTCTTTTTTGTTGTTGTTCTTCTGGTGCAGCATTTTTTTCCCTTTAAGTGTGGTCCAACTGCACTATCATGCTCTGGCTTGATGGAGTGAATTTTGCACATTTAACAGGAAGTCAACTTTTGAGATTAATTAAAATAGTCTTACCAGCACAGTTTTGGCTGGACATTAATTTTACAACATTTAAAAACCTAATTATAAAGTATATTAAAGATTCCAGAGATGCAATACTCAAAATGCATCAAAAACAACAAAAAAGAGGTAACCTGTGGTGGGATTTATCTTGTACTTTTCAGACAAATTAAATACATGAAACACTCCTCCAAGCGTCCAATTAAACATGAATCGCTGTCAATTATCATAAGCTGTAACCACTCACATATACATGTCAGCATGCAGAGGGCAATGAATATTATATTAATATTTGAAAGCATTGCACACAGTGTGATTTCTGAGGTATCTGCAGAACTCTGCATGGCCACTAGGAGGCAGCGTTGTTCCGACCATGTGAATGACCTGACCGGAAAACAACCGGGCAGAGCGGAGCGCAGGCAGGCAGAGGAAAGATGGCAGCCGCGGCAGTGGCTGAGTTTCAGAGAGCACAGTCTCTTCTTGGAACAGACCGGAATGCCTCTATCGATATCTTACATTCTATAGGTAAATATGATCAACACAATATGTTCCTGGAAAGAAAATCCTTTTTACGCTCAGACTCTGAAGCTATACACCCCTCTACCTAATGTGTAGCAGTTGAGTTAGCCATCTTTGCTGTTAGCCGTTTAGCAGCTAAGCTAAGTTAGCTAGCCCAGTGCTTGCCGTCTCTTTTTTCTCCTAGCTTGCACAGTGAGTCAGCAGCAGTGGGCTAGCCGGCTAGCGGCAAACCGGCTAGCTTATCAGACATGCTAACGTTAGCTACCCCGGCTCATTCATTTGACAGGCACTTGGGTGACAGCTGGCTAGTTAACGTTAGCATGCAGCCAGCGTTGTTAGCAGCCATGGCTCGTCTTGTCATATGTCAGGCCGACAAGGAAATAAATGTGAAACTGAGCTGACTCTCTTCACCTCAACTACTTTGTCACAACCTCTAATTCATGCGCATGCACCATATGTTGCTCTGTACTGACTATTAACGCGTAGCCATGTCGCTGTCATCATCGTTTATTGTTTAATTAGCCAAGTTCGGTATTTCGTTGCTCACTGTTGCCTGTTTGCCACTTAACCTAACCTTGTTCACGACACAACTGTGCTGCACGCTCGTCTCCAGAGACAGAAGGAAAGAGTGTGCGATCAGCGTGTCACTTTTATTCTTTACATCGCGGTGATGTATGCCACTCTGATCTAATTACATCATAATATTTGTGCGCTGTAGTGAAGCGGGACATCCAGGAGAGTGATGAGGAGGCGGTGCGTGTTAAAGAGCAGAGCATCCTGGAGCTGGGCGGGCTGCTGGCCAAGACAGGACAGGCTGCAGGTAACAGGACATGATGTTCATACTTGTAGCTACCACACACACACACACACACACACACACACACACACACACACACACACACACACACACAAAACTCTCAAAAGTGGTGCTCTTTATTTTGGAGCGCCTCATTCCATTTCAGAAAGACTCATCTCTCTGTTGTTACCTGATGTAATGAGACTATCCAGTTGTGAATTTAGAGCAGCCAGGAAGTTTAACAAACATTTGTCAAATCTAAATTATAAATGTTCACCTCATTTATTGTCCTCACTGAATGTGTTAGCTGCCGTAATGAAGAGGGAAATGATGTCACTCCTCACTAAACATTATGAGGTAGCTGTGATGTCATCGCCCCGTGGGGGACCCATTGACCCAGTATGTGTTTACAACATCAGAATTCTTTTTAAGTCTTGGTGTTTGTAACAGAACCTTGTAAAAGCATATGATGGACAAGGACTTAATGTAGCACTTCACCTAGAATTCTTTGACATCTCTAAGGAGTTTGTTCTTTGGTCTAGCTTAGATATAATCCCTTTCAGCAAACCTGCTCTAAAATATCCAAGAATCTTCTCATGAAGAAAACCAAACAGCCACACTGTGCAGAGGGAGGTAGTAGCAGTTAGGAGCTTGAGTATCCTTCAGATGAAAAGTCTGCCCCGGCCTTACATTTGCGCCAGTGGACCTGCTGTCATTCATCAAAACAGTAGAACAGAAGAAACTATGACCTTTGTCTTGCATTGTCATTGTTATGACTAACGCATTTGCAGAGTTTTCGTTTGAGCTGTTTTATGTTGCTCCATTTATACAGCTTGTTTCTTTTCTTCTCAGAGCTTGGGGGTCTGCTGAAATATGTACGCCCTTTCCTCAACTCCATCTCCAAGGCCAAGGCAGCCCGGCTGGTGCGCTCGCTGCTGGACCTGTTTCTGGACATGGAAGCTGCTACGGGTCAGGAGGTAGAGCTCTGTCTGGAGTGCATAGAGTGGGCCAAGGCTGAGAAGAGGACTTTCCTCAGACAGGCACTAGAGGTGAGACTTGGTGTTGCTGCAGGACTGGTTCACTTTGTTTTGCATCTGGAGCTTTTCTTCTTCTTTTCAGGTGTGTTTGGGTGAGTAAGAACAGGCTAGTCTCAGTCTAGTGGCAGCAGATAAAATATGAAGAGGTTCATTGCTGCTCTTTTTTCCAGCACCCCGAGCAGACAGGCCACCTCCATTAGCGACTTGTCTTAGCTAGCTGTGTCAGTGGTTCATGCTGATGCAAAACTGACAGAGGAGAACAGTGCTGATGCTACCTAGTACTTTCCAACAAGATCAAGAGAAAAGCCTAGTCGAAGTGAAATGCCCAGAGAATCCCAGGGTAGGGGAACTCTACAGGATACTGTAACACACGAGAGTGTGTCTCCGGGATCTAGACTAGATACAGTGAACACACAGCATGATCATGTAGATACCAGAAAGAAATGGGCTGGATTGTCTACTAAGTGCAAGCCCTGTCCAGTATGTTTAATCCCTAGGGGTGTGATGGAACAGAACTTACAGTTTAGTTTATTTTGCATGTAGTAAGTTGCATTTTTGTCATTTACATTTGGGAAAACTTTAAACATTTGATTGGTTTATTGTCCAGAATCCTTAACAGCAAAGGCACTCCAGATACTGTCATATTATCAATAAGGAAAAATTTAACCAAAATAAGTTACTTAAATTTCTGTAATGCTCCATCCCAAGACTGTTACTAGAAAGTTGGTAACAACATGTGTGTTTCGCAAGCAGCAGCACGGACTGACTAGCACACACGTGACAGCACACTGTATCCAAACTCAGAGCAGAGCAAGTTCTGGGTGATACCTTCATAGATTACATGTCTGAAGTGCTCCCACAGACAAACTGGACTTGAGACTGGAGTTGAACAATATTGCACACAGCTTGACAGCTTATTGATTATATGATTGAACCATGTTAATTTAGAGCTCAAATACCTGTTTTACTTGGATTTTGTGGTGATTTTGGGCCACATCAGAAGTTGGGTCACATCCAGTAATCTATTAAGAACATTCTTTGACAAATAAACATTCCTAGTTGCTGTCAGAACCCTGTGTCACCCTGGTAAATCTGATAACTGGTTAAAACAACATGGATGTATGTGTGATCTTGACTTCCTGGGCAGACAGCGGTTGATGTACATTTTTATAATGTCCAGTTGATATTTATGGAAAGACCCTGAAACAAACAAGTTGTAGCCCTGACATGGTTATTGTTCTTTCTCCCCTCAGGCTCGTCTCATCTCGCTGTATTTTGATACAAAGTGCTACCAGGAAGCACTCCAGCTTGGTAAGTGTTGAATCTCCTGGTGTTGTTGTTTTGAATTAAACCTCATGTATAAAACACACATGAAGCTTTGGATGTTTAAGACGCATGTACCTTCCTATTTAGTTCTCTTTGTCATTTCAGGTTAAAAATGTGACAGTTGGGATTTTTTTTGATGGGGGGGACCTTCTTCAACTTAAATGCATTGACTCTAAACTTCCTCCTCACTCCAGAATCCCAGTTGCTGCAGGAGCTGAAGAAGATGGACGACAAGGCCCTGCTGGTGGAGGTTCAGCTGCTGGAGAGTAAGACATACCATGCACTCAGTAACCTGCCCAAGGCCCGCGCCGCCCTCACATCTGCCAGGACAACAGCCAACGCCATCTACTGCCCTCCTAAACTACAAGCAGCTCTAGACATGCAGTCAGGTACGGAGCAGGACAAATCGCTGCTGTGATGTATCTCTCGCTCAGCTGCAAGTAGCTCTCCATGTATTGACTATGTAGGTGAGGGAAAGTGAAGGTGCTACTTTCTGCTGCCATTGATCTGACTTTTCTGTGTGTGTTGGGTTTCCAGGAATCATTCACGCAGCAGAGGAGAAAGACTGGAAGACGGCGTACTCCTACTTCTACGAGGCTTTCGAGGGCTACGACTCCATCGACAGCCCACGAGCCATCACAGCCCTCAAATACATGTTGCTCTGCAAAATCATGCTCAACTTGTAAGTTTCACACTGCTCAGTTACACACTCAGGACCATATGAACATAGACCTGCACAAATCATTTAGCAGCATTTTGTTTGTGCAGCCCCACTGATAGAGACTGTCCTGCTATGTCTGATGCACATTGTGTCTATTACAGGCCGGAGGACGTCCAGGCTCTCATCAGTGGCAAGCTAGCTCTGCGTTATGCTGGCAGACAGGTATCATTCTACATTGCTAACAGTTTGAGTTCTGATTTAAACTGAACTGATAATTGCTAAACCATTGATGATTA
The DNA here is from genome assembly GCF_904848185.1 of Acanthopagrus latus. Taxonomy (NCBI): domain Eukaryota; kingdom Metazoa; phylum Chordata; class Actinopteri; order Spariformes; family Sparidae; genus Acanthopagrus; species Acanthopagrus latus. The sequence goes on along the minus strand of NC_051061.1, from coordinate 3,517,687 downwards.
GCTATGATTTTAAAGACAAGAGCCACTGTCCATTACGTTCCATAAAGTGCAGGATGCTTCAGTCAGTGTCGGTGAAAGCTGTTCATCTGCTGTCACGCACCCATAACCTTTTTTTTCCCCTATAGACAGACTCACTGAAATGTGTGGCACAAGCCAGCAAGAACCGGTCGCTGGCAGACTTTGAAAAGGTGTGTGTCACTATTTTATGCTCCTTCGTAACATTCTGAACAATCTGCTGTTCTTTGTTTCTGCTTGATCTTTTAGCCTAACTTGTGATCAAAATGTATTCACATTCTCCTCAAGGCACTGACAGAGTACAAAGCTGAGCTAAGGGATGACCCCATCATCAGCACCCATCTGACCAAGCTGTATGACAACCTGCTGGAGCAGAACCTCATCAGGGTCATAGAACCCTTTTCTAGGGTCCAGGTAACCATATTCAACCACAGAGCCCTAGAATTCAAATCAGACACATTCAGTTCAATTAAAAAAAAATGTACTCCTCAGAGGTTCATGGAGACCAAATAAAATCCACAAGCATACTAAGGTAACATATTGTACTTGTAGCGTACTAATCAGCCAGCATGTGCTTGTCCCTCTTTCCTCTAACAGATAGCACACATTTCCTCCCTCATCAAACTCTCCAAGGTAAGATTAAGCTCATCTACCTCAACTTCCCTTCTAGACATCCGCTTTCATTATACATGAGTTACCTATTTTAGTTCATTCCTGAGGTATTAAGAATATCGCTACAACCTGATTGTGTTCACCTTGCAGGGAGACGTGGAGAGGAAATTATCACAGATGATCCTGGACAAGAAGTTTCACGGTGTGTATCTGCAGCACTTTTAGCACATGAAGACATGATCCCTTGTTGTAGAAATCAGTGTTTTGTGGGGTTTCCTGCAGCTGGATCTGTTTTACACTCTAATCTTACACAGTTCCAGTTTCTTTTTTTCTGGGTGGAATGAACCAAACTAAGTAAGTTAGTGTGCCTGTACACGACAGCCCTGCACTAGCTTTTTACAGCTTTTCCTTCTCCGTGTTCCTCCCCTTGTCATCAGGTATTTTGGACCAAGGTGAAGGTGTGCTGATTGTCTTCGATGAGCCGGTGGTGGACAAGACGTACGAGGCAGCCCTCGAGACCATTCAGAACATGAGCAAAGTGGTCGACTCGCTCTACAACAAAGCCAAGAAGCTAACATAAGGTCAGCCCCCATAGAACGATAATGTGGTGTCTATGTGTGACAATACGATAAATGACACAGTATAGCAACCTGAATATAACTTTACAAGTGTATTGTGAGTGTAATGGATTACATACTAAGGTGAACACTCTGTGGTTCACTTGGTTATTCATAAGTTATTTTGGTTTGTACATGCTGATCCAAAGAAACGAATGAGGGTGAATAGTAAAATAAAGCATATGTTGGCCAAGACCTGTGAAGTAATAGTTTCTAATTAAACAATACAGTACATAGAAAGGAGAAGGCTGGTGATTTTGAACTTGTTCCTCTCTGAAGATCCCATGGTTTCTGATCTCTCTCGCTACCAACCCTGAGTGAACTGATCTGAGGAACAATATAGAAAAAACTGCTAGTAAAACAAGCTAAATTTTCAGTTCTGTCTTTCAAAAAATTGACAGTGAAATAAATAAAACACCAACTTCATCCTTTTGAAATTAATTTGAAACATAAACACGTATCTGTGATTGATGTCTCTGTGCTGAATCTCTTTGACCCGTCTTTCTCTGCCCTCATCAGAGAGAGCGAAACCATCGGTCCTCCTGCTCGGAGTGACTCGGGCCAGTCAGACCTCCGTCGATCGATCACTTCAACCCGGGAGCGACGAGGGGAGGAGGACGAGGAGATTACAAACATTTAACAACCCAGCAAGCAAACAAACCAGCTGACCACGTGAAGACGACTCGACAGAATAACAAAGCGACCGGGCGGACCTCTGAGCCCGCTCTCAGCCCTCTGCTCTCCCTCCCTCCTGTCTCTTCCTTCCAATCTGACTGGGGTTGATTTGACACAACGTGCTCCTCCCTATGGACAAATCCAGGCACTGTGCCCCTCTTCTCTTCTCCCATCACTGGTTTCTACTGTATGTCAAATTGGACAACACGCCTCCCTCTCTCCCCCCTTTTCCCCTCTGTTTCTTTCTGCACTGGCCATCAGGGAATCTTGTAATATAACAATAAAAAATACATATACAGTACTTATACATACATGTATTATATTTAAAAAAACAACAAAAAAAACATGCTCGGTCTGTTTTCAGAGTGTAACCGGGGGTAAACGTGGGTTGGTCAGTCAGTCTGTGTCTCCCACTGGATTCTACCTGTTCTGTTTGCCAGCCGGGCCTGAAGCTGAATGTCTGAATCTCTCCTGATTTTCTGCAGTTTTTGAACACTCGCCCCACATTTAATGAGGTCGCCTGAAGAACAGTCCCTCCCTTCTTCCTCACGTCCCCTCACCTGTTCCCCCCCCCCCCCCCCCCCTGCGAGTGGTCTCGCTCACTCACAAAGGCATTCTGGAATTTGTGGACCATACAGGGAATTTACTCTTCTATCCACTTGGGACCATGCTACAAGGAGAGGAGGACATTTATCACCACATTGGGGTCTCTCCTATACCCCCCCCCATGTCCCCTCCGCACTCCTACTTCCTGTTTGTATATAACATTGCCAAGCGCCTCAGTTCATCCAAGGCCTGATGTATTCACACTGTCCCCCTTTTTTATAATGCATAAGAACAGAAAAAAACTTGGCTGCTGAGAGCTGGGTCGGTCACACAAAGTGCTTTTGTTGCTCAACATGTGACTGCAGTGGGAACTCGCTCTGCGTTCTGAGATGTGATGGTTTGTTGTAAAGAAAAAAGGCGGGTTTCGCTGAAGAAAAATCAAACTGTACATTTCTGGGAACTTAATTTTGCAAGGACTCGAGGGTTTATCATATATGACATAGAGAAAGACAAATGCTAATAAAAAATAAAAATAAAAATTAACCCTGCAAGTTGTGTGGTTTGAGGATCCTGGAAATGACGATGTGTAACAGGTTTTCCTCTGCCTCATGAGGCTTCTTCTTGTGTTTCCCTTTGTGTGCCTTTTATAATGGGAGGCTACATATTTCTGGTGACGCTATGTGTTCAAAATGTATTTAATTTCTTGTCCAGTAATTTCCAACCAGGGACATGACTGCAGCTGCCACGAGTGGAGGGATAATGAAGCAGCTCATGTCATTTAAAAAAACTGGCAAAACTAAATCCAAATTGTTTAAATTAAAAAAAATCTGCATATTAAGTCTGTAAAATTAAGCCTGATCAGTCCACATTAAAGGGCAGCTCTGCCAATTTTACAGTGTGTTTACGGTACTTGGGGAGTGCGACTGAATATGTGTAAAAGTAGTATAAAGCCTGCTGTGGCTCCAGAGGTAGTTGCATGTAATCAAATAAGTTCCCTCCAGTGATGTCACTATGTGACTAAGATGCATTGTGGGTTAATGCAGGTGCCGGGTAAAAAAAATATGCCAGCTCTTGTTCCACTGTGTTGATTTCCATGATTTGTTTTTTTTAAACTGTCCATAAAGGCTGCATCCAAATTTTCCAGACTTCTCTCTTTCGCACTCAGCCACTTTGCGGGTGTGTTTGCCAAGAGTTGGCCAGTCTTCAGGGCCTTCTGAACTCCCAGGTCATCCAGTCCACAAGGGCCCTCGAGTGGACCTCATGCAGACTTCACTGATTTAATTAACTGCAGTTCATTGCAATATAGACTTGAACATTGTAGAACTTTTTTATGAAACAATAAAACAACAACTTTATTATAACATTACTTGGAATAATGTAGGATATAAATAATATTCAAACACATCATGATGCGGATCTATGATGAGGTTCAGGCTGCAGCGGTAACCATGTGCATTTTATGTCTGTAATGTTTAGGCCTGTTGGCTGCTCGTATCAGCCTTGCAGTCCCACACTCTTCCAGTTAATGGAAAATATGTCACAGTACATACGACTGAAGTCCACAAGGGCTTTGGATGCTCCCTAAGAGTCCAACAAGGAGTGCAATGCTAGACACCAGGGGACTGCTTTTCTAAACCTTATGTGCACTGCCCCACAAGGGCAGTTTATCAGATTTATCAGGGTTTATCCAGAGTTTTTAATTTTACATATACAGTAATAATCCCCCATACCTGTAAACACACTTTAATGGTGAACACTGGTGGAATTACCCTTTAAGACTGAGAGTGCATAAAAACCAAAGGCCAAAATATCTAAATGTAATGGATGAATGATTGGAATGTGTAACTAAAGGTGGGTGTTTGCATAGTGCAGAGTTAGAAAGTTAGCTACAACTAACGAACTGTTGGATAAAACTAGTGAATATATGGTTGGAAAGTAACGATGGGCAGTTGGATAATGACTGAATGGTCGACATGAAGACGTAAGCAAAACATGAGGGGATACATGGTCTACACTGCTACTAACAGCTCAACAACAGTGGACAGAAATATTGAACATGAGGTTGAAATGTATAACCAAGAGTATTAAATAGAGGGCGCTGCCTCGTTGGTAGAGCAGGCGTCCTATGTACAGAGGCTTTGTCCTCGCTGCAGTGGTCCCTGGTTCGAATCCCGGCCTGGGCGCCATTTGCCGCGTTAATGGAAAGTCATGAGAGGCTGGCAAAAACTAATGTGTAAATGGTTTGAATAGCTAGCTCAAAGTGAAAGCAATAAGCTAGGCTAATGGTTGTAGCTTAATAAGAGGTCCAGAAGAAAGACCAGTTCCTGTCAGCTCAAGCGGGCCAGGCAGCTAAATGAGTGCACCCTCGACCACACATAACATTCACATGGGAACATTAATAAATACAGTAACAAGCTCCTTTATATGATTTATCCTTAAAATAACATAATTTATCAACAACTGAAACAACATATAACTGATGTGACCGGCTGTGCGGATGAGTATGAAGGCGGGGCTTCAGAGGCACAAATGTTTGGGCACCCGCTTCTAAATGCAGTGGAAGACTTTTAACCGGCTGCACCTGAATCTGTGCGTGTTGATTAGAGGTCATCACCAGCTAATTTTCCTCTGTACATACATTAACAAAACAAAAATAAATAAAAAGTGTGTTTCCAATGCACCTGCTGGTTTAATAGGCCACCTGAGGTCTCACTTTTGCAGCCATGATCTGGTGTCAATAGTGACACCAGGTGGTGAGATGGTGTAACTCAGCTGGATTAAATCATCTTCTGGCACAGTGGAAATGTTTAAGTCTCCTGTCTGTGTATTACCGTATTTGTATTGTAGTTATCAGTACTTGTCACCATGTGTAGTTAACTTCCAAATGCAAAATGGAAACCTCAGAAGATACTGTTTTATGTGTATCTCTGTGTGTAGTAAATCACTCTTAGCTCGTTTTAATCTTGAGTGAGTCTCTGTAAGGTGAGGGGCCACCATCATACACCTACAGTAGCCGTTAGGCATGTAGTGTATTGCGGGTGTGTGTTTCTGTGTGAGCAGCCTGGGGCCCAGGTGTAAAGCCCGTTGTGAAAGAAGTCTTGATGAAGTGTAAACAGCTCGCCCCCCCCCCCCTCCATCCTCCATCTGCATTTGAATGGGCACCGCCGTAAAGCTCATGCGTAAACACTCCTTATCACAACACCATTACGCGCGGGTTTGGTCGCAAAATCTTCCTCTGCTCTGCTGAGGATCTCGGGCGCTGTTAAGTCTCCGGGACATGTCGAGGTAAATGTTAGTTAGAGGACTTTACGGGGCTTGCCAACTGTTTATGCGCTCTGCTGCGGGCCCGAGGAGAGGCTTACTGGAGGTTTCTGTGGGGAGAAGAAGGGAGCCAGACAGGCGACAGTCAGCGCTGTCTTGGCCGCGGGGCAGAGGCAGGGAGCGAGCGGGCGAGCCAATGAGAAGGAGACATCCACTCCCCTCTTGTCCTGCCCGGCTTGGCTCAGCTCGGCGCGCCCTGTAATTACGAGCTCTAGTTGGGTTGGGCGCCGCCACGGTGGACAGCCCGGCTGCTGCTGCGTCAAGGGAGTTTGGGAACGCCAGCTCCAGACTGCGAGGACTTCTTCCCAACGCTGCTGCGACACGGTGTCAAGCCTGAGAATGAACGGACAGTCGTCACCCATCTTCGAGGAGAAGAAGCCTTCCCTCCCCGTGGCCGGGAGCTCCATCTCGGCCACCAAGGACTCCCCGACCCTGCCGGAGTCCTCATCCACGGACATGGGCTTCTACAGCGGCCAGGGCGCGCTGCACGGCTCGCAGGATTTCTACCCGGCGCAGCAGCCGTACTCAGCTCAACACATGAACCCGTACGCGTACCACCACTACAACCTGAACGGGATGGGTCCGGGCGGCGCCTACCCCGTCGGGAAAGCAGAGTACCCATACCCCCATGCGGCTTACAGAGAGCACGGTGCGTTCAGCAGGGAGGTCCAGTCAACGCTGCAGGACAGCGGTGAGTTCAAACCCTCCACATACGCCTTACACGGCAGACCTGAGCGGTCACTGCTTACATGCTGAGGCTCAAACGTACTGCACGAACCTCTCACAGACACCATCACCTCCACCTTTGTCCGGGGGGGGGGGGAAGAAAAAGAAAAAGCCACACTGACCACCTGAGGCTTTTGGATGGCAACCGCTCATGTCTCGCCAGATAAACCCGATAATTGCGCAAGAGTTTTACGCGCGGTGATCATCAAGTTATATTTTATTCATGGCTTTTCCACCGCCTCCTAAACTCGTTTATATCGCCCTTTATAATATCCTCGGAGCGTTTGGGAGACGCTCTCCCGGTCTCGAACCTGCAAATCTCAGTCGTAAGGAGCTGATTTTGCGAGGAGTCAGAATTACACAGCGCACTTTAGTGGAGGCAGACTCTCTCTGCTGTTCACCTCACACACACACAAACTGTTGTGTGTGCGTGTGTGTGTTTTCAAGATGAAAAAAAAAAAAAGATTTACTGTGTCTGTCAGAGACACAAAATATGATTAGCTTTTCAGCTGTCAGAGTAATATTCATACAAAATGTTCAAACAGAGCAGCAGGTGTAGTGTTTTCTGACATGTACATATAGTTTCAAAGGTAGATAAGGCAGTAATCAAGGTTAATGACTTGTTACCTTTCAACCTGTGAAGCTTTAAGAGAAAGAGGAGCTTCTGGTGCCCACAGATATTACATATGGAGTGTTGATGGGGGGGCAAGAGATCATTTCAGCCTGTAGAGTACCAAGTTTGGAGAAAAACTCCTTTGAGGAAAACTCATCCAGTCCTTTTGTGTTTCATCTTTTTTCCCCCTCATTGCTATTCACTGTTATGTCATGTCCCTGAAATACGTTCAGATTTTCTCTCCGACAGGGAAATGGCGATCACCCTCCGAGCTTCTGGATGGAAGCCACGGCGTCATTCTAACTGTGTCAGGAATGAAGAACTCATTTATTAACATGCGACCGGTTCACGTGTACCACATCCGTCACCTGACGAGTCACTGCAAACATAAACACACTCATTGCACAGTATTGTGTACAACAAAGTCAGAATATTGGATGGTAACTTCCTGCAGGCGACATTGCAAGAATAGAGTCGTGCCTCAGTGTAACTCAAAAAACTCAGCTCCCAGATCCTACAGCGACATGACAGAAACCTAAAAGAGAACATCTGGAGCAACAAAACACCATTTTGTCTCTTTAACTTCAATTTTGAGTTTCCCTGCAGCCAGACTGTGTTTAAACACTGTTCTCCTCTGGCTCATTTTCGGGTTTGGTTGGCGTCTCTGTGCGACTACAGAGGGAAAACAAACTCGACAGACTGGTGTTCTGTTTTTTTGACATTCCAGTTGGGAGTTGACTCCTGGAAATGGCCCCAGGGGACTTTGGCCCACAGCCACGCACATCAGGTGTCACGACATGTCAGTCAGCCTTGGCCTTTGAGTCATCCAGCGCAGGACGGCTCCTTATCATGCAAGGCCCGCCGCCACGCCCGCACTAATAAATACATGAATACACAAATAGAGGGGGAAATAAATTAATAGATAAATACAAAAGCCCAATTGATGATGATAAAACACATGATACATAGATGTAGAGATATCCAAATGAACTAAAGGGACAAACGGCTCCAGAGAAGCTGTACGAACTCTGAGGTCTTGAAAAGTCCCACTCTCCTCAGGAAATCTTGACCCAACACATAGAAGTAGTCATTTTATTTATTTAAACAAGTGCTAAAATAATCCTACAGTCTGGAATCCTGACACGAAGGATTAAAAATACTTCTTCAACGCCTACCCCCAAAATGAAATCTTGAGGTATGGATTCCTTTATTCCGAAAAAAATAATACATATATTGAGTCCAAAAACACAGAGATCAGCCTTTAAACCACACACTGTTTAACTGTGTAGTATATACTCCCTGCTAGGCTGCTACAATCCAGAGAACAAAACACTACATCAGTGTCTTTCACAGTGATATAAACTACTGCAGTAAGAGACCATGAGGCCTCTTTTGAAATAAATATATGTTCATTAGTAAGAAAATATAGATAATGGCAAACAACGTGCATTTATTTTAATATTTTAATGAGCTTTGATTATATTTTTTGAAATCTCTTTAGTTACATTTGTTCAATGATTATAATTAGAAACATATACTAAGTATATTACACACAGTTTGTAACTGGATTACACTCCCTACACAATTTGCATTTGAACCACATGGTTAGATAATAGTATTATATTGCATGTGTTCAACAAATGTGTTCAACAAATGTGTCTCACTAAGGTTGATTGTGTATCTAAAAGAGGGGAAAACAACAGCACAAACGGGGACTGATGTATACAACTGAGCCTCAAGGCTACATGAAAAGCACCTATAAATCTCTGTCTCCCTCCCCGGCTGTGGGAGACACTCAGACCAAAATTATAAGTTAAGAGTCCTGGCGGAATTTCTTTGAAATTTCGGGGTTGTAGCGGCGGTGGCTATTTTTGTGCTACAACTTCTCCGCACAGACTGCCCTGTGGAGACCTGCAGCAAGTTAACTTCGCACAAGGAGAAGACTTGTGTGAAACTGACTTACAAGGGTTACATTTTATAAAACTCAGACTCAGAGTCTCTTTTTTACACTTTACACCTACAGTGAAAGAGGAACCAGACATGGAGGTTCGGATGGTCAACGGGAAGCCCAAGAAGGTGCGCAAGCCTCGGACCATCTACTCCAGCTACCAGCTGGCAGTCCTGCAGAGGAGATTCCAGTCGGCACAGTACCTGGCCCTGCCGGAGCGAGCCGAGCTGGCCGCACAGCTGGGCCTCACGCAGACACAGGTGAGGCCGCGGACCCAGAGCAGATCCACACCAAGATAGAAATATAATACAGTGCGGTAGAGACAAGACAAAGTTATGTTTTTCTGAAAGAAATTTAAGTGAGCTGTCTTGAAAATCACAGGCGCAAACACTGTTTTTAGCTCTTAACGTTTACTTCATGCATGTCGAGCTGAGTGGGAGTTTAGAGCCGTTGAAGCTGAAGTAGTAAAAGGGCAGCTAAAAGCATGTGATGTTTTAAGTTCAAGTTCATCCCCTGGTGGTTGTTGAGTTTGCTTGTTTGGCAGGACTGAACACACTGGACATGTCAGTTAAATTTAAACCAGACGAATGTGATCACATTTTGAAATTTGAAGCTGAAGCAGAAAAAAAACTTTTTGAAAACGAGGATTTACAGCCAATTGACATTTTAAGATGTTGAGATCGGGGCTTCATGGGAGAGAGAGTTAAAAAGAGGACATGAGTTGAAATGTCAGTTGACGTCTAAGGAGATGAGAGCAGAAGTTTCAGCAGGCTTCAGTGTGAATGCAGTGGAAATGTAAGAATCTCTGAGAAGGAACCTGAACTGGGATTACAAGACAGGTATGAAGTGGTTGAGGAGGAAGTGAAAAGCTCTGAGGCTATTCAAATTAATTCATCTGTTTTTGGGAACATACTTACATATACAATAGCACCCGACACCGTGCTATGCTACTAGGATAACTTGTAATAAAATAAGAATACCATGAAACAGAATACAGTCTATACAACACAATAGAAATACGGAACGGTAGTGATCCCAGGCAGCCCTGCGAGTTGTTATTGTCGCGTCAGTCTGTTTCAAGCAGTCATACCCGTCCTGCCGTAATGATTTACGGCGACATGAATTCTCTTCGCTCGAGTGATAACAGACAACACTTGTGGCACGGGCTGTTTTATCACAGCTGCTGTAAATCATTGCACAATGCGACGCAGGGTTTACAGGCAAAGGCTTTAAGAAAACAAAGGCATGTGCAAGATCCACTGCATCTGGGACCGTTTGATTAGCATGCCCTCATGGATGAATGCTGTTAATACAAGTGACAGCATTACAGTAGCTCTCATAGTGTCATGATGATACATTGAAAGGAGTCATAAATAATCTGTGACATAAGCCCTGCTGGGCAATAATAGTTTATAGATAACGTCATGTGCTGGGGAAGGACTACTTACAACATATGTAAAAATATTTAATATAACATTTTTCTCTATTTATTTAATATATATTTGTTTTATTTTAACAGCAACTGTTTAGCAGTTGCATTATAAGGAATAGCACAGACCAGGGAATTGTTTGATGAATGAAATTCCAATTTGAACTCTCTTTTAGCTCTGTTTTTGGTCTCTACCATTTTTCCGAGAAACATATATTTAGCTGCTAAAGACTCCGCTACGTTCACCAGCTAGTTGCGACTAGGCCTGTGTGCTGTTGTGCTGGGGGCGTAGTGCACCGTGTTCTTGCAGCTGCCTGCTGTAATGAGCTAAAACATTAGAAAAATAAGCGCAAGCGACTTTAAAGTTGCTCAAATTATTTGTCACAAAGTTTCATAATTATAATTATTCAATTTTACTTAAAAGTAGAATTGAATAATTATGCAACTTTTCAAATGCACAGAGAAATAAGCAGCTCCCCATAGCCCTACAGAGTGTTTTAGTTTCTTTAGGCTGATTGTTTTGGTCTTATGGCCCACAACTCAACTGTTTTTGTTCACTCTGACCTGCAGCCTCAGCAGACAACTGTTTTCAAACAGGCTAAATATTTTGCTAAAACAAGAATGAACACTGGCGTTTAAAAATGTTTTTTTTTTTTTTTTAAATTCACGTCTTTGATTTCGCTAAGTGGCCTCAACATCTGCTGCTCTTCCCTTCAGGTCAAAATCTGGTTCCAGAACCGTCGCTCCAAGTTCAAGAAGCTCTACAAGAACGGAGAGTTTCCGCTCGGTGATATTCCTCTCGAGCACAGTCCAGACGCCAGCGATTCCATGGCCTGCAACTCTCCTCCGTCCCCAGCCGTGTGGGAAAACAACAACAGTAACAACAACAACAACAACACCACCAACAACAGCAGCGGCAACAACACAAACGGCAGCAGCAGCATCAAGACTGCTGCGGTGATGGATCCTGCCAGCAGGGGGCAGGGTCCCTATCAGCCCCCGGTTGACTCCTCGCCGGCTTGCATGGGAGATTACACACACCAGAACTGGTACCAGCAGCAGGGTGCACATTTAGGCCTGCAGCAGTCGGGCCACGCGCCATCAACAGCCCCGTCTGCCACACAGAGCATGGGAGCCGTCTACTGACGCTGACGCGAGCTCTGTGCACAGCAGTTTGACTGGACCCCTGCGCTCAGACTAGCCAGGGGGATCGCTAGGATGAGTTGGAGCGCTGTTGTGACCAGAAACACCTGACACTGATCATCAGACACGAGTCAGGACCCGACACGCATAACGCAAAGGAGGCTTTTTGTTCCGCAGTAAATGTGGACAGAAAAGTGCTGGCCTCATCCTTCCTTTAGCCTTCATCCACGTTAACACAGAGGTCATGATGGAGATAAGGGTGACTGATGTGGCTTGCTTTCGGTGCTGCGACCCGGACACTGACAAATTTTTATTTGAGATCACTGATTTCGCAGATAATATTTTGTGTATTTAATATTTTGAATATGACCATATTTATACCGCAAACTGAACCGATTCAGTCTTTCCCTTAAGACGCTCCCCAGGAAAGGGCCTCTGAAAACAGATTTCACACTCGACAGAACTGAATACTACTGAGATTCCTCCAGACTTTGCAGTAAATCAAAGCCCGCCACACCAGCATGGGGAACTGTTGGGGACTGTTTGTTGTGCTCAGACACCATGTTAAAGGTGGACAACACTGAAAGGCTGATAACCTTTTCAAATAAAACATCTGTATCAGCTGGCAAAGAAGCTAAACTGCAGAGGGACACTGAAATGGCCCCTGAGAGGGTGTTTTGTTAAATTTCCAAACTGAATATATTGTCTTTTCCCACTCGCAGTGGGTTGTAAAAATGTCATCATGGACAGTGTCGCGGAAGATTCAGTGGAGGATTTCCATGTACATTTTACCTGCCACTCACAAAGTGCTTTCTGAACAATGTTTGCATCCATATGTTTTCTGTTTGTCGAAAGGCTTTTTTATTTCTGTCCCTTTTTAAAATGTCTTGTCTCCCGCCGACCCAGCACTAACGCCCTCTTATCAGTGTGAACATTAAAAAAAACATCTTGAAGTCAGATTTTTCAAAGAGGACCACATGGGCACCTGCTAAAAAAAACCAAAACGTTGGATCCCATAACACGAACCTGTAACCGACGTGAACTTGAGGACTTGTGTGTCGTGTGTCACGGTCGCTCTGACTGTATGTCAAAAAACAACGACATAATGTTGGCAATGTCTGTCGCAGTTTGGCTGAGCCAGTTTGAACATATCCCACACCCAGACGGCTGAATAGGTTGACGGCCACTGACCGCCAAACAGCGCTCCCAAAACAGCATCAGCGTTGCAGCAGACCAGTGACAGGCCTACCGGACCTTCGTCGTCAGGGTTTAGGCAACAAAACTACTTGGTTATGTTGAGGAAAACATTGTGGGTCGACTTGTAGTAACGATTAACGCAATGTTACTTCACTACCTTAGGAGGTTAAAGTAACTCGTCACCCTTTATACTCCTTCGCCTGACTTCCTCCTTTGCGCCCAGAATAATTATTAAAGTCGTCGAAGGTCACCGTCAAACCAGAAAAGTAAATGTGGGTTGCAGTAAGCTGCTTTCACAGTCAACCTTTATGGTCTTGCCGGTTTTGGCATGGAGGGCAACAATCCAGTGACTGAAAGAAAGCAAAACAACTGGCTTGATGCATAAAATCGTTGGGTAAGAGTAACAGCTGAGAAATGAGCCTGACTTTTAGGTTAAGTTAAGGCAGCGGAAATTTCTCTTGGATAAACTGCACCAAACATCCACATGAAGCTGCTTTCTGAAGACACCCGTTGTAGTTTTTCGGCGATAGGATGATTCATCCAAGATAATGATGTCACTATGACTTCATAATGGTCATGTTCTCAGACACAACTATTGATAGCGATATTAAAAAAAATATTTGCCGGTGCTAAAACCTTTGAAAAAGGACTTGTACATATTCTATTAACACACGTGCTGTACTCAGGTCTTTTATTTATAGTTTCAACTGTAGATTGAAAGTGGCACAACAGTCTGTGTTCCTTAGGAGCAATTTTACGAAAAATGAGTAGAAAATAAAATCTTTATATTTGAATTATCCTGTAGTTTATTATCCTCTCTGTGTGTAGTTTATGTGTGAATGCAGTACGCAGACACACACACACACACACACACAAAAGGCGTTGAAAGTGTGCTGACGGTGCTTTTCTGGTGTGCCTTTCAGAGTGAGTCAGACAACAGATACAGGTTGCACCCATCTATATATTATACACACGCACACGCACACACACACACACACACACACACACACACACACACACACACACACACACACACACACACACAATGCGTGTAAAGAAGGTTGTGGGAGGTGACAGTGCAGCAGACACTCTGGAGTCTCTGGATACTAATAACACACCGCTGACACAGAGAGCGAAGGGTGTACACTGCTTTCATGTGGCACACTGTTGGAAAGGGGAGGAGAGATGTGTGCATGTGTTTGTGTGTGCGCGTGTGTGTGTGTGTGTGTGTGTGTGTGTGTGTGTGTGTGTGTGTGTTTGCGTATGAGACAAACAAAATGCTCTCCACTCTCAACCAACCAAACCCACAGGTTAGCCAACATGAGGAGGGTGTGACGAGGCAGAAAAACATAGAGGGATACTATGAAACAGTGTCACAGACACAAATACTGGGATCTTGGAAAATAAATCAGAATACTATTCACTTTCTTACCAAGAGTAGCCAAGAACAGCAGTGAGACTCTACATTTGAGTACTGCAAAGATAAAGCTATGGCAAGCGGATGGTTAGCTTACATGAGCAAGAAGACAAGCAGGGGAGGGAAATATCGAGCTAAGATAAACCAAACTGACCTTCTAGCACCTCTGGAGCCACCACTGTGGTTGACAGCTAGGCATGGCAACACCACTTGGACAAACTGGAAATCATGTTAAGTAAGCATATGATTCGGATTCTATTTGCAGATGATTATTTCGGATTGGTTGCCCAGTTGCCTGTCATACAACAGCATATGTTTCAAGTTTATTCGAGTTTAAAAGATATGCTACTATACGACAGGCCGTCGTCCAAAATAGTCATTACGAACATAATTCTAATCTTAAACCAACTCAGCACATTTCCGGTTTTGCTTAAGTTTTGTGTGTGTCTGTCCAAGACAAGCATTCACAAGTATTCACAATACCGGGCAACTCGTAAAACCAGTGCCACGCCATGACTCAGATGGCTAATTAATTCAAAACCCCAATAAAGTCCCGTTGGACCAAAGCCCATTCGTCAGCACGTTGTCCAGAAAACAAAAGACCCATTGCTTCTAAAAATACACACTGGCAGCATCAATTTATGTACTTAAGTGACAAAACTATCTTTAACCCAGATCATGCTGTTTTACCAAACCTAACCAAGTAGTTGCTTGATTTTCTTAAACCTAATCAAGCATAAAAACCTGTCACTAGTGGTGCTGTTTCTGGATGAACAACACTGTGATATGTGTATATACATGTCAACACTTACGTTAGGAGGTTAAAGAATCAAAATGAGAACAGGAGCAGAAAATGATCTCTTATGTTAGTTTCTTCCAGTACATATGCAGCAGCATTCTGAATTAGTCGGAGAGTCTTACAGACTTATTGGGACAGCCTGTTACAATGGATTTACAATTATCCAGCCTGGAAGTAACAACATGGACTCTTTTTTCTGCATCGTTCTGAGAAATGTTTCTTCCATTTTCTCCCCCCCGCCCATTAAACGTTTTTTTTTTTTCCCCCCTCAACATGCCAAGTTTCTCCTCACCAGAATAGAGGGTCTAAGGACAGAGGTTGTTGTTCACTGTACAGATTGTAGCTTTGTACAGAGATTCATGTTCCTCAGAGGATGAATCCCTCTGCCTTTGGCAATACCTTGACTTATCCTCTAGGACCAGCATCAGGTGGCTTTTTTTGGAAAATCTGAGCAATATGTTAAATCACAATAACACAAACAACACAATTGTTGAATGGATGGATATGAAATTTAGTACAAAGATTCAATGGCTTATCCCTATCAGCCTTATCCACTTTGTGTGTTTTGCAGCCTGGATATAATATTTGCAGTTTTTTTTTTTCTGCAGACCATTGTTATGTTTGACATTTGCACTAGATTTGATGGCATTTCATGCTCACATTCGATTGCATATTGGCCAGTTTTCACTTTAGGTGGTGGAGGGGACGGAGGTGGCATTATTACAAGCCAACAAGGCAGTTTGAGTCTGTGGGGACATTTCAAGACGTTGGAGTTGACTATTTTTATTTATTTATTTTTTTTATCTCCAGACATTTTTGTGCTGACCAAACCAGATATTTCAGACAAACAATAGTGTTTTCCTCACCCCAACCAAGTGATGTTTTGTTTTTTTTGTGCAGAAACTTAACCAGAGCATACCCACAACGTTATCATGAGAGCAATAAAAAACTGGACCTAAACAAATGTAAAGTTTCAACATAAAGAAACGTGCATTTTGAATGTATCCCTGGTTTTTCAGAAACGGACTTAGCCAACATTTATTTATTATGCTAATATTTGCCAAAATTGACACACTAGCATGCAAAAGCAAGATGGTGAACAAGGTGGGCCCTTTCTCAATAAACAGGACTGTAGAATGATAAACCATCAGGTTTAATAGTGTAGTGATGAAAAATGTGACTTACAGTAGGGAAGACACATTATCATGTCATGTTCACCTGAATGCACAAGTGTGCAGGGTGTGGACCCTAAACCACAGATCCACAAGGACACCTTCCATGTTTGTTTAGGCTCTTGCCTTCCTGTGCTGAGCCCTCAGCTTCCAGGTGTCAGAGAGGAATGTATCTGAACATCACGGGCAGACAGACAGAGCGAGCCAACCGTGACTTGTAGCAACCTGTGACCGGCACTCCAGAGGAAAAAAACGTTTTTTTCACCAAAGTCATTGCGGGTGTCTGGATAACTCAAACACAAACAGCACCATGGAGCTAACAGCAATGTACTTCCAAAGAAAAACGCGGCAGGTGAATTTGTGCATCTGGCTCTTTCATGGTCATAAATTAAAGGTGCTATTTGTATCTCACTCCCACCTCATCAAATAATGACGCTCCGGGTTTTTCCAACTTGTCAAAAAAACTCTCTGGGACGTCAACCGACCCGTCCTACAATCCCAAATAGCACCTTTAAGTGAATCTCATGACCTCCCAAAGTGTTTCATCATTGTTTGCCTCGATACATGGAATGTATGAATGCCTGGTCATTTATTTATCCAGGAAAAATTATACAAAGTGTTTGGAAGGTGAACTGAGACGACAGCTCGGCTCTTTGGCACTCTGAGGCAGGCTGACGAGGGTGAGGTGAGGTGATGACATTAGCTGCTGCGAGCTGAGAGGAGAGAAAAACTCGGCAGCGGAAGGAAAGTTTATAACAATGTCATGAAAGATTTGGAGCTGACGTTACTTTCCTTTCCCTGCCTACAGCCATGATCCGCGCGCTGTGCTTAGACTGATGTCTGGTTTTAATAGCTGATGCTCACACCAACGCCTGTACTTCTTTTTTTTTTTTTTTTCCGGAAGAATTCCACCAAGGGATATAGTTTAGCTGCCAATATGAAACATCAGTTCTCGGGAAAAAAAAAAAATCAGAAGCAGCCTTTAGACTTTTCTGCACTCAAAAACTGCAAAAACCCACCGCACCCATTCGGTGACAGCAGCGTTGCAAGATGGGAAATTGATGTACCAGAGGCTTAAAATTATCTGTTTTTTGGGGAAATTGTCACATGCATTACTGTGTGAACGAATAAGTATAATGTGTAATTTTACTGAACATATATTTAAGATAGAAAAAGTACGCATCATACCGTAGTGAGAAGATAAGTTCGCCCTCCAGATAGCATTGGATGACTGGTTGAAAAGAGGTCACATGAGATGTAGAATAAGTATTTTGCTCTCATGACCACGACAGAATATGAATAACTGAAGCATGAATGTTAAATGAATTAATGTAGGTTAATGGTCAGTGGTCAGTTTTGACATTATCGATGGTCATTCTTTGTAGATGAGGCAAACATTTTGTGATCCCACACTTGGCAACACAGCGATGTTGCACTCTGATTAAACTTGTCAAACAATAATCTTTGCAACTTTCGAACACAGCTGAACTGGCCGTCTTGGCTGTAGTTTAATATTTACCACATGAGAGTGATATTATTCTCATCCTAATCTTGGCAAGAAAGTGAATCTATTGCATTATTAAACTCTTTTTTTTATTAGCATGTGTCTTCTTCACTTCTTTGTTTGGGAGATTTCTCTGTTGCTGAGAGCAAGAGACTGAAGCTCTCATTCACCGGTGCACTGTCTGTATCTGCAAACTGCTATTCTAAACATAAGTGCATGTGTAGTTAAGGAGGTTTTGTTTCTAACGTTGCGGAACAGTCACAGTTTGATTAGACCTAGGCACCAAAAACGACTTTGTTAGGTTTAGGAAAAGCTAGTATGCTAATTACGTACCAGACTGGGATTTGTTTGCGGTTTGAATCCAAGTAGTTCACTTTTCTGACATTCTGAAATATCCTGCACCAACCACATTGTGATCGTCTGCATACTAATTGGGTAGAGAGAACACTTTAGCACCTTAGTGGGAACATGGCCACAAGGATTGATATTGTTGGGCAGCACCGGCTGTCGAACTGCATGTGTAGAGACCCAGTCAAAGACACAGCGCTCCGTGATATTACTAGTTCTTACAAAGTCCACAGGGTATCTCATCTGGTGCTGGGTAGACTTGCATCACTGTTCATTATTGCAGCTCTAAGAATAAAAAAAACATTGCATTACACTTAGCAGAATGGAGTGTAATTCTTTGTTTTTTAAGGGTCGTCTGACCTGGGCTCAAACTATTTAAACATTAAAAAAAAAAAATAAATAAATAAATTTATATATGTATATATATATATATATATATATATGTAAAATATTTTTTAACTTATTGTGCACACAAATGTGCACAGTGGACAACATGCCTACCAATATCAGCCAAATGTATCGGTCTGACTGATGCATAGCGCATTACTCCAACCCCCAAATATGCATGCAAACATACACACATACGAACACTCTCGCTTACAAACACACACACACACACAGCTCTGCAGTATCTCAGCTGCACTAAGCGTGTATGTGTTTTGGCACTGCATGGGTCAGGTTTAACAAGCAAATATAAAGTGACCCCCACTGTTTATGACTTGTTTTAATTAATGTGTTTTTTTTCCTCCATGTCTCTCGCTCTCTCAATATGTCTCCTTCTATGAATCTCTCTCTCGCTCTCTGCTTTCTACTCTGTAGGGGGGCAGATGTTGTCATCTGCCCAGTAGCGAGTTGTGAAGTCTTCAGTTTTATAGTTTTTTTTTTTTTTTTTTTTTACATTTTTGTCCTCACGCAAGCTTGTGAGTTTCACTCCTCCATCTCCTATTTGTCTTCCACAAGCTTGGTGTTTTATTTTTTTACAAATAATCATCAATGTATATATCTATATTCTGAGGATTGAACATTATATTCCTCAGACCTCTGTTCTTCAACGGTTCCGTATTATAAAGCATCGGGGACAGCTGCTTATAGCAAACACTATTTATGAACGACTCATATCTTCGATATATAAAAGTCAATTACTTTTTCCAGCTGTTTAGAACAAGTCAGTTTTATTTCTATAAAACACCTTGGGAGGCTCGAAAAAGACTTGGATTAATTGATTTATTTTTTCAATTCTTTTGCTTGCTGTAGGCAGATATGTCATAAAATGATGATGTACCGAGTTGCATAATGTTACACACCTATAGACCTATAGAGGGATTGTTGTGCCAGTGGAGGCTTTTCAGCCCCTTTTTAGTGGTTAGTTAGTTTAGTGGTTTAGTTTTTAGTTAGCAGCATCATCAAACCTAAAATAAGCACTCTGGCTACTGCGGTTACACCAAGATAAAATGCATGCATATAAAATGACACATTTAAATGAGTGGGCAGTTACATATAAATATCACACATGCCATAAAACACTGTCACAGAAGATCATTGTCTCATTGTGATAAATTTGAATTGGTTGATCCATTCGTCCGTTCATCCAGGTCAAGGTTGCCTTGATTTGATAAATATTTGCTTATCAATATAATTAGAAATTATGTGTTTTATTGCTTGGCAGCACCGGAAAATTATTCATTATTATGATTCAAGGCCATATCATCCCTAATCAGTAGCAGAGCATCACAGGCATAACTTAAAGCTTTTTCTTTTTTTTTCTTTTCTTTTCTTTTTTTTTTTTTGCAGTGCAGATTTTCCACAGTTAGCTGGGGATAGTGACCGGGAATAACAAAAATGACCAAGTACTAACAACTCTCTATTAACTTTTGGTTTCATACAGGAAATGGACAGCAGTCCCCTTGGTAAGTAGTACTGCTATATTTTAACCCAACCACCCACTCCATCCTACTACCTATATAGCACCCGTCACCCTTTTTCATGGCACATCATCTGACTTCCTCCTTTACTGCTGCAATAATTACTACGACCACTAGAGGTCAACACCTAACAATAGTGGAGGCACGTGGCTCTGGGGTCTTGTTACCGGAAGGTTGCTGGTCTGATTCCCCTGGTCTACATATCGAAGTGTCCCTGGGCAACACTACAGAAACCCAAACTGCTGCTGAAGTGCTGGTCGGCACCTTGCATGGCAGCCACCACCTTCAGTGTATGAATGCATGCATCATAGGTCGCTTTGAACAAAAGCGTCTACAAAATGCCCTAAAAATACAAAACATGAACACACTACCATTTTGCTCTGCACCAGTAGAGGAGATAAGGAACAATATCCACAGTTCATGATCTGAAACTGTTCAGTGCTTCTCACAGTTGCATGTACGTTAGCTTGAGTGAGTGTGAGGTCCTCTTTTCTTCGCTGCGTCCTTCCTCTTTCACCAGCGTGGTGTTACCATGTTCCCTCTGCCCCCGACAGGCTTCCATCAGTTCATTAGGACAATGCAACGTGTCTGAAGTCTGTGAAGCAAAGCATTCCATAAAACCCTACAGTGTGAACTTTGCCAGAGGCAACAGGATGCTGGTCCAAGTAAGCCGATTAAATAAGTCGGGGCCTTCTAAAAAAGATTCCGTCGTCTGGCTTTTTGAGAGAGACGCCTGAACCTCGGAGGAAAAGCGAATGAGAAAAAATGTAGGAAATATAGAGAATTTGCCACAAATGTAAATAAGTGATGCCATTGATATTTCTCTGTGGCCCACTGATATCATTAAAAAATGCTCAGGTTCCCCAACATGTATTTCTGCAGTCAGCAGTCTCCACTGGATTTCAGAGGAACAGGAACAAAGTCTTCAGTGCTTTTTTTATTGTCCTTGTTGATAGTTCCTTCAATGAGGCATCATAACTTTGAATACAACCTTAATTTACGCTTCACACAGTAAATGTCTATGTCTTCAGGAGACTTAAACACATTCATGTATAAACCTGCTGTATTTGTGCAGTTCAAGATCAGTTATCCGATGTACCAGACTAAGTCCTCCCAGCAGCAGCCTTGTTCATATCTTTCCGTTTCTTTTTTTGCACTGTAAAGTTACCGAGACAGCTCAGTAAGCCTGCGTCTTGGAACAGCTCCTCATGCTAAATATACAGGACAGAAACACACCTATTTTGTGGGATAAATAATGTCTCAAAGAGCACTCCAAAGATATGACATCATGTATGCTTACAGAAGGTGAATGAATCAGCAGTTGACTTTTTTCTAGAAACCAGAGGGATCAACAGACGACCCGACCGACCTGATGCACTGATTCACATGCTGCATCACCGGTTGAATCGTTCTTTTATAAGAATATCTATCTTAAGATGGAGGCTTAAAATCGTTTACAATGAATAACAGTTATAATATTATATATTATTGATATACTCTATGACATATACATCAACTAATAACAATTTTGAGTGTGCTACAAAGTATTTATTAATGTAATAAAAAGATATTCCAATAGGTCTCTATTGACTATTTATATGCATTGATAATCTATAGTTACAACCACATTTTATGTTGTTATTAAGCATTTATTAACTGTTTATACACCAGTTATGAATGCCTTAAAATAAAGAGTTATAGCGTTGTACAAAACTATTCATGAATGTATTGATGATCTTTTTTTTATTAACACCAACCACAAAATAATGCGATGATTATACATACATTTAACAATACGTTTCTTAATGTTGATTGTTGGGTTGAACATTATTTTGCATTCAATTTGTGATTTTCTGAATAAACTGTGATAAAATGTGTTGCATCACACATAAAGCTGTACACACCTATGTTTGTAATTTGAAATAAAATTGACTGAATTTGATAAATAGTGTGTAAATCCTGATTTGTTTTGGAAGTGTTCCAACAGTTTCATCGGGGATAGTTAATCTAAATCATCACCTCGATATCAACTCCACTGGTGCATTTAAATCATCATTTTAGATCATCATTGTGTGTCACATGACAACACAGTTAAAACTACTAGATAAAAGTGATAATTACATTACTTCATACATTTAAAGGTGCTATTTGCATTTTATATATTTTTTTTGAGTGTCATTTCCAACACTTAAAATAATGACGCTCTGGGATTGTAGAGGGTCGGCCACCATCCCAAAGCATTGTTATTTGACGAGTTAGAAATGAGATGCAAGAATAACCTTTTTTTTTTTTTTTTTTACAAATAGCACCTCTAAAGCAAATCTGTTCTAACATTTCTATCTGAACTATTAACAAACTAAGTTCCTTTACAAGACAGCACGAGATGCATTGCATCAGCATCAGTTATACACAGGTGTTGAATCTGGAGGATGGATCTCAGGGTTGAACGGTGTTAACTCAGGGTTATGGAGGGTCACAGCTGGCTGTTAATGCGAGCTGTAAACAGATGCTGAAAGATGCTAATGCTACAGATGAAGTGGGTCCTACAGGAGTGGCCGTGGAATGTAGCTGTGTGTAACTGTGTAAGTCAGTGCTTTTAACTACAAATTTGAGGTACTTATGTTTCACGAGAGTATTTCTATCTTATGCAACATTATATTTTTACTCCATGACGGAGGAAAATGATCGTACTTTCTACTCCAAAACTTTTGAGAACTTTTCCTACCCTTCATAATCAGTGAAAACCACATATCTCTATATTTAGTAAGTTTCAATGAAAATAGTTGGATAAACTGAAGGATGAAGTGTTCCTTTATGTGCTGTGAAACCACTCCTAATTTTTGCTGCTACATAAACTCTTTAAAGGCCTCATGGCATCTGCTTTGTCTGGATTGCAAGAGAGCTGAGCCTAGATGGAATTGATTTTAAATAACATGATGCTAAGCCATAAAATACGTAGTACACGGAGCACCTACACAGTTCATTCTTTTTTTTTATCAGCCCCTTCTTCTTCTTTTTGTCAGCTGCACTGATTCCATCCTGGATCGCAACCAACATACCTTTTGGTCTGAACAAGAAGCACCCTGAGATGATGACATGAGCATGACAGCAGTGCTATATGTCTTCACACAACTGGATGTGTTTATAACTGCAATAGACCCATCATACCATGGTGTGGCAGTGCAACAGTGCATCTCTCTATCTGTCTCACTGTCTCTATCTCTGCAAAGAAGGAATGACTTCATGTGCTTTTGAGACACACGGACACATATTCTCTCAGACACACATAAAATCATTATGGTCTTTTGTTCCCATTATAAACTGCACATGAGGGTCATTTTTCTTTTGTCCTTTCAGTCCGTCTGACCAGTCAAAACAGTGATTTGACCGCTGGATCACTCTAACAGCGTAAGTGAATATGCTCCAACTACTTGTGTTACTATTTTCCTTTTTTGCCCTTGAATAAAAAACAAAAAACAAAGAACAGGAACTAAACATTCATGATTTGTTACGTAACAAATTGAAATTGAGTGTTAATGCTAAAAATCTACCCTAAAGCAGCATAATGCAGTCATTTATTAACGCATTTCTCAATGTTAATTGAACAAATCAGTTTGTTGTGAAAGGATTAGCCCCCAGTAATCCAGTTTGATGTAATCCACTACTTCCTAGCCTTTGCCTTTAGGCCCGGAGGCAGAAGGATATTCCCTTGACTGACAATTACACATAATTACAACGTTGGAGTGAAAGCTTTATTTAACAAGCTGTGTCCTAAATTACCTATAATTGACGTGGTCATTTTATAAAATCATTGATGATGTTTGACGACTCTTTTTGCTTTTCCAGATGTTTGCGGGGCCAAAGACGTGACCTGCTCCTTCTGATTTATGACCTAAGAGAAAATGGCTCCAGGCCACTGGGGCACACTGACAAGGAATATGCTATTTTACACTGAGGCCTGAATTTGATATTACCTGTTAAAAGTACAAAAACAAATTTTGACCACTGTTGAATGTAAGGTGAATAAACAAAATCAATGATCAATGGGTTTGATTTATTTCAAATAACATAGTGCAACCTGATCCAGAGCCAATATATCACTGGCAAAATATTAATTCAGTATTTGAAGAAATTCCAGTCATGAGGAGTTTAGGACGGTCTCAAAAGGGGAGCAAAAAAACAAAAAAGAACAAACAGCTGGGACGAACATTTAAAAAAAAAATCCAGCAGATAATAATAATAATAATAATAAAAAAAAAGTAAAGTTCACAGTCCTAAGACCTGCAATTAATCAAACCCTCTTGTGTAGCATCGCTGTGTTTGACAACTCATCATTCTCCACCAGACTCCAAAACCACTTTACAGGTACTCAACTGAATTGTAACTAGTGAAGTTAATATATATATATATATATATATATATATATATATATATATATATATATATATATATATATATATATATATATATATATATCTGAAAAAGGTCATGAACGTCATGAAGCGTTTGTGTCTTTTACAAACGTGGGTTGAAAAAAGTGGCTAATTGAGACTGCAGAGGTTGCCAGGGACATTAAGGACCTATTTGTGCGAAAAATTATTATTTAGTCTCGCGAGCAACTCCTCAAAAACTTCTACTCACTGTTTAGTTACAAACTTTTGTATTTTCTGCACTAATCCAAAATCCAGCTGAAATAGCCCATAGACTTTTTTCTGAGGGAACCAGAGCAATGCTAACTTTTGGGTTAGCCTACAAAAATACACCATCCCCACAGCACTCTATATGCAAACCTTTAGTTACACCCTGTCAGAATTCATAAAACGCACTAACTTTTCTTCTTTTCTTTATTACTTTAATTTGATCTGTATTTTAACATTAGCAACAGAGTAAAGTTCCATAAAAAACAACTGTGAAGAAAACCCTGAAGAACCAGAAACAAAGATGCAGGACTGCTATTAGTTATGAGTTGTAGCTTTATCAAACAATTCTTGGCAGGCAGAGCCCCTCGAGACAAATAACTGTCTGTGTTAAAGTGGGACTATGTTAACTTTTGAACAATGACAGAACACATCCCTCCAATTACAAATGATGACGTATTTAGTGAGAAAAAAAAAGTTCTCTGTTCAGTACACACTCTAAGCCTTAGATAGTCAGGGATGACCGGTAGTTTATGATCATTTATATAATTTTACGTTAAGAAACTTGGTATTTCCAAATATCTTGCAAGTGTGACTTGTAGCCAAGGATGGTATTCGGCAAAGGTAACACAGTCTCATTTTATAGGTGAAGTCAAATATACACAATTGCAACTTAGCTAACTGGGAAAACAAACAGTAAAAACATTGAAAATAGTGAATGCAGTGAAATAACAGACAAGAAATAAAATCATTTAACCCCATAGTTTTGTTTTTTGTGGAACTCAGGACATGGTAAACTAGCATTTGCTGTGTTTCTGTTCTTACTAGAACATCTTGACTAATGTTACCCCTGGACCATCACTGAAAACTGACCAATGACATGTTTTTGCATTGTCGCTGCTTAGCGATTCAGGAGAAAAGACATGAAAATGATGCACATGGGAGCAGTTATCCTTTATAACGTGTTTTACATTGTGTAAGAGGCTCAACCATGTTTTCCTCAACCTATAACCAAATATTATAATTCCCTAAACCTAACCAAACCAGAACAGAAAACTTAAAAGAAACTGAAAATAAGCAAACAGTATACTAATATGTCTACTGAGTGTGAGACCTGTACCTGCACCCACCCAGTTACAACAGCTTGACCCAGGTGCAGTTTCCATCACTTTTACCTAAGATGGAATGACAGAGTTGGAGCAACATTCATTATGGTGTTCCAGGAACACCAATCCAAGTGAGTAGCAAAGCTATGACATCACAACTGCATGCTTGGTCAGTTTCAACGATGGTCCTGAAACAACATCAATTATGATGTTCCAGGAATAACACCAACACGGCGATATCAATTAAACTAGGCTCACACAGCCGTAGACTAGCATAGCTTAAGGCACAGACACACTGGATCAGTTGACAGATGTAGAGATCCTTTACATTTTCTATGGAGAACAGAAGATCTGGTCACGTCGCACATAATGGATATGGCTTGATAAACTTTGTGCAGATGAATCCATCCGGTATGACGTGAACAGTTAGATCATATCTTCAAACTATGCTGTGATGATCAAATATGAATCAAGATTCTGTTTCTGCATTGCCTATTTCTCGACTGAAATGCTCTCAGAAACATATTTTAGTGTGCTTTTTAGCTGCAAATGAAGAATGTTTTTGACCTGGTTTCCATGATGAAAGTAGACAAACAAAAACCCAGTTTACAGTTATGTAGCCCACTGGCCTGAACTCTTGGTGGTCTGGTGCATACTGATACATCTGGCCAGATTCTGTGACTCTGCACCTTTACTTGTGTTTGGAAGGTCTGCTAGGCTAACTATGCAGACGCTCGTACCTAGCGAGTGCTAAGTTTTGCATGGAACCAAAAGCTAAGCTTTCAGATCACCGGCTACTGATGCATTCAATTAATCAATTGATCACTTTGGTTGGAAGTTCAATAGCAGTCTTACCGGGCTTACTTATATTGCTATAGTTGCAACAATGTTATCATGTAGCCGGGTCCTACTCTGTTGCTATGGTCACTTTCCTCATGACATACTGTATTTGGTGAATGCTGGGAGCAAAGTAAATTTCAACAAACACTTTCCATTGATTTCTTAGTTATCTTAGCTGTACTGCTTTTTTCAGCCAATAGTAACTTGGCACATATCTGTTTACTGCAATTGATCTCTGCCAACTATCTTTTTGCCTCCAGAGCAGCTTAGACTCTTAACAATGTCTATGTCCCTGACAGCTCCACTCAGCTTGCTGGTATAAATCCTTTATTTGTCCTGGAAGTCTTGCGTCCTCATGTCTGTCACATCATCTGAGTCCTCGGCATGGAGTCCTGCTGGTGCCCGGGGTACCAGTGAGCAAAATTGTTCATGTATCCTCCGGAGTGCACCGGCGCGCCTTTGGCAGCCATGCTGATGTCCCACAGGGAGCACGGAGAAGAGGAGGATGGCGGTGGAGGGGCGAGGTGGTCTCCTTCAGGTCCACAGGGCCCATTTTTCATGATCTTCTTGTATTTAGATCGTTTGTTTTGGAACCATATTTTCACCTGCAGGACAAGTAAAAGGGAGAGAATTGAAAGAATAGATTGAAATCTGTAGTAAAGGAGACAAATACAGTACAGGTCCTCAACCCAGGACACAAGTAAACTGCCCTTTGATTATGGTCATTGTTTACTTCCCTTAGACAACATGGAGGCCCCTTTTAATGACCTGTGTCATACTTTTAGGCTATGGATCAGTGAATGTATTGTATAATAAATATAACTGTGCAGCTAATGCTGGTCTATCATTGATTTGTCGTGTAGGGAGGAGAATGTGTTTTCATCAATAGAAACTTTTGACAAAAAATAACCTGTTCAAACAAGACGAAACAAAATAAAAGTAACCTAATAACAAAAAACTATGACTATGACTAAGTATACTTTTACTGCCAAGAAAGAGTAACTTAATAAAAGTTAATAATAATGCAATCTAATGTCTCATTGAATAGCCATTAACCCTAGCTAATATTGCTTAACCATTAATATTAGCTGATGTTAATTTTTTAAGTCCCTGCCTGTAATGTTAGCTAATATTACTGGTTCTGAAGTCTTGACCTATAACAAGTGGACACATTCCTGAAGGCGAAACCCTGTTCATTCCTATGAACGCTCGCGTCTGACAGCTAGATAGCTTCCACATTGTAGAGCATTAGAGGCTTCTGCTGACTGAGCTGCCTAACTCCCTGTTTAGCACTGGGGTAGAATGAGGATATAATAATCTAGTTGTGTGTAGACTTTCCAAATGTTATTGGACATAATGGCTAAAATTGTGACAGTAAAATTAGACATTTTGCCATGGTTGCGACAATCCAAAAAATGTATCCACCATTTTACAGAACCTTCTTTCTCAATGTAAGCTTAGGGGATAAAGGCAGGGTATAGTAGTTACACCGTTCAGCCACTTTGAAAATTGGCTTCAAACACTGACCTACTTCCTTGGGGCTTGGTTATAAGTCCCAGTCAGTAACGTTAGTTAATATTACTGGTTTTCCAAGTCCTATCTAACATTACCACTTCTTAAAGGGAAATGTGACAGATTTATGGACTACAAAGCCTTCACAATTATACAAAAAATGGACAAAAAGCAGGAACAAAACTGCTTGTGCAAACTTACATTCAGGCCAACAGGCAGACATTTGTAAAAAGGTAAGTTAACACAAATGTACCATTATCAAGTGCCCTACAGCATGCAAATGTAGTGTTGCTTTCACTCAGTCCAGTTTTTCATGTGTAAAGCCAATCATAGGGCATTAATGTTGGCTCTCAGCTAGAATCCTCTTGATATTTTTAAAGCATTTACTTATTGTAACTGCGTTTTCTCAAGTTAAAACCAGCACATGAATAGTTTTTTTTTTTTTCATGAACAAGTCTGTGAACCCAGCTTCCATGAAATACCAAAGCTGAAATTAGCAGTATTACGGAGATGTTTTTGTTTTAAGAGAAGTTAATAGTGTAATAGTGCAACCTAAACAAATATTCTGAATATCAAAATGATTAAAATATTTTTTTTATAAAGTTATTGTGAGGTCGTATTCTCCCACAGAGACACATTCTACCAATATCATGAGAGAATACAATTAAGAAGCCTCCAGTTCAATAAAAGCAGACAGATGAACAAGTGATTGTAAAAAGATACAGAGCAAACAGCAACAGATGGAACCATTATTGTTGGTGTGCCTTCACAACACAACTGCACTCATTGACTCCCACATAATGTTAGGCCAGTAACATTATTGTGGTACCAAAGGAGCTAAAACTACCACCACAGTCAGTATGCTAAGATTATTGCAACACAAAGTGTTTTCTACTGAGACGTGGTTCGTCCCTGTAGGTTTATAACCGGGTACAGAAAAAAAAAAAAAAAAAAAAAGATGTAAGATATAAAACTTGCGGGATATAATTCAGTGGGTTCAACAGTGATGCGTCTACTTAATCTGAAGTAATACTGTCCAGATAAACTACATGTGAATATGATATGACATTTTTTTTACTAGAATATCTGAAAATATTGAACTGATTTGTCCTTAAACCTTTTTCCAGTGGTTAGAGACAACTGAGTTGTGTTGTTGTTGATATAACTGGCATGGTCTCTATTTCCAGCATGCTTGCAAATTGAGCATCAAATTACACGAATTTGCCTCACGGGCAACCTGTCAGCTTAGCGGGAACACATGAATCATAAATAATTACACACAATCATTGAAGGATACTTTTGTCTCAAACAGGTTTTAACTGCGCCGCGAACGAAAAAGCGAACGCCCATAGGAGTTGTGCTGCGTGGAGAAAAAAAGTTCTGGCTGGCAACAGAGGAGAGAGGGATAAAACTGAAAAGAAAGGAAGATAAAACACTCTTGGCGCTAAAATGGTTTTCTCCTCTCAACTGACAGTCCTGGGAATTATTACCCTGGGATTTTATAGGTATTTATGAAGATGGTTGAAGTGGTTTATGAGAGATATTGGATTCTATAAAAAATCTAATTTCAGGCTGGTCTAACTGAATATGTGGAAAAAATTATCCCGTTGCCCAATAATCAAAAAGGCACCCGGCTTTTTACACACAGCTTTCAACTCCAACAGCCAAGAAGTCATGCAGAGTGAAATTTGACATTTAATTTGATCTCTATTGTTCCAGTGTATCTGCTGACGTCAATAACAGCCTGTTAGAAGTAGTATGTATGGTGGCAAATACATAAAATTAAAGTATCACTCCATAAATGTGCAATGCCATGATAATTATAGCACGCAATGCTGTTATTAAGAAATCAACTTCAAAATCTCACTGCAAGCTCGCCGGTTCTGAGTATATAATTATTTATTTAAATTCTAATAATCTACAAATATTTTAAAAAGATCGTATCTGTAATATCAAGAACTAAGTTTCCTTCTAGTTGTTACAGGCACGCTTATTTTAAACTACTCTTTACGATGTTCTAATGTAATTAAAAATTATAGCCACCAAGCAGCAGTGCCTGCTGTATAAAAATTACCTGGAGTGCTAAACAGAGGTAGCTGCTCACGGATAAAAAAACCTAAAGTGAGTATGCGGGACGGCGCTTATGAGCCCAGGAGTCAATCAACAGCACGTTAAGTTAATGCAGCCTCAGTGAGAGGATTTCTGCTGTAATTATTGGTTTCATATTCCAGCAGCAACATGGAGCTGACAGCTTCCCTGAGAGCGCGACTAATGACACCGACATTAGCGGAGGAGGGTGGCTGAGAGGCAGGCCAGGTGCCACTGAGTGTGTGTGTGTGTGTGTGTGTGTACAGTGAGTGTGTGAATATGATATAACTTGCAGTCCGTGTCTGCCATTTTCTTGAAACTTCCATCCACTTCTATTCTATTTGGTGGGTGGTTTAAGCTGTACGGGCAGTTTTTGTGTGTGCGTGCAGGCGTGTGTGTGAGAGAGAGAGAGTTAGAGTTTGAAGGAAAAACTGCTACGTGCCATTTCTCAGCTGCGTCTGGGAACATTAGTGATTCAGATGGAAAGTGGTCAGTGGTTGGCTGCCGGCCTAATGGCATGAAGGCAGGACAGAGATATGGTGTATGATCACTATCTTCAAGTGTGTGTTTATGTTTCCATCTGTATATGTGTATCAAAATCCACACAAGCTACATATGTTTCAGTAGATACATGGGTGTATATGTGTGTGTGTGTGTGTGTGTCGGGACTAAACTGCATCCATGCATGTGAGGAATGTGTGTATGTGCGCATTACACACTGTATGTGCTTGTACTGTAACATATGCACACCAGGCTCATTAGAGCTGACTGAGAGCAACACAACTGCGTGTTTCAATACAAGCTCTTTGGCCAAAGGAGAGCAGACAAGCTTGCAAAAAACAACAGTGCCGCTATACTTTGAATGACAGAATACTGTGTTTCTTTTTACCCAAATGTTCATTTTTACAGCATCCATCCATCCATGGATTTACCCTGGACTTACACTTAGATACTACAGGTTAGGCCACAGCACTGACCCTATCACCAGGGAGATATTACATAACCCCAGATGATGTTATCTTCATACGGCACATTAAATGGTTAGTGGTAAGGTATGACACTGCTAACATTTGCAGTAGGGGAACAAACACAGGTGGTCAGACAATCAGAGTTAGTCAGATTCATTTCTAAGAAACGGAAGGGCTGTGTAACACCCCAGTCAGAAAAAAACATTGGCAGGTAATGTTTCTGCAAACCACTGATAGGTTCACATTTGTATGCGTAATAGGCTCCCTACCATATTGACGTTTGTACATAATGTGGTGGAGTTATTAGCCAGTGACTGCAGTTCAACTGTGACTGTGCTTTAACATCTGTAAATGACTTTTTCCAGCAGCGTTGGTGTGAACTTATAGGAAGTCAATCTTCATCTGTGATTGTGGCAACCACTTGGTAATTTCAGCCAAAACATTTCTTTTTCCTAACCCTAACCAAATGGTTTTTGTGCCTAAACCTAAGCAGTCCATAAGCACAGGGTCGTCACAAGAAACAAGTACAAAAACATGAAGTTGTAGCATAAAGAAATGTGAAGTGTCAACATATCCATGGCTTGCAGAATGTATTGCCAACATTTATTGTCTCGATGTCGTTGTGTGTAGAGGTAAAACCCTTTTGAGGAACTTTCATAGGAATTAATGGGTTGCTGTCGTGTAATGCATTCCTTGACAGAATCAACGCAGCAATGCACCTTGACTTCCTGGTTTAATTTTGCACTAGTTAGACTTATTTTGAATGATGTTGCAGCATTTCTGAGATTGCAGCACTTGGGTTGCAGGTAAGTCAGATATTGTTAACAATTAACATATTCTATTGTATTTGTTTCATCTGTGCAAAAGTCAAGGTGTTACGTTGTGGACTATTACTTTGTTGGGAGCAGTGACGCTGATGGTAGACATCCAAGACTAAGTTTTGCATTAAGAAGTTAAAGTAATGTGTAATTCACAATGGCGTCATGACGTTAAACCAAAACACTTCTCAGAAGGCAAACTGTGGGGAACCCTTTGCAGTGTTGCTCTTTCTAGAGGGGTCTCACTTTGCCACTGACCTGTTTATCAAAAATAAACTGAATTTGGGGCATTAACTAACTAACTAAAATACTCACAAGAAAGAATCAGCTGCTTAAAAAAATGCAAGTACATTCTTTATTATCCCGAGCCCACAAAAATGTCTGCACTCCCCAAACTATAGCCAGAGATATCCTTTAATTGCACTACAGTATCAACCCAACGATGACATACTGTAAAGACTGTAATACAATCAGTTAAAGCCCACTTTCTCTGATCCAAAACACCTCAAAGAGGACTGAGAGAGAACGGTTGAAAAAAAGGGGGTTATTTGGTAATCGTGCATATGAGTCTGACTTTCAGCAGACCACATTTCAAAACCACTTTGCCACTACAAAAGACACAGGCAAACGAATAGATCATCTCTTACTCCCAGTGTAAACATGGCTGTGGTAGTTATTTCATACAGGATTAGAAGAGTGTATCTGATGACATCAGCTGCTTATGTATACTCAGCACACACAGACCCGCACACACACATGCATGCAGGTATCATATCTCAAATGCGTTTATCCCAAACAATGCAATCAATTGGCACTTTTCTTTTCACATTTTTGACATGTGTAAGGTTTCTTTTATAAGGCTGTAGTATAACGTCACAAAAACAGTTATTTTCTGGCACAAAGCTGCTAAATGTATCATATCTGTTCGATAGCCCACCCACATTGAAACCTGACTGTACTGATCAACTGGGAGAGCATCTTTCTACTAACCATATTTATGTTTCTTCTTAGGCAGTGACCTCTAGTGGCTGTAGTAATTATTACAGCAGCAAAGGAGGAAGTCAGGTCACTGAGTGAGAGTAGTATAGGGGGACAACGGGGTGGGCAGTTAGGTCAAACACTTGACTTTAACCAAGCAAACTGCTGTTTGTGTCCAGTCGGAAACCAAAACTTAAGGGTGAGTTAATTAACTCCAGAATGTTTTTAACTCATGCCATATACACAATGTCACTTAAGTATGTAACATATGTATGTAAGTTAAGTTACATGAGAAATGTGCCTCTTTAAACCCAAACAAAACTGTTTTCCTAAACCTAGCCAAGAAGAACCTGAGTAACTGAACTTAGGCTGTGATGGTATCATGGCCCCTGGTGCGCTGCAACAATGTCAGTTCGGGAATGGTGATACACATGTTGTTTCAGTAGTCAATGTAGGCCCTTTGATTTCTGTAAAGAGGAAACATGGACGGAACCGCGGTGTGGGCAATGGAAATGGAATCAACTGTAAAATGCTGAAGTTGCAGAATTTGCTATAATTTCACATACATTCACATTTTAGGGAGAAATTTGAACGTTTTGTCAGGGGACCTCTCTCGGGGACCAGCAATGATGAGGCGGCCGTCTGAGACAAGTCCTCTAATAAACTACCAAATTCTAAACCCATCACTAAATTCAGAGCAGAGAAAAACAAATGACTATTTTGACTTAGGCAATAAACAAATTTGTGTCAATTTGCTGTTGACTGGACCTGTAAAAATACATGCAATGACCATGAACTATGTAAAGCCCATGTGAAGAACACGGTTAAACAACCAGTACTGCTGCAAGCCCATCAGTAGACTCCAGACGAGGATTCATTCAGGGCTTTGCGGCTGTTTGTGTCAAGTTGGACAGCCCCTTGTCCAAAAGCGCGAATATCCCATTTAACACCTTCTGCTGATAAACTTACTGTTAAAAGTGAAAAAAAAAACAGAATTCAGAAATAAATTAACAGAAAAAATGATATTTGGAAAAAAAGAAATATGAACTTCATAGGGCTTTAACATTGGCAATTGAGCCATTCACTTGTTTTGGTATGAGGGTGTGTTGACAGGTTTGGTCAAATATAAGGATGAATCTGACCTTTTTAAAATTTATGGTGTCATAGAGATGTATAATTTCTGTGAAACCATGGTTTTCCATCCTGAAAAACCTGATACAACATTTTCTCTACTTTGGGCCCTCTGTATTTACTGCTCTTTGCTTTTGTTGAGTAGTACAGAACATGAACTACTGTATGAATCAAACAAATGGTAAGCACAGCAGGATAATGACAGCTTTGGCCGTCTAAAAAACAACCTGAATCATCAGAGTAATGAAACAGTCCCCTCGCAGGCTAGAACCCTTTCTTGGGTCTTGTTTTGTCATTCAAAAAGGGAAAGAGTGTATAAAATAATTTGCAGACGGTAAGACGCCTGCAAAAGACACAAAATGCAATATCAAGATCTGTCCTGTTATATCAGGGGAATGTTCCCAGACCATTTAGAGTTGCAAATATCAGAGCTTTAATTAGAGTCTGACAAATAAAATAGAATCCCAAAGTGTCTCACAAAAACTACATCAATTTCATACATATATGTATACATTTAACAAGAGGCTAAAAACATAAATTGTTCAAATGTGACAGCATCCGATGGTTCACTGGCTTCATGTAACAGACAAAATGGCTGCCATTAGGCTTTTGCTCGTGACTGTGTGTGTGTGTGTGTGTGTGTGTGTGTGTGTGTGTTCTGAGAGAAAAAACAGACAAAACAAAACAAATCTCAAATGTATGACCACTGTTAGACCTGACACATGCACACTTCCACACACGCAGGCCTCTTTGTTTTATTCTCTTCTTGGCGTCGTTTTTTTGTGTGTGTGTGCTATGATTTCATGACAAACAATTGGTGACTACACCTCACATGACATGGATACATATTAGTATGTAATGACACAAAGAGGAACGTGAGGTGACACGAGTTAACAAAAATGCACCAGTGCCTGTTTTATACTGACATCGTTACCCTTTCGCCATGGGCTACACGCAATTTATTCATAAATGCATTTCCATAGTTACAGTCCGACTTAATCACTGAGAGATACAGATTCTAGAATAAATCAGACGTCTGTCTGTATTTACCATAATTAAAAAACAACGTGTTTGTCTGTTAGGTTCATATCTATGTTCTGGTCATGAATTCCAGTGATTATTCAGGCGACTCCTTCACAGTGTGTCATATAAACTTTGTATAAAGATATAATGATATAAATATAACATATATATAGTAATTCCTCACAGTTGTATAAAATATTCATGCCCATGTTGGTTTAATTTGTGTCTGTTTCTGTGTGTCTGTTTCTGTGTGTGTGTGTGTGTGTATGTGTGTGTGTGCGTGTGTCATCCATCACAGTACCTGGGTCTGCGTTAAGCCCAGTTTGGCTGCCAGGTCAGCCCTCTCGGGCAGGGCGAGGTACTGGGTCTGCTGGAAGCGCTGGTTAAGCGCCTGGAGTTGCAGGCTGGAGTAAATGGTCCGAGGCTTCCTGATCTTCTTCCCCTTCCCATTGAGCCTCACCTCTCCGTTCTCGATCACCGCTGTGGGCTTCTCGTGTTCTGCAGGAGACGGGGAACAGGAGGAGGAGGAGAGCATCATTTTACAAAGATAAATATCAACAGGGGGATTTCTGTAGGGACAGAATTTTTCGCCTTCCTGGAAAGATCACAAGGTCAGTCGCGATGTTTCATCTCGCATTGTCCATTAATAACACACTGAAGCCTCAAGGACGCTGAGAAAAATAGAGATTCTCACAAGAAAACCACTACAATCCTGCTTCTTGATATATATGGTAGTTTTTACCTGAAAGATCTTTTCAGGTCTGTCAAATTTAAAAAAAACAAACAAACAACAACAACAAAAAAAAAAAAACAATGTGTTTTTTTCCTGACAAATCCAAATGTCTATTCCCCATAAATGATGAAGAAAAAAGAATGTCAGTATTACGTAGATTTAAACGTTTAAACTGAAATGAAGGAATCCTTTCCTATATTCACAGGCAATTTTACATATGATTTAAAAGACTAGAAAGTTTTTTTAAATTATATTTTAAAAGCAATTCCTTTTTGAAATATTTCGTGACAGACTATCATTACAATTTTCTGAGAACACGCTGCGGTTGATGTAAGACTGCAACCACTTCACAGCACTTCAGTAATGTAACCTACAGTACGTTGAGAATGCTGTAAATTAAGTAGAATGGCTGTCAAAAGATGCAGGTAAAAAAAGATAAATCCCCTTTGTCCTTCTTTTTTTCCCCTTCTTCTTCCTTTTTTTTTTTTTTTAAAGAAAGCTATACGACAGTGTGTGTGCGCTCACACTGATCTGTGTTATGACATGATCTTATAGCCTGCTGTGGCAGGAGAGAACAGCTGCGGACAAGCCAAGGCCCCACAAGATGTTCCCATTCTGTAACTGAGCACCGCCGCACTCAAACACATCAGCACTGTAAGAAAACGGGAACTTACATGTATAACTTGCGCAGCGAGGTTTTAACCTCCAAGATTTGTTGACATTAGCTTTAATTTGCAGATGTGAATATAATAATAATAATAATAAAAGACTTGTCAAATGACCTGTTGTTTTATTCCTGCCTTTTCTCCAACGGGTCTAACATTACTCCACATGCAGAATAATATTGAGGTGGTAACACGTAACTTGAAGTGTTAATCTAACCAAATATGCAAATATGTCATCTCTACATGTAATGTGGACTCTATGTGTGAACACATTCATTTCCAAAATGTCAAACAAAGACAAAAACGAATGTACTGTATGTTATCCGACTTGGCTTTTGGGTCAATTGGACGCTTGAGGGGTTGAACTCTCTGAGTGACCTCTTGTCAAAAATAAATAATAATAACAATAATAAAAAAAACTCAAATTAGAGAAATACATACAACATATTTAGGGGGATGTATTGTTAAAGTCCCACCGCCATTCAAAGACACAAAGAAATAATCTGCTGTGTTTAACCGTGTCAGACAGCTGGCAGTCACTGGCAATATGACATCGGTTCAAGATTAGTTTATGGGCACCTCTCATAGGATTAGTAAATGTCACTAAGTATAATGGTGACAAAACAATGCCAAGTGTGCTTGTGGAGTCAGTGTATTCATCTGAGGAGGCTTGATTTCTGCTAATACTATATCATGTAGAGGTGAAAAAGACAGTGCTGATGTGGCAGTTTCACCTCTTCATCTGATTTCTGTCCGCAGATAGACCACACAAAAACACACTCCTCGAAGTCACCGAAACGGAATTGCGCTGAGTTTTTTTTTCAACATTTACAATGATGTACAGATTTAGAATTGAATCGTCTACAGTATATTACAGTATGTCATTATTCTGTGCGTTACTTTGATTCCTTATCTTTATAACCATCACTAAAGAGCTGCACATTTTTTGTCATTTATTAATTTGTGTATTAAATGCCCGAGATGAGAAGTGAATTTATACCCAAGATTGTTCTGAGAATGGTAGGTAGGCCTTCGAGAAGAGAATAGAAAAAAAGGAAAAGAAAGAAAGAAAGAAAGAAAAAAAGAAAGAAAGAAAGAAAAATATATTATTTGTGTCTATAAATGGTCAGTCTCCATATAACTAATGAACAATTAATTAAACATATATGACTGACAAAATTGTTGTGTGATTGCTCTTCTTCACCACCAAACATCTGAGATTTTTTAAAATGAGAATAATGTATTTAACATCTTGTATTGTAGTTGCTGTCAGTGTAAACAGGACTGGTGCTCTCGATGTCATTAAATTAAACTGGGGAATTAGATGTTTTTTAGTGGCGTATTGTACTGAACAAATGTGACTTGTTTTAAACACACGGTACGTTCAAACAAATGTAACCGCTCTCATTCGTGTAAATTTCAAGTTCCAAGCCTTGTCGGTAAAGCTTTTATAAATTGGATTACAATAACAACGACGAAAATTATTGTATTTAAAAGTAATGTGGAATATTTATTTGAACTGTGCGGCCAAATGAATCTCATGTTATTCTATACGGTTAAATGTTTACACAGGAAACACTGTTGGTTCGATGACCGTTTTGTTATTACCAGTATCACAGTGTTTGGCTGTGGTTATCGTTATTATGGTCATTATTAGCAGCGTTATCGCAGGCCTGTGAATGTGTGTGTGTGTGTGTGTATGTGTGTGTGTGTGTGCGGGCAGCAGGCAGCACACACACACACACACACACACACACACACACACACACACACACACACACACACACACACACAGTGGATGTCAGTCGGAGATGATGGGCTCAGTTCTGAGGCTTTGGGTTTGGGCCGCTGCGGGACACCACAGGGCCGGGGCCGGCTGCTTCTTGTGGGGAGGCGCACAGTGTGTGCAGGCCTGAAACTCATCTCCCGTCCAACCCCAAAGCACACTGAACATGACTGCGGCCGACCTGTGTGTGTGGATCCAATTATTGTCCTCCGCTCTGACTTATTTTCGTGTTTCTAATACAATGTAGACCCGCTTCAAGTATTTTAACGGGGCGGAATGAGACATCTGTGAAGAATAAATTCTTCTTTTCTCCCCCCCCCAAGAGACTGGTGTTGCGTTTAATGTCCACTGTGATGGCGCGCTCAGCATCATTTTGACCCTCGGTCTTTATTCGGGAGGACACACAGCTTCATGAACGAAACAACATATTTTGTAGCACCATGTGAAAATCAAAATAACCCAGGAGTGTGTGAGACTGAAGCTGCTGCTGGCGTGCTGTCTCTGGCACGTTTCGACAACGAATTAAAAAAGCGGCTGAAATTAATGACCGATGTCACATGGCCAGTATCTAGGGCCGTGTTTATGACAACAGCAAACTGTGATTTATTTATTTAAAAAAAAAAAAAAAAAAAAAAAAGTGTTCACGTTCATATTCTTTAGGTAACCCTACCTGCATCCTCCAGTCTGGTGTGTCCCAGCGCGCCGCCGTGACCGCCGTGCTGGTAGGGGAGGTAGGCTCCGGGGTGGTGCGCGCTAACCGGGCTGTGATAGGACGGGTAACCCAGTGGGCGACCGTACGAGGATGCGCCGGAGGAGAAGGGCCCGTCGTGCTGGGACGGCCCGACGGCGTGCAGACCGTGGACCGGGTAATGGTTGTGGGACAGGCCGGGGGAGGGCTGCTGGTGTCCGGGGTAGCCGTGGCCGCCAAACTCCAAAAACGCCGATTTGGACGGATCAGGCGGGACCAAAGTGTCCGATATAGAGCTCATAGTCATCATTGGGGTGAGGGGCAGTGATGCGGTGGGAAACAAGAAGAGTCGGCTATGACCTCCGGGCGGGGGTCATCATAAGACAACCCACCATCAATGTTAACAAAGTCTGGAGACTCTCAGAGAAGTTTCTCGCTTTCCATAAACCGACAGCAGCCGTTCAGTTCACCCTCGATACAGCTCACTATATTCCTCTTGAACGAGAAGGCGACAGTGAGGCGGGTTTATGAGGCTTTGCCCCTCGTTACATCCCGGCTGCGGGGTCCAGAAACGTGACGCTCGGCGGTTAAAACCATTGACGAACACAGGGCGCACGTGAGGCCACCGCGCGGCGCTTGGAGGAAAAACAAAACAAAAAGAGGAAGAAAACAAAGCGGGAGCTCCCGACAAATGGCGGCCGCGAGAGTGATTTAATATCCTTCACATCGGGTTATTTTCCTCCTTCTCTCCGTCCACGGTAACCAGCGCGGCTCTCCTTCGTTCCCGTTGTGTGAAGAAGCGCCTGGCAGCACACATGTGTGGACTGACTGTGTTCCTCCTCTCCGGAGCGCACTCTGCGTCCGCGCGCACCATTCTCTGCCTCCACTTGGCACACACGGCGCGCTCATTGGCTGCGGCGCTCCACCGTGTCACACAAATCACAATCAGCACGGGCCGCTCCCGGCTCGGTCGGGCAGAGAGGCCTTCACGCGACACCAGGAGCCGTTTCTGATCATTAAAATATGATTCCGCAAGTGTGAAACTCTGGTTTAAATATCTGCAAAACGCCTCGCTGGGATACAATTCAAGGTCACCCCTTTATTCAAATTAATTCAGCGAGCGAAATGAACGACTCAGTCCACAAACAAATAAGTCACAATAGCTGCTGAATCGTTTGGCTTCTTGTGACGATGAGTTGATACAGGTGAGGAGGGATTTTGATCTCATCTGTCGTGTATTCATGAGAAGGTAAATGAGTGCATGCGGCCTTTGATTCACTCGGTCCTTTCAACACAATGCAAAAATAATCAAACAGCTAATAATAAATCCGCATGGACGCAACTTGAGATTACAGTATCTCGTTTCTCGCGTGAAATTAAACAAAAGAAAATGACCATCGTGTCTACAGACAGACAGACAGACAGACAGACTTGAAGAATTCCAATTTAAAAGTCACTCTCCGTTAACGCCGCGCCTTATTTCATTTAAAAAAAAAAAAAAAAGGGGGGGACGGCAGCAGGTTGACTCATGAAACCCACCGGCTTTTTTCCTAAATGAAATTCTTCCCGCCTGCCAAAAGAAAATAAATGAATAAAAAATATAAGGCAGATCAAACCAAATTATCTTTTCATAAGCGGCTGGTGAAAGGCCGCAGAGCTTATTATCCAAATGATTTGATTAAACACACACTTACACTAATCCACAAGAATCCGATTCAACCCCAAAACACCATATTGTTCTATTTTTCCTTTTTTTCTCCCCTTTTGTCTAAAAAGAGCTGAGGCGATAAGGCAGGCCCTTAATTGAGATCAGCTTGATTTTACGCCAACGTAATAACAACACACACACACACACACACACACACACACACACACACACACACACACACACACACACACACACACTGAGGGCACGGCCTGTGGTCCCACACGAGGGACAATTACAACAAACATCGCCCTTCTGGAGAAACCCTAAACTTGTGATTTTGGCAGAGCAGAGGCTCGGACACTGTAATTTCCCTCAGCTCTCGGTCATTACGCTCATCTGCGGTGGAAATCCCGGACTGTGGAGCCTGCTTTCAAATTAAACTCAGAAAATCCACAGCATTAACATATACATGTTAAAAAAAAAAAAAAATCAAATAAAACAATAATAATAAAAAAAAAAATAGTAATGTAGGATAATGTCATTTCAGTGGAATTATTGGACATGGACTCATCACAATCACCAGCTGTACAAGAAAACAGAAAAAACCAAACAGACTCAACATACAGATGTGGGAGGATGTTGCTGAGAATAACTGAAACTTCATTTCTGTGTAGTCTAGACTGTATAGCTGTGGTACACACTTTGTTATTACCATCAGTCATACACGGTGAATTTATAGTTAACACAGCTTTAGTTAATAGTTTTGTAACTGCTAACAAACAGTGAAATGCTTTATAAACCATTAAATAAATTGTTTATTGTAAAGTTGCAACTGATCTTTATAAACCTTAACAATTCCTAAATAAACGGTTTGTAAAGCATTTTATTGTTTCTTAACAGGGAAACAACTATCAACCAAAGTTTAATTAACAACTTCACCATTCATTAGTGATTTCCATTCATCAATGTGATAGTGTTGCCGCTGCCTTTATTTGTATCAAAGTCACTTGATAGTCCCAGTAACATGAACGTAAGGGAACCATTTGGAAAGCATCATTGTTATAACATGACACTGCAATAAAGTCCCATGTAGAAAGCACGACGTCCTCTGACTTCTAGACATTAGGTTGAGTCTGAGAGGCCAGCATCATGGACTCACACTGCTGGTGCTTCAGCTGGTGGAAGTGTAGCTTCAGATAGTCAAATGACTTGGCACGATTTTTGAGTCTTTCCATTTTATGCTACTTTATAGGGAAATATTGTGCTTTTTCCTCCCCCACATATATCTGACAGCTGATTAATAACCAGTTACTTTTCAAAATCATACAACAAGCTTCTGTGAAATGTTAAAGATTAAACACGTTTCCAACATTTATTTGGCCAAAAATATTGAGATAATTGATATTGTTACCCAGTCCTAGTTTAACACAAGTGCCTTTGAGGAAATCTCAAAATATCGTCATATTTGTATATATTGTGTGTCACATTATTTCAAAGCCATATCCTGAGCTCCATCTGCTATGAGCTGTCTGCATTTTCATTCACCAAAATATTTTTAAAAATTCAATATGAATTTGTGTAGCAGAATTTCTTCTTCTTTTATCACATTATGACCCCTTTCATTTATCTTGTGACCTTCAGAGGGCCCAGAGCCTAAAATTGGGACCTTCTGTACTCAACTAACAGTATATAAAGCACTTAATATAAGTCCATCTGTAATAGCTGCAGTGCAAACACAGCTGCTCACACATGAATTCATCAGTACTGGCAATCAGTCTCAGGTTTTCTGAAACTTCATGGTAATTGTGTACTTTCTGAGTAAGGTTTTGAATGCAGAGCTTTATTGTGTAATGAAGAAATGTTTAATGGGTTGCATTGGTGCGTTTACTTTAAACCACTACAGAGAAATGTCTTTTTGTTGCTGATGCCTGTGCATGGAAAATGAAAAAAGTGAAACTAAATAAACTTTGGTTTAGTGCCATACCACCAGACTACAGAGCAGCTCCTTTCCTCAGGTCTTGAGACTTCTCAATTCATCCTCAGCACTCCGCCAAAACAAGAGTTTTCATGTGAGGCCTTATCCTAAAGTCGATTCCAGCCTGGTGACAGTCTTTAGGAATAATTATAGTATTAATTTTTAAAAAAGCTAGTCCTCTCGCAGATGGTCTTGTTTGCTTAAGCAGGTTATATAGATGCATCAGTGTTACATTGGAAGTGTTTTGTAGCCAGTCAAAAGATTGAACCGAGCACTTCGTCCATCACTGCTGGTGCTCCTGGAGGATTTACCACCCTACAAGTTGGATCTAAAAGGAAGGCTATAGCACTGCTTTCAGTCCAGCCCCGGAGGCCTGAGGGTCCCTCTTTAGTCTCTAATCTTAGCTTTGACAGCTCTTTAAAGCCTCTGCTGTCTCTCACAAGCACACACACACACACACACACGCAGAGAAAGAAAAACAGACAGACAATATTTGACTCTTTAAAATGCAGATGTGTGTGCCAATACAGTTTTCCGAATTGAAGTTGAAGAATGAATGAATCAATGACAGTCAGCTACTCCCATCAGTATTAGCTTTGACAGCATAATTCTTGTCACACCAACCGGACAAAATTGTAGTTTGAATGTACTGTCGGCATAGAGGAGAGCGTGCGCGCATTTTGCACACACACACACACACACACACGCACAGCAGAGTGAGAGATGTTTTGGCATGTTTCGTCCTCCTTTCTCGTCTCCTGCCTCTAGGATCCGGCTTATTATACCAACAGGCCGATGTGTGGAGAGTTACTACACATCCCAGCCTGCACTCCTGCTTTCATCTGCAGCCAACATTCCTCCCCTCCCTGACTACACCTCTGCGAGCGCCAGGCACACCCTCCTTGCTGTGTCAATGCTGTTATTTAGTGGTACAATCTTGCTAAGTTGTCAAAAAATGTTCTCTCTGCCTTTTTAACGGCGCCTGAAAAAAAGGCAAAACGGTCAGTCGGGTTGGCTGGAGAGAAGCGCAACGCTGGAGAAAATTATCGCTCTTTTAAAACTCAATTGTGCAAGACATAAAATTGAGGGTTCTCTTCGGCGTTCAGGCTCAGGGGTTCCAAGTCTCCAACATTTCAATCTCCAGTACTTGATCTGGAATGTAAAGTGCTCGACACGAGAAATCGGTTTCAGAATTGAAGCGAATGCATCACATTTAACATTAAGCTGGCCAAAGTTTTATTCATGTTGCACTGGTTGTATGTTTTGATGTCTTCTTTTGTTGCCACATTACAGTGAGGAGCACATACGGATGAATTTACAACCTAGGTACACTGCTAAACTCTCTGATTCAACAAGTAACACAGGCTAATGACCTCGTTCAGACAACCACACTGATTTGTTGGCCTGCAAGGAGGCAATTTGTCATCCGCTATCAACTGGAGATGAGTTACCGTCTGACAGCAGTGAGATGGAGCTCATACACAGTAGCTTGTAGGAACACGAACAGGTCAGTTTACACCTTTAGGGAGCAAAGTAGAGAGAGACAGGAGGAGAAAGAGCAAAGGCAAAATCAGTCAATCTCAACGAGTTTAAAATGTAACGT
Source organism: Acanthopagrus latus (assembly GCF_904848185.1). Lineage (NCBI taxonomy): Eukaryota > Metazoa > Chordata > Actinopteri > Spariformes > Sparidae > Acanthopagrus > Acanthopagrus latus. The sequence goes on along the minus strand of NC_051061.1, from coordinate 3,473,484 downwards.
TCAGAATTAACTTTTGATTAAAGTTCTAAACTGATTCTTGTTTTGTTCTGCAGCAAAATAAGCACAAGATGTGGCAGAAATTGGATCTTTGATTCAAATAACAAGTTCAACATAAGCCTGAGGTATCATATTCTTCTGTGCTACAGAGCTTCTGGCACTAGGTGTCACGTTCCATTATTACCTTCAACACACACGCTAAGTCCGTTTCGCACACACCGTACTGTTGCAGGAAATGCTCACTCGAGCACCTCGTGTGAAGTAATCTGTGGCTGAAAATAGTTCTTTTCCATTTTCAAACTATATGTGAGCTGTTGTTAAAGATTGATGTCTTTCATGAGAGTCACTGACACTGACAAATTGGCCATTCAACTGATGAACCCAACCGGGACGCTAAACAATATGGTCCAGCCCAGTCTGTAAAATGTTGCCATTTTACATTTCTGCAGAATAAGAATATGCTTAACACTGTACATGTCATATGTGCAGTGCCTATAAAAAGTACTCACCCCTTTTATTGCCGTATTCCTTTTTTGGCTTTTATAAATGGAATCCTGATCATTAATCTGTATTCCTGTCTACATTACACCATGAAGACAAAACAACACTCCCAGTATAAGCCGGGGAGATGGACACAAAAACATTTCGAAGTGACTGAACATCCCCTGGAGTCCATTTGAATCTGTCATTAAGAAGTGGAAAATCACACCAAACTCAAACTGTGAAGCTTGGTGGTGGCAGCATCATGCTGTGGGGATGCTCCTCAGCAGCAGGCCCTGGAAGGCTTGTAAAGATAGACTGTAGAAAGAATGCAGCCAAATAAAAGGAAATCCTGGAGGAAAACCTGATGCCGTCTGCAAGGGAACTACGACTTGGGAGAAGATTTATTTTCCATGATTCCATGTATAAAAGCAATAAAAGGGGAAAACAATTAAGGGGGTGAATGCTTCTTAAAGGCACTGTATGATACGGTGGCCGACGAGTGCAAATCGCAACAGCGAATCAGAATCACAATGTCAAGTTGCAAAAAACAAAAGCAAGTCAGAAAACACAACAGAAGGTGGAAAGCATTTTCCCTCCTCCGGTTCGAACGCGATTGTGTTGTCCTTCTGGTTTAGTGCTAGCAAGAGGATATTTAGCAGCCACACTGTAGTGATAGGTTGCACTTCTACTGTAAATTTCACCACAATCACTGTTTATAAATCAATAACTTTACAACCACACACGTTCGAGCAGGAATCTCATCCAGAATCGGGTAGAATGAGCAGCATCAGCAAACAAGATCAAGTTTTTAAAGAAATTTTGCTCAGGTAAATACTGATAATGTTATTTATTTGCCCCTGTCACATAATGTTGCTTAGGGTAGATTAGTATCTTATACCTTAACTGTCTAAACATACACTCTGGCTTACGTGCTTAGGGTTAGGGTTACATCCTTTTAATGCTGTAGAGAACACTGTAAAAGTTGTATTGTGATCTGTCAACCGAGCAATAAAGTTTGACTGTTGTCGACTGGAATGTTTTGTGTTACTACCCGTATCAAAGAATAACTAGCAAAACATCTCCATCATCAGGATTAAATGAACCAGGTCGTTTGGCCATCCTAAATGCAAGGCTGTCTCCTTTTCTAAACAGTGAAATGACATTAGACCTTTGTAAAGAACGTATTTCTTTAATGTGACAGGACCCCTACTACTACATTTAAAGATGACCTAAGGTTTTTTTTATGTATATAGTTGGACAAAGAATCACAGCCACATCAGATCATATCCTCCACTGAGGTGAAGGGTTTTTGTGTAAGTGTCAGCTGGTAATGGAGCTCTCAGGTCGCAGTGCTTCGTCCTGATGCATCTTTCTGTAGATATCCAGACTGTTTCTGATGCTGATTTTCACTTGACTGAGGCACGACACTTGCAAAGCAATAACTTCCTCCTCTGCTGGGTCCAGCAGGAACACCTGATCTTCATAAGGTCACTCAGATGATCTGTAAAAAATTACAGATTTAGGGTTACTGGCAAGACAAATACATAACAATAATACAGTTAGTACATCTGCTTAAGTTAATTGTAGCTCAAAGTATTTCTTACATATCAGGCGACAAACCTGCACTTCTGCTGTGAGGCTGAAGAGTCCTGCAGTGTGTGTCTGTGGTGGGTCACTGTCAGACAACATGCCTTGCTGCCAGTAAATGTAGTGATGTTCAGAAATAGAAGTTACACACAAGTTGTTACAGAGACGGTGTTTCGACATCTAATGAGACTTTTGGACCTATCCAGCCATGATAGGGGCAACAAAACTGGGGGCGTGGAGCAATTTAGGAGCAGCAGAACAAGAAAAAAGCAAGATTGATGAGAGTGAATGACAACACTCAAGTTGTGGAGCAAAAAAAAAAACACCCTTCAAATAATAATTTGACCAATTGTTAGTATACAATTATTCAGTTGTGCAGCTTTAATATAATATTTCAGTTATATCTGCTCTCCATGTCATTTTACATTCTACATGATATAGTAAATCTAGGAAGCACTACATCAGCACTGAATGACAGCCTGTAAAGTTTGAGCCCACCATACCCTTTCTATGGACTCCACACATTTCTGGAAAAGTGGAAAAACAATCACTGTATTCAAGAAAAGTAATCTACAGTATGTGTGATCCAGAGTTCGAGTTATAAGAATGTGTAGGGGTCTCTAAATTATAGATAAACATCTATAAACAGGCTAATAACTGAAAATGTGTGTTCTGAGAAAGGGACTGTTTACGTATGGTTCTATCCTCCATCCTGAGTGATCCCATTACAAAGTGGGTAGCTTCAACCCCACCAGTTCATACCATACCAATTCTCCTTTTTGTTCTTTGTTCAAAGAAGTAGCCTATATAAGTTAGTTTTTACTGTATTTGTCACATTGTCATTGTCACTCAAGAAGATTATGGTGGGTTATTCCACTGGAAAACATGTTTGGCTTAAAGTAAATGTTAAGAATACTCATTACACCGAGAAACTCATTGTTTGTGTCTAAAATAATGGTTGTTGGCAATGTATCAGAGACCCCGCAGATGTGTGATGTGACCCTAATTGGCTTCCACGTAACTCGAACCCTGGTGTCATCTCCTTATTTTGACTCCACTGTTTCTGTTTGTGCTTGCATCTTTTAGTTAAAGGTGTAATCTGTATTAAACAGCCACACTTCGGAGGTGGCCCCGAAACTATGGGGGCAGCATAACCACTAACTGCTGTTCTTTATACTCTTTGCTGTAGCTATCTTTGGCTGTTGTAACTAGCTGCTGTTAGCAAGAGAGCTTCGGAGCTAAGTGGCCCTGTAAGCTGAAAAGAGAGAGAGACAGAAAGTTTGATTCAAACATTGTGCCAGTTGATGTTCTCTTTAATCCTTATTAAACAGAAAATAAACCGTAAACTAGATATAAAAACATCTCCTTTCCTTGACATTTTTCTTTCAATTATTAGAAAAAGAGGCAAACTCATTGCTTTTACATCTCCCAGCTGAAAACTTCAAGCCGCTATCAGATTATTGCCTCTTCTGGTACCAAGTCCTGTGACCGGATAGGCTGGGCCAGTGCTAGCTGGTTAGCACGCTAACCTTAGCAGACTTCAACCAATACATAGACGTCTTTGGCGCTGTCACTGTTCTTTTTGTTTAGTTAATAATATTCATCTTTTTAATGCTTTTAATTAAATTTCTCACTGTATCTTACACATTTCCCTGGACCTGACTGAGATCATCAAGCTTTTTGAGTTGCTATTGGAAACCCAATAGTTGGTAAATTATAGCCATGGTATTTCTAAAAGTAAATGATATTTTTGTTCACAGTCTGGGTCTTATTATGCCATTTTGGTTGTTGTTTCTATAATATTGTAATATTGTATTTCACTCTCCTTCTCTAATTACATCATTTGCTGGGATCTGGGGACATGACAATCAAGTTACAAAAGAGCTCAAGGGCAGGACTAGCTGGATTATGACAGGTTGGAACATCCAGTTTGGCAAGATTATCTGAACCACCCAATTTTAGGTGACACCAAAAGTCATCCCACCTGAAATATCAGTGAGCAGCACCGACTGGGTTGAAAGAATGTGTGTGCACGCAACTACAGTGAAAACAAATCTGGTAAGGTAATGGTTGTTTAAATGGATTTCCAAATGAGGTTGTTGAAACTGGAGGTGTGTTTACAACCTGTTGGGCTCGAGTTTGGCAAAATATTCCCAGTTCTCACTTTGGCAATCATTTTCAAAGGTGTTTCGATTTTGCCATACATCAATTATATTTCGAATAAATATCTTGTCAGTGAAGTCTTTAACATCAATGATGAAATTTCACCATGTGAAAGGTTATTTTTTTTCCTACTTTTCATCTGTAACGGGAATGCATCTGACCAACCAGCATGTCTATTTCATGTCATTTTTCAATGTTATTCTTGATATGTGAAGACTTTAAAGGCCTTTGTATCCCGCAAATGAAGCACATGGATTTGTGAAGTATGGTCAATAAACACAGGTCAAATTTTAGAGGTGGCGTCAATGTTTGCAAGGTCAATTGGAAGATGTGGTTACGCATGGATTTGCCAGTGGCAGAGTAAACTGCTGTTCTAGAGCTGAGAAATGTTTTAACTTGACCAAAATACTTGTGCTTATCTAGGGGATTTAAGAACCTACTACATAAACATGGGGACATGCAGGGTCAATGTGTCTGTCTTTATTCTAAGTTGTTCCCAGTTGGAAGAATTGTCCCTCCAGTGAAATTCAAGTTCACCCTAGGACATGACCTGAACACCTCCAAACGGAGGCACTCGAGAGGCATTCTATTCAGATGCCAGAATCAGTTCAGCTTGCTCCCTCTGACTCAAAGGAGCAGTGGCTGTATTTGCAGCTCCAGTTTGGATGACCTATCTCCTCACCCTATCTCCAATGCCTTGATTACACCAGGCACGTTCTCTGTGTCAACATGGTTTTGTTTTGTCTTCAGTAATGCTTCTTATCCCACAGGGAGCATTTTCTAAAGTTGAGCATTATGCCTGCCTGAAACGTGCCGTGGCACAGCTGGTGGAACCATAAGCACTGTCTAGAATGCCTGCAGTGAGCACCGGCGCAAACAGTGCCAGGGGTCTTAAACTGCTGGACCCCGGGCAACTCTTTCCTTCATTAACTTGATCAGCTTACCTGTTATGAGACACCTGTCGTGCTGCTGTTCTGTTGCTGGCCCTGCTTCTGTGTGGAGTAGCTACTTCTCGTTGTAGCATCCATCTTTGGACTTTTTTGGCATGATTGGGGTTGAAGTGACTGTTTCTGTATTTTTTTTTAATGCTTTGGTGTTTACAGAGGTGCTCTGCAGAGGCTGGGCCAGGCTTTCCTGATGGCTGTGGCTACCTCCTCTCTCACACCATCTGATTATCAGCTCCTGCCTCACACACCTGCAGTCCATCTTATCATCAGCTCAAGTTTAAACACTCTGGCCTGTTGTCCACTTGCTGCCAGACTGTTTTCGACTCAACAACATGTGGTGGCTTATCTCAGAGCCCTTGCTCCACAAGCCACCCTGCCACCCAGCGTCTTGCACCTCTGCCACCAGCCCCTACTGCACCTTGGACCTTCCGTGCCTCATTCCACCAGCGCCTCCTCTCAAGACACAACTGAAGATGTGGTGAGCCCAGACACCATTCCAGCTGACTCACAGCATACAGTCTACACCTGTGTCTCCTCTACCTGTGTTCCACCTGTGTCTCTTCTTTTGTCTCAATTGAGCCGCTGCTGACTCTGCTATGAGCCCTGCAGCTCCACCTGCTACCACAGCTGAACCAGCGACTTCCACCTCTGCACTCTACTTGAGTTTGGTGAATAAATTCCTTTAAACCTTTCCCCAGTCTGGTTGTCTGCCTTTCGGTCCTGCTACGAAGACCTAAAAAAACATCACAGAACAATCGGGCCACAATGGACCCAGCAGACATCACAGACAAACTACTCAAGCTGATCCAGGATTTGTTATGAGTCCCAACTATGCAAGACACGAAAATTCTGCAATTTCTTTTGCTAACAAGGATCTCCTCAGAGTCCTAGCTGAGAGACAAGGTACCATCTTGTTTCAGGGATGTGGTCAACAACCCCATGCCTCAGACATTAGCTCTAGTGTCAGCTAGCTAACAGGCTGTTAGCCTCCTGTCCACTTAAGTGTCTACTAGCCACCAACTAACTAGCCTCTCAATAGTTCCTGTGTTTGCTAGCCATCAGCCGCCTAGTCTCCTATCAATGCCTGCTATTCCTCAGCTGATACAGTTGACACCCGATAGGCCCAAAGTGTCTCGCTTGGTTGCCTAGCTTACCAGAGAAAAAATAGCGGCCTTCGACCACACCCAGACTCCCTGACACCCAGCTCCCAGGTGAGGTGTTCATCACTGCTGCCCAGGTGTTTGTCTTCACCAATGACCAGCGCCCCGGAGCTAGACCTGCCCAGCGCACCAGGTCTGGTGTTGGTGGTCTGGCCAACACATGTCATTGCCGCCATTCTCCCACTAGGCCTCATGAGGGCCTCCGCCTTCGCTATGGTCTCTGCCTTTGCTGCTGGCCTCCAGGGGGTATCATCCTCTAGGCACCCTGACCCCTTGGTTGCCCCTTGGACTGATTCTCCTCATTCCACCAGTGTCTCCTCTCAAGCCACAGCTGATGTTGTAGGTAGCCCAGCTATCACACCACCTGACCCACTGCCTGAATCTACACCTGTGTCTCTTCCTGTTAATTTAACCTTTGCCCGGTCTGGTTGTCTGCTTTTGGGCCCTGTAACAAACACCTGAAAATCGTCACACTATTGATTTATTAAAAAGCAGAATGACGAACAATGTGAGGCTGGTGGCCAAGTAATATAATCATGTTGGCCCCACCACAGTGTAACCTTGGGATAACCAACTACCACTGCAAGCCTAAAGGTCTTAATACATTATTCATTAGAAAAATAACAAACATTTGCACTGTTTAAAACTACATTATGACAATACCAGAAGTGGCCCTAAGCTAATTTGAGTTTGAGACCCCTGCCCTATGGAATATTGGGGCAAGGCAAAGCCCGGCCAGCCTACATAAGAAATTCTATTTTTACATCTTATCTGTCTGTTGCATCTAAAGTCATCATCAATAGCTAATTGTGGAGCAATATGAGTGGGAAATACACTCGTTTGTGTGCAAGTGTAAGTCATTTTAGTTTGCTTATTAACTTTCTCTATGACTATGAGCCCAAAAGAGATGCCTGGAGGAAGATAAGCACATGAGTACGTTTAGAATAAGCCAGATTAACAAGTGCACGGGAACCTGTTCCTGTGTCAGTGACACACATCACGGACTGTCATATTTAACTTGAGTACACACATGAAAGAGATATTCGCCTGTGTGTGCCTCTGTTGCCCTGCGAGTTGAGGTGAGGCGAGGCGAGGGGTAGACACTGCCTGTGTGCCTTCTCTACTAAGACTGTAATTATGGCGTGCCATTATGGAGTGCAGAACAAAGGTAAGCCCTGCAGCCCTGCAGCAGCCAGAGAGCAGGGGATGTACTGCTGCCTCTATTCACACCGCAGTTAATAACAATACTCCTCAACGCAGTGCAGACAGTGCGGCGTCAACCCTCCCACGTGTGTCTCCTTGCGTGTGTGTGTGTATGTGTGCATAAAAACAGTGGGGAGGGAGGGGAAAGGGTGTGTGTGAGACAAAGAGAGAGGGACTGTGACAGGCGTGCATGTTTGTACGTTGTCTGCTTTGGACACATACCCAAGACCGTCATTGGACAAGTCAAGGATTGAAGTACATACCAATCATCTGCGTACTGTGTGGTTTACCGAGACGTGTTCATCCGTGAAATGGGCCAATCATCCTCTTATATTGAGAGAAAGAGGATGTTTTGTCATGGACAATTAGCCTTAGCGTATTTTATGTCAATGGCGCTCAATCAATCAACCAGCAAAGTCGCTTTATGGAGAACGTAAAAGGACATTCAGTGACCTAATGTAATCAACCAGGTGTAAAGAAGCAACCATGTTGATGCTATGTCAAAGACATCAAGTAGTGTGTTGCAAAAATATCTGCTGGAGTTATAAATCCTCACTTCACAGAGAGAGATGTGAAACTATTCTGGTTGGACACTTCACCTGCTGCTTGTATCTAATATCTGGAGCTTCTCTTGGGCTGCACACCTCTCCAATCCCCATTTGTCACATCTTGTCATTTCTGAAGTCATGGTCCTGGTCAGAGACACTGTTTCACTTCCATACGGTATCTCCTGTTGTAAAACTGACCTCAGACAGTCTTGAAGGTTGTGTTCGGTGTCCAGCCAAGTTCACTCTCAACATCAGGCTGCCAAATCTGGTTCAGCTGAATGCTGTCGCCTGTGGTAAGAATAAGAATAAGAATAAGAATAAGAATAAGAATAAGAATAAGAATAAGAATAAGAATAAGAATAAGAATACATTTAATTTTTAATGCATTTTACATTTAAAAAAATCTCAAAGTGCTACAGGGAAAGCAGCAGCAAAAGAGAAAACATTAGCAAAAACACATAAAAGTCAAAAGCAACTTAGAGGTCATAGGGTCTGCTGAAAAGGAAAGTTTTAAGTCCTTTTTTTAAAACACTCAGTTCGTGGTGCCCTCAGGTAGTCAGGGGGGCTGTTCCACAGACGAGGGGAACTTAGAGGGTAGAGACAGTTTGAGTTAGAGGAGCGGAGGGATCATGATGAGGTTTGTGGGGTTAGCAGTTCTTTGAGATAGGAGGGGGCGTTGCCATGGACACACTGGTGAGTGAGGAGGGAGACCTTGCAGTCAGTTGTCAATGTCAATGAGACTCAAAAAGTTTCATTTCAGAAAATAGCCACTCTGTATGTCTGTTCAGTCTGAAGAATAGACGTAGCTTGAAACATTACTTAATTTGTGGCAGCTACAGTGTGCAGGCTTTGTTCAAGTTCATTGTATTTTAAACTTTTAATGGTCCAGCACCAACAAGGTTTTGGATTTACGTGACTGTTCTGTATTAATGCAACAAAAACAGCCTCTCAAAGACGAATACAGAACATATCCACCAATACAGACATGAATGAATAGTTTAGATGGGTTTGAACTGTTTTTTTCTTGGAAAGATTATGGGTGATTATTGATTAACACTAAACAGACTATTTTACTCATCACGGGAGACAATGCACAGGTATTAAGAATAAAATTTCAGTCAGCAAAGACCTAATTTTAAGTTACTAACTATTTGAAAGGTCTTTGGAAAAACGTTTATCTACTGTAAAGTGGCAGAATAACAAAAAACAGATGATGTCAGACTTTCAGTTTGGCTGGTTGTATTTATGCAGACAATAAATTAGCTAATTAATGTTTTAAAACTCTGACCTGTGTGATGATCTGTGGGGACGGGTTCTCCCTGTTGTTTGTGTGTGTGTGTTAAGTACGGGCTTGAGGAATGAGGAATAAATATGTAAAAACACAATCATAAACAGTGGTTGACACTATTTCTGTTTCTATTTATTGCAAGATTCACTGAATTGACGTTGCAGACAAGGGCGCCTGGAGCAGGCAGTGCTTTGGGGTGCTTGGTAGTATGAAGAGTTCAGAATGCCAGAGTGACACAACTTGTGAAAAGTGTTGCTACACAACAAACATTTAAGGTGCTGTACATCAAAACGTGAGTGAGAATCAGCCAACTACAGGCACTGTAAACAACTTGCCAAATTTGATGTAATATGCACAGAAACATGACAGATGACAGTAAGTGTTTTGTTGATGGCACAGGGAATTAAATAAGTCTGGTAAAGCAATATTTCATGACTATTTTTCATGAATATTTCACTTAGGTTTTCTTTGTGTCGAGTGTCGTTTTCACTTTATAACTAAGAAGCTCACGAACACAATACGTTTGGAAAAATTACTTCCCTTAAGCACTTATTATTATTATTATTATTATTATTATTATTATTATTACAAATCACATGTATGATGCTTTTCAATTTAAAAGATAAGTCGCTGTTTGTCATAAAACTCAAGAAAATACGTAATTACAAAAACTACACAGCCAACGGTCATGTTAGTAACTTTGTCTCATTGATGAGTCATCAAAACCCATAACTTAAAAGTAAAGCTGGTCCTGTACATTAGCAGCTCACAAAACTGACCAACTACCCTTTCACATAACTGCAGATTTTCAGTACCTTCTATATGCATATATACATGTTGGTGACATACTGTTGGTGACATGTGTTAAGTGGGACGATGAAGTTCACTGAGCAGTTTAACATAAAACTAGATGCTATTTGTATTTTAATTTACAACAAACAGCGACTGTCTTGTTTTCAAAACTTACCAGTTGAATTGACGAACACCTATGTGTTGTTCATTTCACTAGGCAAGCAGGATCACTACTATACAACATTTTTCTGAAATAAGGTCCTGTAAGGTCCACCAGTGCTTACACAGCTGACACTCTGTAAAGAGTGTTACAACACCTTGCTGCCAGCTGATGGTTATCAGGTGCCAAAATAAATAATGACAATCTAAAGATTTCATTTTAAAGTGTTATTACTTTGCACTGTGAAAACTGAATTCCACCTTTACCAGTCAAACAATTCTGACTTTCAATTAATTATTACACTGGAAACTGTCAGTTACCTGTACCAACATTTAAAAAGATATTTTGGTCAGTAAAGCTCTGTCAACTTCTTTAGATCCTGTAAATCAGCATTCATTATAAATTGTTTCTTTCATGCAACATTTTGTCTTTTACAAAACAACTTATCCACATGGGAAACTTGTTTTTTTTTTTCCCCAGGCTATTGTGGAACCAAAAGCAAAACAGGTTGAGTAAATTGATGAACTAAATTATCAGTGAATGAGCGATTCTCAAATTCATATGTGCAGACTTTCTAAAATTGTGCGACCGCTGTGTGAACTTCACATCCTGCATAAGAAAAAGAAAATGAGATGAAAGAACAGACGATAGCGGTTTCAGCAGCTGTGTTCTCAGATCTTGCCCTTATCCTCCAGTTGACCCCAGAGTATTTATCATCCCATTTAAACTGCCAGCACTGAAAACATGTCTCTGGGAAAGTTTAGCATGTCTTAATTGTACCCTCACACAGCTGACAAAGGGACCATATGTGGTGACACTGCAGTATAATTTTGCTCATCATGACATACAGCTTCCCCAACAGACACTTTCAGAGGCTGAGTGGGCATTTATTTCTGCAAAACATGTCTTCAGACAAAGCAGCTCTGAGGGAAGAAATTATCAGATTGAGCTGGTTTCTTGTACATCTATTTGTACACTGTTCTGTATATAAGGTACAAAGGCATACTGGCAGGTCAGTGTTGTTCTGCCTCTGAGCCTGTGGCAGAAATGGAATTATTGCTTAATCGCTGTCCATGTAAAATGAGTGAGCTGCCACTGGACGGGACAGAGGTGTCACATTTTGATTATGTGTTATGTCTGCGACCTCCAACTGAGAGATATAAGAAAAAAGCTAGCAGCAGTTAGCAGCAGCTTACGCAGAAAATACGTTTTGGAGACAGCGATCTGGGAGTTCCTCTGAGTAGAAGACGATCAACTGTCAGATAACAACATTGATATTAGTAACATTAGTCCTGCATTCAAGCTATGACATTAAAAAATGCAATGCAAATGAGGCAACAAAACAGCATTTTATCCATCCGACTAGCCCTCATGTGAACGATTTCAGTGTGTTACTGCTTTGCCAATGGATATGTAGTAGAAAATACTACATATTGATGTACTCATCTAACCCGGAAATAAAAAAATCTAAAAAGATGATAAAACACAGAATAAAAAAAAACAAAAAACAAAAGACATCTTTTCACAAAAGCCTCTGCTTCCTGGAGTTACTTCCTACTACTGTGACTCAGACTAAACGTCTGCAGCCATGGTAATGGCTCCGTGAAGCTGTACTGCGGCACAGTGGGGTTTCGAAATGCTAACATGCAGATCGTTAACAGCAATAATGTTCGCCTCCTTTAGTTCAGTGGATGGGAATACCATTAGTTTTGCAGGTGATTCATCACAAACCGAAGTATTAAATGTTGACATAGTGGTGACGCTGGCTTAAAAGTCGGAGGATCAGCAAAGTCAGAGGGCCTAATCCTCTATGAAACACGAATGTCTACGTTACATTTCTTGGCCGCAAAGTAATCTGCCAGGGACACAGTTGACCATTACCTGTTTAAGAGTGGCCATGCTGACTGTGATCCACCAACCCATGGGTGCTCTCGACTGTCAGTGAAACTGTGTTCAGTAGAATGTGCCTCTGCGTGGCATGACACATGAACCAGCAGACAGATTAGTATATGCATCTTGTATATTTCAGCCATAGCTTCCTCTTTGCTATTCAGGTGTGACTTAATCGTATTTGCTTAAAGGCTTGATACTTGTTTGTTTAAAGGAAAGCCTCTACTTATGGTATAAATTCATAACATTACGTAACACTTGCCAAAATACTTAGGATGGACACATTTTCCATTGTGCAAAAGAATGCAGCTGCGAACATGTTGCTGCATGTTTCATTCATCTGTAGTGTGTGTACAAATGGAATCTGGTAATCCTTGAATAGTCCTGAGGATTACTTTGAGAAGTTGCCTGTAAATGATCTCTGTTAAACCCCAACGAACCACTTCATAACGACGAAATACCTCATAATTATCATTATCGCCACTGTGGTCAAACCGTGTTAACGTGGTATGAGGAGTGAGGCTAGAACCAAATCCTTTTGTTTTCTCATTACAGAACCCCTGGAGCTGGGTATTTATTATTTTGCTCAAGGACACTTCCATTGACATACAGTATGTGCTTCGAACCAAAATTCTATTATGATGGTCCTAGAAATGAGACAGCATAAACACAATGGGGACGTCATTTGTTCAAATATCAAGTTTAAAATACATCTAATTTATTGAACTCTACTGCCAAAACTCATCTCTTCAAAATATTAATATTTGACACAATCACCTAACAACTAACATTTTAGTCAGATATCGGAACTTGTTTTTAGGCAATGTAGCGTCACATGTTATTTCCAGAATTCTCGTCAATTGAATTTTCACATTTTTCACTTCAACAAAAAAACACCCCACTTTATTTTACAGTGGCTGACATGAGTGATGAGCTAACCTTATAGCAGTTGCATTTTAACTCTGCAATCAGCCTTTTTCTGCATTTCTTTTTAATCTGTTGTGTTGACTCTACGTCTTAGATGACATTGTACAGATTAATTTTACCTTGCCAATGGCTAATCCTATAATTTGGTTGTATTTTTGCAGTTTAACAGTCCAGTTTCCCTTGTTGTTATGGTATGAACTGTGAGCGACAACAACAAGATAACTATGGAAGCTCCTGAAGAGGTTAGCATAGCTGATAATACATCCATTGAATCAGAACTGGAGAGAGTTCTTCAAGGAAAGAAGAGAAAAGAATGGCACTGAAAGTTTTTCTTGATTGAAAAGATGTTTTTGCTCATCTCTTGACTGGCTTCAGTAACCCCTAAATTCCACCAAATCCGCATTTGGTCCGTGTCCAATCCGCCACGGCAGCGAAGTTAATGGGTTTCACACTAGTCTATATGTTTGCTTCCACGGGCTCTGCTGAGCTGCATTTCTACTCCGTTGCAGCACGGTGCATTAATTCAGCCGAATTCATCACAGAGCAGACAGGAGTCGACACAGCAAACAACAACACAACATCCGGTTCATTTTCATAAAGAAACATTCAGCGTTGACGCCAGCACAAAAATCTCAAAAAGGAGCCAAATCCAAGCAATTTTTCTCATCCGCCGGTTGGGAACACCAAGCTTTTGTTTGTTTGTTGTTATGTTTATAACACATATGTATAACTGAGGTCGAGTGTGATTTTGTGATTATTGTGGGAACCCAACTGTCTGGGAGTGCTGTGCTGAGCTGCACTCAAACCGCAGACTGTGGGGGTTGATGGACGACGGAGCAAGGAGCAACATCTTAGCGGAGTTGTTTTTGCAATGTACATGTAAATGGAATCGCTGGGATTTTCTCACTATCTCCACTGGTGGCAGCACTGTCTTGCTGTTAATCTGACTGGTACACTTATGGTTCGTCCAACCACCTGCCCTTTTTCAATCAGTTTCTAGCGGTGCCTTCCCAGAAGATTCTATGGAATGATCTGGCGACTAGCTATAGTGAAAGTTAACTTCTTTGCGTCCATGGTGCACCCTGTGGTAATTATCACTTTTGGCAATGTCATCAAAATTGTCAGAACATTTCACCAGAAAATTGTGCTGTGACCTGAACTGAATGTGGTATCTTGTGATGACTGTCCTACAGTTCACACGCAGTTGCTCCAACAGAAATGAAGTTAAAGTGTGCATGTTCATGATTCGAACTGTTATCTCACATTCGAGGAGTGAATGAGAAGGGGGCTTCTTTGAGGTTGCACTCCTTTTCGACTTCTCCTGCCTGTACATTGCTGGCAGTATTCCCTGCATACAGTATGTCAAAACGGGCACCACATTGTTTCCTGGCAACAGTGGTAAACAGCTATGCTTTGATGTGGAATGCATGACGCACATGCACAATGGATTGGTAAACCAATAAACAAGTGTTTTAACCCATCAGCAGGGTTAAAGGAGCGGGATCGGGATAAGCCACCTGACTGAACATCTTTTCTGAACACTTTGACCTCTGCGGCAGGTAGATTGAGATAACATCTCACCTGTCACCAGGTACTAGTCACCTGCAGTACCACATATTCTAACTCGGTGATCTTTTGAGACATGAAATATGACCTGAGTCAAAAATCCAAGGTTTCTCAGAGGTGGCAGCCAAGTTTGACCTCCAAGAATGCGCGTACTTGTTTTTCCTGTGTGTGCACGCCATCCTGCCTTTGTTTCCTACTTCACACCCTGTTTTTTAATTTCAAGGTGTGTGCACACAGGTCGGTTGCTTCTTTGCATGCCAGCCTAATTATGCTGGTTGCTAGAGGGGTGCAACTTTGGCCAACTGTGAGGAGGAGATGTAGCTTTCTCCGCCGGATGCATTCAGACCGTGAAAGGGCTGATATGATATAGGTGCGGTTACGGAGTTAAACGCTGTTTATGTTTCTGAGCGCTCAGCTATAATGTAAACATTCTGTAACAACATTATGAATGAGTTGTGCACAGGCAGAAACAGTGAGGGCTTTGTTAACACGTCTGTCACCTACGATAAAATGAAAGGTTCTTTTACAAGATTTACATTCGTGTATGTGGTTTAACAAAGAGCAACATCATCATCATTATCAAACATGGGGCCCTCTAGTAAAAGTACTGTTACTTTTCATGAACAGTTAGAACTCAGTAAATATAGTAAATATAAAGAAAGTCCACAGTGTCTTTAAAGTTCAGTTATTTCAGTACAGATGTCTCAGTTCCACAACCAGGTGTGAGCCCCCCCATATCCAGGTCTGTCCAGAAGGGCCATTAAAGTGATAGCTCAGGTCTTTTGACGTGGTGCTGTGTGAGGTTCTCATCCCTCGTCAGTGTGTATTACCTGCAGTAGATGACTGTCAGCTCTCCCTGTGTGAAGAAGCAGCGTGTAGCACCAACAGGGAAGCAGAGCAGTACTGCTGTACATGCTACTGACAGTTAAACATAGTTCGGCCACCTAAAATAAGGCACACCCGAGAAGATACATACCCATTAAAGTGTAGTTATTTTTTGATCCCATTCAGCAGTACAATGCTTCCCTGTCGATTCTCCACACAGAGGCAGATTTAATACAAAATCAAAAATAGAAACTTCTATTTAAGAAATCTTATTACGTTTTATAAGCGAACTAAAAGTAGCCTCTCTCGGAAAATGTAAGCAATAGATGGCCAGCTGAGAGGGCATAAAAAAAACGCAGGATAAGTCGGAGTATGTGAGCCGCCTACTGTCACAGTATGGACTTAACGAGACTCCCAGTTGCATCCAAGGATAACAGAGTACAAGAAGGATTAACCATTTTTACCAACCGGCGGTGGATTATAATTTGGACACTGGAATTCTTTTGTTCACTCTGCTGGCACTACGTTTGGACTTTGAGGAAATCTGGGGACCTCAGGCAGGGTCGTGACTTGCCTCAAGGACTTTCAGCAGGAAGGGAGAGGCATACCTAGGAAAGACCTTATCTTCTCTCAGTCTCACCCACATGGAAGTGTTTTAACTTCCTAACCCTAACCCTTAAAGGCCCAGCTTGAAACGGTCTCTTAGGGTTTACCAAGGACCTCAAATTCAACCTAGCACCCTGCAAAATGCTCAGATCCTTCAGAGGAGAACTGTCATTAACAGGCGTGGCTGGTGACCATCTCTGACTCAGGGGCTATTCATGTCAGGTGCCAAACCAGAGGAAGCAGGCTTGATGTTTGGAAATAGGCAGTAAGAAGCTAGGTGAGCTTCCTCACTAGCAGCATAGGCAGTCCCTATTTAAATCCCATTTCAAAGTTACACCTTGCAGATCTATCGACCTAAACCTTTATAACCGAGAGCTGGTCCGTTATACAGGGCTATACTTGGGATCTAACAGGTATCATACCGTAATGACTGTAATTAAAGTAGACAGTGGGAGAATAGAAATAATTTAAATAAGATATTCATTTATTTGTTTGATCAACAATACCTCCCCTGCATCCATAAAATGTCAGTGCGACAGGTTATTTTAGATCATATTGAGGCTGATATGATGACTTGTCTTGACTTTAGAATGAAGACAATGTGTGCGGCTCGAGAAACAATCCTTTCACACATACACACACACCCACCCACACACGCACGCGCACACACACACACACACACACACACACACACACACACACACACACACACACACACACACACACTAAAACTATGGTAAACAGCTCCATGACCAGTTTTCTCTCATAACAAAACATTCATCTAGATATTTAAAGTCTCCGCTGAAGTGCCCGAGTTCAGCTCCAGGAGTCTCAGACCATTTCAACTCCTGACAAAACGCCTTTGTACATAAAACAGTTGGCCAGAATCTGTCTCAAGAATTTATTCTGGTATGTTTTTTGTTTTATTTATTTATTTATTTATTTTTTTACCACATTTCCTAGTGACGCTAATTCCAAGTTACCTGGAACACCTGCTCTAACTCATGTCCACTTATGAAGACAGGTGTCTTCACCTCCTTCTTCCTAAAATCAACATTCAGCTCCTTGGTTTTTGGCGATGATGAGCATTAGATTGTTCTCTGTGCACCACTCTGCGAGACTGTCAATTTCCCCTCGATTCAAGCTCTCATCGTTGTTTGCGATGCAACCAATGATGGTGGTTGACCGCATACAGTAAAGTTGTCTTGATGTCTGGGAGTGCAGTCATTGGTGTGCAGTGTGAACAGGAGAGGGCTGAGCACACAGCCCTGGGGGGCTCCCACTGTTGAGGACTGGAGTGGGAAAGGTGTGTCTTTTGTTCAGTGGCAACACACAGGTGACGGCTGTGCAGAGATGTCTTTGTAATGAGGATGAACAGGAAAAACATTATCATCAACCACAGCCAGAGTAGAAAGTCATATCTCATGGAATGTGCCTCTCAGTTTGCAAAGTCATTGATAAATGTGCATCTTAAAATCCTGCTGACACCAATGTTCAGAGCAATGACACAAAATAAGTTTTCTTGTTGACAAAGAGGCTGAAACTGTATGTTTCTGTGGCACTTCCCAACACTTCATATTTCTGGAGCGACCAGGCTTTACTTCTGATGGCTTTAAATCTCAAACAGGCATCTGATAGTGACAGTAGGAAGAAGATCATCATGTTCTTTGCCTGCAATTATCAATTTTGAGCAAGTTACTAATTACACATGACCTTATAAATTACTAAGCTGTGGTAGTGATTCCCTACTTATTCCAGTGCTTTCTTTCTCCCAGCCCACTGCCACCTCTCAAAGGTTCTAATCCTTTACACTAAGTACCAAGCACTGCTCATGCTTAATGTTCATTATTATCATCAACATGTTTCCGTGTTTCGTACCTTTTCTTTGTTAACCATCACCAATTTGAGTCACCATCTCATCATCATGATCATCATCATCGTCGCCATCACAATTATTCAAGATAGTAATCACAGTTACATTTTATGAATCCTTCAAAAAAAAGAAACAACTTTATCTTCACATCTGCTGCTCTGCCAAGCGGCTGAAAAATGACGAGTGAAGAAGAAAACTGAAAAGCTCGGCTGGACCTGTGTGTGTGCAGTCGTTACACATATTGCATGCGTGTGTGTGTTCAAATTGAGCAATTCGCTTCCTTTCTCCCAAGACCGCTCCTGTAACAGCAGCATCAAGCCAAAAGAAACAGAGCGAGGAGCTTGACTGTCTGTCTCCGTGTCTTTTACACCACACACATAAACAAACGCATGCACATGTATGCGCAGCGCTAAAGGGAAATGATGAATACCCTGTGTGGATGGATTAGATTAAAACAACATTAACAAGAAAGCTTTAATTGCTGTCATCTATCAGCCTGTCTAGAGTTGAACTAAGAGGCTTACAGATCAGGCACCATCAGACTGACTCCCATACTGTTAGGAAAGAGCCGGTGGGAGCCAGTATTTTCCATGTTTTTGTCAATTGTCTTTTGTATGAAACACTCATATATAATGCCATTTGAATTAAAAAAAATACAGGTTTGAACAGAATTTCTTTTATGTTTGGTATATTTTTCTTTTAATAAGATTAGTTAAACTTTGCCCACCAGCCCTCCACTCAATAGATAAGCAATGTTTTTTTGACTTAACAATGAACGATCATTAGACTGAACTCAACTCAAGGTTGACTGAGGCTTAACTCCTGTTGCTTTTCTAATTTGCTCAAACTTTATGCACCGATGAACTGTAATGAAGTAAAATCTTTGAAAAGCACTTGTTAGTTGACCTCAAAGCTGCTGTTACTGTTGTATTATTTTTTATTTAAATTTTGTTAAATAGCTCTATACAACAGTAATCAAGGTTATTGACTGTTCGGTTAGTAGCCCATGGCTCCTCTCCTCCTGCTCTTGCAGTAAAAGAGAAAATACATCTTCCAGTATCCCTGCCCACTTTATCGGATCACTCCAGAGAACTCCATGATTACTGCTGCATGTTCATGTGGTGACGAAGACAGGAGGGAGGGGATTGCTCACTGCCAAACACTCAGGAAGATCGCTAAATTGCAACACGTCCAGCAACTTTAAGTCGGCAGTATCCTGTATTGTCTACTTCCAAGCTCATGAGTGAGCTTGCACACTCTTCAGTTGAACATTAGAGGAAAATTTTTGACCTTTGAGAGTCAGAGTTGATGTTACAGTGAGGCGTGTGGTTGTAAAATGGGTAACGAGGTGATTAAAGTGAATGCAAGTATCTTACAAAAGCTTTATATCAGTAAAAATACTAATACATTTTATTGTCAACAATCCATCACTGCATGTTTCTGAATCTATATCTGGGAAACTCGCTTTGGCGTTTAGTGCAAAGAGGCGTAAAGATTCACTTTCATTATAAAATGATTTGTTACATTCAAAACGGCCCTGCTGAAAGTCGTCATGAAGTTTTCCTTTTCAAAATGAGAATATATGAGGGTGCGTATGGAAAATAAGGCGAGGCTGTGAGGAACAGCTTTGTTGAAATTTATACAGTTTAGCGTGCATTTGTGTGTGTGTGTGTGTGTGTGTGTGTGTGTGTGTCCACTTGCAGCTGCGTAAAAACATGACGCGCACACACAGAGACACACCTTCTATCATCATTGTTTAGTCCCTGTCATGGAAATAATCAATCAGAACTGGTTGTGCACATGATAATGATTATAGTTTTGCTGTAAACATGCTTCTGTTGTCATAATAAAAGTAACCAGATCCTACCCAGTCTAATAGAAATCACATTGATATGCTGATAATTAGTTTTTCCCGCTCAAGTCATTTCTGTAGGATTATGATCAGTGCTGTGTTCTTATGCCTCAGTGCAGTCTACAGGAGGTGGTCATGGTGGTCTGGGTGTAAACTGCAGTACTGGAGTTCACATCTGTACTGTGTGTGTTTTCTAGCCAGGCTAGAATTCTATGAAACTAGCTGTAGCTAGGCGCAGCTGTTCTCTGAACTAACGCTAGCACCAGCATGCTAACGTGCTGACGTCAACTATGTTCACCATCATCGTTTAGTGTATTAGCATTGGCGACTTACATGGCCCAAATGTTGATCAGATGATGATGGCGCCAGACGACGAGGAACAAAGTTGATACAATTCATCGTCTGGAGACAACATGTTTTTACCTTGTTTCACAGTAATCATCCAACAGAGCTGTAATTAAGGTAACATTGTGTTGCATTTATTTCCCATGTCAATATAACTTCTGGGGGAGAGTCTGGAAGAAAGACGATGGAAGCTGGAGAACGTGACTAAGCATAAAGTGATGGTTGTTTAACAATGAAGACAACAACTCCCATGAGCACACTCTACTTACATCTTTTTGTTTTGATAGACAGACCTCCAGCTGTTTCACAGTATCCTAATTTATGGTCTGCACTTGAGTTTATGTTTGTCCATAATATAAGCATAGGGGACAAGTCAAAAACAACAACATGAATACCTCAGTGCGAGCAAATTTTTCTAAAAAAAAACAAAAAAAACAAAAACTAATTTCTTTCTCAGCTGTTGATGTTTTGTAGTGATTTAACTGGGAGTGTTTCATACAGATCCAAGTTGTACAAGTGCTCCAACTGTGAGTGACGTAATGCTGCCTGTGGCTAAAATGAATGATACTTTTACTTACCCTTAGCAATATGTAAATAAAACTTTACAACGTATACACCTAGCTTGCAATGTTTGTGTCAGTTTTCATGGCAATCTGTCCAGTACTGGACACTGGCTGATATATTTCAGTTTGGGGTGAACCATTGTCATGGCTAAAAAAGTGTGCTGGTATAAGTATGGGAAAACAGTGGCTCTGAATAAATGCTACTAAACTAAATGTGTGTCTTGAGCTTGAAGTAATGTCGACTTGATGTTGAGTGTTTTCCTCTAATCTAACAAAGGGTAATACAGGGTTAACTGATAATGCTTTTTGTTATTTAATGGTTACGAGGGTCATCATGTCATAGTGTCAGGAGTCAGAAATATGGTCATAGTGAAGCAACTGAAAAAAAAATCAGGTCTTGTTGAGTTCAATAACTCATTTAATTGCTAAACAAGATTTTGTTAGTGTGCGTGTGTGTGTGTGTGAGTGCTGCAGTTTGTTGCTGAGAACATTTATGAAAGCAGTCACCTTTTAAACCAGACTGAAGGGTGGAGAGACAGAGGAGGCAAGACTCAGCCTGCCGGCTGACGAGCATTCAGGATATCCAGTGATCGAGCAAGTTTTCTGAAAGGTCCTATTTGTAAGAAAAGTTGTTTATGAATCTTGATCCCAACTCTTCAAGTACTGACACTTTGGGTTTCCCAGCAGGTTAAACACTAATGCTTCTGGGATGGTGGGTTGGGACAGTTGCCACTGCAAAGAATCAGCATTTGACTAGTTGGGAATGAGACTCAAAAATAAACTTTTCTTACAGATAGGACCTTTAATATCACTGGTATCATTTTAGAAAATCAGCAGTTCTCATCATTGTCACTGCCGCTCGCAGGAACGATACAGGATTCATCTTGATGATACAACTGTAGAGAACATACTGACATAAGAGGTAATATGTAATATGTTTGTCATTTGGTCTATTACTTGTGTTTGTTTATAACATTGGGTATGCTTAGATAATAAGTGCTAGATGTTCTGTGAAAACAGGTTTTAGGTAATATTAGGTTTCACACAAGTTTGCTTATGCAAAAAAGACACAGTGTGTGCAGCTATGTGCTAGTTTCAAACTGAATGCACAAGATACAGGAAAAAAGATCTTGTTACATTGTGGTCAGTCATCTAAAATCAAATTTGATGACACCTAAGAAAAAGGTTACTGATTTAGTTTTCTTTATTTTGGTCATTTTCCAAGTTATAAAAAGGCAAATCGCTCTAGCTTTAGAAAAACAAGTCAGACAAACAAACAAACAAACAAACAAATAAACTGAAAAAGGACAGAAAAGGTGAAAGTTGAAGCTTTAGCTTCTTACATCTACCCTTTAACATTATTATTGTTTGTCAGCCGCTCTACACAGAGCAATAAGGAAAAATAACTGCAACTAAGAATATCAATACTTTTAAATACAATGATAATGGTAAAGAACAGTAAAAGACATAGAAAAAACAATTTATCTTTTTTTAAACTTTCTTCAACTTATTTCACTCAGACTTCAAGTTGCGAGTGTGAATCTAAACTCAGTCAAACAAGAAAACAGGGTTAGTCGTAGCAAGTAACTCGCAAATACTAGGGATGCTGGGAGAGGCACTTCACAAATATGGCTTGATAAAAAATCCCATTAAATTAAATTATTTCAAGATTTCCTTTTTCCAGTATTGCAGCAGGGGCCGGAGAGCTTCTCCACTTCTGGCTGTGCGATGCTTGGAAAAATCCTGCGTTTGGTTAATGGTCATGTTTGAGCAGCTTAATCCTCAGTGTCTCTCCGGTAATCTCAGCCCTTTTTCGCTAATCTCTTAATTCAACAATTTATGCAGGGAGGGAGAGAGAGAGAGAGAGAGAGAGAGAGAGAGAGAGAGAGAGAGAGAGAGAGAGAGGATTTCCTTTATCTGCCTTCCCCTTCTCACTCAGGCTCCTCTTTTTTGTCACAGTCAAACTGGGTGTGGGAAATAAATGTCAGTCATTCCACACGTCAGCCGGATCCATTTGCAGTTTGGTGAACTGGAGTTTCAGAGAGACAGATATCAGCCTTTCATCAGATGCAAGAAATACATCAAAATAAAAATGCACACCAGCTGTAAAAGTAGCATCACTTACATTTAGTGATATCTAACTGTGCAGACAGCTTTATGCCATCAGCATTTGAGATACTACTGTAATGCCGCTCAAAGCAGTTTCAAAATGACACTGCTAAAGGCAGTAGTGTGTGAATTTTCCACAGCCATCCATTATCAGTCACCTGAGCCTAGTTTTTTACTCACTTCTCTTTACATTTTGGTAAACTGGTGCCAGTAAATGTAACTAGTGCCAAATGCACTATTCCAATATGCCATGTAACTACGGATGTACAGACAACTATCACTGGATTACTTTTATAGTGAATACACTTAAATGCGTGATGATTCCCTGGCAAGTCTTACAGGAGTGTGTTTTACTGTCATTTTTTTTTAACATGCGTGGAAGACACTGATGATACCGTTGTCTCTGTTTGCTCAGAGACGGTGATACTGTGTCTTTTTGTGTTCTGTTGTCTCCATGAGCTGTGATACAGGCTGCAACTGCTGACTGTGTTGGTGCGTGGTCAAATCAGCGGGCTGAAATACAATGACACAAGTCGATACGCGAAACTGAGGTCACTGCAAACCAGAGTCGCCGCATCACGGCTGTATGCCTCCGCTAGTTTGCGCTTTATGTCCTTGCTTCACACCTCTTGCTTACTGGAAATCAACAAATTCAAAAAACTTCGCACACACGTTCAACCTGATGAGCTCTACGATCACTACAGTTTCAAGGTAGACAGCAAAGATGAGCATCACCAAACTCAACTGTGGAATCCAGTCACAACCTCCCCTTCTGTTCCCGAGTTGCGGCATTGCAGAACTACCAAAAAACGTTGTGATATGAAGTGTCAAAGTGGATTCATTCTTGAGTCATTCCCTCACGCTTTTCCCGAGCTATCACAGGACATGCAGAGGCTCAGGCGGACGCATGGACAGTGAATCCTGATTCGGCCCATGACCACAGCACCGGCCTTATAATGATAAAGCTATTTTCAGTGTAAAGTTACAGGAGAGGAGAATCAGTTGTTCAGCTCTTTTTCAGGCAGTGAAAAACCCGTAACGTTTGGGTTGCAGACAACAAAAACAAAACAGAATAATATATGATTCCACAGCTACATGATTTTTTTGATGTGTAACTATGAAAATAAACGTCAGGTTCATGGCCACTGTGCCTCATTAGCTGGTTGCTGTTTATATCTGCACTCTGCGCTGGTTAATGTATTGGCTGACCACCCAGATGGAACACACACACATACATAGACATGTCCCCCCTCCCTTGCCATAAAGTCAGCAGACCAGAACTACACTGCAGAGCTGAGATCAGATCTGAGAGTACACTCCTGATGTGGTACACTGATTCTGCTGCCTGCAGCTCCCTGTAGTAAGTGTGTGAGTGTGGACTGTCTCCCTCTGTGCTGCACTGTACCAGAGGACAATAAACCACACCATGGTGAGATGATGAGGTGCTTTTTAAAAACAGTTCTGGTTTTTCACCTCTAATATAGAGCAGTAAGTTACTAACCTGTAGGCGGTTTTCAAACCAGACCGTTCTGGGGACTCCCTGAGATTGTCCACTGGGGAGTTCCCCAGGAACTATATACACATTTGAGGGCTTTTATTCTCATGTCTTGTGGAACGCCGAAAGGAACCCTGAATTGACTCAAGCCTGCTGGCTTTTTCTTTATGAGCTGTTGTTTGCTTTCTGTGTTGTCTGTTGTTTACAGAGCTGACAGGGTTTTTAAGATGGCGACTGGTGAAACGGCAAAGTACTCTCGCTCGCTCAAAGTTCCACTGATGCTGGAGAACCTGTTCTGAAGTAGGACCTAAGAAAGTTCCTCAAAACAGAGATCTAAGAACTGTTTACAGTTTCTGCCGTGCGAAAATGATAAAAAGGGAGTTCTTGAATTAAGTTTTTTATTATGAAATTATGAAAAGGTTCCTTTGGTCTGAAGATTAGTCCCAAACAGGGTCATGTGTCAGGTCACTGTCAGTCTGAATGGGATACCATCAGCTGATTATTAGAGGGTAGGTTTAGGTAGGTCTCCACATCGTTGACATAAAGCCTCAGCTATCAAAGAATGCTCCAGCTGCAGCTTCTAACCACATCTGGATATTGACTCATACATGATGGAGCTGGTTTGTTTGTCACTGATAATAAAATGAGGCGCAACGTGGTGAAACTTGTGACTTTACCGTCACTTATTTGACATGCAAAAGGCAGACCTCTTTCATCTGTTTATTGTGTATTAATAAATGCTGATTTGAGTGTCTGTAAATCAAAATAAAAGGAAAATAAATACAGTCTTGCTCAATACTGGACCAGTGCAAAAAAATAGGTGTGTATTTTGTTAGTCCCTTTAGAACATGAGCAAATAGAAATCAGGTTAAAAAAAATACCAAAGTTACCTCTTAAGTTCTGTTTCATTGACACTGTTTTATAGGCCCTGAACTTCATTATAATTTTTTATTTTGTAAAGACAGTAAACTAGAATGCATGCTGTACAGAAGAGGGGAAAGTTGGAGAAATACTGCAGTATTGTGATGAAACCAGGAGAGGGAAATGAAAAATGGGACTCACCTGAGAAAATGGGTTGGCATGTATGGTCTTACCAATTACACTTACCACCGTAATACTAATACGATTCATCACTTGGCATTGAAGACA
The DNA here is from genome assembly GCF_904848185.1 of Acanthopagrus latus. Taxonomy (NCBI): domain Eukaryota; kingdom Metazoa; phylum Chordata; class Actinopteri; order Spariformes; family Sparidae; genus Acanthopagrus; species Acanthopagrus latus. Next base: position 3,447,956 of record NC_051061.1, on the reverse strand, counting down.
TTTGGCCCAAACCATTCAGATGCAAAAGGACACTGCAGGGTTCCAATGTGCGGCTGAGAGGAGGGACAGGAAGAGCCAAAAATACCCAACCAAAAGAGATGTGGGAAGCGAGAGTTGTCAGGAGAGGAACAGAGAAATGTGCAGAGATGTGATGAAGGAAAATAAAATGGTATGCTGGAGTTGGGAAGAAGAACAAAAGAGTGACAGAGGACGAGACCAGGAGCCACAGTGTTCAAAGACAAGGGGGCGACCGTATCGGTCCAAATGACAAGAAACCAGCCGGCAAAGACAGAAAAGGTCAGACTGTATTTCATCTACATTGGTGCAAAATTGTGCAATATAATCAAGGTGGCTGTGGCTCAGGGCCGGTGTCTTGTTATTGAAAGGTTGCTGGTTTGATTCCCCTGGTCTGCATGTCAACGTGTCCTTGGGCAAGATACTGAACTCCAAACTGCTCCTGATGTGCTGGTCAGCACCTTGCACGGCAGCCACCGCCATCAGTGTATAAATGTATGTATGAATTACTGTAAGTAAAGCATCTGATGAAATATCCTTAAATGTAAATATAATTTATAATACAGAAAAGGCCAATCAACCAATCACAAACTGATTTGGGTCAAATGGGTGCTGCAGGATTTAAAAACGTCCACATTGGACACACCTGTGATGCCTGGCTCTGAGTACCTCTGTCAGCCTCCTTGCTTGTGGCCCTTGTTGTGATGTAACCATCCACAATGATGGTCCACCCTGATCTAACCAATCTCAGGGTCAACAAATTGAAATCCTTTTGCTGGATAAGGCTCCAGGACACCCGCCCCTGACCTAACTTGCGGGACTTTGCTGGTTGTTTGTGGCTGTCAGGATACACCTGGATTCTTCAGTGATATAAAAAACAAATTTCACCAACAATCCAATAACACGTTGAACTGATTTATAATCTCACAGAATAAGCAGAGCTAAGCTCTTATGTATATTACCATGATGTGAACACTGGTCCACATTCCTAGCCAAAGCTTCACACTTTCTACCATCCCTCAGCACACACACACACACACACACACACACATTGGCACACTCATGTGGAGAGCCATATTGGCTGTTCCTACCTCTGCCTTGCTCTCCTCATTGTCTTCACAAACAACTGTTGCTGATTTCTTTAGTGTCTTTGATATCATTCTCGAGAAGCTCTAACAGCCGTGTGTGTGTGTGTGTGTGTGTGTGTGTGTGTGTGTGTGTGTGTGTGTGTGCGTGTCCATGTGTGTGCTTTTGTGAGTGTGTGTCTGTGGTTGCTATGTTGCAGTGTGTCGGCAGTGGAAAGAGCTCGGGGGAAATTTTGACACTTTTCCTCCCATAAAAGAGGCTGTGAGACCTGGAAGCCTCTACCTCCCTCCTGAGGTTATGCTGAGTTTGTCTGTCTTATAAAGGGTGGGTTCACCCAAATGACAAAAACACATTTTCTCACTTACCTCTGGTGGAATCTGGGCACGCAGGGGGTTATATCTGCCCAGGTTTCGAGACATGGAGGATTCTGTTGCCACATAACTTTATTTGTTTTCCAAGCTCTCATCAGCGACATCCCAGACACAGCAATCCTCTTACTCCTAATGATCCAAAGAACACAATGTCAGCAGTTTTCATTCAATTTGTTTTATTTGGTAGAGAGTTTTAATGTTCTTCACACATGTTCTTCACACGGATACATGTTGTAATACTGCTGGGGTGTTTGTTTTATTATTTTTGTACAAGTGTGTCTAAGCTCCAGGCCAGTGGGTGAGTGTGTCTATGGTAGCTGCTGACTGACGTCTAAAAGCTGGTGATATTAGGACACATGCTGTCAAGTTCCACGGTGGGCTGCTATTATTCCCCTTATTCAACAAGCCCACATAATGTTGGTTACTGTATTTCTTTAGCATTTTAAGTAATCTGTCACTTTATAACATTAAACCTTTGGGAAGACTCGTGTCCCCTGTGCAGTTGAGATCGCAATTCACTTGGAAGGTGGATGCTAGCAAGCTAGGTTATCTAGCTTACAATCAGAAAGTGGAAGATAGCTAGCTTAGTGTGTGGACATTGGCACTGATCCCCCTGAATTTTAAACTTTCTCTCAGGTTATTTCAATAGCAGACACCGTATTCACATGGCAGCCATTTTCCTCTGACATCACGCTGAAGGTAGGGAGCTAACTCAAACCCTTATCATAATTAGCTTACGTTAGCACTCAACCTCTCCCTAGTTAGCATTAACGTTTAATTACATCCAGACAATACATACAATAAATGTAAGCCTTTCGTATTGCGGCACAAATGCTAATGCTAATGTAAATGTCTAACATTTGCTAATGGGTTATTGGATATTTGTTTTATGAAATATGGCCCGATGTCCCTCAAAATCATCACTATCTATCATGTTTGCTGATCAGTCAGGAAGCAATGAAATGACAGCAACTTCTCAGCTTCGCTAGACGTTTACATGAGTTGCGATAGATTGAAGTAGTGCAACATTTGATTTTCCCACCCTGAGTGTAATGTCAGAGGAAAATGGCCACCATGTGAATTTGATCTATGTCCTCAGCTGCCTCTAGTACAGTGCAAGTGTCATTGTTAGTTTCAGATGGACACAGCCTGATACCTATGTTGTGTGAACAGCACAAATGTACTTGTGCCCACCTGTGCGCCCCTGGGCATTTTGGTCTTAAAGTGAGGTGTGGTCAGGTGTGCACAGGTGGCCGATTCCTATCTTGAGCCAGTGACAGCGCCATAGACCAACAAAAAGCTGGTGTTAAAGGTGCAGTCTGTTTAAAGGACGCATTATTCAGACAGTAACACGCACCTACTCAGGCAGGTTCAGACCTTGCATATGCTCTAAATTGTATGATCTGAAGGGCTGCTTTCAGTCATTTTAAACATTTCCATGCACACAGTAATGTCAACAAATATCATGGCACATTTAATCAGCAAAACTAAAGCTGTAGTTTTAAACTCTCCAAAGGAAACAAAATTAAACTTTCAGCTTCTTAAATGGATAGGAAGGATAGGATCTTAGGATTTATCGGGACAGCTGCTTCACACCACCCAATTTACTGTATAAATCTGTACTCTGTGTGTGACCTTTCAATGTGTAGAGGAACAGAGAACATGAATTAACACAATACAATAACCGATCCTGTCAACAAGTCCGGAGTTCTAAATAATCAGTGAAGTTGTGCATAAATGCACATTTACAATCGCTAGCTTATGTAGATTTAGCAACCTCAGAAATGATAGCGCGATAACAATACACTGCAGTCTATGCCTCCACCAAGAAACTGCCAACAAAATGCCACTCTTAGCCACAAATAATGCTCAGAACAGGACAAAACTTCAGGAACAATATAAATAGGGGCCCAGCACATAGTTCAAGGCATCAAACATCTGCTAGCTTTGCCAGATTTCTGTTGAAAAGACAACACAGCTCACCACTGTCCTGCAGCAGCTTGCTCATTGTGGGGAAGCCCTGACGAGTCGATTACTGAGAGAAGTTAGAAATGCTCAATTCCGTTCTTTTCCCTGTCAGCTCTTGATAATAACTGTTATAAACTGGTAGGCAAAACACATATGAACTTTGACTGCGTAGCCATGGAGTAATAATTATACATTTTCATCCTTGAGCTGCAGAAGCTGCTACTGAACTCGGTACTCGACTCATCAGAGCTTCCCCACAATGAGCAAGCCAGGAGAGTGGTGAGCTGTGTTCTCTTTTAAATAGAAATAATCTAGCAGATGTTTGATGCCTCGAACTATGTGCTGGGGCCCTAATTACCACTGTTAAATATGTTCCAGGTCTTGGTACACCTGGCTATTAAAGGGAATGGGAGACAACACTCGGATTGATTTAATTTAGGTTCCACCCAAGAAAAAAAGAGTCTATGTAGAGCTCCTTTATGACGTGTGCCCTAAATGCACTAATGCCTTGCACTTTACACCGTGTGCTATAGATACTGAAACTATAGTCTAAATAGGGCCCTCATTGCCATTGTACACTACAAAAATGAAAGGGTCTAGCTAGCCGTCTCTCATTTCATGAGTCCACTAAAGAGCTGAAGTCTTGACATCACATCTGGAATCCAGGGGTTTAATTTTATTTTAACAAATTTAAACATTTAAGCACCTAACTCCCACTCCCATTAAACTTTAAAGGCTCAGCTGGAGGGGCACTTTAGTCTTGCCAAGGAGATCTTGATCTCAGTCAAACTAGAATAAGTAATAAAGCTCAATTCTGTCACAGTGTGCTTTTTAAAATATTTTTGAATTAAAAACAATAAGGTGAAAGTAAAATAGGCTGATGTTAGGTGAATTAGGTGCACAGACGGAAGTGGAGGATGGTAAAAGTGCGTACGTGTGTGATGATTGCAAACAAATAGTTAACCCAATCCTGGGATCTTGACCTATCTGAAAAAATAACGTGTCTTTTGTGATCTGCACATCAGAGCCAACACGAGGCCGTCCGCACAAATCAATTATCACCAACAGAGGCAACAGTTCAACAGCTGGGAAAGTCATTAGTAGTCAGTGCCAGAGTGTTCCCCGACTATACTACATGTGGATGTCTGCAGCTGCGTGTCCTTTAGTGAGTTCACACTACAGAAAGAGGAAGACACAACATAAAACAACTGAGGAGATGTTAGGGCTAACCAAGGACATTTACACTGCTACTGTTCTCAAGTCTAATATTAAGGTACTTGTTATTGAGTTTTTTCATTCCATGCTGCTTTGTAGAGGAAAACAGTTGAATCCACTGTACATTTGACAGCTGTAGTCGCTTGTCACTTTTCAAACAAAGATTATACATACAAATGGGTTAGAGCTGAATCAGTTAGTCAATAAACAGTATTATAATAGTCAATTTTAATAATTAATCAATTAAAATGGCTTTTTTAATACCAGTTTTTCAATTTGATGGAATTGCCTTATTCCATCATTATATCTTAAAATTCTGGAGTTTAGGGTAAAGCAGGCTAGTTGTTATTTGTTGTCACTTTGGGTTTTAGGAAAACATCTCGGGGCATTTTTTGAGAAGCTAAATACAAAATGAAATAAATAATTTAAAAAAAGAAAATGAATTGTTATTGTAGCCTTAGAAAACACACATAACGTGTGAAATACACAGCATTTCAGGTTTCAGTATTTTTGGCAGGTGCTCACTTTGAGTCTGAGCCCACAGTTATAACTGCCTTCAAAAAACGGGCCTCGCTGAACTGACCCGAGTGTGGACGTTTAGCACCACGTGTTTGGTGTGCTGTTTGTTGCTGTATATATAATGTCTGTCCGACAACTGGTATATATATGCTTTATTGCACTCTACTTAATTGGTAATTGTAAGTCTGCATCTAATGCATATAAGTTACAACTGATGTTTATAAACCTTTACAATTTCTTAATAAATGGTTTATAAAGCATCTCATTGTTTGGTAACAGTCAAATAATTAGCTAAAGTTACATTAATTATAATGTACTATTTATTAATTATGATTATTATTATAAAGTGTTACCAGGAACCTTTTTTGAACTGTAGTCCTTAAATCAGCATATACCAAGCATTGAAACATTAAATGGTCTTGCTTGCATACCATTATAGTTTCAAGGACAATGTTAAACCCACCTATTTCTAAAGCTAATGCTAATTTACCTGACCACAACTGTGCTTGATTTAACTTTAGTTTTGCTTTACACAAGGCTCTAAAACGTAGATGTATTTCACTTGAAAATATGCTCGTTATTTAGCTTTGTACCAAGCATCACAGATCACTTGTCTTGTCATAATTTCATTTTCAGAATGAAAAAAAAAAAAATCAGTAGATTTCTTTGAAAAATTGCATTTCATGTAATGATCAATAAGAAAGGACTTTCTTTAAGAGAAAACAGGACAAACTCTTTCCAACAGACATATTTATATATTTTGGGTTCACTTTGGACTTGTGATTCTATTCTGTATCCTGTAGCTATGTTCATTTGTAATTCATTCTTCCATCATTTATTATTAGGCATTATAAAAAAATCGGGGGGTTAAAAAAAAAAAAAAGAAAGAAAAATTACTTGAACACACATGGATAAATTATGATCACACAGAGCAATTTTATTTAAGAAATACAATTAACACTAATGATGCCTCGTGAGCTCCTTCCATAAGTATTAACATACTGCGTATATACGATTTTTCCTCACTTGTCATTTGCCATTTCTTTGCTATAACAAAACATATCACCAGTTTTCTGCAGGGCTGTGATATTCCCAGTGAACACAGCAGATACATTTGTACCAAACATCTGATATGGGACAACAGTTTGATCAGCTTCTTCAACAAGTGCCGGTGGTGAAAGGCAGAGGGAGGACTGGAGTGTGTGCTAATGGGCAGCTCTCAGCACAGACAATAATAATAACAACAACAAAGTGCAGCGCTCGATGGGCCCCCCTCAACCGTTTCCAAATGTCATTCCAGGCCTGGATGTAATGAGCCTCAGTGCAGAGTTGAATTGTTGGTAATTGCTGAACAGGGGAAATGGTTTGTCACCATAGCTTCCTTTAGTTTTCCAGCTTCCTCTGTCTGTGTGTGTGTATGTGGGTTGACGTCTGTCCTTTAGTGTTAGAGTTGTGTATCAAACCTGAGGCTTTTCAACCTGATTTTCTGCACACTGCGTGGAACTGGACCCACGGGGTGACCCACTGAATGATGATGCTGGAAAACAAAAAAGAAGAAAAAAATCTACAGATTTTTCAGGGGATCAGTCTGTTAGATGTCTGAGTTTGGTTTGCAGGTGGTGAGGGCAGATAGTTTTGGATAAGGCGGAAGAGGAAGGAGCTAGTATGAAAGCGTGGGAGGAAATCTGAGGAGAAAAAAAAGAGACATAGCGGTGTTTGTGTGTCTGCTTATTATAATTGTCAGTGTGGTAACAGTTAACAGCCATGCAATCAGCTTTCTGAAGCTGGAGGGACAGTTCACCCCAAAATAAAAATAAAAATAGTTTTCATCTAACCTGTAGTGCTACTTATCCATCTAGATTGTTTTGATGTGAGTAGATGAGTTTTGGAGATGTCTGCTGCCTCTTAGATATAATGGAACTAGGTGCCACTTTGCTTGTGGTCCTAAAATCTAAATAGCTAAATGACTGAATATGTTGTCCCAAAATGACATATATCACCATTCCTCCCCAAAATGACCAAAACAGCGCCTTTGTCATATGCTCACAGCTTGGTTATATTTAGGCAGTAAAACCTCAGGAAAACACTGTGATTTGGCTTAAAAATCGTCGTTAGTTCAATTATGAATGAGCCTATGTTACTTCAGCTGGTTAGAACAGAGGAAGCCTCTTCAGCTCTTATTTCTGAATTACTTCAGTTATGGTTCCAAAAAGTTACAATAACTTACCATTTATTTTTTCTTTAACACTTCACCATAACACTGCTGTGATTCTGTGGTTCTGTGGTTACACTACAGCATCTGACTTCCTCCTTTGTTGCCGCATTAATTACAACTGCCACTAGAGGTTGCCATAAAACAAAATGCGTAAATATAGGTGGCTATAGGCTGCTTTCATTGTCATGGTAATTTTTCCCATGAAGATGACTGGTCAAACAAATTAAAAACTTTAGCTTAAGGAGATTAAACTACATCCAATAAATGTCTAGAAAGCTCTTTTCTCCTCTAAAGCGGGTGGTATGTATACTGCATAATATCAACCAGTGCTTAGCTTACTGGATTACATCAGCGAGAAGGTGTCAAAACACTAATAGGACTTTGCAGGTCTTTTAGTACTGCTTGATATGGTTGAAAGTGCGGTAGTGGACATTGATCTCTTTTTTGTAAACAGAATTTTTTATCCTTCTTCCTAAAAGCATAGCAACAGTGAAAAGTTATGAAAAGAAAAAAGTTATTAAAAGTTAAATAAACTTACACGCTGCTATATATTTTTCATCTTCTAAGTTATTGATTCTTGGATATAAATTGCATATGCGTGTACATGTGGTTATGTGAAATACGAGGAGGCTTTGAGGAGCAAATACGAGAAATATTTAACCTAAGAACAGAGTTGCGGTAGTGTAATGAACTCTTTGCCCGGTCGGCGATTTTGTAAAGAGCAATTTCCATGTCATATATGATCAAATGTGACGTTGTTGAAAGAGTACTTTACCCCACACTCCCTTCTCCAGTGTCCGGGCTGCTTTACATTCTGTGTAACAGTTTCCTCAAAGAAAATCAAACCGACGAGACACATGCCAAAAACCATATATGGGAAAAAAGGGTGGTTTGTTTAATACCCAGATGATATGCTAGTAAATATGCTCTACATACAGTACACTTATCCATGACCTAGCTGGAACAATTCACACACTAGTGCACATACCATGTTGCTATTACATCCATTGTGATATACAAAGTCTCAATAAAAAAAAATAAGTGAACAATACATTGTATTAAAATCTATATGACTTTATGATAATCATGATTCTAAAAATGAGGCAAGTATTTACTTAAGTTCATCACATAATGACAATGGTAGCAGTCGATTTGTTAACAATCACAGCTGCACTAAAAATGGTCTTTATAGCAACAACACGTCAAATGACTTTAATGGTAAAGGCATTTCCCATAATGAACCTGTAGACAGCTATTCTAAGTAAAAAAAAAAAAAGAGAGAGAGAGAAAGAAAATGTAGCTGTTAAAGTTACAGATATTTTTTCCTAAAGACCTAAACAGAGCTTATAAAGGCATATATTTGCACCTTCACCTGGCAATTTCAATCAAATGCTCAAACAAATCGGCAGCACAAAAGTTGGCAATGTATACATCTTCAAAACCACTGCTGAAACTTAACATTTTGTGTTGCAACTCAGTGTTTCTCCTGTCAGTGCCGTGGGTTAGGACAAACCCCAATGCAAAAAAAACAAAAAAAAACAAAAAAAAAAACATAAGCATTTGATCATTCTACTTGTCAAATGTCCGTCTTATTTTGAAAATGCTACGTGAAACATTTTCAGGCGATTTTGCAAACACCATATGGAAAATGGCAAAAAAAACCAAAAAAAAAACCAAAAAAACCCCCCCAAAAAACATGAGAACCTCCATTCAGTGCATCGTATTTGTGTGTGCATGAATGAGAATGAGTTTTGCCACCACATCTGGCCTGGTGTGTTATTGCAGAGGTCAGGGGTGCACTCGCTCTCTGCAGCCGCTGCTTTTGAGTGTGTCTGGAGCAGAGCTGCAGGTGAACGCCACAGGCTATCATAATCACAGGTCATGGTCATTAACTCTTTTCTGTGTGTGTGTGTGTGTGTGTGTGTGTGTGTGTGTGTGTGTGTGTGTGTGTGTGTGTTCACGTGTGAGTGTGTGTGAGTGAGTGACTCGGAGAAGGAGGGGACTTTGAGGGTGAACAGGTGGTGAATTGCTACTCAAAGACAGAAAGAGAGAGCAGAAAGAGAATAAAAATGAGTACAACTTGCTCTGGTTTTCAACTCAATTTTAGGGGTGTATTCCAAATGGTTTAAAAATCTTTAAACCTTAAACACTGAATGGAAAATGTGGCTGATTTTCAAACAAGGTGTTATTTGCTCACCTTGCAAGGCAGCTAGATATAGACAATCATGTGAACATCAGAATCCATCTTGCCAGGCTTTAAGCTATGTGGCTGACCCACAGTGGTTGGAACCAATCAGAGTCCAGACAGACACCTCCAGCAACTACAGGTGTTTTCATTGAGACAACCAGTGAGCCTGTTTGTTCCGAACAGTGTTCTTGGGTTAGCACTCCTCCTCTGAAGCCACTCTTACCTGCTTGAATGTCTCTGGAGAGAGAACAGAAAGGCTAAGCGTTCGAAGGGCAGGCGCGTTTCTTGCATCCAAGCTCTGTGCTTGGGAAGGTACAGTCTTGCCATGCATACACCAGCCTGTCAGCACTGCCCAGCATGTTCGCAACATGTCCTCATGGGACAGTAAAATGTGGCAATCCACTGTAACGCCACCCCAGCTGGCTGTTTGTAATACAAACCAACTGCCACAAAAACACAGCCACAGAATATTTTAATTTTTCGTGGGTGTGAAATAATCTACCTTAGGAGCTGAAAAGGAGCTTTTTTTTAGCATTGTGTTTTCAGTTGATGTGTAAGAGGAGGTGACACATTCTTGAAATGGTGGGTTACTTTTTTTGGGCTAAAGAAGAAAAAAAAAAAGAAAAGAAAAACAAAACACCTTTCTTTTTTGATTCAGGTTCAAGGGTGAATCCATCTGCTATTTTTAGTGCCAAGTCCAAGATGGCAGACCTCTGTCCTCTCTGGCCCGGGGTCAGGTGTCAGGGGTCAAATGTCGGCAGGCTGAAATGACAGTTTATTTTTAGTGCAAACAAGACTGCTATTTAAGGCTTCACAAAGAGGCTGGTCAGATAATTATACCACCGGTTGGTCGGCTGCCATTTATCCACCCACCCTACCGGTCAATTGCAGCCATATGTGGACAGACTAGGGGGTCTGCCCTGCTACCACCATCTGTGTGTGTGCATTTGCATTAATTTTCCCTCTTCCAAGTGTTGGCATCTCTCCTTTCCTGTGTTGTAAATGTACACCAATCCATATATATTCTTGTGGATGTGTGTATGTGGCTTGTTAATGTTATGTAACCGTGTAACCCAGTACATGTGCATCCTTGTGTGTGGTTTCTCTGCATAAATGTTAGTGTCTCCCTGTTGCTCTCTCGTTAGCGCGGCTTCGCCAAACCATCTCTTCAATTTGGCTTCAAAACTCAAAACACACTGTCCACCCTTGTGCAGCAGCAGTCATCCCAGCGTGGAGGGAATCAAATCAACCTGAATCCCTCCAAAACGTTGTTTATGCCGCGCCCTCTCAAACCACCCAGATGCTGCGTCGAGGATGACAGTTTACACTATGTTACAGCAAGGTAGTGCGGATGAAAAAATAAATATCCTCTAGAGTGACTGAGGAGCATTAAAACCACATGAAAGAGAAGAAGTACTTCAAAGTTTCACTCACAGGTCAAAATGAACAGGATGGTCAGATAAGTCAAAAAGTAAAGATATGTGTAGAGTTTTGATGACTGCGTATTTTACTGTATCAGTATAACATTCTATTCATAATATGTACTAGTAATACTCTTTTTGTGTGTTTCAGTTGCAGGAGTAAACCTCAGACTGAGTAAAACCCAAAATCATTGCCTTTTTTGTTTCCGAACAAGAACTCTAAACTTTTCTAACGTGTGTCCAGATGGCAATTTTACACATGGCTGCTCAATTTTTAAACAGAGAATTATCATCTGATCAGAGTTGTTATCTCAGCTCTACAGATTATTTTAGCTTCTTTTGGCACAGGGCCTCAACTCAATTGCGCTCTTTGTTAAAAAGCTCAGATGAACTCACTGCTCGGTCGAAAGCGTGAGCCGCCCAGCACGAAATGGCAGACAGTTCAAGTTAGCAACTTGGTAGCAAACATAGTGGTCAACAACTTAAATCCTAAGTATTTCCTATGGAAGCTGCTGGAAAACGAAGAAGAGCTAAAAGCAGAAAAGGAATAAGTCTTCATAACATAAGGTGGTGGTAGTATGCATCTGTCACTCAAAGAGGAAAACTGGAAGACTCAGGGCTGCAGATGAACATGTATAAGTGTTGTTATGGTAATGTAGCATTTGTCAACCATTTTCACACCATCCAATGCTAAAGTAGCCACGTCTTATTAAGACTATGTCTGATAAAAAGTGGGTGAAATCATGAATACTAAATCAAAAGGCTCAAAGGGAGCCGTTTCTTCAATTACTGATTTGCATAGTTGAACAACCAATCAGAGGCATTTCTCTCACTGGCGGGCTCCACTGCTGGTTCATTGTGCTTGGTCAGTTGCCATCAGCAAGGACCAACTAGTGCCAACAGTGTGGGACGCACCTCATCAACTAGAGGTAAAGATAGTCAATGGCTAGCTGTCGGCCCGGTGTGTCAGGGCCCATATTCATCAGTTTCAAAGACTCAAGATTCAAAATGTTTGATGTCATATGCAAAGGAAGGGAACATCTTTCCCTGTACCATGAAATTCTTCATTTGCTTTCCACAGAATGCCAGCAATGTTAAAATATAATAATATATACAACAAAAATATACAATAAATAGCAATTTTAATAGGCAGCATGTGAAAAATAAAGAAAAAAGCAACAACAGTTCTAATAATAAAACAGTGCAAATGTGAGCCGTGCAATTATGCATGTTCAGTTTGAAAATGTAAACAGCAAGATTCTGTATGCCATTTGAAAATGTAAACAGTTGGGGCAGTTACATGAGTTGGACGTGATTATATACTCCTATCTGCTGTTTAGGAGTCTGATCACAGTGGGAAAGAAATAGTTCTTTAGTCTCTTGGTCTTGGATTTAACACTTCTGTACCTCTGGCCTGAGGGTAGTAGTGTGAACAGTCCGTGCTGGGGTTGGCTGGGGTCCTTGAGGATGGAGGTGTTTGTGGTCCATAGCAGTAGTGCTGCCATACCACACTGTGACACAGCTGGTCAAGCTGCTCTCAACAATGCAGCTGTAGAGGTTGCTGAGTATCTCAGGCGACATGCCAAACTTCCTCAGCCTTCGCAGCAAATACAGCTACCGTTGGGCCTTCTTAACCAGCTGTGTGGTGTTGAGTGACTGAATGAGGTCCTCACTGATGTGGATGCCCAGGTATTTAAAACTGCTCACCATCTCTAATTCAAGCTCCCAGATGTACAGTGGCCCATGAGGTCTCCTCTTCTTGCTCATGTCTATTACCCCCTTGTGGGTGAGGTTGTTGTACTCACACCATGGCACCAGACTGGCCACCTCCCTCCTGTAGGCCGCTTCGTCCCCGCCAGTGATACATCCTATCATTGCCGTGTCCTCCGCAAACTTTAGCATGATGTTGTCCTTGTGGGAGGCAACACATTCGTTGGTGAACAGGGTGTAGGCTGAGGACGCATCCCTGTGGAGTGCCAATATTTGTAGTAATAATGCTCGCTGAAGTCCTATTACCAATCCTGACAGTCAAAAGGTCTAGGAGTCTGTCACAGAGGGTGGGGTGCAGACCAAGGGTCGACAGTTTGTGGGTGAGCTTGTGGGGGATGATCCTATTGAAGGCGGAGCTATAGGCCACGAACAATGTCCTGATGTAAGAGTCTTTATTTCCCACGTGGGAGAGGGAATCGTGGAGAACTGCAGCGATAGTGTCTGAGGTGGACCTGTTGGGCCGGTAGGCATACTGCAGTGGGTCCAGGGTGTCCGCTATGCTGCCCTGAATGTGGGCCAGCAACACTATCTCAAAAAACTTCATGATGATTGGAGTGAGTGCTACTGGTCTGTAATCATTCAGGCAGGTGGGTGGGCTGTTCTTGGGAAGGGGGATGATGGTTGTGGTCTTGAAGCAGGAGGGAACGGTGCTGTAGCTGAGGGAAAGGTTGAAGATGGAGGTGAGGACGTCAGCCAGCTATCAGTCAGTTGATCCATGATGCTAATATGTCTTTATATCAGTGGGATTTGTAAAAACGTAAAACTATATGCAAGTCTGAATCACTGGATGTAGACTGGTGGAATAAAGCCCAACACTAGGGTTACTGTTTTTAAAATCCCCCTCTCTTCTTGAAAGAACATCAACCTCTGAGATAGCAACCAAATGCTATAAATGACAAGTTACAACACTAATCTGTTCACTAATGGCAAACATGTTAACAAGCTAGCAGCTGTTACTTAACACTACTTGATACTTTGCCATTTTAATGCCAAGGCCCACCGCCCAAGACAACTGGGATTGGTTTAAAGAAATGCAAACAGGCTGGAGTGTTTCCCCCATACCAGGATGCCAACTGGTGCAGCCAGAGCTTTGTTTAGCTGTTTTTGCTCATGTCATGATGTGTTGTGTTAAGAACTTGTTCTGCTGCCCACAAATGGCCTGAAAACAGTATTGGCTTAAAGGATTAAAGATAGATATTTACATGAATGACAGGTTTCCTGGTCTCTCATTTTACAAGATTATTTTAAAAAATAAGATTTACATTGAAAAAAGATCCACAGAAACATTCACAACATTAGCAGCTTTGCAGAACTGTAAACTGTAAACCCACCTTCTTCCATGGTTAATGCTCAAATAAGACTTACTGTCCCATGCCGAATTTTGTTACTACTATGTAATATTATTAAATGTTTATTCTTTAAAAAGGAAGGCTGCTTTTGAAAAAAAATTAAAATTAATACAATGGAAACTACCTCGTGACTACCTCCTGACCAAATTCATAAAATTCCCTAGAATACCCAAGCGTGCTGTATGACTAAATTCTCAAGAGACTCTGGGTTTGAGTCACCAGTTTCACTTTAGTATCGGAGGTGAAATTTTCACGATTGAGCGCTTTCTCTCTATGTCATGGATTTCTTTTGGTAACCATTCCAACCTTTGGTTTCATTTTTCTCAGTTTCGCGCTTTGCTATCTTCACTCGCTAAGCTCCAGTGATTCTCTCATCTTTGTTAATGAAATTCTCTGAGCTAAAGTTGTCACACTTGGCTTGAGATATTAATCAAGACCCAGTTGATTAATTACTTGATCATCTGTTAAACAATTAAACAGGAGTGGGTCAGCAGTTGCACAGACAGTGTGGGACTTTATTGCTTTCTTAGCCTGCCAACAGGTTATTGTGTTAAACTTAACAATGGCAAACTTAGTCCATTAGCATGCCAACATTGCCAACAGCGCTTAACACAAAGTACAGCTCAGGCTAATGGGAAAGTCAATAGTTCTGCAGGTATTAAACATAAACAAACATGCATGGATGATGCTTAGGGCAATCATCAAAGTTATTTTAGATAATCCTAGGCAAGGGAATGACAGTTTGAACCAAATTAGATGTCAATCTGTCCAATAGCTGTTGACAAATGTACTTACTGTAAATCGCTTTGGACAAAAGCATCTCCTAGTTCCCCTAAATGTAATTGCAAACATTGATATATTTCACTCAAAACCACAAATGCAAACTATTGTAGCACTGAAAAAGTCCAGCAAACATCACCGGCATTAGTACTCATTCATGGGAAACATGAACATCTGTACAAACACTTGTGCAAATCTATCTGGTAGATGCTGCAACATTTCGTTGTACTGCATGTATTAACTTTGACCTGCTGCTGTATTAACTTTGACCTGCTGCTGGCACTAATCGGATGATCAGGGATCAGAAACATCAACAGGTTCCATCCTCTGAGAAACATGAAATGTTCCAGTCTTTTGAAAAAATTGCATAAGCTTGACAGATTATTCTGGCAGTGTTGATCGTGCTGATTCAAGTTCGCTGGTGACAACAAAAGGACCAACTAATTGCAAATACTTAAATCTCAGACTCTTACTGTGGGTTTTCACAGAGCAGGAAGTACATACAAAATACATACATACATAGAAAGTTAATGTCGAGTGAAGTGCAAAAGTGTCAGTCAGAGGCTCCACAGACACGGTTGGTGCATAACTGCCTGTTATCTTACAGCTTACAGCTGTACATTTTGTCCATTGGCCGATTGATAAAGGCCAAAGTTAGTTAGTTTTTCCACCAGTACTACTGCTGAATACTGCATAATGATGATAATGGTGACTAAATAACAGGGGGCTTTTACTGTGAAGTAATTATAGGAGATGAAACACGTTTGTAACTGAATTAGCAGAGCCCCTTGGTTAGCAGATAGAGCGGGACAAGCGCGTCATTGGTTAAAGACACACCTTCTACCTTCTAGAAATACCAGTCCCTGAAACGCTGGGCTGCCGCGACGAGTCAAACTTGCCAGGCCAGCATATCTAACCAGCAGAGTAGAGAGAGAAAGGGTAGAGCTTTCTGTGCTCTAAAGTTGTAGAGAATTGTGGAGTTGTTGGACTGTGTAGACTACACTTTTTTGCCCACTGATCCCTATCAACCAAAGAGACGGCTGGCGCTCAGTAGCTTGGCTTCCGCAGCAATTACCTTCTCCCTTGAGACACAGGGAGAAACCGAGAGCATAGGCAGCTTCTCTGTGTGTGTATGAATGAGTAAGTAATAGTGGGTGTGTGTGGGGAGAGGGGTGCGATGTGTGGATGAGATGTGTGTGCATGATTACAGTGTGCATTTGTGTGTTTGTGTGTGCGCGCGTGCATGTGTTTGTGTGTGCATATCGAACGTGTTTCTTCTCCGAATCGTAACCCCAAAGCGGCCGTGTCAAAAACTGAGCTAACCCACACAACCAAAAATACCCATAATCCATCTGTATGCCCACATGAGGTATTTAGTTTCCCCTTTACAGCCGGCCCCTAGCTCCTGCTATTTGAAATGAAAGCTGATGCACTCTGAGGCTCAGCCAGTGAGACAGCGACCGGTGTCAGAAATATTTGTTTTATCGTAATTGCACTGTTAGCTTTGTACAGTGGGTGGGGCCGACCTGTTGGGCCAAGCAAGCCCCGTGATTGGTCGATTATAGATAAATTGCCTGTAGAGTAAATCAGTCGTTGGCTCTGCTGTTTGCCTGAACTCTGACCATTCACATGGATAGAAAGAATCTGTACGCATGCACACATCTGTATGAGAAGTACTTCAGATCCATAAAATTTTAAGAGGAGTGGGATCTAGTGGCACGGTTAAAGATGGCAACCAACTGAGCACCCCTTGTCTCAGCAACTGCTATGATGGCTGCTAATGACATAAAAAAAACTAGAAGGGCTCACTTTAGAGCCAGTGTTTTGTTTGTTCCCCCTGGGCTACTGTAGAAACATGGTGGTGCAACATGGCAGACTACATGGAGGAGGACCTGCTCATTCTATAGATATAAAAGGCTCATTCTAAAGTGAAGAAAATACAACAGTTCTTAGTTTAAGGTTTGATAGCCTAATGAACACTTAATTATGAATTATATTTTTATTTTTTATAATTATATTTACTTTCTGCCCTTAAATCGCCCTAAATCAGGCATATATCATGGTCCTATTTTATAACCTGCTTAACATTCTTATGCTTTTTAGATTTTTAAATCAAGTTATTCCTCAAAAAAGATATGGTAAACTATGTAGCTCATCAACAGTCAGGTTGGGGGTTTGAAAATAAACTAAGATCTAAAAACACCAATCCTCTCTTTTGCCTAGAGTTAGCCAAGCTTAGCAAAAGTTCAAAAGAAAAAAAAACTGCCTAACTAACACTTAATTAACTTAATTAACCTAATTAACACTTTATATTTGGTTTGTTGATTCTGTGCAATGACAAGGTATATGGTATCTACTTATAAAATGCCTTTCTAGTCTTAGTGACCACTCAAAGTGCTTTACAACACAAGTCAGCACTGACCCATGCAATCGAACCGCCGACCTTCTGATTGGTGGGCGACTGCTCAACCCACTGAGCCCCAGTCCCAAGATGTAAAGAATTTACAAATTATTTCTTGGAAGCAGCATAGACTCCAGGAAGTTACTTGCACATCAAACTATTTCATTAAAGATCAATATTGACTGAGTAGTTTGCATACGGGATGTCAATGTTTAACCACAGAGATTATTTTGAGCGATTACCTGCCTGGTTTAGAGGTTAGTTTGCATACAGACACACTGTCTGCTAACAACCTAGAGCAGTCCCAGGTAGAAAAAAAAAGGGATGGGTGCTAAAAGAAGCTCAGTGTGGGAACAAATCTTTCAGAGTGGCAACAAAGTCAAATGTAAGTTCAAAAATGTGATGCTTCTCTTCAGTAGTATTACTGTGGCACTATACTGTATCACATAAATAAACGCCCCAGAATAGAGGGCCGAAACAGTGACGGTGAACATGGCGTCGAAACTAAAATTTGTCATTGAAACCAAACCTGAGCTAACAAAGGAACACTGGTGTTTGTACTTGAAAAGGTTGCATTGGCACTAAAAAAAAATATTTGGTACTGAAAAAAAATGAGACTGAAAAATAAAACACGGACATAAAAGATGATTTTTGATTTTTTTATGAGAAGAAGTATGCTGCCCATTGGCCAATAAGCGTGACAGAAGGCGAGGGCTTCAAACAGTTAGCTCAGTGACATTGCATCGAGAGCTACCGTGACTAAACACACTTCCATCCACACTGACTAGCGATAGCACACAAGCTAGTTAGCCCGGACAATTGATTGCTGGACACAAGTAAGTCACAATCAACAGCTAACTCCACAAGTACCTGGAACTTCATCAGTGTTGAGTAGGAGATGCAGTCCAATGTTCTCTCCACAGGGACAAAGTAAGGTGTGGAAACGTGTGCCCAGTTATGCGTCACTCTTAAATCAGAGCCTCCCTGTTCTGTCAAGACAGCCTCGCCCGGGGCTGTTGCGGTGTGCCTGAGCTCATTAGATCTACTGAGTGCCAGTTTAATACGCCTTATACCACGATTCAGATAGTTTCCCTGACGATACTGGAAACATGTCTGCCAAGGAGACAATATAACGAACATTTGAACCGTGGTGGAAGTGTGGCACAGCCTCAACATGATGACGGCCATAAACAATGAACTGCATAAAAAGGTAGTTGGGTAGAATTTCGTGGTACTCTCTGTATTTTATTATACATTTCCACCAAAGCAAGGCATCTTGGCCATCACAGTTACAATCCCATTAACACCTCTACTCCATCCGTATCAACGGGACGGAGGTTGAGCATGTCACCACCATGATCAAGAAGGCTCACTAGCGTCTCTTCTTCCCGAGGAGACTAAAGAAGATCCATAAGTCTGCTCGGATTCTGGTGAACTTCTACCACTGCACCATCGAGAGCATCCTTACCAACTGTGGCATGGCAACCGCCCTGTCTTTGATCGGAAAGCACCGCAGAGGGTGGTGAAAACCGCCCAATGCATCACCAGTTCCTCACTTCAGTAATAACCAGTAACCAAACCAGTAATATTTATAGACTGTATTTATATACTGTAAATACTGTACCAAGACCCACATACACTTGATTTATATACTGTACATACTGTAATATCTGTCTTCACTGCACTATTTATACTGTACATACTTTGAACTTAACTGCTTTTTGCACTTCTGGTTAGACACTAACTGCATTTCATTGTCTCTACTTGTACTGTGCTCAATGACAATAAAGTTGAATCTAATCTAATCTAATCTAATCTAATCCAATCCAGTCCAAAGCATTTTAGTCTGTAATCCTTAATATAATGACTTGTTTTCACTGTATTAGTATTATGTCTTGCGTATTGTACTTAACTGTGTATTGATGCATGTACATTCTGTGTGTATATTCAAAAGGTGTATATCCACGTAGATGTAGAGTAGTGTGTGAATAGCATATGTGTGTGTGTGTGTGTGTGTGTGTGTGTGTGTGTATTGGTTGCTTTGTTGGTTTGTGCACTGAATGAGCCTCATTAACCCAGAGGTATTCAGTTGAAAAATCCAATGTGAAATTTCAAAACTGCATCAACGTTGTATACATATATACGTTTTGTTTTGTTTTGTTTTTTTTAAAAAGCATTTCCCAGTCCTAAACGATGAAGTGACTCTGTGCAGATATGTGGTTTTCGGTCCGACAATGGCGAGAAGCATCTGGTAACACTTCTGTGTAATTGCTGCTGAGAAACCCTGAAGATCTGAGAGGAGAAGAAAATTCCAACATGTTTTTCCTTCGTCCTTCTCCTGCCCCGTTTGCCTCGTGTTGGAATTTCACCAGAGTTTGGGCAAAAACAAAAGAGACGGGTGTTCCGAGTGTAAGAAAAAAAAAAAAAGAAGAGAGAAACACTTGGAAGAAATGCAAGGAGGGCGTTCTTCAATTACTGTTTATGGTGTGTGTGTGTGTGTGTGTGTGTGTGTGTGTGTGTGTGTGTGTGTGTACAAGGTGCTGTGCTGAGATCTAAAGTCGTGAGGGGAATTAGATGGGCACTACTTTTTTTCTGCAAGCACTACTCCGACCAAAAGACATACAGCACTAACCAAAAACAAATGATTTTAATGAATAATCGCTTTATGCTGAATTGGTGCACCACAGCCTGTTGCTGTGTCGTCTCTGAACTGCACTTTCCTAACATCACCTCTCAATCAAACAGTGGGGATGAAGTGTTTTTTCTTTGGATCTTTAAGTATTATTTTCTCTAAACGTGTAGTGTTGACGGATATAATATCAAAGGTGCTGAGTGATACAATCTGACAGTTATAGACCAGATCGTTCTTCCTTTTTTTTTTTTTTTTTTCTTAAGAAGCAGGATGAGAAACACAAGGTGTTTTTTGTCATAGTCTTTCTATTGGTGGTTGGATGTGTAATTCTTTACCTGTTTCTTTTTCTTTACTCTTAACCTGTAGAATGACTCTCAATCTCACACTCAGAGAAAGGAACAACTAACATTACCATACTGTACAAAATGATGTGCATTAAATGAAATATTAAGTCAGACATTTGTTTTTGAGACTGTGATAAAAAAAAAAAAACAACAACATTTAATCAATTGTTAGACAACTTTAAACAACTTCGTCTTCAGACGTCTCAGTTTAAGTCTGACCTGTGGCAGTACGCTGCATTTCATCCCCCCTCTCTCTGATCCCTGTTCCCTGCCACTCCTCAAACTGTCCCATCCAATAAAACCATGAAAACTGTCCAAAATATAACTCAAACATAAACCAACTGAAATAATATAAATTACCACCCATATTTGGGTTTACTATCTAGTTACATTTAAAATCTATGGTATTGGCTGGTGGTCACAAATGGGACATGAACCACAATTCGATATTCGATATCTCTATGGAACTGTTACTAATTACTAGACAATTAGTAGTATAAGTACTTGGCTTTTGGCTTATAATTGCATTATTACAGATTTCAAATTCCTAAAAACATCAGACAAAGGAATATGGATTGGTGACATCACCAACTTTAAGTGCTTGGATCACACTTAGCAGATCATCAGTGAGACATTTCGTTAGACGGATTTCAATCACATTACCCTTTATTTCAGTATTCAGTATTTATTTTTTCTGATAGCAGAACAGTACCTGCTCTCCTCATGTAGCTCATGGAAATATGGAGCAAGTATTTGTTAAATCATGTGGATCATCAGATTAAACAATACATATTAATCATACATACAAAAATACAGCTGCATCATTCAAAATTTTTTAAGAGCGAGAGGTTTTGTCGTATGCTCATTGTGGCTTGGGGTTAATTAGTTATGATTGCAGCTCTCCAAAGCACATGATGTAACCTGACTATGTTGGTAAGATAAAATAAATCACTGTCGACTTTTGTTTTCACGCTGGACACGAACAGCAGCCTCCTGGGGGAAAGTCCAGAGCGTGTTTGACTTGACATTCTGTCCCCAGCCTCCCCCCTACGTGAACGTTCTCCCTCTTTTTACAGCTTCACCTGACTTCCTCTGTATTGCCGTACTTCTATGGCCACGGCAGGTCGCTGCCTGACAAAAACATTTAAATATGCGTCTTAATGAGCTGCTTTTACAGGTGACAGACGCGGCCGTCACTCTGATGACGATCTGTTCTTGTGCTGCGTGGACAGTGGTCGTAACTGCACCGCTGGAAGCTGCTGTCTGACTCTCTGTGCCTCTGCTGGAAAAAGGCAGGAAGTCTGCTGGAACTACCCATGATTTATTGTTTATGATCTGTTGTGAGAGATATGTGATAGAAGAGGGCATTCTTTGTAACAAGCACATGGAATGAAAAGATTGTTGAAAAGAATACCAGAGCAGACAGAAGTTTGTGAGGCGCATTTTCACTACATTTCACTAAAAACGCAACAAGTACAGAAGAGCGGGGCGATATGGGTGCTTGTTTACCCTGTAAAATATACTGTGACTGGATCTGACAGCCTGTTTACCTCTCAATCTGCTGCGTAGTGACATTTTAATCAGGAGATGACATTGTGGGACTCTCAGACACACAGACACTGACCACACACACACACACACACACACACACACACACAGAGAGCCCGCCATCACCAAAATAAATACTTTATACCCACACATAACCACAATTCGCCAACATATCCAACCACACCAATGAGCCCACCCTGAATCTGCATCAAAATCCGCCATCCCAACTGACTCTAATTTAGTGTTTCAAGTCGCTGTGTGGCACCAGGGTGGCAGAGTGGCAGGGTGGCACCGCTGGGGATTTGTGGGTGTCTACAATGCCAGGGGGGCATGTGCCCACAAGCTGTCTGCCGAGGCTTCAAAGCAGCCTCTCATTTTGTTTGGTGAAAAATGCTGCATTTTACACACTGTCACTTCTTACTGAGCACTTTGGGAATTACTGTTGTGCAGTTGTTTTTTAACCCTTTAGCACTAAAGCATGAATGGGAGGTATGCATGTGTGCCGCCATGGACGCTGATTACTACCTCTTTGTTTAGCAGTATTTAGAACAAAGGAAGTGCTTCGAGATGAACTTCGATGAAAGAGGAGGAAGACAGTGCCCCTCCAGGGTGCTTACCTTAAATAGTATATTCACCAAAATTACATACAGTATATTCGCACTTACACTGTGGTATCTACACACTGCAGCATCATACAGGAATTGAGTGGAATCATCTTTTGCCATGAGGGTAAGTATATGTTTCATTCATTTCAAGAAAATTCAACTCAAGTTTTATTATTTTCAGGCCATCCAGAAACAAGATCTCACCCGACTCGACGTGCTTCGATGTGAGATGGCGACTTAAATGAATGTGCTGCAGAGACTTCACTCGATTCAGTAAATGAAGCTTCGAAAGACTCAAATTTTATGTGTTTGCAGGCTCTTCGGCATGCAGTCACCCTGCAGAACGGTGTGGCTCAAACAATTCCATTAAAAAAGTAGTTTTTCATATTGCCGGGGGGGGAGAAGACATTTTTTAACATATAAAATACAGGGGATTCTAAAATTATAACTTATAGTAGTTTGTGCAGTGCATTACTGTGGTTATACAATAAAAATGCATTGCATTCATGTATTCCTGATTTACAGAGACCCTCATTTTCAGTGAGGCGAAAGGGCAAACCAGATTAAAATAGAAATACAAAAATGGAAAACAACAGTGTCAGTAAAAACAAAGTTACAGGCTAATTGTTATTCAGTAAAGAGTACAAAGTACACATTTTTAAGGCATCTGCACTACACATGAGTATCTATTTTTCTGTCAACTTTTTTACATTTTAACACAATACAATATATGTTCTTTCTACTGCATTCACTTTCAAAACATTTAGTTTTAATGCATTTGAGGGGAGTTGTCGAGTCATTAGTCAGTCATGACACGCCACCTCCAATACATCACAAGTCTGATTTCAGCCTATCAGTGCACATCACGCACGGCAGAGGTGGCAAGATGGAATGGCGCATGACGAAAGACGTAACCAGACGCAAAACAGACACAGAGGGAGACTTGAATGGGGAAAGGCGTGTGGTGACAAAGGCAGCGACATGGATGAAAAAAAAAAAACTGCCAATGACACCAGAGCGGATTCTGAGAAGAAAGGCATCCCCCATTCATGGCTTTATTTTTATTGAACAGTTTGAAATTGCGAGGTCCATGAAATAATACTTTTTACATTTCACAGCCATTGCTTTTACTTTTAAGTAAGTTTTAAAATGCCTATGATGCCAGGTGTTGTGAGACTCCAGCACTAACACAATAACAGTCTTTCCAAGATCACTCCTGGCACAAGGCACCTGAAGAACCAGCCAATCATCGGAGTGACTTTAAAAATGGACCAGAATGCAATGTAACACAGATGTAGGCCCAATACATGATGGTAATTTCCGCATCAGTGCTTTTTTTTTTCTGTGATCAATTTTTGGTATTATTATTATGCATGACAAACAACAAACATAGCCCAAGACAAGGGAACGTGTCAAGGGAGCTAACGCATCAGTGCTTTAAGGATGACCAGATACAAGTGATTATTATGTCTGTCAGACAGAGGAAGTGAAACAACCTTATCAAATATGATGCGGTGGTGACTGGCCTGTTGTAGCTGTCACCAGTGGTAAATCTTAAAGCTGAGTGATGGACAGAATCTAAGGGTATAACTGTGAAGGGGAGAGCATGTCTGTTGATGATGTCTCCATAAACCAAAAAATGTTAGAAAAGTTGTTTCACCAATCAACCTCCAATGGAGAAAAGGTAAGGTTAAGTCAGAAAGGTAAGTCAGAACTTTGTTTCATCACGTCATGTATCCTATTACTATTCCTGTATATTATTACCATTTGATTTTACCACTTTCCAGCTTCCATTTTATTTTCATCTGACATCACATCAGTATTATCAGTACACCTCATACACCTTAGATTTCTGCCGATGACATGACAAGAATTTTAATAACAATACCATTTTGCATGTCTCCACTGTGTGTTTGTGTTGTGGGTGTACAGACAGGCTTTTACAAACACATTTCAACCTTGTTTTGAACTGAAACTGCATTGAAACCACATGCCGTGCACCAACAAATCTAGCATGTTTACCGGCCGGTAGAGTCTCAAAGTGTGTTTGAAAAAAAGATGGGACTGTTGTACCGGACAGAAATATCACTTTAACACCCCTTGTTGATGGATTTGTACACACACAAGCTGCTGCACGTGTAATCAGAGATGCTCTTAAGCTCTAATTCAATCTACCCTCTCGCCCTCAGAAGGATGAAGGACCACATACACAGTCTGTGATTAAATGACCACCCACACAGACAGGCAGACGGACATAAAGACAGACAGGTAGGAAACAAATAAAGGTGTCTGACAATATGAAATAAAGGTATAAAAATAAGGCGGGAAATAGAATAAGATAGATAATTTAGTCCATGGAACTCAAGGTACATCCGTACAATTTAATATGCTTAAAAATGTGTGTCAAAAATAAATGTAATACAAGTTAAGATGGCAGCAAGGCCTGCTGACATCTGCTAGGCTAGTTAATATTAGTCAATGCTAGTTAATTTTAGCATTAGTTTAGGTGTGCTGCATCATTTAGCAATGTGGAATAAATTGAATTATCACAAAGTTTTTGTCATTAACAGTTTACGGATGAAACAACAACATTACATTACATTAATTTGAGCTCAGCTGAGGTTAGCCATGGATAACTTTTATAACACAGCTCTGCTTAAACCGTGTTGATTACTGTGTTTTGCCTTTGTGGGAAAGGTGGGTTAACATGAGTGATAATCCAAGTTCTAACTACTCATAAATGCACGGGGTGCAAACCAAACAAAAAGGTAAGAGGCATGGGATGATGGGAATTGTTAACTTCATTGTCAATCAAGTGAAATTGCCAATAAAGATGTTTTTACATGACAGAATTGCTCAAAGACGAGGCGATGTTTTCAAGCTTAATTCATGTTAAGTCAAGATAGCCGAAAACAGGAAATATGCCCACTGTAAGTTAGCTGTAACCTCACTGGCGACGTATGCATGGGCTGTGTCGTAGGAGTGTGCCGGTTTGTGTTTGGACCAGCCTCTAACTGAAATCTCTCCTTCCATCTATTTACGAAGCAGTTTCAGATTTTCAAGTCACCCTGCCACAGTTTTTGAGCAAATTCGCACCTTATCACATCTCTTTCTTGTATCAACTTGCGCATTCTGTCTGGACACAGCTTTAGAACCGTGTCTGTCTACTGTTCTTACCTAACTTACCTGCATGACTTCCTGCAGCCATCGTACACCCAGCGTCACATGGCAGTGTGGAGATCTGTGTGCACGACTGTTAAACTGTTAACAGTAGAGTAAAATTATAATTCTGTGACATTCGTAATGAATTTAATTTATAGTTGCTTTTAAAATACTGTAAAAATGCCAATTGAGTACAATAATATCCAATCTTGCTGCACTTGATGAACTGAAATGGTGGTGTGTGATCCTTACACGACAAAGGAAAACATCTAATCCTGTCAAGCTGGTACTTGAAAAGGGGTAAAACACTTCCTGATAATTCAAAACAGCGAAAGAAGATGAGTTAACCTAGTTCATACGCTGAGTGGGTACAGTGGTACTTTAATTAGGATAGTTTAATTTTGTAGTTGTAGTACATTCATAGATTGCACCATTATCATAGAAAGCATCAAATCCGATGAACTTTCAATGAGGACTGACCCACGTGAAACCCAATACATACTTTTCCAGTAATTAAAAACATATTTATCTGTGGAATCACCACACCATCTAAATGTTGTGAAAGCCTCACATTTAGAATTATTCTATGGTTGAAAATCTGAACAATAGCAACTTTAGCACAGGAAAAAAATAACTGTAGTCCTGCATGATTATACAGGTAACTTAACAAATATTTAAAGATTGCCAGTGACAAATAACTTGAGATGAATAACTATACAATAAAGCCACACACACATACACACACACACACACACACACACACACACACACACACACCTGCCTACAGCCCTTGGTGTCTACTGCCCTCTACTGTTTAAAACGCTGTCCTTATTCACAGCTCTGGTGAATGAAGAGAAAATATTATTGTCGTCAACTAGGATCATGGTGAACACATTAAGTTTAAGCTGTCCTGTGGTTTCGCCCTGCCACATCAGAAGTAAACATGCTCTGATGAATTGTAATGTCCAGTCGTCAGTTTGTAATTACATGTGACAGGTTGAGCTGTTCATAGAGTTGAAATCAGCAAAGCCTCCAAATGAGTGAATTTACATTTTGCCTTTGACAGCTGAACACATTTCACTGGAGTAAGCTGCTTTAAACCTTTTGTTCTCTTTTTGAAAGATAGTGTGACACCAACACTGCCATTACTGGTATCACTTTCTCATAAAACTGTCTATTCATTCACATGTGTATGAATTTGCATGGACCTGTGCTGCATGATGCAAACTATGTTTTCAAGAAACATGTGATTCACTTGCTTGTTGTACTGCAGTGTTGTCGGTTTTTTTTTGTTTTTTTTTCTTCTACAAAACAAAAGAGTTATTATGACATACGAGTGTCACATCAGCATTAGGGACTCCTATGCATAAGACAGTGTAGAAATAAGGCCAATGAATGTTTCTTTGAAAGTTTTAAATGAGTCATTTTCACACTTTTGTCTCTATCTTTGTATCTCCTTTCACACTTTTAATACAAGAAGGGCACTCAGTAGAGCACATACCTCTTTCTGGGGCCCAAGAGACTTTAATTCAGTCAAGCCTAATCCAACATCAAACTTTAAAGCCCTGTTTCACTCTAATTTTTAAATTACCCATTACTGCTTAACCATAATCTAAGATCACCAGATCTAGGATGTGCATCAGATTGCACTGATATGCCTGATTTTTTTTCATCCAGATCCATGCATGCCTGACAAATTATTATCATGTTAATGAAAATGTGAAAAGAAATCGTCCATCAGTCCTGCACCAAAAGTAATATTATTAAGCAATATTCTAGGCCGAGACCTAACCTACGGCCAAGTTTCAAGAAAATACTTTCAGTAGATTTTTATGTAATTCTGCTGACAAACCAACCAACCAACCAAGTCATCAACACATGGACGCAGGCACAAAGGTAACCTCTTTGGCACATGAAATAAAAAGCCCTAATGGAGCTTTGACATCCTCCAAAATGACTTTCCTGGAAATGAGTTTTGAGTATAGTGCATACATTTGTCATGTTTGTCAGTTGGCATATAATAATCTATTAAATAATGATAATACTAATAGTAATACTTGACTGACTTGAATGTTCACTACTCGAAGGGAGAAAACATGGTTGTAAATTGCAACTGTCTGCTACCAGATCAATATAAAGCACCATGACATATGTACATACTGTACAATACATTCTTATGTACAGACATACTTCCTGTCTCTTTTAGAATAAACTTCAAATCCATTCCATTTGCTAGTATTCTTGTCCCCCATTGAAGTAAACGTTGCAACACCACAAAATAAAACTATTCCACTAGCCGTAAAAGTAATGCAGACAAAATGTTAAAAGAATACTTAAGCAATTTAGCTTTCCACTCCTATAATATTGTCAGACTGGCAATCACTATAGGCAATTTATCAGACTTCACATCACTTCCCTCTGGACACAAAATGCTTTGTACAACTTTTGAACAAATGCAGTACTACCTCCCAAGACCTATGAACAAACTTTGATTTGTAAAAAATCCCCTTTAAGTAAAAGTATTGTCAGAAAAACCAGTTGGAAGTAGTAGAAGCAAAACTACTGTTTAAGCAAAGGAGCACCCCCTGTAAGTGTTATATTATTATAGCATGAGTATGTGTAGGCTACTGTAATTTTTGTGGTGTAGGGAAAGGTTTTACCTAACCACATGGTACAGTTCTTAGTTACTTTTCTTTATCATTTTCTGGGTGTTGATCCAAGATTAAATAATCTGTGCCTTACTCTCCAAAGAATCGTTCCTTATGGTAATAATTTCGAGGGTACCGACATTTGTTTAGAAATCATTTCTGATAAGTTTTTCCTTTAAAAACACTTTTTTTTCCAAGGCTTTTGGTAGCATAAAAAGCTGTTTGAGTGTCGGCCGGGGCAGTTGGAGTTAAACATGAGGAAGCTGTCCATCCTTCTCTCCCTGAAGGGGAACGGAGGGAGGAATGTTTTCCCGTCACACAAAACCTTTGATCTCACACCCCCTAATCACTTCCTGAAGATTATACAGTACGTGCACCTCTGCACTACCCTGTGTGTGTGTGTGTGTGTGTGTGTGTGTGTGTGTGTGTGTGTGTGTGTGTGTGTGTGTGTGTGTGTGTGTGTGTGCCCGTGCGTGCATGTGTGTCTGTGTTGGTGTAATGTGTGTGCTACCCAGAGGGCAGCCGGGGCAGATGTAGTCCTCTGTGCCCCGCCTGATGACAGACAGAGATAGGGAAGGAACAGAGACATGAGGCATGATGTCATCCAACGGTGACAACCAAAAACAGTTATAAATAACTTTGGCAGTCATGCTAAAGCGCATAACGGGTATAAACCTACTGAAAGAGTCAGCGCTTTTTTGCGCAACAAAGCTAAACAGATGGGAGTGCTGGTAAAGTCATTGAGCTGGTTGTCGGTTTGACTTTGGCAGGTTTCAGTGTTATCATGGGTTCGGGGGCAGAAAAAGGCGTCTCAGAGACAGGACAGAAAGTACAGTTGGATTTGGCTTGAAGGATCTGGAGCTGACGCCAGTATCAGCAGGAGGACATCACCTTACCTGAAAAGTTTTCTGACGTGACGTTGCTACCGTTCAGTTTCTTCTAGGATTAGGAAAAATAAAACGCTTCAGGGAAAGATCGTGATTTGGATTAAGATGGTGTTGTTGAAGTCTTTTGATCTTTGTCATTATTGTGACAATAATTAAAAGTCGTTCAGGCTACAGAACAATCGCCGTCATGCCAAAAGAAAACGTGATTACTGCCTGGCAGGTATATGCCTCTAGTCCGGTTGTAAGTCCCCGACAATGGCAATGAAAAGTGGCCAGAACATCGTTTGCAGACTATTATGTACATTTGACCTCTGACCTCTTGGATATAAAAAAAAATGTATCCAATCCATTTGTGTAAAATCCTTTCATAATTATAATATAAACTGTCAAAATGACCGTTGGCCATATAATCATAAGCAGTTCATCAGCAGTTCATTCTTGATGTAGATGCTTGGGTAAAATTTAAAGAAATTCCCTCAAGGTATTCCTGAGATATCACCTTCACAAGAATGTGACAGATGTACAGGCGGTCAGCCTGAAAACATAACGCCTCCAGCTACTACTCTCTATGGCACTGAGATGTTGACTGGAAACTGGACACAAATGGTGTAACCCCTCTCTTCTTGTTCAGTCTCCTATGGAATGTAACATTTACTTCTACACTTAATGCCATTAGAATAATAGACAGAGCAAGCCTCACACAAACTTAGCCAGAAAATGAAAATCCCTGTCTTTCTGAAATTCTCTCTCTCTATATAAATATATATATAATTTCAGAAAGAGAGGGAGGATCTTACTGGCCACTGTTCCAGAGGAGTCTTCCAGTCATCTCACAGTCAGCGTGGCCAGTAAGACGAGGGCACGTCCCAGTGGTGTAACACTGTAACTACATCCCTATGAGTCAAGAGCAACCCAGCAGGTCATATACTCAACTATTCCATCTAAGAAAATCCAACATGACCTCAATCTGTGGCTCAAGACAGAAGAACTGTTCGCACCTAAGACAGGGACCAGAGAGGTGGCCCTGAAAATTGTATGTGTTTGATATTGCCAAGAACCAGGACTTTAAATGTGAGTCTTAACAAAAGTTTGACCTATTTTAAAAAGATTACCCTGGTCTTTGAAACTGTGCTCTATTTTTTGCTCATGAGCAGCCATGCTGGATCGCAGCATCACAGCTCTAACACGTAATAATGTAGACACATAATTGATGCAGGAATTCCACTTTTTTAAAAAAACAAAACAAAGAAAAGCCAAAAGGTTGCATAAATTGCACAAATGACATTTCAGTAGCAGTTACTAATATATTCAGCTTAAGTTACTGCATTAACAGCCACACATTAAACTGTAACACAGCAGTTTGTCCAATACACTTTTAACTTCACTTATATGAAAGTGAGATTTTATCTTTTGTTGAGAGTTGACATGTTGGACATTAGTCCCAACAACAGACATTTGAACTTCTGTGTATCCGAGCTGACTGGGTAACTCTTGTTAACTAGTGTAACAGAGAGCCAAAGAAATAAAGTTGCTGTTTGTCATAAAGATAGTAAAATATCATCTAGTTTTGTGTGAAACCACTCTGTGAATTACATCGTCTCACTCAACGTATGTTACCAACATCTACATGACTGCCGTCTTGACACAGAGAAGGGATTAACAACATTCAAAATCACAATAAACTGGCTATATTGAGGACCACTGCATTTAAGTGAGAGGGTGTTCTGCGAGCAAGCTAATATACCAGACCAGCACTAAAACGTTTACCTTATTTAAGTTAAGGTTTCGGTGACAATGTCAAACTAGAACTTTCTCAAGTCCACACTCTGTACTACGTCAGACATACCCTTGCGTAGGGTCTGTCTTTCACATATGAGTGTATTGCCAATCACTGAGTTCAAAGTTTGTAAAAAAAAAAAGTTTATTAAACTGTTTGGCTTTCATTTCCTTGTACCATTTTTAAATCAGTGCATGCCTACACATGAGCTAAATGAAAAGTGACAACTCTGAGATTACACAATCAGAGCACGTTCAGCAGCAGTGACAAGGGTGTAGGTTTGATTTTTGACTGTTTACAGCTGGAACAGTTTCCTTAGAAATAGACCACATTATATAATGAACCACTCTCTATGACTGTGAAAATATGCAGGCAGGCAACATCACATTTATAAAGTAAATAATTACACATTTTATATTTTGTGTAAAAACAAATTGACATTTGAATTACATTACAGTGTTATAGCCTATGCTGAGGTCTCACCTGTAACTCCACCTGGCCTCGCCCTGAACTAGGCCTACAACCAGGCAAGACTGCTGCAGCACCCTAATGAAGTAACACATGATGCCAGCCCGACATTAACTTTGTGCGATGCGTTACCTACTGTACATAAGCAGCCAAACACATGCAGTAAAACATTTAGAATAGCACCATGTCAAATTCACCTGTAGCCCTGAAGCTTCTCTATATGAGCTATGATGTTCCTCTGTCACCTCATCAATCAGATGTTGATGCTATGAGCAGTGACACAGCACGACTCAAACCTCGAAGATCAGTAAAATTCACTAGGCCTACTTTTAATATCACAACTACAACACTTAAGATTAAATTTACCACCATGTCCTTATTCAAGTTCACCTGCTGCTGTGACTCTGCCACACCACTGCTGTCTGATAAAGGAGACGGCTGTGTTGCTTCTTCTGTCACCTGTAACAAATCAACGTTTTTTCTTACGTTTGTGGAAAATGTATTTGTGGGTTTATTACATTAAATGCTGCAGATTTTTATTACGTTTGGGGGTTTATTGACGGCGTTTGTCTCTTAATACCCTTCAAAGCCTCCTGTAGGCCTGATGCAGGTAGACAATGAAGCCAAGAAATTATAATAGGGAATGTTCTACCTGCTTTAACAGCCTATGCACACAGCGCAGGTCTTATTATAGGCTATAATATCTTCAACGTAAAGATCAGTCAACAGGCCTAGTGAGGGAAAATTAGCTTTATTTGTGATTAAAATATGACGATGAGGACCCAATGATAGGCCTTCCTTTCTTTCTCAAACTATGTAGAAATTGCATCTTTAAACAGCCCAATTTTCAAAATGTTCGAAATTTCCCTTAGTAAAAAGTAGTATATTTGAAGTTCATTTTATTAGGTATGCTTGAGTATAAGTATAGCAAGTATACTATGGACCATGTACATGTACTTAATATTGATAAAATTATTGATCAGTCATGTTCTGATTGGTGATGCGGGCTATAACCTAAAGCACGGTCATTCAAGCCAAAGCAGGAGGCGCCTGTCATCCTGCTACTGTCACATATCTTTCTAACAAGTGTTTGATAACTACATATACAGATATTGTGTGTATATTGGCAAATACTGTATATATACCATGTATCTATATTTTTTTATATATAAAAATATATGTTAAAAAAAAGCAGCAGAAAAAAGATATAAGCCTGTCACCTGTTTTTACAGCAGGCTTGTAAAATAGCATATTTAATGACTAGTGAATATGAAACCTTGTATAGAAATACGAATTGCCTTCCCAACAACACTAAACCACTGATTGTCACAAGTTGATAGGTCACTGTAATAATTCTTTCCTTAAAATAATATTGCTAGTAGCCTGATTTAATATTGCTAGTAGCCAGTCAGCCACTGACTGGTTTGGAGAAATATTTACCTACACACACACAAAAAAAAAGGCAAGTTTCAGTCTGACGGTAACACCCGCCCCATGAGCCCGGCTGATGAAACGTGAGAAGTGCCGACACAGCAGTAGCAGCGGCGGCGGGTTCAATGAAACTCTTAACGGCTGCTGAGAGCTGCCGGCCCCCGGCCGAGTGCTCCTCAAGCTCCGCAGACAACCCGAGGGACTCAAAACTCTGTCAGAGCGCAACATGGCCAAAGTAAACAGCAGTTCCTCCGGTTGTCGTGCCGTAGTGATGGCAGGAAAGTATCTGTCGAGTCCGTCTCCGCCGGCTCTGACCCGGGGATCCGGTCAACGCCAACGGAGGATGTTCGGTCCGCAGCCCCGCATGATGAGCTCTGAATTGGCCGGCGCCGGAGGAAAGACCGCGGCTTCGGCCCAGCAGGAGCATTCCGGCTTGTTCTCTGCTAAAGACCGACATGTGCTCGCTAACCGGAATCTGATTTATCGAGACGTGAAAGCTTTTCTCAACGAAGTCGGTGGAGACCCCCGGGAGGCTCGGTATTGGCTGACCCAGTTCCAGAGAGCGACTTCGGCCCAGTCCCCAGCTTTTGCTATACTGGAGGTAAGGCATGCTATATGTGTCATATGGACAGGACAAAGAGCCAGACACCACTCAGCAACAGGGTGGAGGGTTTCTATGTCAGAAATAATGACATATTAGCACCATCTCATTTCTACGTCAACTTCGAATATACAGATTCATACATAATATACAAATTTATGCATATATAATTTATACACGTGTGTGTGTGTGTGTGTGTGTGTGTGTGTGTGTGTGTGTGTGTGTGTGTGTGTGTGCTGTTCAAGGGCTACAAGATATGGTAAAAAATCAACATATTGCTAATATTTTATTGCACTTGTTACATGATTCACAATGAGTATGATAATCATTTGCGCCGCTTTTAATTTTACTGACAAAAAGCTAAAGATCATCATGATCAGACATTTGTTGGGCAGGATAACTGCAAAAAAAGTGAACTGGATTTTATCTAAAAAAAAAATAAAAGAATAAATATTTTAAAAGCAAAATTATGAAAATGACAGCCTAAACACGCAGTGGTAACTTGAATGTCTGCTAAAAGGCAGTCAGGACACACCAATCCATCAGCCTGAGCTGCCACCACCAAAAAAATAAGAACCTTATTAGAAAAAGCCACAAAAGTGTGACTACAAGTGAGTAAAACAAAGCCGCTAACTGTATCCTTATTGAATCGGATAAAGCAAAACTAGTTAGTTTGAGACCGTGTCAATTACAGTCCTCTATGTGCTTCTCTGTCTCTGTGTCTTCCAGGTGGACAGCTCAGTGTTCAACAGCAGGGAGATGGTTCAGAGCCTGGCCTTTGGGCTCTCCTTCCTGCAGCGGATGGATATGAAGCCTGTGGTGGTGATAGGCCAGTCTGAGTGTGAAGAGATGTGGCCCAAGGAGCCGGTCGCCGGGTCGCCATGCACCAGAGGGTTGGTGGAGCGGTGCCAGCAGCTGACCGAGGCTCTGCAGCAGCACTCGGCCACTGTCCTACCGCTGTTCTCCGCGGAGTCCTTCCTCCTGCTGCATGAGGCCCCGCATGGAAGCAGGTGAGAGTTGAGACACACCGAGGCACCGGGTTGCTTATTCTTAATCTCTCCCCACACGACAGAAATACATCTGTCAAAATCTACCGCACAAGCTCACATCAAATACATAACCCTAAAATCTGCAGTTACATCAAGCCATCACCATCCAGTCCAATCTAATCATCAATGTTTAAAACCATCATCACTGCTCACCAATTTATATGAAAGACTTACCATCAGCCTCATCATGAGTATAGGGCATGGATTGCCCCACACTCAATTTAAAATAAATAATGGTGATATGAACACTTATTTCAGCTTTATTATTTTTATTTTCTCTGCCTGCAGTGCTCCATCCTCCGTCACTATGGACGCCAGCCTCCTCCAGTGGAGCCTGAACTGCGGAACCATCCCTTTAGTTTGTCCGGTGGGCAGGGACGGGCAAGGTTGTTCGGTACTGCTGGACCCAACAGAGGTGACGGCAGCGATTTCCCGAACCCTGCAGCCCCACAAAGTCATGTTCCTGAACAACTCAGGAGGCCTCCGCAGCCAAGATCGCAAGGCAAGAGAGACTGGCTAGACCAGCACTTAAATACTGTATTGTTTGCATTGTGAGGTTTTTAAGTCAGACTTAAAAAGTGTTATTTAAGGAAAGAAGCAGTCCAGTCTAAGTGCACAGAAGTCTAAATCTGCAGAATAGATGCCCACATGCTGTATAACTTCTCCTCAACACTCTATATATGTGTTACAGGTGCTTGGTACAGTGTCACTGCCTAGCGACTTGCCCGGTCTGTCCGTGGCAGAGTGGCTGAGTGCTGTAGAGCGCCGCAGAGTGACCACCATAGCCCGCCTGCTCAACCAGCTGTCGACCGAGTCCTCTGCAGTGATCACCTCCGCAGACACGCTGCTCACCGAGCTGTTCAGCCACAGAGGTGAGTGCACGCTCCTGCACATGGAGAGCTCGCTATTTTGAGGTGTAACCCAAGAAGGCACTGGTCCACGTGTGGTAGTGTGTGTGTGTGTGTGTGCGTGTGTTTGGGGAGGTGATTTTGCCCATCCAACGTTGATTAACGTGAGATATGTATCTTAATTTGATTTCCAATAACCGCTCGTTCTTTCTGTCAGGCTCTGGGACACTCTTCAAAAACGGAGACCCCATTCACCGGTAAGTACTTTACAGGCACAGACAGACACGTGTAATCCGACCCATAGCCCTACATTCAAGTCATAATCCAAATCACTACCTGACTGAAACGACTGGAGCGTCTTCTTCCTTCCTGAGTTAAAAAAAGAAAAAAAAATAAAAAATAGACAGCTGTTCACGTATTGCCTTTCGAGTGAATTATTGTTTGGTGTGTATGTGTCTGTATGTGTGTGCAGATACAGCTCTCTGGATGGAATTGATGTAGAGCGTCTGCTGGCTCTCATCAACAAGTCATTTGACAAAACCCTGAGGCGAGACTACATTGACTCTCTGAAAGGAAGGCTGCACTCCGTCTACCTCTCTGAAGGGTGTGTTCACAAATTCAAAAAAAAAAGAAAAACACATCCACATATACCGGTATATCCAAATCAGCGTTGGTGATATGATCTGCATCCTGTCATCAGTCCAAGGCCTGTGGGTGTGAATATGTCAGATATATGGATCTAAGGCTGAGGGTTTTGTATCTCTGTCTCTCCAGCTACAGTGCAGCAGCCATCATCACCATGGAGCCGGTGAACAGAGGCACTCCCTACCTCGACAAGTTTGTGGTGAGCAGCAGTAAGCAGGGTCAGGGAACCAGCCAGATCCTGTGGGAGTGTATCAGACAGGACCTAGGCAAACTGTTCTGGAGGTCCAGAGCCACCAACAAGATTAACCCCTGGTGAGACCTTTATGTTCTGTCAATTTGGCTGATACTTTGGAGTTATGAGGAAAAAGTGGACTTGATCAGGTCAGTATATTTGAATGATACAGCTCCCAGGTTCCTCCTTCTTCCTCTCTTCTGAGCTGCAGCCCTGCCTTCAAAGCCCCTCCCCCACAGAGGAGCCTGCACATTCACAATATCAACATAAGCCCAGATTTTTCTATTTCTGATCAACACAACTAAATCACAATGATGAGCACCTCATGCAGATCACTGTAGATATCCCGAGTAACAAACAATAGTCCTCACATCGTGGTAGACGGAGTTACCAGCTAATCATTACCCCATGCTGCCTTTCTGAAGCATGAGTAATGTTATTTCTCTAAACCAGTTCAACCACTTCAGAGCATCCTGAACACAAACTAATGTCATAACTGCCTAGTCACTTGAAATACACCTTTTCTAACTAGTAGCCATAAACACAAAGGGAAACACCGGGGTTAGCATACAAGCTAACAAGCTAGATTTACCAACAAGCTACGTAGCTCGATTGCAACATCAAAAGGCGATATGTGCTATTGCGAGTATTACTGTAACCACTGCCACCTTAGCCTTGTGGTTAAAACATAGAATGAAACATATATCAAGCTCTGCATCGCTCTTGAGTTCTTACAAATCCCGCAGCTCCCTCCATCTCTGAAATGATGCTCCGATATTTGTCCTAGTTTTCTCTCTGGCTCGGTCCAGTTCGTTCTTTTTACACTGCTTCACATGGGCAGTGGTTGTGCGAACTGTGGGACAGGCGTTCTTCTGCTCTGTTGTCTCCCCGCCATTGTCAGCACTTTGAGCTTGAACCTATCTGACCAGGTGAGAGCAGGTGCTGCGTGGGGGAGGGGGCTGACAGCAGTGTATGTGTGAGCATAATTGACACTCCTCGTGCATACGCTTGCCCAGACACTCCTCTTGGCTCTGATTGGTTGCGTTAAAACTGGAGTGGTGGATTCTTGCAAATCAAATTACAGCCACTGGGTGGAGCCACAGACAGTGGATTTTTACACAGCTGACCTGGATCTTATTCTACTGTCAGATCATAATCACAATTTCAGCAAATATAACCAAAACAACTTTCTGCACTCCTGCTTTTATGCCGAAGGGTCACCAATCCTCCTGGTCCGGCTGTGTCCCCGACACACAAGCCAGCTCTCATCTGTCGTGGCTGTGTGTGTACTACTTGCTATCATACTAACATGCACTGTTTGAATAAGAAAAAAAAGAATAATATACTTGAAAAATATATATATTTGAAATGTCTTAAAAAGCATTAAACTGAAAAGTGTGATGCCTGTACACACCCTGAACACGGGTTATGGACATGTAGTTGAAAAGGTGGATTTTTAGGCTGTTAAGATGTGCATTGACCTACAAAGTGTCTGACAACATTATGGAAACAATTCTTTGAAAGATGTCAATTGATATGGTCCTTTTTTGTAACTGCAAACACAAGTCGCACGTGGTGAGTTGTAGCAGAAAGACAGGGAAAGTAGGAAAGAAGAGTTTGCTTAGATGAACTGCCAGTAAGAATTATTTTCAAAAGCAATGTCTGACTCTTTAACCGATATTGACAATCTAGCAGAGGCAACAACTGTAACAACTCACCTGGCAGGACCATTGATGGGATTACAGAGCAAGACTCCTCCTTGAGTGAGATTTCTGGTAACAAAAATGATCTCATGATATAACAAACAGATCTGTCTCTGTAGGAACTGTTTCTATAATGTTGTCAGTGGCAAAAAGCAAGTACAATTAGTGGAATTAATGGCCAGAGTTGCCCTAGAAGATTACTTTGCTGCTAGCTGAGGCGATCTTCTGGACCGATGCCAAAATGAATCATTTAGACACCAAAAATGTAAATGTAAGGCCCAGGTTTTAAAACACTAGAATTTTCATTTAAAAGTGGTCTGGCCCAGATTTTTTTGCGTTTTTGGTCGTCTAAGAAAGTTAATCATGTCATTAATTCTTGGCAAATAGAGTAATTGAAGCTGAGAGCTGCTTGAACAAGCAGTTTTCAATCTACCACTGATTAAACTGCAAGTGAAGTCACAATGAAGTTAAGAGAAACCTGTTTGGAACAGAATGTTCAAATGCCAATTTAAGTCGAGGAATCCTGTCTGCCCAAACCTTTATGTAACCTCATGGGCTCTCCTTAACATGCTCTGTAGAATCCTTCCACTTCAGATCTGGAAATGTGCCATCATTACTAGCCCCATTCACACTGGTGTTTGCATGCCAGTTCCCCGCCTCCTTCTCAGTGTGAATCTCTTGGAGGTGGCGAGGGGTGAAATTTCGCTCTAACGCTGATCCTCCGCTGGAGGGAGTATCAGGGCCGTATTACTGGAGTACCGAGCCAGTGTGAATGGATAAGCCGGCTACGCGTATCGAGGGTGTGTCGATCGGATGGTCAGTTAACTGCACAGGTCCCTCACTCAACTTAATACAGAGAAATGTCCCACAAAGCAACGTTACATGTCCAAACAAAATTAACGTTGTAATTATCTTTGGCAACATATGAGGAAAAAAATACCGCAGATATATGTGGAGAAGCGCCCGTCCTCCCGCCTGTCCTACCTACCGGTTCGTCTTCAAGGCGGAGATGTTTTGCTCCGTGTGAATCACCATCGGCAGAGTATTGGCGAACCGCCGCTCCGGTGTTTATGCGTCTTCTCGTGTGTGAATGGGGCTACTGATAAACAGTACAGTCTCACTAAGCCACCAGTTCGCTTCAGCTCAATCAACGCTGTCATTGTGAAACTGGCCTTTCCTGTCTGTATAGTATTTCCCAGCAAAGAAGGGAGGAGAGGAATAAACGGGTGGGAGACTCATTCAAATGTTGTGAGATAACTATAGACGTATACTGTAGAGCTGGCACACTACATTGTGCAAGTGGAGAAAGCCATAAGTGAGTTTTGACCAAAAGCAAATTAAAGAACAACTGAAACGATTTTTGCCATAATATTTAACCAACGTCAAACATTCTAATACATCTGGTCTGTCTGCCTGCCTGTCTGTCTGTCCATCCAGGTACTTTAAACATTGTGATGGCAGCTTCGTTAACGGGGTTTGGACGGTCTTCTGGTT
Source organism: Acanthopagrus latus (assembly GCF_904848185.1). NCBI lineage: Eukaryota > Metazoa > Chordata > Actinopteri > Spariformes > Sparidae > Acanthopagrus > Acanthopagrus latus. Next base: position 3,408,584 of record NC_051061.1, on the reverse strand, counting down.
TGGCCTGACAGACATCAGAGATTCCTACGAGCTGGTGGAGCATGCCAAGAACCTCCCTGAATCCTTCCATACCTCCTCTCTCACAGCCCCCATACAGCCCCCCACGCCTGCCACAGGATCCGGCTAGTCGTGTTGCTCTTTGACTCTGGAGTTCTTTCAGCTGCAAGGCTGTGATGTTTCTTTTTGTCCAGCCTTGAAGCTTCAGACATTGTTTCTCAATTTTGCACAGACTGGACTGGATTTAGTTTTTCCCTGGGTTACCTGGAATCTTGAAAACCAAAGCTGCAATGAGAATCAATCCTGTTTTTGTAAAGCTAGGATTACCTAGACACAGGAGCAATGTGCAGTGAGGCTGTGTGAGCTGAAACGGGTGTGACTGCAGAAATCTCAAAACTTTGGTCTCGCATTGAAATTCAGGATGAGGAAAACTTAGTGCACAGCCAGGTGCTGGGTTGCCTCTAAACCTTAAGTTTATCTCTTAGTTTAAAAGACATTACACCTGAGTGCCTACTACAAGTGTTACTAAAACAACCCTCCGCAGAAGGAGGAGTACTACTCAGTCTTAGAATAATGTTTTTATGATGTTTACTGTGGCTCTGTAGGGGGGCTCAGAGTTGGAGAAGACATGTCATAGTGATGCGATCAGCTCTGCCTGGAATTAGTTTGGGAGCTCCCAATTCCCATTAACAGGAAGCTTATGTTACAAACTTGGGGTGTTGTGTTGCTATGGGCATTTCTCAGTCAGGCAGAGGCTATTGAGTTGAATTGTGGGACATTTCTTAATGATTTTAACCTTTAATGCCCATTGATGGTGTCTGGTGAATTCAGCATAAATAGTGATGAATAACAGGAAGAAGAGGTTTTATTATGTTCCTATTGTTTTGGCTGGCACAACTGTGAAACTGGGCATTTAAGTTAAGGATCCAGAGCTTCTTTTGCAAAACAACTCTCCACGATCTGATTCCTATGCACTACTTATATGCCAAAAGGAGCACTTATGGGCAACAGTACACTACACAAGTATACAGCACTATTGAACCCCTAAAGAACAAACACTCTTCATGCCTCATCGTTATGCTTACTGCACCAAATATCTCAGAATCCCTCCTTTGTGTCACACTGAAAGTTCAAACACTCCTTTTAGAGTTGACTTGAGGGTTATTTATGGAGCTTTCTACACTGACCCAAATTATGAAATTAATTTTAGTTTTCCCCATTGACCTTACTTTCTCCATTTTTAAAATTTAAAATGCAAAAAGTAGCACCACTTTTTATGTGTTTTTAATTTTACAAGCAGATAACTTTAAACACACAAGGTTAAACATGGAAAGATATTACTAATGCCACATTAATGTATTGCTTAACCAGAAAGGCAGTAGAGTGCATACCTCCTCCAAATGGCCCAACTGTCCCCTTTTTATACTTCCTCACCAGAAGCCTAAATACTCAGATTTTTTTTTCATCTACAGTGACGTTTCTAAGAGAAAATAACTTCTCTGAAGAAATTTTATGCACCTTAGAATGCACAGAGGCATTGTCTACATCACCAACATAATTTCAGCAGGTATCATTTGTTGCTAAGTATTTTTTTTGTGTTTCCAAATAATAGCAGTAGGGGTGGTGAAAAAAATCGATTATTGAAGAGTCCTCCTCTTACTGGCTTCCGCTACATGGTCCACAGTCTGGAGCCAAGATATGTTATTCCATCCCGGAGCTTTTTCACGCTTAAATCGATTCCAGATCTTTACAAGGAGACAAAGCTTTCAGTGCAAGAGTCCCTCAACTCTGCTCACAGGGTAGCATTGACCTGCGATGCCTGGACATCCAGGGCTACAGTCTCATACATGACCGTTACAGCTCATTATGTCAGCAGTTAATGGAAGCTAATGTCCCACGTACTTCAGACGAGAGCTATGGATGACAGTCACAAGCGCAAATATGCGCGAGTTTCTCAAAGCAATGGCAGACGAGTGAGGAATAGAGAAACACGACCTGGTTCTTGTCACCGACAATGCTTCTAACATGAGTCTGGCTGCTGAGCTTGGCAACTTTCTTTTAACAGTGAAAGACTACATTTAAAACAAATTCAAAAATTATCATTTTGATATTACAGTTACACTGTACAATATTGAAGGTGCTGTGAGGTGTTACTCAGAAGAGAAGTAAAATAATTCAGCAGCTGACTGATGTTAAATAGAAGATCGATAATCGTTAATAATCGAAAATCAAATCGATAATCGCTAATTATTGGAAATTGATTTGTAATCGAATCTAGACTTCAATAATCGGAATCGAATCCAATCAGGAAATTGGGCTGATTAACCACCCCTAAATAGCAGGCTTATATTTTTGCTTGCATGTGGGAAACACAAAAAGAGTTTAAAAGGAAATTTGATGGTGGATTAATGTTGGAATATGCAGTATAACCTTGTTAAGTTATTTGTTTACACACGTTAAAGAACCGGTGCAAAGTTTTTATGCATTTAAAATTTTTACCTGTTTAATACTTCTAACCGCATCTGTCAGGGAACTCCAACCAAGAATGACTCCAGTGGTTTATCGTAATTTCCACTTCATGGATGCCAGATTCATAAAACACTGACATCACATCACTGTGGCAGTGTAGGATGCTCCGTTAGTCATCAACTGTCTCAAATACTGCTCTGGGTTCGGAGTGTTTTTAGTCGAGTGTGAAAGTCTTGATTTAGAAATTCTTGATGACTGCTGGCCCAGGTCTGAGATGTGATAAGCTTATCAAGTTTTTTTAATAATAGCAGTATTAACTTTTCAGAATGGTTTGGCTTCGAAGATTTGTTACGTGTTTCTTTCATTTGAGACTTTGTTCCTACTGACCAGTTTTCATTGAGCAGTTTAAATGATCTGCTAATCATATGCTACATGGACTTTACACTTTACAACACTTGTTACACTCACCCATTCACACACTGTGGGCAGAGGCTGCCGTGCAAGGTGCCAACCTGCTCATCTTGAGCAATTTAGGTTTTTCACTTTACCTCCTCAAGGATATTTTGATGTGCAGCCCATGACCCGGAGGAACCAACCCAGAGAGCCTTCCATGTACTGGATGACCTACTCTACCTCCTGAGCCACAGCCGCCACTGGTGGCAGATGGTGGCTGCTGGTGCAGTTTTGTAGCTTGTATCCCCCCCGTGGGAGAAGTAGTAGTGAAGAAGGCTGTTTATTTGATTTTTATGCTCTAACATTGTATGACTGTTTGGAGAAAACTTTTGAATAAAAATAATAAATGAAACAATCCTTTACTTGCAGTAAAGTCTGTTTTTATGAACAAGCCCCAAACAGTGTGACTTCTTTATTCCTTCTCATTCCTCATGGTTCCTTCTCTGCACCCTCACATGTCAGCACTTCCTTTAAGCACTTCAAGCACTAAAACTGAATAATAATGAGAATAATCATAATCATCATAATAATAATAATTTGTCATAATTTAGCCAATCTGGTGTTAGTAAATGGCTCCGTTGTGTGGCACTAAACATGAATCCTGTATATTTCCAGTTTTGCTGGCTATAATTTCAAGTAGGGTATGTTAAAAGAATGTTTTTTGTTTGTTTGTTTGTTTTACCCCATTTCAATATCTAATTATCTGATTATGAAACCACAGGCATAAACACAACAGACAAATACCATTTTTATTAAAACCCTTACTTATTTTAAAAAATGCCGGCCATAATAATAAATTTCCCTTTTGTGTTACATATACATTAATTTCCACACATTTAATTGAGATAAAGTATTATGTTGACTACAAACATAAAGAAGAGGCCAGAACACAACTGAAGCGTAATTATTTTTATTTGTTATTTATTTATTATTTCCTCTCCACCTCCGCAATGTGGTGCATGGACTCTTTGGCCTGCTTTTCATTTCTATATGTTGAGCCCACAGTGAGTCCTTTCTTTTCATCCAAACCGCAAAAGCCAAAAAACAAAAGTTATGTAATTAAAAATTAACTTACAATTACGTTATTCAATATAGCTGTTACTTCTCTAATTTACCGTATGTAGCATTACTTTATACACAGCAGAAAATCAATGAATGTTCTCAAGAAAATAATTGTAAAAAGTGGTCATTGACTATTACATTTTCATTCTCATTACAAATGATACTAAAGTAGAACGCTATTGTGGGATTTCATTTTCATTTTAAAACAAACATACATTAAACTGGGGCACTTGGGACTTCTATATTTGGCGGATGCCAGAGCACGACGCAGCAAATCAGCTGAATTTAGCACCGAGCAGACAGGAAGTCAAATACGGAAATAACAATATAACATCCGGTTATTTTTCAAAATAAAACAGTGATGACACCAGTACGCAAGTCTCAAAAAAGAGACAAACTCAAGCTCTTCTTAATGCTGTTGTTTTTATAACACAGACCTATAACTGCAGCCGCGAGTGATCATGTGATTATCGCGGGCCTTGCGACTCCAGCTGCACCGTGGCGGACTCAAAACGTAACCGGGGGTTACCGGATGATGGATGGCGGAGCCGTAACGCAGCGGACAGTATCCAGTGGAAATTCAGGTGCGGGCTGGTCTTCACACTGTTTTGTGTGTGTGTGTGTGTGTGTGTGTGTGTGTGCGTGCGCGCGCGTGCGTGCGTGCGTGTGTGTGTGTGTGTGTGTGTGTGTGTGTGTGTGTGTGTGTGTGTTCCTCCCAAAATGCAGTACACTCTTTTACATATTATTGTGGTACAAACATTTACCCGCCAGTGTGGTGGATAACCTCCGCAATTTACTCGCCAGACAGAAAATTTACCTGCCATTGGCGCTTGGTGGGTGTTAATTTCAGACCCTGGTGTGGGGTGGATGTGGTGAATAAAGGCACAAAGGCTAATTATTGCATTAAGTCTCCTTCCCTTAAACGTTAATGGGCCATCATAGAGGAGGTAGCATGATCAATTACTGAAACAACACTAATAATAGTGACACAGTCAGTGAATTCAAAGTAAAAAGTGGGATCTGGAGTCAAAGGTCTGTGGGGGAAACACCGATTTGTCTGGGTTCAGATGCAGAAAGTTGTGGGGCATCCAGCAGTATAAGTCAAGTATGCCTTGACAGAAGCGACAGCTGAGGTTGGAGGTTTTGAGTGAGACATAACACTGATTGTGACCAGCATAACAGTGAAAGTGTTGTGTCTACGGATGATTTGACTGCACGGAAGCATGTAGATTGAGAATAATAAAAATACCCATCCTGCATGAGGAACTTAAGGCAGTCTTGTTTGAGGAACAAACAATACATGAGGAACTTCCAGGTTCCTCCTCTTTTCTCTGTAACTTGCCCTGGCCTGTCAGGAGTTATAACACAACACAGATCCAAGCCCTCGACCTGGAGAAGGTGTTTCAAGCTCAGACTTCTGTCTGGAAAGGTAGGTCTTGTTTTGCCACTTACTGCTTTTGCAGACTAACCCATAAGGAGTGTTTACAATAGGCTTGGATGTCAGATCCCCTGCAGAATCATAGCTTTCTTTAGAATATACTGTAGACAGTTTTGGTTATCATTCACATCCAATTTGATTACAGTCATAAAAAGTTTGAAAAATGTCACAGCACAAGCGATAGCCAGCATTCGGAATGGGATTGTGTACATTGGACCACTGTTGCTTTTTCTTGCAGCTTTTTGGGAAATCATCTTGTTTGCTTTCTTGCTGAGAGTGGTATGAGAAGACTGATACCACGTAGCTCAACCAAACTCTCAAGATTGGAAACACATTTTTTTTTTATTTGCCTGCATGGTCAGCATGTATGAACATAAGCTTACAAACCATTTCCTCATATATATGTGCTTAGTGGCTTTCTATGGTTCTGTGTGATTTTTGCTGCGACCAGCTGTTTTGACAACAGCCCAACGATGCTCAGTAAGATCCTGGAATAACTAACTTCCAGTCATGTTTCTGGAACCATACATGGATAAGAGAATAACCTGTGACATGCTGCATTTCCATGATGGAAGACTTCATCTATTGCCCTCCTCATGTACCCCTTTACATTATTCTTAGTAGGTGCCCAGAATGCTAATCTTTCCATCCAAATGATTCAAAAAGGTTTAAGCAGGGCAAATGTTTTCAATTTATAATCCATTTTTCATGTTGCAGGATTCACAGGAGAGATGCTTTTCTGTTTCTTGTACACAGCCTTCCTCCCATTTAATGTGCCAAGCTGAATCCTTAAAGCTCAGAACATTTGCTTGGTGTTACTACTACTACTACTGGTGATTTGAATCAGTGGTATTCTAACTGAGGTCAAGGGTGTGGCTGTTAGTTAATAGTCACACATTTTGCTTATGGTCATGCATGAGGAAGTGGAAGCCCCCGAAGTTGAGAAAGGTGTCTTGATTCTGGTTCCCATATGTAAATTACTTTCTGAAACAGTGCATTAATGATTAATATTGTAAGGGAGTTAACAGGGGTTAAGTTTGTCCAGCCTGGTCCATGTACATTGCAGCCATTTGATATTGTTTATTTCCTTAAACACATTCATTTTTTCTTGTATAGTGTAGATATGGTGGTTACAGTTCAACAAACACACACTTTTATCTTTATACTGTTAAAACTGTCATTTATGTGTGACTACTATAGTGACTACAACTACATGGAAGCAACCTACAAACTCTTCAGAGTCACCATTCAAGGATAAAGGTGGTCAGTATTCAATACTAACGATTTTAAGTGTTCCCTCAATTTAGCAAAAAGTGGGCTATGTTAATTAAAACTAGCTAAATACTATAACTTGGAATATGCAATGTTCATCATTCTTTTGTAAAGTCTCTTTAGAGACTTGTATGGGAGTACAACATTAAAACTGCTGGACTAACTGTTTCGTAAATACACACATCATCAATAAATGGTAACAAGTTTAGTTTCTATTATGTAATGTTTAAAACATTAATACCAGAGTTGGTTCGTGTGCTCATACTGTAGTATAGCTTTAAGTGTACATAACATGCATCTGTGTATAAACTGATGTTAATGATTGCACCCTTCTCGTCGTCTGGTACCAAGGTTTATTGGTATCGCAGCGACAGGAAACCATGGCAACACCTGCAGAGCTGCTGGCAACCTTAGAGGATTTGGCAGAAGGAGAGTTTAAAAAGTTCAAATGGTTCCTGCAGCAGGCTGACATCTTAGAAGGCTTTCCGGCAATTCCAAGGAGCCATTTAGTCAGCGCAGACAGGCTGGACACAGTGGATGAGATCATTGACACCTATGACAAAAAGGCAGTGGAGGTCACCATCAAAGTTTTGAAAGAAATCAAAAAGAATGACTTGGTGCAGCGTTTGTCAAATATCAACTCAACATCCAAAGGTAAGTACGATGAAATTAGAAATATCCAGTAAAGTAAGAAGAGTATGGAGGCTGTCTGGGGACATTTGAGAACACATAATAGTTTAATAATGTCTTTGCCTCATTGTCTTAATTGAAAAAATATGAATAATAGTCTTACATTACTAATGTAAGCCAAGTAAATATGTAAGTAAGTGTAAACAGCTTTTTAAATATGGTTACAGTCCTAACAATAGTTGAATTATAGGCATTTAATCTTGAAAGTATAATTGTTTTTTATGGCATAATAAACACCATCTCTCCTTTTTTCTCAAATGTCACCAGAAGAAGAGAGTTACAAATCAGAGTGTTATGAATTACACATTGTAACAACCTGTGACCATAATTAAGATATACAACTTGCACCATCCATGAAATAACACTGCTCATGTCTACCTATTCTATCACTACCACCTCTAAGCAAGTGCACTGACACCTCAGTTAATATGCCATCTTAACTAACTTAATAACTGTAGTTTATCTTTTTTTTAAAGCATGTACCCAAAACAACAGTTTGTATATCCGCATAAATGAGACTTCCAGTTTCCCTTTTTTAATGGAAAGTACAGACCACAAACTATTCGACTGATAGCTGTTGTCTGAGAGACTTTTATAAGTGCAGGTTTTTGGCCGAGACACAGACGATGTGAGGTGGCACAATAGTCGGCCTTTGCTAGACTTTTAATCTCATGTCTGGGCCCTTAAGGATGTCAGTTCATGGCTCAGATTAAATTATATTACAAGACTATGAGTTAAGCAAGGTGACACATCCAGGTTATTCCACAAAGCCTCAGCAAATTTCATACATTGTTTCTTTGGCTAGATGTTGGGGATGCAAATGTGAATATATAGTTTGTCAGTGTTGTGTTGATTGTGTCCATTTATCTGGAAATATTGCATTACTATTTGTATATCTGTTGTTTATTCTTTCAGAGGCTCTCACTGATTGCCAGCGCAAACTCAAGTTTGACCTGAGGAAAAAGTTTCAGCACTTGTTTGTTCAGTCCACAAAATCTGGGAAGCAGATGTTGATGAATGAGATCTACACTGAGCTCCATATCACAGATGAAAATTTGGAGCGCACTGTCAATATAGGAAACTTACTTGAACTCTCGCCTGGTCAAGATGGATCACTTAGAACATTAATGTTGAAAGGAGTGTCTGGTATTGGGAAAACAGTCACGACACAGAAGTTTGCCCTGGATTGGGCTGAGGACAAAGTTAACAGCAATATACTGTTCATCTTTCCATTCACTTTCCGAGAGTTGAATTTGCTGAAGGGGAAGAAATACAGCTGGCTGGATCTGCTTCATCACTTCTTTGCTGACACCAAAGGAGCAGGAACATGCAGATTCGACAAATTCCCGATTATGTTTATCCTTGATGGTCTGGATGAGTGTCAGCTTGCTTTGGACTTCCACAACAACGAGATCCTGACTGATGTCACTGACTCAGCTTCAGTGGACGTGCTGCTGACAAACCTCATTATGGGGAAACTCTTCCCTTGTGCCCACGTCTGGATAACCACAACTCCTGAGGCAGCTGGTCGAATCCCTCGAGAGTCCATTGACATGGTGACAGAGTTGAGAGGATTCTCTGATCCAAAGCAGGAAGAGTACATCAGGAAGAGATTCAGGAATAAGGAACTGGCCAGCAGAATCATCTCCCATATCAAGAGATCACGAAGCCTGCACATCATGTGCCACATCCCTGTCTTCTGTTGGATGACTGCGACAGTTCTGGAGGATGTGTTGAAAACAGGTGACAGAGGAGAGCTTCCCAAGACTCTGACTGAGATGTACATACACTTCCTGCTAGTTCAGACCAAACTGGCAAATGTCAAACATCATGGAAGAGCTGAGACGGATCCAATCTGGAGCACAGAGACCAGCACAATGATTCTGGCCCTGGGGAAACTGGCTTTTGAGCAGCTACAGAAAGGAAATCTGATCTTCTACGAAGAAGATCTAGTGGAGTGTGGCATTGACATTGGAGCCGCTTCCAAGTACTCAGAAGTCATCTCAGAGATCTTTAAAGAGGATCGAGGGCTGCACCAGGACAGGCAATTCTCCTTTGTCCATTTTAGCTTTCAGGTGTTCCTGGCTACTATTCATGTCATAGTGTCATTCATCAACTCAGGTATCAACCTCCTGTCTGAGGAACAATCAGCCTCCAAACAGTCTGTGCTCACCACAGAGCAATCAGCAGTAAACCAACTCTACCAGTCAGCAGTCAACAAGGCTATGCAGAGTTCAAATGGACACTTGGACTTGTTCCTGCGCTTTCTCAGTGGTCTTTCACTACAAAACAACCAAGAACTACTCCAAGACCTATTGAAACAACCAGGAAGTAGCCTACAGAGCAATCAAGACACAGTTCAGTATATCAAAAAGAAGATCAGGGAGAATCCCTGTCCAGAGCGATGCATCAACCTGTTTCACTGTCTGAATGAGCTGAAGGATCAGTCTCTAGTTGAAGAGATCCAACAGTACCTCAGTTCAGGATGTTTGTCCTCAAACAAACTGTCTCCTGCTCAGTGGTCAGCTCTGGTCTTCATCTTACTGTCGTCAGAGAATGACTTTGAGGTGTTCGACCTGAAGAAATTCACTGCTTCAGAGAAGGGTTTTCTGAGATTGCTGCCAGTGGTTCAGGCTTCCCGTCTAGCTATGTGGGTTTGCAATTTAGTACATATTAAAAAATGTAATATTATGTTCTATTTTTAGGTTCTTGCTCATTCTTTCGTTGGTTATGACATCTTTAGGCTGAGTGGCTGTAATCTGTCTCTGAGAAGCTGTGAAGCTCTGGCCTCAGTTCTTGGCTCCAAGTCTTCTTATCTGAGAGAACTGGACCTGAGTTACAACCCCATAGTGAATCATGGTTTCAAGGAGCTCACAAGGGGGTTGACGGATCCACAGTGCAAACTGGAGACTCTCAGGTCTGCTTGCTTTATTGACGTAACATTTTACTTCTGTTTGTTAAGGTTATGTAGGTATTTAATATATAGTGTTACACCTCTTAGTTTTAGTTCATTTTTAGAAATGATAGTGATGTGAGATATATTATCTGAAATAATCTGATCTGATGAAATATATTATCTGCTGCGAAATATGTAAAAGGCGTTCACCATCCTCAAATGACACATCATTATTTAATCAGGCCTCAACAATTTATTGAAAATCGTGAAAAAAAAAAAATGCTGTAAGCTGCGGGAATGTGATGATATCTACCAACCTGTCATGTGGATATTTTGCTCAAAAAGTTAATGGATGAATGTATTCTGTTTTCTAGCCATGTCATTAGATTGTTCCGTTTAGTTGGTTGCTTTCTCTATGGCTCATGCCTTCGCCAGAGCTGATCGCAGCCATTCACCGGCTGTGTCATGGCACGTCTCAGCAGTGTCTCTGCTCCATGGTAACCACAAGAAAAACACGTCTGACAACCACTGAACATACAGATCGGAAAAAATAATATATCTGTTACACTGACACTTTTTGTGACTCCCGTATTTCAGCCACCTGCGTGCCCTGGAACATCCACAGGGAGGGAGGGATTCCTACTAGTTGCTCTTTTGTTTTGCAGTTGTAAATTCCAATGGCTAATATTAACACATGCCCAAGTCAGAGCCTACTACTTTTATTATGCTGTAGAAGGGACGCAGAAGGACCTTAAGTCAAAAGTAAAAACTAAATAAATGCTGTCCACATGATATTTATTATCAAAGAACATTGTTCAGGTCATCTTTTTCTTTTCTTTTTAAATTAATATTGTGATGATTTCGTACAGTGAATTTTTGATGTCCTTACATTCATGTGTCAACTAGATCCAGCAGCAAAATATTTTGGTAACCAGTGTAAGCACAAAGTTTGGTGCAGCTGCCCATGGTTCCCAGATGAGCTATCCTAATGACTTAGTGATCCCCTAGCTTCCTACTACTTTTAGATTGAAATAATCTTAGATACAAGATTTAGATTACATTTAAATCAACAGGTCCCACAAAGGTTTCCACTTTAGTTGTTTGGGGAGAGTTCCTCAGCAAAGCTGTTTTATGGGACAGTTCTGTCACAGTTCTGGAACCTTCCCCATCCTTTTGTCTTTTTCATTTGATTTAGCTCACTGACAGTGAACTCCTGTCTAAAAATAAATATAGTCGAGGGAGTGTGATCAAAGTGAAATCACTTGGATCTTGGATAGCCTGATGTGCCAGATGGTTTGTTACACAGAGCCGCCTGGGTAGGAGACACGAGAACCTATTTGGAAAAAGGCAGGTCAAAAAATACTCTGCAGGTGATTGGATGAACCATCTGTCTGTCACCAACTGTCACAAGCTGCCTATAGCCAACCAAATGGACAGTAGGACAGGGCTACCATCATTTTCCTCTGTAGTTTTTATATAACTGATGCTATAGCAGCTTCTTAATAAACCTAAAAAGTTGCCATTGTTGTTTTGTAGGCCACAATAATTTCTCACTGGTCATCGCATCTCAACCATGCCAGTAGCTGCTAATTCTTCCTCATGGTTTATCTTTTGATCTGAATTACTGTGTGTTTGATGACAGCACAAAGCCTGCCCAAAAAAATTTATTTGTGAGATCACATAATCCTATGAACTGCAAATCCATCTGCTTTACAAGGTTAGGAGCAGATAGCTATCAAGTATGCCTAGAAGTATGAAGGCCGTGAAAGTCAGCATCTTATAAGTAAAAATAAATAAAACTGCCCATCTTCATCTTTTATTGTTCTTCAGGCTGAGTAGCTGTGAGCTGGAATCCCAGAGTTGTGAATATCTGTCTTCAATCCTGAGTTCCCAGTCTTCCAGTCTTAGAGGGCTGGACCTTACTAACAACTGTCTGACGGATTCAGAAGTGGAGCTGCTCTCTGTAGGATTGGAGAGTCCACACTGTAGACTGGAGACCCTCAGGTCAGCCAACACAATGACTGAACACTTAAATGTGTTTGAAGTCATTTAAATTGTGACACTCCCTAGTGTTAGCTGAAAATATTGTTCATGCAAATACAGACACCTACATTATGTCATTTTGAAATGTGATATTTGTCTCCAACACTTCCTATTCTTTAGATTGATTGGCTGTGGGCTGACATGGAGAAGGTGCGATGCTGTGGCCTTTTTCCTTAACTCCCAGTCATCTTGTCTGAAAAAGCTGGACCTTAGTATGAACAAACTGCAGGATTCAGGAGTGCAGGTGTTCAGTGCTGGACTGAAGAGTCCACACTGTAAACTGGAAACTCTCAGGTCAGCAGGTTTCACGAAAACTTCTCACTTGGCTGCCATGTTGAAAAAGGGATGTAAGGAGGATGGAAATAGACTCAAAAGCACTAAGATGCATGTGCAGCTGTCACAGCTAAGCAAAGAACAGTGTACAGTCAAGTAGTGTGTAGAGTGTGCCATCATTTCACAAGAAGCAATTCCAAAGAGTTTTGTTACTGTTTTTTTGTGATTTTTTTTTTTTTTATTGACACCATTAATTCATTACAGGTACAGTACTGGTTCAGATTTCCTCTGTTTATCACACACGTTTAATTTAGAATCTTCATTAACAAAATAATTGGGTCAACAGGGATTTGATGGACAATCATATCATATATTACTGAGGTTGTTTCATCCCTAAATTCATGCACGATTTCACATTCCGGGACCCTATGTAATAATGTTCCAACTTGTTCAGGCTGGCAGAAAGAGAAGTAGGGGTTTATGTATCAGAGGCCAAATCCTCTTCCCATTTTCTAACTACTGGAAGTTCTCCTACAGATGCATCTCTCAGACTGGCATAAATCCTAGACACTAGACCTCTGCCGGGGGAATAATTGTTCCAAATAATGACTGGGTGTGCCTAAACACCTTTCCTCTGTGGAACTCCATAATATTTATGTGCAGAGCGTAAAGGTAGATACAAGAACAAAGAAGTCTTCAGGCCCCCAAATAGACTGAGTTTGACCATATCTGCTGAAGAGCACAAATACCTCTCTCACTGCAATGCTTATAAAGGAGAGGTTTATTTCCAGATAATATATGCATGTCGTGCCATATTGGAGTCTGGAGATGCTAGTAAGTGAAATCTCTGCTTCAGTGATTATGGAGCCACCAGATATCGGATTTAGTGATTCGACCACAGCTTTGTACATGTCTGATGTTGTGAGATTGACCCTTGATCTGTTGTGGTTCAAGTCTAATAATTCATTCATATCTCCCCAATGATTAAGTAACGAGGCTACGTGATAATAATTCACATGCAGAAATCAAATCCTGAGGGTGCATACACAGAAACAAAAGTTTCTTTTGTTTTCTTTGTTTCTTAAAGTGGTACATATATAGGATACCCTGCCTGTTTATTTTTTACTGTTTTTTTCTATTGTGAAGGAGCATTTTTGATAAAGTAAAACAATGGAGCCTGTGTTTTAGTGCTTTCGCTACGCAACAATCTTATAATATTTTATAATCGGTTAACATCTATTTTGCGTAAATGTGACTCTTGTATGTGGGCCGCATCAATGTTCTTCCATCTTAAATAGTATTTGCTGGTTTATCAATAATTTGAATTTCACAACTTTAATTTTTATGATTTTTGTTTATAACTCCTTCCTCCTCAGGGTAAGAGCTTGTGACCTGTCAGGAAAAAGCTGTGAAGCTCTGGCCTCGGTTTTCACCCTCCAGACCTCCAGCTTGCGAGTGCTGGACTTGACCAACAACAGCCTGGAGGATTCAGGAGTGAAGTTCCTTTCTGCTGGACTGCAGAGTCCTCACTGTACCCTGGAATGTCTCAGGTCAGCAGAGTGATGTGTGCGGTATCATTAGAGATGGTGGTATCTTTTTTTTTAAAAAAGGTTTTACAATAATATCTTACAACAATAGTTGTGTTTGCAGACCCACCCTGTTTTTATATCATCATCATTTATTCTTATCCAGGTTGAGTCACTGTCTGCTGTCAGAGAGAAGTTGTGAATCTCTGGCCTCAGCTCTCAGCTCTCAGCCCTCCAGTTTGAAAGAGTTGGACCTCAGTAGCAACGACCTGCAGGATTCAGGAGTGAAGCTTCTTTCTGTTGGACTTGAGAGTCCTCAGTGTAGACTGGAAACTCTCAGGTTAGATTGCCATGGACACACAAAGCATCCGTCCCACACATCGCTGTTCATAGGTTTGGAATCACTGATGTTTTCCTTCTTTTCTTCAATAATAATGATTATTTAACATTGAAACAAACTATAAATCAGATACCAAGTGTACACTACATGGCCAAGAGTCTGTTAAACCCTGACCATCACGGCCAGCTTGCTGGACATCTAATCCTATAACCAATTCAGTTTGTTCAGTTCAATTCAGTTTGGACAAAGTTTCCAAGTCAAAGTACCAAGTAGCAGCAGTTCAGTTTACTAGGGTTGAGTTTGAGGTGATGTGCAGCTGTCCAAGCATTCCAAAATGTTTTGCATTTGTGCATTGCAACAAGGGTGTTGGAGGAGGATGGGGGAAAACAGAGGGACAGTTGGGTGCCGTCTGTAAAAACAACAGTGGTATGAGAATCCATGTGCTGTGATTGTAGAGCCTAGTGACACAAGCAACTTTATGGCCAATTTGTTTACCAGTCCTAAGTGACCCTAGATCATTATTGAACCACAATGATGGAATTAGGCTCTAATTATTTTTATCTAGTCTTACAAAGGAAAATGACAAAAATAATAGTAATGCATGGTGACATGAATAAGTAACTTTAATCTGATGACTGGTTTGGAAATATTAATGCGTTAGATTACTCGTGACTGAAAAAAGTGGTCAGATTACGCCTTATTAAGTAACGCGTTACCGCCATCACTGCTAATGACACTGAGGTAGGACCTGCTCCTGTTTGGATCTACATAGAATCTGATGCTCAATCACATGCAGGTACACATCAAGGCCACCTCCAGTCACCGCATGACTACAAGAACATCTACTTAGGTCAAAGCGGTAACAAGAAAAATGTGAAACAGTTAGCTGTATGTTAGCTGCATCAGGAGAATGTTGCTGCTCCTGCAGCTCTTTTACTGGGTTGAGGGATTCTGTGCTTGTGGTACTCTGTTAGGGCCAGAACAACAGCTCTCCAGCACAAGGGCTGTGTGCTCAGTGTTATCAAGAATTATCAAGCAATATTATCATAATGAATGGAAACAACAAACATGGCTATTATTAAGATTCACCGTTGTCAAGCTATTATGTTAGTACCTTCTCTGCAATTCTTGTGCCACTTGGCAGTATTGTACACTTGACACTGATACATCAATCTGTTCCTGTTTAAATCTGCAAGGACATTTTCTTTTACTAGTGACTGGTGATTTGTCATATTCTCATTTAACTGCTGCTCATAGGCACCTTTGTGTCATTCTGCCCTTTTGATTATTAGCCTTTTTGAATCACTGCACAACATTTGATTCTCCTTGTCCACATTTTTTTTTGTTTTTGCAGTTGTTGTTTTTGCAAACCATTCATACAGTATACCATCTATTTACAAAGATGACTTTCTACAACCTCAAAGCAAAAAAAGACCATTCAAAAATATTGTAAACAACAGATACCTAACTGTGCATCACTGTTAATAGGCTGTCAGGCTGCCTGGTCACAGAGGAAGGCTGTTGCTCTCTGGCCTCAGCTCTGAGCTCCAACCCCTCCCATCTGAGAGAGCTGGACCTGAGCTACAATCATCCAGGAGACACAGGGGTGACTCTCCTCTCTGCTGGACTGAAGGATCCACAGTGGAGACTGGAAACTCTAAAGTATGGCTCACTGAGGGCTGATAGATTACAAATGGTCCTTGACAGGGGCTGAGAAATTTTAAACCTTGATGCAGATGTTACATGTAACAGTTATTACAAGTGATTTTAAATTGGGAACAATCGTTAAAAAAACCATCAGACAAACCTTTACGGAGAAAACAGGCAAACTGTAAAATCATTGCTTGTATACTGTGACTTTGGTGAGAACAGTGATATTAGCAAGTTGTGTAGCACTAACTTGAACTCTTTAACTCTTTTTTTCATTTTAAAGATTTCTTTTCTGATGATGTTCTATTCATACAGTCACAGACAGTATTATGGTTGCCCTCAAGCGCAAAAACACAATGACATTTCAGAAACTATATCTAAGAAAACAACAAAACCATGAAACAGCATTATAGAAAACACAACATCAAATCCAAAAACCCAACTGTATGTTGATGTGTTTTTTTAAATGGTGTGTTTACTGTTTTGCTGTTGCGCTTTAGGAAATGTAGTTGTGTTCTCCGTGATGCTGTTGGGTTTTATGGAACGCTGTTTCCTAGTTGTCATTGTGTCTGGACTTCAGGGCCTCAGCAGATTTGTTTTTGATCCTTGTTCCATTCTTTCAGAGTGGACCATGGTGGAGAGCAGAGGTTACAACGTGGCCTGCAGAAGTGTACGTATTTTAGTGACTACCACTGACTGTATAAAATATTGTATATATTGCACACAAACATACAGTAAGACAAATTATAGTCTCTTAAATACATTCTTTTAAAGATAATACATTACACATTTTGTCAGTGGATTCATATGAAATATTAGCACATTGTCACATATATTACCAAGGTATTGATTTGGGGTGATGGAATATAGAAGTGACTGCTTTGTGCCTGTTCATAACACAACATTACAGTATAAGTGTATGTGTGCACTGTATATTGTAAATGTTAGACTATAACAAGTGTGTTCTGTAGCTTTATCATGTTTTATTCTTTCCATCAGATCGATGTGAACTCACACTGGACCCAAACACAGCACACAGACAGCTTAAACTGTCTGAGGACAACAAACGAGTGGATTATGTGGAGGAGGAACAGTTCTATCCTTTTCATCCAGAGAGATTTCATTGCTTAAAACAGCTGCTGTGTAGAAACGCTTTGACTGGGCGCTGTTACTGGGAAATTGAGATTAAGGGACTGGTTGACATAGCAGTGACTTCCAGGGGAATCAGCAGGAGAGGACGTGGTTTTGATTGCACATTTGGGGTGAATGGCAAGTCCTGGAGTCTGCTGTTCTACGTCATGCACAATAACATAGAGACAGAGATACGTCGCCCTCACAAAGATAGTAAAAAGGTAGCAGTGTATCTAGACTGGCCTGCTGGCTCTCTGTCCTTCTACAGCGTCTACTCTGACTCACTGGCACACGTCTACACTGTCTACTCCAGATTCACTGAACCCCTCTACCCTGCGTTTGCATTTGAGTTTTCTTCTGTTGGGCCGAGCAGGTCATGGATTGGTTCCTCACTGTCTCTGTGTCAGAAAGATTAGGGAACAGAATCTGTCAGACAGAGTGCAGAATTCTGATGCTGTTAGGAGTGTTATCCACTCTAAATCTCCAGAAGAATTGTTTCAGAAATACCAAACCCAGTTCAGGGTGACTTTTAGGAGTGTTCATTTTGCATTAGCAGTAAGTTAATGCAGCTCCACTACAGACAAGAAACAGTGAAAGATGATTCAGTGAGATAAAACAATGGATTATATGCATGCCGTACATGGAAAGATAAACTGAATCCAGCAGAAGAATGCTTTACTTAATAGTTACTTATTGTAAGTACATTAAAGGGCTTTTGCATAAAAAAATGATGACCATAAATATATTAAAAACTCGGGTTTGTAGTGTCAGGCGAGCTATATTACGAAAAGATTTCTGTATAAAAATGACTAGATGTTTGTTGCACATTTCTTTCTACAAATAAACAAACAAACAAAAAAAAGCATGGTACAAATATGGCCAGAAGTTGTATCTCTTCTGATACAATGATCTTTTTTCACACACTTTTTTTTTTCAAATTTTTGTTCACCAAGTATGTTCATGTGTAGATTCTTTTTATTCTATTTCTTACCTTTTGAATTATTTTGTTTATTTTTCACTATTGTTACAGTTTTTTAAAATACTACTATCCTTTTACTGCTGTGGCAAAGAAATTTCTCTGTTTGTCGGACAATAAAGAAATACTGATTCTGATTCCGATTGTGGCAATGCAATATTTATATGACATAATCACAGTACTGCATTGCAGTATTACAGCAATCTTTGCATTGTATTTACAATAAAATTGCAATCTTTTTGACCAACAAAACCTAGCCGTTAAAAAAGGAATTCATTTCTACCCAATTTTATACATTGAATATGTAACATGGCCTCATGAAGCCAAAACAAACCAAATCAATCTTGTCTATATTGGCCAAAATCAAAATCACATTGCCTCAGTGGGCTTTACAAGCTGTAGAGTGAATGACGTTGAACCCTCTATCCTTAGACCCCTTCGAGTGAGGAAATACCTGCCGTATAGAGAAAAAAGAAAAAAATTAACTTTTAACAGGGTTAAAGATGGAAGAACCCTCAGGAAGAGCCACAGAGGAGGGATCCCTCGCCCAGGGTCGACAGACACGCAATAGATGTTGCATAAATAGAACAAAACAACAAAATCACAATTTACAATTTGCATTGACATAATATCTGATACAGTTTATATCATATATGTAAAGTGTGGAGATCCAGGAGGACGACTGAGCAGGCCGAGGCATCAACAAGTGTTAACTGAGCCACACAATCTCCTGTCCACCGTCATGACCTGGAAGAGGATGGGCCATGTGAGATAATTAGCAGTAAAAAAGAAAACATCAGAATGACAAAGCATCAAATTTTACAGAAGTACAGATAAAGAGATTGTAAAACAGAGGACAGCAATGATCCAGCAGAGCCCAGGGTATGATGATCCAGATCCATCAGTATGTGAGGCAGCAGGAGCCAGGAGAGGTAAATGTTCCCAGGGGCCCCTGGTCCATCAGAAGGGAGCCTGAATGAAAAGAAAGGAGGAGGATATAGAGGGTGGAAGGTGGGAGTGTGACACAACGTTGGCACATGTTCTATTATGGATCCCATCGAATTTCTTGCAAGACCAGCCGTCTGCCTGTGGCTGGTTGGCTTAGTGGTTGCGTTCTCTTGACATGACTCTAAACTGTTTGTTGTGAGCACAAGTCAGTTAACCCACCAAACAAATCCAAACTGCCCTAGTAGGTACAACATACCAAATGTATAAATCACACACGCACAAATCGTACCTCGAAGTTGTGGAACAACTGGGAAAAACGTCACAATGAGACAGTCACAATAACTGACTGAAAATGAAATGATTTATTATAAAGCAAACACTAAGAATAAATAACCACAAACGTAAAGTGTGTCTTTTAGTATTACCAGTAGTGTCAATGTGAATGTGTGAGCATTACGAGGTGTGCGCTGTTTTAGTGTCAAAAAACCAAAACCGAAGCGAAGGCGTGTGGACGCTGGCCGACGCTGGTCCAAGTGCGAGAGAGAATGGGCTCAGAGCAGGACCGGGCTGGCCCACCATGTGGGAGCGCTCAAGTGTTTAATGAGGGTGGAAATGCATTCAACACATTCGGGAGAACTCAAGGATACACATGGTCAGTTCGCAATAAATCTCAGCAGGGAACCTTTAAAAAAGAGGAAAGCGGGTGTAATATTTTCCAGTCTTATTTGACGGATGATACACAGTATGTACAATCTATGTTTCCAGGTAGTGACTCTGGTGTTTACTTTGGATTGAAATAACCATGCAATAAAAAAAATAAAAAATAAAAAAAATCTCAGACTAAATTGCACGAGTATAATAAGTATATACACGGACAGCAGTTGATAACACGAATAAAATAAGAGAAGCAAAAATACTGAAAGATTAAAAAAAATAAATAAATAGTAGGATCAGATAGTCTCAGTAACACAGGCCTGTAAGACCTATAAGATCAGTACTCTCAGGTTTTCATGCAACAGCTCAACACATCCCGTACAGCAGGTGGCGCTGTGGTCCTTCTCGTACTTTTTTCTTCCGGTTCGGGGGCAGTTCACGAGTCCAGGCAGCTGATTACCCAAACAAAGTCATGGCGGAGACGGGAGCGGGAGCGGGGGGACCTGGCAAACCGCTGCCGACAGCGGCGGAGAAACAGCTCCTCCGCCGCCGCCGACAGGAGCTCGACTACTGGAAGAACAACGCAGCGCGGCTCGGCCGCCGGAACCTGCTGACGGGCCTGACCATCGGAGCGTTCGTGGTGGGCATGTGTATCCTTCACACGGTGTCAGCGTCCGTCACTCAGGGGCTCAGAGACAGGAAGCAGTTTGTTGGAGTCAATGTAAAAGCAACGTTATTTCTGTGTGTTATCTACGACACCTACACCCACAATATGTTGTGCATTTCGAAGCATTTCATACGTTTTTAATGCTGTTAAATTAAAATGCCCTCTGTTGAATGAATGGATGTAGAGACAGAAGTTATCTTTGTGAAGACAGGGTTTCAAATTGAAGTATATTTGTTGATTACATATATTTGTTTCAGTTTCTACATTGTTATTCAGATGAAATATTTTTTTTTAAATCCTACATGTTTAAGATCAGCAAATACTGAACATAGTGTGTCCTATGGGAATTAAATAGTTTCATGAAAAAAAAGTCTATCCTATTTTTAGTTTTCTTCTAGACTTAAACTGTATCCTCAATTCTGGAATGGCATCATCACCATCATCATCACATCATGTATGTATATAACTCTGGAAGATTCATCAGCAGGCACATACAGTCAGAGCTTATGTTAACCATGTAGTCCTGTACTAATAACACATTTGGCTTGACAGTCAAAAACTTGAATTTTTCTCAGTTTTATAGTCGGAGCACTGAAACTTGGGTTGACTCAGATGATGACCAGTTTCGTGGCACTGCTTAGTGTTAGTGTTAGTGCAGATGAAACATCCTGGCTGTGGGAAGATTTACTTCGTTGCACAGTTATTGTTGTAATCTGTCACCACATTTGTCTGGTATTCTGGTAAGAAGAATTCTGCTATCTTTAAACGTCGTCCTGACATTTATATGTTTTGATGTGAAAATGATTCATACTTCACAAAAGTGTTTAATCAGTCCAGTAAATTGCCTCTGCAGGCAACAGGTCTGTCTCCAGAGGAATAGTTTCCAGTCTTGGATTCAGTGAATGAAATAAAAAAATAATAATAATAGTAATTTTGCATCTATAAACCAAAAAAGTTAAGAAGGTACATTGTTGTTTTTAAAGTGTCATCATATTTTCCCTTAATGTAGTTGTCCAGTCAGCTACACCATCCTGTCTGTCAAACAGGAGAGAATCATGGAGGAGCTGGATGATGAAGCCAAGATCCACATCGTCAGAGGGCCACGGACCGGAGCCAACTCCTGATGACACTGACCATGAACGGTCCTGGCCTGCCTCCTCTCTGAGGCAGGCTGAGCGGGCAGGGCTTATGTTTGATTCCCATAGACTGTATGGTGCCTGAAGCGCTGGCTTGTGATGTGTCACAATTTCTGTTTCAAAAATGTATGAACATCTGTTATTGACATTGTACATTTTGTTTGTTTGTTTCCATTTGATTCAAATGAAATGTAAGCTTAACCCGGAAAGTCAGTGGAACATTGCACCGCAGGTCTGCAGGACGTGTAAGAATGTGAAATTTCTTTTCAGGCAAGCAATTCTGTGTATAGAGATAATAAAGTTTCCAATGATGGTGCATAATGCAAATTGAGCTTTTTTGAAATATGTAACTACTTATTATATATATTAACATTATAACATGATCATTTTATTGGAATTGTCTTTATTTCTTAAGATATATGATTCTGTACACTGCCAACAGATTGAAGGAGAACTACCCCTTTTATGTTTGTAATACCATTATGGAATAAACACAAAATAATAATACACTTAAATACATTTGGGTCAGATCACCCACTGCTAGGATTTAATCTTTTGAAAATAATTTAATTGTCACTACACGACACAAAATTGCACAATACTCTTGTAGTTTTTAAGGCTCCACTCAAAAAAACTCAAATATACTAAGTAATGATTAAATGATCAAGTCATGAAACTATTCATGCTGGAGTGTTGAGGTCAGTAACCTCCCGGCCTGAGGAAAGAAGCTGCAATTTAGTGAGAAGGTTCCTCGAACAGTGCTGCGACAACTGCTGAGAGGATACTGGTTTGTTATAGCAAGCAAAATCACTAAAGACTGAAGAAGGAGAAGGATGGGCAGTGAATCATTTTTTAAATTTAGTTATTGCAGGTCATTGTCATGGGTTTCAAACACTTCATCCATAGACAGGCAGGTTGCATTCTGTCTTCACAGCCTTATTGTTACACACACAAAAACAAACAAACAAAAAAGATTCACATTGCGTCAGAGGACAAGACAAGGTGAGTGAAAACATTTGTTAATTAAATACAATGTTTTGTCTATCAGTGGAGCATGGAGGAATGGAAATGTGTGGGTGCGTTTAAACAGCAGTCTGTGTTATAGGCAGGTACATCTGGCAGAGCTTAAGTACAGATATATGTAGGATGCTGATTACAGTTATTATGTATTGTTCTCAATGCTCCTTTCCATAACAAACACTGACGACACCATGGCAATCTCAGCTGAACCTTCCGGATGCTCCAAGAGGTTGAACTGAACAGTGGATCCATCACCTTAGTCTTACTTAGTCTTTCACTTAACGATGGTGCTTGAGATGAATACCTTTCTGTGTTGCTAATACCAATTAATATAGTTTTACACTTAATTGATCTCTCATTTAAATGACTTTGATTTTACTCTTAACTTCTCATCCAGCACCAGTGGGTTAATCCTTTTGGTTCAGAATGAAACACATCGATTGTTGCACTTTAACTATGTCACAGACATTCTCATCAGTCTTAATGTGACTTTGTGGAACTGCTAATTCGCAATTTTGTGCGTTCAAAGGCAGGGGGTGATTATTGCTCAGTTGCAGGAGTGAAAACCTGATCTATCTTCAATTGTAAGGTGCTTTTCTAGTTCTTCACCCTCGGGTTCAGTATACTAAACACCTTAAGCAAAGAATTGTATATCTAAATGATGTATTGTGATTTTAAATATTGTGTTCATTTTATATCTGACAGTGCTGTCCTGCTTTGCGGTTATGGGTGCTTTAAAACTGATGTGATGCAGGGCTATCTAGTTAGATATCGGTGTAGCCTGTTTTAAAGGGGTATGTTGGGCCTTGGTGCAGCTATGCTATTAACAGAGTTGCCTCGAGTCACAACAGTGAACTAACTTCTAAATAAACATTTTTTCTGCTTAGTAATAAGTAACGTAATTCATTTCACAGTGAGTAAAAGGTAACGCGTTATTAGCCCTGCTTTGCATGGCTGCTGCAGGGACTGCAGGTTAGATCACGATGGATGGGTGTCTCACGACCTTGTGAATGTCATCAGTGGTACTGATTACTCTGTGTAATGATGTTTTCACATCATTGCGATTGGTCCGCTTGGAGTCCATCAGAGCGGTGATTGGTTAAGTCGGTCTGTGCATTGAGTCTTTATGCCTCGGCTGAGAAACTTGGCCGAGAAGCTGCTATTCAAGGCTTTGCTTTCCAGCTGCTGTGGTCCAAAGGTGAGTGTCTGTAGAAACAGGGCTGGCAAGTTGAGTAGAGCATGTATGTATGTATGTATGTATGTATGTATGTATGTATGTATGTATGTATGTATGTATGTATGTATGTATGTATGTATGTATGTATGTCAGAGGCATTTAAAGAAACAAAGCTAAACATATAATTAAGAATTAATATAAACAGTTCAACATTATGGAGAGAACAACCTACCTGGTCTTGATGCAATGAAATCAGAATGGTTTCCAAACTTTGTGTATTTAATTTTCTCCAGGTGCAGAAACCCCATCAGCTCTGTCAACCATTGAATAAAGGTGAGGCGATCAACTTGTTTCCAGTTCTGAAGAATGAGATGCATAGCCAGTAATCTTGAAAAGCCAATAGTAATACTAAGTTTGGTGTGGTCTCAAAGAGCCCTAATGCACAATAGCAGACTACAGGGCAAGAGTCACTGTGTTTATCCAAACAGAGACAGCCGGTGTGACGATCTCTAGAACTGTGTCACAGAAGGGGAAGAACAGCACGCATGACAATCGATACATTGCAGTTTAGTCATTTGCCAACTAGATTTTCACATTTATTTAGTGTGAATGGTATTAATTATTATTCTACAACAAAATAATTCTAACACAGAACCTAAAGTAAAATAATTATTATTTTCTGCACTTGTGCTGAAATATGCCGGCCTGTTCTCATTCCCAGCGCACCGAATACAGCAGCCTGGTTAGTGGCCCGACGCTTCTAAGGTTGATGCAGTTAGTATTGGTGCCTAAACCTAACCAAGCTGCGACTTTGTGACAGCGTACATAACATTGAAAGCTTTGCTTTGAAAGTGTAACCACATGTTGCATATTATTCCTAACCTGACCGTGGAGCCCTTCACATGCAAAGCAGTAATTAGAGCTTTGTAGTTTGAAGATTAAGGCCAGTGACCAAACTGTCATTTTTCCACCAAGTCAGGAGTGGGAATGTGTTGGATATTCATGCCCCACTGTCACCAGTGACATGCATCAATCTGCCTCACTGCATCCATGACATGACTAAAATCAAATGCTCATTAAAAATGTGCATGTGACTGCAGGTGAATGGACACCATCCTGTAGAAAACATGATGAGGAACATCTGCATTCTCGTACCCCTACTGCTCCTCCTTCCTCCTGTGAAGCTTACAGACCTGAGAGCTCTGACCTTTATATATTACAATATAGAGAAGTCCTGGGCAGATGCACAGGCCTTCTGCAGGGAGAACCACACTGACCTCATCACTATCAGAAACGCAACAGAGAATTTGGCCTCTATCCACGGCTGGCTCGGTTTGTACCGAGACGATTCAACCTCAGAATGGAAATGGTCCAGAGGAGATGAGAGGGCCAACTTCACCACGTGGAGAGACGGTAAGTCACAAAAACTCTGTGTAAAGTGAGCCACACCCTGTATCTAGGTAACCATAAATAAAAAAGTCTTCTTCACATTACTCACTTCATGTTGGACTGATCATGAAGATCATAAAATGTTAATATTTTGCCACTTGGTTAATGTGTGGTTTACTTTTTACAAGATGAACAACATGCTAAAATAATGTTTTGCAGACATTATATATGTATATATTTTTTCTTCAGAAAATCAGGCTTATGTCCACTGTTGTCTACAATTTCTAAAAATTCCATTCATACAAATTACAGCTAGTTTGCATGAGCAAATATGTTGAAAAACATTCATGTCTAATTTGTATTTTTTTTTACCATGACCAGCACAAAAAAAGCCCATTCTGGCTGACCACATCTGCACAGTGTTCACTCATAACATATTTCATAAAAAGTCAATGCTGAGTTCCATCTTGTCATAGGCTCAAACAAACCACAACGCTCTACAACATGTTCTCACTTCCAGTTCTCACGTGCAGAGTTCCAAATTATTTTGCAAAATGGAAGAAAAGGATTGATAACAGATTTTTTTTTTTTTTTTTGCAGTTTAATGTTTAATCAAAAGCATCACTACAGATCAAGTTCCATATTAACATAGGAGCTCTTCTTTACTACCACCTTAACAACTCTCCCATCTATTGAACTTGTAAATCTCTGCCTGTATTTCCTTTGAGGATGCCAGAATTGCCTCCCAGAGCTGCTGTTCTGAGGTAAACTGCCACCCACCTGCATAGAGCTTCCTTTTAAGGATGCCCCACAGGTTCTGAATAGGGTCGAGGTCAGGGGATGATTGCGGCCACACCAAGGCCTACTAACTCACTCCCCATGATTCCAGCCCAGAACATCTCTCCGCCTGAGCCCACTGCATTGGTTAAGAATGGCCGAGATACAGCTTTATGCATCAGCAAGCCTCTGGAGGAGGCATCGAGAGGTGGACTCTCTGTGGCTTTTTCACAGTTGCTCTGTTAATATGATGAATTTGCTTTGCAGAAACTTTCCTTAATACACCTTTATCTGAACGAACCCTTCCGTGCTCTGAATCACACACATCTTTTCACATTACAACGGTCTCTCTTACGTTTTCATGAAATTTTTAATACCTTTTGCAAGATACTGCACTAGGGGATAAGGATAAGGACTCAAACTCACCAGTTCAAATCAGGCTACCTTGCAGCACGTCATCCCCCATCTCTTTCTCCTCATTTGTATTCAATCCTCAACTGTCTCTTCAGACAAATAGAAAGATGCGCAGATGAATGTATAAAGACTTCTATTACTTCCTGCAGATGATCCCGACGATGGTGAAAACTGTGCTTTCAAGTCCAAGTCTGAAGAAAAATGGCGCAGCAAAACGTGTGGTGAGCAACGTACCTTCATGTGCTACAATGAGAAGCTGGTTCTGGTGAGGACGAGGAAGACGTGGGAGGGGGCGTTACGGCACTGCAGGGGTCTGAAGGCGGTGGACCCAAGCAAGCCAGCCGACGCCTTCCGAAACCACCAGTACGACCTGGCCACCCTGATCAGTGAAGATGACCACGTCTTTGCACGAGAGAAGGCGCAAGAGACTGACAATGATTCGGTATGGCTGTGTTCTACAGGATACATGTGTTATTTTCCTTCTCTGTGTTTACATCTATCTGCTAAATGTTGGCAGGTGTGGACAGGCCTACGCTTCCTGGCCGGTCAGTGGATGTGGGTCGGTGGAGAAGCAGTGCTTTACGAGAATATGAGGAGATGCCCCAAGGACCACTGTGGCACCCTGGTGAAGAACAGCACCAAACCTTTCGCAACAAGAGACTGTGCGGAACGAAGGAGTTTCCTCTGTTACAAGAAGCCTTAAACGCATCATTCCAGTGAATCTCATGCATCCAAAAACTCCACTTCTTCCACCCTGTTCCATGTTTCGATTCTGTCATTTCTACAATATTTCTTGATTGAACTGTTGAGCAATAGACAAAAGTTTAGATGAGAATAAATGTATACAAACTTAGCTCATTCCCAGAGTCCCAAATGTGTTTGATTTGTAAGAAATGGATAGAATTATAAGGTAGGTCAAAAACCGGTTAGCATAACCGCTAACTGTTGCTCATTGCTGTCTCACGACTTCATTGTCCCCACCACTAACCGTCTTACTATACAGGTTTTATCAATCTACAAGGTGTAACGTTAGAGTTAGAGAATAGTTTGCAACAAATGTCCGCCTGTAACCGACAAGTGAGTAGATGAGTTTCTGTGTTTGGTATAACGATCTTTAATGTCCCTGACAAGTTCTGTAGTCTGATTTAGCCGGTTGAAAGCAACCGCTGTTTTTATGATGCTTTATAATTCAATTGTAGGATATTTAATGATATATTTTATGTCACAGAAGAAAACAAGTAAATATTTTAAGTTTGTGGTAAGCACAACTGAAAGAGAGTTATTGAGTGGGCAGGATCATGTTGCTGCTGCAGATACATGCATGATAGCATGCAAAAAGTTTTAAAACAGCTTTTTAGCGACTGTGTTTACATTTTCCATACTTAAAAAAAAAAAAATCTTTAACACATTGCAAAAGGTATGAATGAAAAAATGACATGCACCATGACTACATAACAAGTATAATATTTCACATTATATATTTGATTTATGCATGTAGTTTTATAAATACTCTGTGGCTAATTTAATAAGTTTGCCAGTAAACATGATGTAAATCTAAATTGATCCTGCAGTGTTCTGGAAATGTTGAACCAACAGTAATTAAATTAAGTAAACCAATTAAAATCTTTTGATGAAAGCTTTGTCAATTTCTTTACAAGTTGAGAACAAAATTATAATGTACAAATGTTCTGTAGATAAAGCATTTATTAGACATTCCACTTATTTAATTTTGCTGTGATGTAATGAAATGTGATGTTATGAATCCAGTGTTATTTATGGATTAAAGTCAATAAAACGACATTTTTCCTTGTCTGGTGTCCCCGACACCAACAATTGCAATTTTTGGGTTTTAAAAAACAAACAAACAGAGGCATATTGTAACCTACCAACATGGCCGCTAGGGGACGCTAGGATGCTTCAGCAAATCATCCATCAGTGGAATGGGACAGTTTTTCCTGCCTTAGAGTTGTTTCTGCTCAGTGGAGATTCCATCACCTGCAGCTTGGAGACTCAGCCCCTCTGTTTGGCCTGCCTTCAGGGAGCAATCAAATCCACTTAGATCCCGACAGAAAACACGAACGTCTAACCACCAAACATTATTCAATGTGTTTTATTTTTTGTGAGTAACAATGTAACACATTTGAGCCCTCCTTCTTGGCAATAAAAAAAAAAAAAAACAGATTATTGTAATGGTAATAATGGTTATGCAGGATAACAAATGAATCACAAATGAGCCAAATCCCAAATATGAACTAATATCAATAAATAGCTCTTATCTGTCACTTGAGACAACAGACCGCTAATCAATTTTTGCATTTTTGTTTTTATTTTGTGTCTCTGGATCTCTTTATACAGAGGTTCTGATACTCATAAGCCAACTATTTTCCTTTCCACTCTCAATGGTGGGGGCACCTGAGATGTCATGTGGGCTTGGCTACTCTCTGGCCCTGCCTATGCCTGAGTGTGTGGGACGGATTGATATCTGAGCTTTTTCCCACAAATCTGTGCATGTACGTGCATTTCTTCCACATCTGACCAACAATGCAGTTAGTTATGGTCACATTTTTGAGTAAATCTCATTGAGATGGATGTTTTTGTCCTGAGAATTAACTAATTAAACACAAAATTAAGAAAAGACAATGTATTCACTCAAAACAATATATTTTAAGTTAATCAAAACTGCCACAAATATTTTTGGAAATAGACTGTAAGCTAGCATATGTGACATCTTAACATAGGCAGTGTGGTGGATTGTACAAGGTTATTCTCACTTGTCAAATGAGAAATAAGCTCATTTACCATGGGAGATTTCCATCTGAATGTTTAATTCATGGTGTTCAACCTGGGTTTTATCATACACTCTTTTGATAACATGTGCAATGCTGTACTGTTGCAATTAAATCTCGATTTAGAGCACAGATTGGATTGGGAACATCGATGTTAAGCGCTCTTTTGAAATGCATAAAACTTGCAGAGGGAAGAGTAAA
The DNA here is from genome assembly GCF_904848185.1 of Acanthopagrus latus. Classification (NCBI taxonomy): domain Eukaryota; kingdom Metazoa; phylum Chordata; class Actinopteri; order Spariformes; family Sparidae; genus Acanthopagrus; species Acanthopagrus latus. The sequence goes on along the minus strand of NC_051061.1, from coordinate 3,379,199 downwards.
ATCTATTTGATCACGGAAAAGGAAATCCGACATAACACCAAGTGTGACCGCCCCTTCGCCTCGTTTGGTCTGGATGCATAATAAAGCTCGGAACACAGAGTTAAGAGTTAAAACTCGACCGTTTGCGGAAAAACCACAATACTGAAAGTAGACTTCTGTGTGTGTGTGATTACTGCAACATAGAATTACATGAGGCTGGTCTGCTGTTGGATGGGTTTATATGACTGAGGTCAACAGAACATCCAGTTAAAACACTGTTGAAGCTTTAGCCAAGTGACCTGATTGGTCAGAGTCTGGCCCACGCACCGCTGAGAGCTCCCATAATGCACAGCACTCCCTTTCTGTGGTGACTAGGCTACTAGTTTGCCAAGTCTGCTGCTTTCTGCTTCACGACTGGAGAAAACAGTACACGTGTATGACCTGCGGGTGAGCGCAATGATCCACTAGAGGGAGCTTTACATTGTGAGAGACCCAGCTGCTGAATCCAGTCTCAAAGAAACGCCCATTCAGAGAAAGGCTTATATTACTTCAACAACTACACTCAGACAATGGAAACCACAGGTGTGAAACAGCGTTTGAGTTTGTCTGTAGAGCACAGAAAATCTCAAACTGGTCATAGAAGAAATATCTTTATAAGAAACACTGACTCACATTAAAAAGAAAGAAAATAAGAAATAAAGGCACAGAAATTACAACATTTAAAACGAAACAGGAAAAAAATAAAATAAAAATCTCCAGTAAAAGTGTGCTTCTGTTCTGTTTGCCCCACAAATATGGATGGATAGTGACTACATGAAGCTGCAGATGGGAACAGGAGGCAAAAACCAGTTCCAGATGATCTCGCACGGGGAGTGTCCTATCCTGCAAACAGGACAGTTATACCAAAGGAGATCAGTTTGTCATGTATAATGCAAAGTTTAAGGATGCGGAATCATATTGGTACATATGGGATACAAGCATTTCACGTGTTGCACAACTAAGCCACATAATCATAAAAAACTGAGTGAATCCCTGTTTCCATTAATGGATATGATAGATCCCCAACGGACTTTCTAAGCAAGGTGTGGGGTTAAATAGCTAACAAGCGTTTCCTCTATTTATACAATGATATGGAAACAACATTTTTCCTTCTGCTACCTCTGTGTTAGCCTTTTCAAAACTTACTCTCCACACACACAGTCGCATTGGTACAAAGCAAACGAGCTAGCAGCTCTCAACTTTTCTTTTGCAGCAATTAAGTCATTTAAGTGCCAGGGCCTGCATGTGCATATGCAAAAGCAAAATGACTCCCGACACTGTTTTGCAGGGGCACTGTCGCAGACACTTTGAGTTGTCCAAGCAGGAAAAGCACAGGTGTGACCAGTGATGTTAACGAGGGCTTCATTCAAATCAAATCACAATCACACTGCCTCAGTCCTCGATTTGACTGAGGAAAAACTTGCCATGTTGAAAAAAGAAATAACCTTTTAACAGAGAAAAAAAAAGATGGCAGAAACCTCAGGAAGTGCTACTGAGGAGGGATCCCTCTCCCAGGACGGACAGGCATGCAACAGATGTCACATGATCAGAACAGAACGACAAAAGTTACAATTTATAACATATATAAAGTGTGTGGACTCAGAAGACGACTGATTGCTCTATTACCTGTCCCAGTAAGCTATGCCACAGTGAGTGGGCATGCACAGTACCAGAGCCCTAGAACTAGCTCACCTCAATGAAATTCAGCTATCATTGATATCATAAATTCCACCAGTGCGTTTCCTGCTTTGATGAGTGTAAACAGTGCTGTCACAAAGTGCTGCACAGATCAGACAGGCTTCTTAACGGTTTGTCTAACAGCTCTGTTTTGGACTAAGTGGGCTTTGTGTGTGCTTATTTAACAGAGTAATATAAAACGCGGGTTGCACCGATGATGATAAGAGTAGCACGTGGATCAGTCATGACTGGTACCACCTTAGCTAGTTCTTTTCCTTTCAAAGAAGCACTCACACCTCTTTCTTTTTCATATATAATGTCCTCATTGAAGACAACCTGCTGTGTATCAGGACGTCCTGCATGAAGGTGTGCATGTGTGTAATCGTATCCCCGAGACGAGCATGCCTGTGCAGGCCTGTCCCCGTGTGTTTGTATACGTAGAGGTCAGACCAGTGTAACTCAATGGGCCCACAGGTGTGTGTGTGTGTGTGTGTGTGTGTGTGTGTGGTTTTTAAAGCTTGGGTGGTCGGTCTGTCTTCAAGGCAAATTTGAATTAACAGAAAATGTTGTAGAGTGCTGTGGCATTTTAACTTGCTTGCAAATTGAATGAAGCCAGGCGAGAGGCTGAGACTCCAACGGGAAGAAAATGAGCCAGAGAAACAGAGGAAGCGACAGAGGGGAAAACTATTAGAAGAAGTGGGCTGGAACTTGAGGTATGTTGGAGGCAGGCACAGACAGGCTGACTGAGAAAGGCAGAGAGACATTGAGGAACCGAGAGAGAGAGAGAGAGAGAGAGAGAGAGAGAGAGAGAGAGAGAGAGAGAGATGCTCAGAGAAGAAACAGAAGCAGCAGTTCTAATCTAGAGGTGTGCTGCATTTAAATAAAAATCAGGTCAGTATCAAAAAAACATTTTATTTAAATTCTATTCTATTCTGTCACGTCAGCTACATTTTCTTAATGGGAGTTATTTCTCTTTATCCCCAGGTCTTCTGTATGAAGCATCAGTATCTCAAGCTAACTTAAGAAGCAAAATGTCCACTTGACAGCCGAGCTAGCTGCTACTGAACCTGCCGGTGACGGAAAACAACAAAACATGCTGATTGTCGCACAGTGAGTAGGCATGTCGAGATGAAATGCCTCACAATGGATATAGAATGCTGGAACAGTTTAAAGTTACACAAGAAACAAGTTTAAATGTGACATTAAAAGAGTAAAATGTCTGATTAACTTCTTCTGAGTGAACAGCTGGTGACTATTCCGGGCCCATTCTAATAGGGCCTGTTTGTTACAGCCATTAGACTCAGACACAGACACAACAGTGGGAAAGTCTGAGGAGCTCAGCATTGATCTGAATGAGTGTGTTATTGATTTGACCAAGTCAGGAAAGTCGCTTGGAGTCATTTCAAAGCAGTTCCAGGTCCCAAATCAACAGTTTTTTTTTAGTATAAAGTTCATGGCCCAGTTGTGTCAGTGCCGCGATCAGGAAGAGAACGCAAGCTATCAACTGCTGCTGAGAGAAAACTGGTCAGGACGGTCAAGAGTCAACAAAAAACACCAAAAAGCAAGTCTGCAATGAATTAGAGGCTGCTGGAAGACAGGTGCCAGTGTCAAGCTTGCTTTGCATCGCCATGCGCTAAGAGGCTGCCGCACAAATAAGAAGCCCCTTGCTCCGCAAAGGTTTGAGCACCTTAAACCTCAACTGTAGTTTGCTGCTGATCACATGGACAAAGGAAAACATTGTGGAGGAAAACTCCGTGGTCAGATGAGACAAAATCTAAGTTGTCTGGCCACACTCAGCAGCAACATGTTAGGAAGAGAAAAGGCAACACACTTTGTTGAACTTCACTGATTGTGTCAAGAGGAGCGGTTAAAAATTCAGCCGGACGACGACCTCCTTTTCCTGCAAAAAGTTAACTTGATCAGTTAATCTAAATTGTCCGTAGGTGTGATAGCAATCTTCCAGTACTCAAAGCACTTCACAGTACTTCCAACATTCACACATTCATACACTGATGTTGGAGGCTGCCATGCAAGGTGCCAACTGCTCATCAGGAGTAATTTGGGGTTCAGTATCTTGCTCACGGACACTCATGCTGCTCAGCTCAGCCCAGGGGAGCTTGGAATTGAACCAGCGACCTTCCGAAAAATACTAACTACACATTTCTGCATCTGGATAAGTGATAGCAAAGCACTTTGTTGCTAGTATTTGCTTTTAACAATAAATAAATACTTGTGAATGCAGGACTTATCAGACAGTATTCACAGTGTGGCGTGGCAACCTTTCCTTCAGGATCTGAATGCCTCCATCACTGATTCGGGCACATTGTAGGAATGTTGACTCAATCCTTCTAGACCGATGATCAGTTAGTGACTGATTGTACAGTTTGTTTGTTTCCTTTATAATCTAATCGTTCCCCCACCAAGCTACTTCACACTGTCTGTTACTGTTTCCCATGTGTTCATTTGGTTATAACTGTTGTCTTGAATGCAACAGTCATGCAGTCAGTCGTGTCCCACGTGTGTCTTCATCTTGGATTTGGGGAAAGGGAACACATTTTTACAGTGTGAGAAAAAGGGAAAAAGTCTACGGTGATTCATTTAGCATGACACACACACATACACACACACACACACACACACACACACACACACACACACACACGCACACACGCACACACACGCACACACACGTGCATGCTGATACCTTGCAGGTAAACTTTTTTTTTTTGCTGCCTTACCACATAAAAACACACTCGGTCAAATAAAGTACACACCAAAAGAAAAACATTAAAAGCTTTCGAAGCCATTTGGCGGTCTCTCTCCATCCCACATTCCAGGGGAGTTCTCTAGCTTGGGGTGAAAAGACACACCCTGTACGAAAGGAGGACGGGGGAGGGAGGGAGGGATGGAGGGAGGAGGTGCACATGCTCAGTCTTCTGCTCAAACACTTCAGTTTGGCTGATGACTGAATCGCTTTCCTCATGTGAACTGAAGAGGAGGAGCGAGGGACGTGAAATTTGCGCTTTGTCTTTTTGTCTGTTCCCCTTTTGAAATCAGCTGTTTTTAATCCGTCTCTACAACACAACACGTACTGTGACAAGTCATCAGTACACCATCTGCTCCCCTCCTTAGATTCGCCATTTTTATCTTTGGTAATGGTGGAAATACATAAACCTTTAAGGATAAATCTTTATCTACTGTTACCTTTGGGGTTCAGTGCCTTGCTCAAGGTCACGTCAAGAGCAAGGAACAACTAAGCATTTAATTATTGCTCCACCTGCTGTACTACTTCAGCTACAGCAACAGCTGGATTTTGTGGCTGACAAATATAGATTACTATATATTGAGGTAATGCTGTAGCAGTACAACAAATCTAATGTTTAAAAAAATTACACTAATTTTCAGGCCCATAACTTTATTTTCGGTTACATCTAGAGTAGGTTTACAAGCTTTAATGCTCAGTTTTCTCATACTGTCCGTTGCTGCAGCACTGTTTTCCTCATTTGTCTGAAATGCTCTGTTTTAACTCCTGTCACTTTAAGGCCCTCCTCCTGATTACCCAGTCTGCTCTGATTGGCCGGTTAATACACAGCTGAACAAGCACTGATATGGGGGGGAAAAAAAGCAGATCTCACTTCCAGCATCTGTAATGAGCCCAATATGAACTACCTGGCCAGCACCAAACAGCTAACAATAGCTTGCGACTAATGTCCTTATGGCAGATAAATAATCACATGTTTCCCCCAGGAGTGGGTTGAGACTAAAAAAAACTGAAAAAGAGATAAAAGAGCCTTAAGAGCTCCACCCAAGCTTGAGGGAAACGTGATTTCTTAGTTGCTAAACGCTGCACCGTGCTCATCAATGACTCTGTAACGTTATTTGTTAGCTGTCTGGTGCTGAACAGGTGGTGTAAACTGGGTCTCTAATTAGAACCTAATCCTGGTGAGAAGCGGGCTGGAGACAGGAGGAAGTGACCAGTTAGAAGCAGAAAGGATAGACAGGTTCACAGGTTGTTCAGATAAGATACACAGATTGTCATGAATAAAAGAAATTCACAGTGATGGTAAAACTTAGCAATAGAAAAATTTACACCCTAAATGTAGTATTGTCAGCAGTGCTGGAAAGGTTTAATAGCAGTGTAGCTTTTAAAGAGATGCTTTGTAGTTTTGGAGAAGAAATTCAATGTAAGAAGTTAATATAACAATAACAATAGGTAATAATATATATATATATATATATATATATATATATATATATATATATATATATATATATATATATATATATATATATATATATATATAGTACCAGTCAAAAGTTCTTACACACGTTCACACACGTTCTTATTCAAGGGTTTTTCTGATTCTGATTCTTTATTCTGTATTGTTTTCTACATTGTGGATTAATACTGAAGACTAGCAAACTAGGAAAAAACACATATACATATATAAGAACACACATAATATATATAATTATCATTATTTTTTTTCAAAACTGAATAAACAAGCTGTTCTAAGAGGGAAAATAAAGTCCTCAGATTTCTGTTTGAAACTCCAAAGGTGGCAGGGTCCGCCAAATATACAAACAAAGTAAAACAGTGTGAAACTGTGTTGTCCTTTCAGTTTATTTGTTTAATCAGTCATTAAAGCAAAGTTTGTTTGTCTAGTATGTCCCGGCTTAAAAATCAGTCATTGAACACTTTTCTCTTCTGAATAAAATTTGTTTCCCTAAACTACGTAGTGCACCTTTAAGGGAACACTCAGCAAGGAGGTTCTCAAACCAAAACCAGCCTGTGTTCCTCTTTCCCTGGTATGACCTGATGGTGAATCTTATTTTTCCATCCTGAGGAGACGGGGGAGGAGGTGGAGTGTGTGTGTGTGTGTGTGTGTGTGTGTGTGTGTGTGTGTGTGTGTGTGTGTGTGTGTGTGTGTGCATACTTGTGTCACTGACAGAGCAAAGAAAGGGAAAAGAGAACAATCCGAGAGATATATTTTTTCTACCCGTGAGTGTTCGTCAGTGACTCACATCGTCATCCACAGACGGCCAATCAGAGATGACCTCCCCTGCCTTTTGGCCCATCCCACTTCTCCCAAATCCACACATATACACACAGATCGGGCCTGCTGATGTTGCCTGCTGATCCACATCAAAAGCAAAAAAAAAAAAGTCTAAGTCAGAGCTCACCCTTCCAGTCGTAGGCCCCACCCACTCTGCATTCAATGCTGAGAGACTGTCCAGACTGCCCCCAAAACACACACACACACACACACACACACACACACACAGGCACCACTTAGCTTGTGAACCCGCTCTCTCTTCCACACACACATATTTTAACATAAACTACCCTGCTGAGTCCTGTGTTGGTCCAATAAACACACGGCCTTCCTTGGAGATGGTGGGGGTGAGGTATGACGGGTTAGTTTTTGTCGAGCGGCAAAGCAAACTGTGCTTGAAGCCTTATTACAGTCTGACACAGTAGAGACTGCGGTAGTTTCCACTGAACACATGAGCAACAAATGCATTGTCGAGCCAGAGCAGCAGAGCTGTATTAAACTGTAAATCAAAAGGTACATCCTGCAAGTCATTCAATTTAAAAGCACCATTTACAGTAGGTTAGCATGCATGTCTGTCAAAGTCGATGCAACATTTACTAAGTCTATAATTCATTTATGTTTTTTAGGGGCGTTCAAATATGGACCCAGCTTGTGTCACCCATTGTGGACTACTATCTTAAAGCCTCGAGTTTGGCATTTTCACCACCGCCACCTTGTTTTTTTGAAGCCAGAATTGACGGTGTTAAAGGTCGCGTTATCAGCTTAATGTAACATTTGGTAGCAATTTACAGGTATCAGTAACTTTTATTGGACACATGTGAGCGGACTGTAATGTGATGTGAAGAAATGAGACACTCTTCGGTTGGCTATACATGCCTGGAGACAATTTGTAGACAAGCTGTTCAACGCTGTTGGATTCTTTTGTGAAGGACTCAGATCGGATTTTCTGAACGGTCCAAAGAATGTGACTCGATGCAAGTTAGCTCCTCAGAAACAAAGCATTGAGGAGCAGTGGCTGATGTTAATTTAGAAACAGATATGCGGAACTGCATATCTTACATTTTGCAAGTATTTTTTTGTAGTACTGACATATTTGAAAATGGGAAAAGCCTTTTACATTGCTAAACTTAGCATTGCTAAACTTAGCAATGTAAAAGTCACATTATTATTATGATCTCACCAGTAAAAATGGAAATGAACACATCACCACCAGTGCACCCATTTTGAGAACCATTGCCCTCTTCACTTGTTACCCAATGTGTAAATGGACATAAAAAGGAATACAAGTATGGACATAAGCTAAGCTAATTCAGTCAATAACTGGAATTATGGTTGTGTGTCATGAATAACTCGTCGTGACAATACCATCAATGAGGAAGTTAAATGGCCAATTTATTGTACATCGTATAACTGTTGCATTGTTGTACAAAAATGCAAAATGATCTCATTAATATCAGAGTTATCATACATCCGGCATGCTGAATCTAGTGAGTATGAACAGGACGGTGTATGTGGGATTAAGTAAAAATAGACTACAGCCTGTTTGTCGTAACAAAGACCATGTTTCCCAGAGAAACAGTGATGTGTGTGCTTTTAACAGCTCTTGGACAAGAATGGAGCTCTGTGGCACAGAGGGAAAATGTGTACAGTGCACTGATACTGGTAACTTTACTATGAGGCCCAGATAAATTAATGATTTGATTTCAACAAAAAACAAAGACGGAGATGAACCTGGTGGTACTGTGATGCATGTTAAAGATGATGGTGATCTGACTCACTTGTGGTGTGTGGATGTTGACCGCTAGAACAATGTGACACACGAAGTTAACACACAGCGTCGTGGAGGCTTTTTGCTCTGCCTCCTTTTGCCTTCCGTCTGGAAACAGGGTGCCTCCTTCCTTTTCTTTAACCCCGCCTTCATCTTAAAAACCACACCCCCTGTCTGCTCCACAGCTCTACCCACAGCCGCCCCTCCCTCCCTCTCTCCCCCGACACCCCAAATCTGTAGTGTTTTCCCACATATATTGATCGCTCACGTAAATCAAGTAATCCAGCGTGTTGTTTAGTCCTGTTCTGCCACTATTTACCTGGTCTACCAGTAACACCAGCGTCAGTACCAGAAGAGAAGCTGCTCAGAGGAGCTGCAGGGATCCAGGGTCTGTGTGTGTGACTGGGAGTTCTGGTTGTGGAAGTGCAGGTAAATAAAGTGACCACCAGTGGGCGCTATGATGATTTAGTCTGTCAAAGTAGAGCTGCGGAGATCTCCAGTACACCATTATTACTTAAAACAGTCATGGACACACATGTAACAGCTTACAATAAACAGACAGTTTTAACATGGGCATATGATTGAACCAAAGTTTGTATGATACTGTGTGTTTGGGTAGATCAGCCAAAGGACATATTAAAGGCTTAGCAACCGACAGCTGACTACTGTTGATTTTCTGCAGAGTTGGAGGGTGGATTTTGGATTTTAGGTCAGTGCAGCCAGAAGAGCAACAATGACATTGGACGTTAGTTTTGCATGGAAGAAGAAGATGTATTCACAGTTCCAGACTGGTTCCAGACCTCTGAATCACTTCCCACGTCTTGGAGGTTTTTTTTTTTTTTTTCCGCGACTCAAATAGGTCTTTTGCCGTGCTTACTGTCAGGAGTTAAACATCCACTCAGAGCTTTGTAGGCAGGACAGAGAATGAGGACGTCATCTTCCTGTGCCAGAGCATCAAGTGTGGATGAAACCAAAGCAGCTGCACAGATTGTTGGAAGTTGACGTTCAGCAATAGCAACTTTAAACCTCTCTGATAAAGTAAGATAACCGTTGTGTACAAAACTTTACATCCATTTGTTAAGCAAATGGACATCATGGCAGTCTTGAGGTCCAGTGATTTCTACGGCTCTCATGTTTCTGTGATGGAATGAGTGGAACACATACTACTTGGTCACAAAATTACGTTTGGTTCAGTAATGAATTTATTATAGGTCTTCTGAAAATGTGACAAACTCTGCTGGATCAAAAATATACATAGCCTGAACAACTGAGTGAGTCACGAAAGTCGCTTGGAGCCATTTCAAATCAGTTACAGGACCCAAGACAAACTGTACAAACACCACACCAAACACAAACTATCACCTGCTGCTGAGAGAACACTGGTCAGGACGGTCAAGAGTCAACAGAAAAAACACCAAAAAGCAAGTCTGCAATGAATTAGAAGCTGCTGGAGGGCAGGTGTCCGTGTCCACAGTCAAGTGTGTCTTGCAACGTCACGGGGAGAGCTGCAGTGTGTGAGAGAAGCTCTCGCTACAGACACGGCACCTTAAAACTCGACTGAAGTTTGCTGCTGAGAAAAACATTCTGGAGGAAAACTCTGTGGTCAGATAAAACAAATACTGAGCTGTTTGGCCACAATGAGCAGCAATATTTTTGGAAGAGAGAAGGTGAGGCCTTTAACCCCAAGAACACCAGACCTACTGTCAAGCATGGTGCTGGTAGTAGTGTGCTGTAGGGCTGTTTTGCTGCCAGCGGATCTGCTGCTCTAAAGAAAGCAAATGGAACAATGAAGAAGGAGGATTATCACTGAAATTCTTCAGGAAAACCCAAAATCATCAGAGAAAGATTGGGTCTTGGGTGTAATCGGGTGTTCCAACAGGACAACGATCCCAAACACACATCAAAAGTCATACAGAAATGGCTAAATCTGACAAGAATTGAGGTTTTCGAACGGCCTCCTAAAGTCCTGACTTCTAATCATGACTGTAAATGGAAGTTTTCAGTCTGATTATCAAACTAGTACAGACCTGTACAAGGAAATACCCATCAAGGACAATGCAAAGGAGAGGTCATTTTTACAGTGGCCCCTGTGGTGATAACTGGTCTTGAGGTTAGCAAGTTGATATGTCTGGGCTTAAAAGTGTTTTCAGTTTCTCACAAAATTAAGAAAAAAAAATGCAACATGTAACATTTCTGCATTAAAATATGACTATGAACGACTAGATCTTTGTTGTGTATTATGTTGAGTTGTGTACTTAAATTTACTTTAAATGTTTATATCAGTGATAACAATGTGTTTCACCTGGTATCATCACTTTAACTTCTGGAGGAGAGTCAGACAGCGAGGAAGGAGGTCAGAGAACATGACTGAAAGCGACATCCATAAACATGTTATCGAGTCATCGAGGTAGATTTTCACGACTAATGGTGGGGGGTTAACAATTAAGACAACAACTCCCCGTGATCCTATGCTCTTAACATCCTTTTTTTAAAATTTTATTTGGACAACTCTCATCGTCAGCAGGAATTACATACTGTTTGTTTTAAAATGTAGATTGATTCCACTCTTATGACTGCTGGCTGCTGTAAATATGAAGCTATCGCCAACAGCTGGTTAGTTTAGCTTAGAAACAGATCACACTGATACAGGTTTTTGTAGACATCAAACAAACCCAATATCATATTTGGTCATATTTAGCGAACTTCAGAGGCACGTGTAGATGTATTTTGTCAGCGCTGGACAAAGCCAGGCTGTTTTCACCTTTTTCAGTCTTTGTGCCAAGCTAACTGACTGCTAACAGTAGTGTCATATGTGTGGGAAAACACGAGCCAAGACTAGGAGTCGAAAACATTTGGCTAAACTTCAATCAGTGTAAAAATTGCATACACCACCCTCACCTCCACACCACCCTGCCCAATTTTTGAAAATGAATGTCAATCGAAAAATAAAGAAATACATATAATAAATAATAATCTATATTCAAATAATAATAAGTATTCAAATAAGAAACTCCTCCCAAAAGCAGAGAAAAAACCAGATCGGAAAATATTAAAGGGAGGTAAAGTACATGTCAAAGATGATGACAGTGTCATAAAAAAGTTCCATTATCCACCACTTATTGTGACCACGTGCTATTTCTGTGCTAATTCTCTAATAATTAAGAATGAACAGTGAAGATTAGAGAGACGGACACAGATAAACACAGAGAAGGCGACAAAGTGAGAGAAAACCAGGCCACAGAACTGTTATAGCGTAGGCAGTGATGAGTAATACATTGCTGTGTGTGTGTGTGTGTGTGTATGTGTGTGTGTGTGTGTGCTGCTCCTGTGCGGATCTCATCAGCCAACTCAGATCCCAGCAGCTCCAGTGTCTCTGCACCACAGCAGCCAACAGTGTGCAACCTACCTTGGTACCGACCAATCACCACCAGTCAGTTTGGATGAACCCGCACACCTTTCTCAGTTCCACCCACTGATTGGCTGCCAGGTCCCATCTGTCATCTGCTGCAGCTCGAAGGCTTTTCCCCCTAAAGTGGCAAACTTTCTCATCTTCTCATCTCACTTTTGGGTTAGTGTTACTTAAAACTGGCTTTCAACAGTAGGATCGTCAGTATTTGATGGCTGATGCCTGAATTTTCTCAAAGTCAGCTCAACCAGCAGTGTCTCTCTCTCTCTCTCTCTCTCTCTCTCTCTCTCTCTGCACGAATGATTATCCAGTCAAATCATCCAAACAGGATGGAATTTCCATAAATAGGTTTAAATTCGTGTCTTCTATCTATGTAATTGAAGATCACGCTGCGGATCAAAAACTATACCACCTTGCAAACGTCTCGTCGGAAGATATAAATGTAGACAGTGCTGTCGAAAGTTTTGTCCTGCCAAAATCCTGCTAAAATCCTGTAGCCCACTCTGCTCTTCATATTCACATCAAAGCCATCAGGAATCACCTAAAGTCCAAGAAGATCAGGTCTCTGTTTACCTGCCAATAGTCCAGTTGGGTACTCCTGATTGTGACCTCTGACCCCCACACTTAAGTCCACAGCTGCATTGCCCCTATTAATATATTACTTTTAGTTCAGCACAGCAACGCCATTTTTACACCACACATCAAAATGATGAAATGATGCCCCTCACGTGATTTCTCAAAGCTCAACTTTAATCACTGTGAAGCTGAGTGTCCTCTGCAGGCCTAGGTTTTTGACTCTCCGGCAGAGGCAGGGAGCAACAGCTTCCTGATCGGTGGGGCACCACCATTAACAAGGCAGAAAGAAGCAGCTATAAACGAGCCATTTTGTAGCGTAAGGCCCCACAAATCCCATTTAAAACACCACCATAAAACTTCAAAACGTGCAGGTCTCCACGTCTTCGCCCCTGTGTGGAGATGCAGCCTCTTTATCGAGAACCCCCCTGCTAACGTGGCTAAGTGCTAACAGAAAACAGCAGTGGGTTTGGAGGTGTGTGTGTGTTTGAGTGGGGGGAGAGTTGTTAATAGGCTTTGAGAACAGCTAATATGGAAAGAAGGACTGTTTAAGAATTGCTGAGAGGGAGAGAACGAGGGACATGAAAAGAGGAGAAGAAAGGAGAGGAAGAGGTGACCTGTGGCCCCCCTGATGTCGTACTGGAACCGCCAGAGGGGGGGCATCTTAAAACCACTCCATAAAGAAATTTAGGAGTTTAGGGGGGTGCCAGCGTGGCAGCCAGGTAGCTGCTGATCTTTCAGCTGTGTGTGTGTGTGTTTGTGTGTGTGTGTTTGTCAAGTTACTACTGAGTTGCATACAAACAGGCTGTCTTCTGGCCTTGTGTAAAGGGCTGATATTGGCGTTTGTCTTCAAGACAGGTAAAGCTGCTAACCAACCAAAATATGGAGGAACTGACAGGTCTGTCTGCCAGGTAGTCACTAGTTTTTATGTGCTTTCCTGGTAAGAAAATAGGGTTGTATTAAGCCTGATCCATATCACATGGCCAAACATATCATATGGCCAAACTAGTATGTCGTGTCGTGTTGTCTGAAATACTGTTGAGTTTTCTGAAAAGGTATGTTTTGTGAAATGCCGTTGTACCCTCAGGGCCACTGTACCTCTTACATTACATATACATCTATTTGATCCACTGTTGATGTGAAGAGGAGACGATCCTGCACACTGCTCTCGCTGTGCGTCACAATTTATTTCATGCTACCTAATGTTTTGGACCCCCTGGACCTTCCTGGAGAGTGGCTCTGCCAGAACGAGGTGGTCACATTGATGAAATCCTTAACAGAAGAGAGAAAAATTGTGGATTTTTACCGCGCAGACTTTAGAAACATTAGTATGAAGACGTCATGATGGTGAGAACGGGCAGTGTGAGGAATCATCATTTTGGAAAACTGAGGTTAAACTTTTCAGAGCAACAGCACCTGAGTTGTTGATGAAAAAATACACTTTCTGTTATTAAATGTTGATGTGAAATCAAATTGATCAGAGCAGCTTTGAAGTAACTATGGATGAATATGGGTAATTACACGTTGGGTTATATTTAAGAGATTTGGCTGTTGTTCACTTGGGTTGATAAATGTGAACTCATCACGTTCATTTCAAATATCAGGAAAATTACAGAAATACGTCACATCAACCATCATGAGAATAATCGAAACACTTTGTTGGTAAAACTCAAATTGACTGCAATTGAAATGTAAATAATAATCCCACTGGAAATCCCCTCTGTGCAAGCAACTCCAGTTAGAAAGGCAGTTGCCTACTTTTGTATTCTTATAATAAGTTTGTGTTAATGTCCGAATACCCACGTTTGACCCTTTCTGACTCTTTTGAAAGCTTTCACCACATTCTGTGATCCACATTCTGTAATCTTAAAACATGTTGACTTAACTGGCAAGGAAAATTGTAAAATCATGAAAATAAGCCCCCAGTCACCATGTTGGCTGTCTATTGGCTGTCCAAAGAAAGAAAATCAGGTAAATCAGAAGTGATGAAAGACAAAAAGGAGAAGAACCCAAGAGAAGAGTGGAAACAAATGTTAACAAAGAAGCAGTTAGGAGGATGGAAGGAAGACAGGACAGTTAAATTAAGTGGTTAGAAGCACATTTATTTAATGCTCTCGCTCTCTCTCTCTTGCGCGCTGACTTTACACAAACCCAGTAACCGCCTTCTAAGAGGTTCTGGTCTCTAAGGAAGCAGTAAACACACCAGGTATCCCGACTTGCTTCTAGCTTCTCCCCCTTGATCTTTTAACGTGTAAAAAAAACCTGCTGCCGCCAGCAACACCAGGCGCAAACGAGTGTACTTTAATGACAACAGTAGACGTGACATAAAAGAGAACCTAACTTTCTTACACTGCTGTATGTAATTTGTGACGTTCAGTCAGTCTTAGTATTACTGGGTTTTCTTGTGACATTCTAAGCACAGAACTCTAGTATAAACCTTTAAAATGTGTGTGATGTCCTTTTTTTTTGATGATATGACACTATTTTTGCAATAACCATTCAGTGTATTCATGTTCAGCATTCATCTTTGTATGTATTATTTCATATTCCTAGTGGAGGAGGTCGCCTCCTAGACTAACGCTGTTGGAGCAATATCAAGCCGCTTCAGATGAAAGGAATCCAGCAAAACTGGGTGGATTTTATTGTGACGCAGTGACAGGAGACATTGGTTCAGACTCTTTATCAAAATACAGAGACTTAAAAGTGACATCAGTTTCTACATCGGAGCGAGTAATGGAACAAGGACCAGCGTCCACAGTGAGCTGTGGAGCTACATTCGGCTCCTCAGCAAATTAAACAGCAAACTCCAGTCATCTGTACTGACCTCTAATGTGGAAAACTACCTGTGCAGTCGCAGGTGCAATTAGTTTTGACTGCCTTCTTCATTGAGTGTCTGTTTGGTTGCAATATAAACAGAGACACCAGCTGCTCCTCCGCTGTATTCCTGACAAAAGTGGCCGCTCAGTGAGAGTCTCCTGCGCTCACAGGTGCAGCGCCGCCGGAGCGCCACTCATGACGTGACGCGACACGTCCGGGCGTCATGTCAGTCAGTCAATTATCCCTCTGCTCTGATATTTTTAGTAGGAAAAGTATTCACAGTGGGAAAAAAGAGAACATTATGTCAATAGCTACAGTGCACATCAACTGCTTTGAATTAATGATCAGCCAGCTCATTAAACCTATTTCTAGCAGTAATCCACCATAAAACTGTGAATCTAAAAATTAGCACAATATGGAATAATTTAACCTGGGAATATGCACTATTAAAGCACAATATCAACTGACATGATAAGGGCCTTCGAGTGGGTATTTTTGTTTTATTACCTAATATTATGGCTTGTGTTAATGGGGTTCATAGTGACGAGGCTGCTCATTGTGCCTCCTTGTACTCAGATGGTTTTATTTAAATGTCTTTTCAGCATTCTCCAAAAACATACAATTATGTATTGAGACAGGTTAAAAAAAAAAGTGCAATGAAAATCTTCCAATCATCTCACCTGCCCCGACTTCTTTTGTAACCCAATGAACGGGTCTTGGGCTTGTAGTACATGGCATTTGTCACCTGAAACAATAATAACAACTAGAAAAAGTAATGGGATGTTTGACTTTAACACAAAAACGGCACCATAAACTGTTGAACAAGGCTGTTCTCAGGCTGGATTTTCAGTCATTTGCATTGTTGCAAATGAACATGTCTCTTTAAATGATTCAGGGAGGCAAACTAAAAAAAGGAGCGACAGCACCCAGCACGTTTCATGTGCCACCAGTAACATTTCCGCAAAGATCAAAGCTGCATTGCATCCTGGTCTATCGAGGCTGCTATGCTGAATGTTGGTGTTAACGGTTTGATTCAAGCAGACATTTATGGTATTGGTTGATATAAATCCATAGAACATGTTCAGCTCTCTGTCTCAGTGGAGCTGCTGTGGATATGTGGATATGATGTCATGTAATATATGACTGGTCATTAACCCGCAGGCTGAAGAAATATACACCAGCCTACAAAATGCAGCCAGGAATGAAAAGAACAAAACTGACAGCTGTTCTGAGTGCAGTTATAGTGATTTAGCGAAGTTTTCCTTTAATAGAAGAGCAGCCGTGGTAGTAATGTTAATAGCACCTTGGTGAACGGCTGCTTAAACACACAGAGTGCCTCTTCATGCCTTACTGTGCCACTAAATGAAAAGGTCGGAGGCTTTTAAACGCCTCATCACACCTGCTGCCAAACACAAAGTATGTTAAGAGCAGAGCAGAGGTGGTGTGGAGACGCTGTGAGCTGCATGTTGATGGACACTTCAAGTTTTATTTCTCAATGGAGGTGTGGCAGGACAGCCACGTCGTTTCAGAGGGGAAAAAGATATTCATGGATTTAGTTTCTTCAGCCAAAAAAAAAAGTCAAATATCTACGATCTTTTTTACATTTTCCACAGAGAGAAACATCAGTACTGTTCGGTTGAGATGACTGACAGAAAAGAAAGAAAGAAAGAAAAAAAGAAAGAAAGAAAGAAAGACCAGTGGTCAGTCCACAGACACAAACATTGTACACTGTACACACATATGCAATGGTTAACATCCTCTAAGTCCAAGGACCATTAGTTCCCACACACACACATACACACACACACACACGCACACACACACACACACACACACACACACACAAAGGAGAGTCTCTAATTTAATGTGTATTTATAGCATCCTGAGTGGCCTGGACGCCACGGTGGATGGAAGAAAATGTTGAGGCGTGATTACACACTACTATTCCCGGCCCTCCCTCTCCCTTCCTGTGACTACCACACAAAATCTGTTGGAGCTTTTATTCTGAAAGGTCAAGAAGTATAAAAACATTTAGAAAATGGCAGAAAGAAGGCAACTGGGCGACACAAGGAGTTGTATTAAAAAATAACCTGGCATTACTAGTAGAATTTCACACGTAAGTAACTGTAATTTCTATAGTCATAATACTGTAGTAACTAGAAACATCTACAGTAATCTGTTGCTGTAGACAGAGGGATGGAGGTGCAATAGTAGTCGTACAAAAGATATAAAAGACAATTAATGTGCAAAAAGATACAATGAAAGAAGCTAAGCATTAAAGCTCTTGATTTGATCGCCAAGACGCTTTTCCATAGACAAAATTCAAACTGCAGCCATTGGTGCCAGGCTGCATATCGTATAAATATAGGGAATCTGAACAATCATTATCATTCCCTCTGATTGATCAGCAACTCAAAAGACGATGGCTGGTGAAAATCTAAGGGGCCATATTTCATGGTAAAGCAACACAGATGAAAACCAATTAGCCTCCATTAGATATCAGCTAATGTTAGCATTCAGGCATTAACACATTGTTTGAAACACATTACACAACATAATAAGAACAATGAAAATTAATTGTTGAATATCAACATGTACCTTGGACACACAAAACCAGGAGGTGATACAGACTGGATGATATTAAGCAGTGATGTTAGCTTGAAAGTGGTTGAATGCTAAGATCAACTTATAGTTGATATATGGCCAGATGACCCTCCAATCAATGACACTGATGCATGTAGCTTTTCTTCACAGAGAACAAGGGCTCAAAATTAATTGGAATCAACCAAACATGCTTCTAGACAAAGAGTGTGAAGGGGGGACAACAGCTAGCCTGGCGCCATCCAAAAGTGAGAAAATCTGCCTAGCAACACTTGCAGGAATTACCTTTTCGAAACACCTGGAACTTTGCTTAAACAAGGAGGGAAGAAGGTGTGGTTTCCACCGGTGAAATGACACCTGTTGTACAAAAATGCACAGTGATGATAAATTCTTTCCGCGTGTTAAAATCAGTACAAAAGGGATAGACACATATACACACAAGCACTCAATCACCTGAAGCTACAGTCTTCAGTGTGCTGAATGCCTGTGTGTGTGTGTGTGTGTGTGTGTGTGTGTGTGTGTGTGTGTGTGTGTGTTTGCTGTGCCAATTCTGGGGTTGATATTAAGATGTTGCGTTAAAACCTCTAACTATACAATGCTTTATGCTGTCCGCTTTGTTTTATCCACCCACACTCAAATCTGCTCCAGTGTCCTGGTGGAAAAACAGCAGCAGGTTTTTCAATCAGGCAGCCAGCTGACACGAACACACACACACACACACACACACACACACACACACACACACACACACAAAGTCACACAAGTATTTGTCCCAGCATGGGACAGAAATGGAAAGGTTCAGGTCTAACTGTGTGTGTATTATCACTAACTGCAGGAAATTGGTTTAAAAAACAGGGCAAAAGATTATATCATAATCAGTATATATTGAGATATACTGTTAATGTAACTCATACATTGAGTTAAAGTGTATATAATATATAAGTGGTGGGAATATTAATATTTCTTCATGATGTAAACACAGCAGACAGAGTTTCAATTTGCACAGGAAGTCAGTCGACATAAAGCCAATATGAATGATGGTAATATTGGTCTATGCTAGTAAATAACACCCAACGTTGGAATTAAAAAGCATTTACTGCTAACAAGTGGCTAAAAGAGAGATTGTCAGGGACATTAAACATCACGCCAAATGCTGAGACTCATGTATTCATTAGTACATCTTTACAGGAGGACTATAGTTCCAAACTATTCTCTCAGTTTACGACTTGTAGATAGTTCTGATGATGGCTAAATTGACTTATCAACTGATATTGTCATATTGCAGTGTAAACTGTATACATAAGTTCACCCTTTAGACACCTTTGCATGTAAAAGCAATTACTTATTTTGATGGACTGGCTCCTCTGCGTTGCGGTGACACTCACCAAGTTGACTTGACTATGGTGGTGAAATGATCACAAGAACAAGTTCCCGGCCATAAAGCATTATTTTAGTGGACACAGCTATCAGTGTGTTGTTGAACCAATCGCAACAAAAAACAACATTTACCAACAAAAAGAGCTAAGGAATCTAATGAAATCAACAAAGGTAGAAGGCCGACTTTCCTGGTCAGGAAATGAAACCCTCTAAGGAGCAAGCAGACACCGGCAGGTTACGTATGACGAAAACACATTAGTGCAAGCCTTATGGAATGCACAGAAACTACATCAGTGTGTCTGAAGTTATATTTAGAAAAAAAAAAAAAAAGTCTAACCATGAAAGTTGGTCAGAGTGGTCTTTTCAACCAGACTGAAATCACCCTAAAGAGATGTATGTGACTTCCTGCTGCAACTGATTGGAGTCAGGTTGTCAGAAATCCGGACACACTGTCTTATAGTAACAACAATATATTAATATCTTTCTTTTTTGTGGCTCAAGGATGGTGCGGCTCATCGCCCCTCTTTTGACCCGCCGACTGTGGTCAATTGTTATTCTGGACAAGTGTGTATGGGACTGAGTCAAAATAATTGAATTTCCAATTAAATCTTGGCTTGGGACTTCCCATTGGATTTGATGACGTGTGTGTGTGTGTGTGTGTGTGTATGTGTGTGTGTGTGTGTGTATTTGTGTAAATGTGTTCCAGTTGGACTTCTTGGCGTCTTTCCACCTGTAATATTGCGGATATGCAAATCGCACAGACTGGACAAAAACTGCTGCTGGTGCCTCTACTCATCCTCATCTTCCTCATCCTCACTCTCAAACACACACACACACACACACGCACAGAAACACACACAGCCCGTTTTCCAGTAGGTGAACCTCTAATCATAAGAAAATAACAGGGGTGTCAGGTGTGATAATAGAACTTCACATATTTCTCCCTTCTGCTTCCATAATGTCACATATTACAGACCAAACGGCATCATGGGAAACACCTGCTTCGGAGCGCGCAGGTGGTATGATGACAGAGAGACACAGAGAGAGAGAGAGAGAGAGAGAGAGAGAGAGAGAGAGAGAGAGAGAGAGAGAGGTGGAGATATTTAGACGGGGAGGGGGTCTTTAGGGGATGTGGAGTAACATGTAATTTGAAGTGTTTAACAGGACAGGTGAGGCCTTGTTGAGGAATGCGTCCAAAAGATTATAATTATTTTCGTGAAAAGGAATACAGTTTCCAGCAGATTTACCTGATGGTCATTCATAAGTGCATTCCGCCACTCAGCATCTGATGAAGGCCGGCGGAGGTGTGATACGATTTGTTTCAGTACTGGAGAGCACCTATGACGAGTGTACCTATGAGTGCACATGCAGGGTTGAGCTTTGTCTCTTAACCACTGTCCCTAGAATGGAAAGTTTAAACACGTTAGTTAACTATTATACAGTCACATGCTGGACTGTATGAAATCATGTTCAAATGTCATGCAACAATCGGCCAAACATCTAGCTTAGTAGTGTTAAACTTCTTTGGAGCAAGTCCCACCATCCGCCATCTGACCGGGGTCCCATCTAAATGAATGGAAAGAGAGACTTAACGCCACTTCTATCATTTAAACATTATGTTATTATGTTAGAGGATATGGGATGTGCAAAGCTAAAAAAGTCAAAAGATCAACAACAAGCTCAAGAGCTCAAGTGGTTCAGAAAAGTGTTAACTGAAAATGATGGAATGATAACAGCCCACGTGGCCAGTTATTTTCATATAAGACAACAAGAGATAGAGAGAGGGGGTACAGGATTCTGACTGCAGAGGTTAAGGCACAGTAAACAAAGGCAGAAAGAAGGGAGAGAAAGAAAGAGGAAAGATGTTAAGTCGTGTGGGTGAGAGATTAAGGGGAGCAGGAGGAGAAAGAGAGCGGCCGAGCAGCAGACAAAGTGAATCTGCAGACTGCAGGAACAGAAGACAAAAGGAAAAAGAAACTCATGCCAGAGCGTAAAAGTGAGGGTGAGAGAAAAGAAAAAGGCAGATGAGGGAGTCAAACGTCAGCAAACTCCTCAAACAACTACAGGCTGCTTAATAATCAAACAACAGTGTGGTAATGCTTCTGAATATCACTTGTGTACTTGTACATACTTATCATCAGGACTTTAATGATAGCACTTATGCACTTCCTTGATAAATAGCAGCTACAATCCCCAGATGATGGCTTGAATTTCTTTTTCTATTTTACTCTATCAACTGTGATATGTTGTGGTTTCTTTCTTGTGACAAACGTACTTATTGTAAGTCGCTTTGGACAAAAGCGTCTGCTAAATGCCCTCACTGTAAATGTAAATGTATATCAGGGAACACATATCATGTGGAAGTCTCTCTGCGTATCATTTATATGATAAAATATTGGTTTGCACTCGGGTTTTGCCTTCCACCTCTGACAATGAAATGAATATGAATGCACCACAGAGAGGAAGGTCTAACATACAAACACACACACACATACACACAGTGTTGAGGTGGAGTGTAACTCTTGTTAGGGAGTGGTTAGAGTGTGCGAGAAGCTAGAGAAAAGAGAAGAGGTTAACTCTTCATGTTCCGTCCACACTGACCACATACTTTGAAATTACAGGGCTTCTGATATAAATAGTTTGTGTGTGTGTGTGTGCGCACACACTTATGTATAATGCATCTTACTACCAGTCATTCTTAATCATTTTGATAGTTTTAGTTTGAAAATAAATAATGACGTTTTCACAAGTGCAATTTTAGTCTTTCCATTTCTTGTCTATTGGAAGGTTAGAGGGAAAAGGCCCTGCTTACCTCATTATAACACACACACTACCTATGTCACTCTGCTCTGTGGTACAACAGACTGACTCTAACTGGCTGACTGGCTCACTGTCATCATCCAGAAGCTGGACTCACAGTTCACTGTGTGGGTTCATGTCAGACAGTCAGATTAGGGATTGATTATATGAACAAACATGACTGCCATGAACAGATACACAAACCATTAATGTTAGCTGATGGCAGAGAATTAACAGCTGATGATGTTAGCTATTGTCACTGACACTGATGCACCTGATAGAGACTTTGGAACCTATAATATTAGCTAACACTACTCGCAGAGAAGTGGAATGCTGCATTGTGGTTCAATAAGTCAAATGGCTAAATCAATTTTGAGCAAGAGGTATTTTTTGCAGCAGACAACGGTATGAGATTTCCCATGGCATGGGAGTTGTTGAATAAAACTGCACACTTGTGGTTATTCATTATTGATACATGTAAATATTTATTTTCATATTATTTGTTATTAAAGGTTAATCTTGAATTGCTTAATTAAAAATTAAATTAAAAAAACCCCCACATACTACGTTTACTTCAGTGTTGACTTTGTACATTTCTTTGTCCTGTACTTTACTATTCCCAATCGCTTCTGTTCCATTATTATTATTTTTTTTCCCCTGCTGGCCTAAAACATGGTGGAGAAAAAGAAACGGGAGGGGAGAATGGTGGCAGCACAAAGCCGGAGGAAAGAGAGAGGGAAAGTAGAAAGTTGAAGCAGAAATACAGCGGAGGGAGAGAAGAAACTGAGAAATGGATAGTGTGGGGCGGAGGATGCAAATGGAAAGACTGATGTTCCAGACGAAAAGGAAAAAGAAATGATAGAGAATAAAAAAAGAAAGGAAGGACAGCAGGAGAAAAGTGGAGAAAACAATGGATGAGATTAAAAGAGAGCGTGTGATGTGTGGGTAGAGGGGGAGAGAAGAAGAAGAAGAAGAAGAAGAAGAAGAAGAAGAAGAAGAAGAAGAAGAAGAAGAAGAAGAAGAAGAAGACGAGAGAGGAGTCATTAACGTAACATAAAGTGAGACGTGAACTGGGACATTTGAGGAGCAGAAGAAGACAGAGGGAGGGGGGAAAATCAAAGATGGAGGAACACTGGGAGAGGAGAAAAATGGAGGTAGGAGAAAGACAGAATTAGAGGAGTGGAAACAAAAATAAAGCAAGTGAAAAGCAAGCTGATTATATATGAACTATGATCTGAAATGATAGATCAAAGTGTGATTCTTATTCAAACTGGCAAAGAGAAAGTGTGAACTGCTCGGGTGAAATGCTTCAGGCTCTCCGCAGACAAGAAGGGTCGAAA
This sequence comes from Acanthopagrus latus, assembly GCF_904848185.1. Classification (NCBI taxonomy): domain Eukaryota; kingdom Metazoa; phylum Chordata; class Actinopteri; order Spariformes; family Sparidae; genus Acanthopagrus; species Acanthopagrus latus. The sequence continues at coordinate 3,355,766 of NC_051061.1, read as the reverse complement.
CATCTGGGCTGCGATGTCATAATTGTGGGACGGTGCCGACACGTCACATGGAGGATAGAGCAGGAGAGGGTCGAAACCGCTTTTACTGAGCAGCAAAGTGGACGGCGTCGCAACCTCGTCATCGAAGATAGATCAACTGACCGATTTTGTGTCTGTCCGAAACGCGCGTGAACGTCTTCTGTGGTCAAGGCATACACACACACACACACACACACACACATATAGACTCTGCAGGCAGTGGTCAAAGGCACTGTAAAACATTGACCTCAATGGAAAAGAATGCAAACCCCCCCCCTCCTCTCTCTCTCTCTCCTCCCCTTATGTGTCAGACACACACATATTGGTTGAATTAAACTGCCACGGAGAGAGAGAGAGAGAGAGAGAGAGAGAGAGAGAGAGAGAGAGAGAGAGAGAGAGAAGATTCCCATCCCCACATTTGACCCAGACTCCCTCTGTCATCTCTCATGTTAGTCTCCCTTTCTTCCACAGTTCATTATCATAAACAATCTCTACATGACTTTTCTAAAGGCAGACTTGACCTCGTGCCATACATCCTGTACTGAGTTTGTGTGTGATGGACCTGCTAAATTTGCAACGGCGTGATAATAATCTAGTTTCAGGCAATGTACCTCCTCAAGTTGGATTATTCATGTACCATTCATAAATAAACCCAGAACTTGCCAAGAGAAGTCTGTCGTCGTCGGGATTTGTAATTTTCCAAAAGCTAATCACTGCACTGCTCACGTGTTAAGCTTCAACCAGTCAAACCTCAAACTGACTTATCTGAGGAAATGGACGAAGGAAAGAGGAAATGATAAAATGGGACTCTGTTGACCCGGCACAGTTGGATGGATTTTCAAGGGGGCAGAAAATTACGACTACTTGATGTGCCGGACTGTGAATGTTGCTGTCGTCAAAAAGTATTTTGCCAGTGGGACCACCCCAGTTATGTTACCAATATGTACATCATAGCAGCTCATCCAGATGTTCATATACAAGAGCTTTTGGTGACTATGGGCCCAAGGTGAAGGATTTGCAAACATGGCTTATCTTCAAGATTCTAGAATCTGGGTCAAAGAAAACCCAAACTTTGTTACATCAATTAGAGGCTGGACAGCAAAGTAGCAGCATAGCTTTAGGGATGGCAATGTGGATCTCTCCAGTCTTTACGTCTGCTGACAGCAACCCCAAAAAACAACAAGACTGTTGCAGCATAATAGTGACAGGTGTACTGGACCCCCGTTGTATGCCTGCTGTTTGTTAGGTTCAGGCAAAACAACTACTTGGTTAGGTTTAGGTTAATATTCTGGTCCAGGCTAAAATAACTGTTTCTTATCTGTATTCAGTTACCAATATACCTACAGAATGATACATACTGCCACACTGTTTACATTATAATACATATTATCCAATCTATTGTATTTCTTACCTTTTTATTAAATTCTTTATTTTTTACTATTGTTGTTGTTTATCGTAATATAATTGTAAAATAGCTCCTACCACTCTGTAAGTTTATGGCTGTGTTGAATATCTGTTTTTTTTTACCTGAAGCACCACCATTAGGTCAAAATCAGAATTAGTTATTTATGACCACATACCTGCAAAAATAATGGCATTCCCATCAGCCTCAACCTTGTGCTTAGTTCTAACCATTAAATGTTAGCATGCTAACATGTTAAACCAAAGTTGTGAACATGGTTAACTTTATATATACTCAACAGCAATGTGTCAGGATTGTGAGCATATCTTTTGTCTAATTATCTTGTTGTATAGATTTTATCGTTGTTGTATTACAATTTGAATCTACTTTTTTATACTTGTTTGATATCTATTTGTCAAAGACCAGTGTTTCATTGTTTCTGAAACAATGACAATAAACATCTAGTCTATTCTGTTCTATTCTATTCTATTCTATTCTAACATTTGAACTGAACCTCACGCTGTGCCAAAGTACGTCCTCACAGAGATGCTAGCATAGCATGTAGACTCTAATTGTTGTTTTAAGCTTCGTTGTGGTGGTTTGGGCAGTTGTTGTCCCACTAAGTGCATACTAAGTTTTCTGAAGGATATGTTTGGGGAGAGTTTTTGTCACCTGATGGACAGCTCTCTCAGCCTATCATAGCCGGGCACCGCTGCTGCAGCTTGCTTGTACCGTTTCTGTGTCACACAGTTGCCACCACACCTTAGCCAATTACCAATTCCACTTCTTACAATGTACTGTAGACATGTTGTTATGTTTACATCTATATCTGATTAAGTGTGTTTTTTAACATGTCCACTGTCACATTCTATTTGTTCTCTCTCTCTCTCTCACACACAGACACACACACACACACACACACACACACACACATAAACATACATGGCAACGAAAGAGAATCACAAAGCACATTCTTTCTTTCTGTCTTTCTTTCTTTCTTTCTTCTTATCATGGTTCAGTCAAAAAACGACTATTGATTCATGAGTTAAATGGCCACTGTGTCTAAATAAACAGCAGAGATGATGAATCTGCCTCCTCCTCTTCTTTCTCTCGCTCTGTCTCTCTCTGTGTGGTTGTCTCTCGGCCAGCCTTGGGGTTTGTTTTCAGGCTTTGCAACGTCACCCTGCCACGTCGAGGATGGGCAGTCTGCCTCTTTTGCTCTCTCTCGCTCCGTCTCCTTCTCATACACACTCGTTAGAGGTCAGGAGAGGTAATAAAAAAACGAGCAAGCAGAGATGAGAAGTGTTTCTAAGTGAGGCGGCAAGAGGAGAAGACACGTCTGAAATGAGAAAGCGTGGGGGAAAATGTCCTTTGCACATGAAACATCACAAGGGCTCATAGCAGACCTGTGATCATTATAAACATGAAAGCAAAGCTCACTTTGGAGACTTCAGCTCTAAAAGACAGGAAGGTCAAAGAGGAAGGCAGAGTTAAAGGCAGGGCAGGAGAAAGATAAAACGTAAAGCTGGCAGACACAAACAGGCAGAAAGAAAAGGAAGAGCGCTGGAAATAGACTGAGAGGGGAGTTTATTCTGAGAACTGTATGGGCAGGGCAGCCTGGAAGGCATTGTTTAGGTCCCCATCACTTCACATTAACTCTGCAAACCAGCCTGGAGTTGGAGAACTGCAAGCAGTCTGGAAGCAACATCTGCCAACAAGGAAACCAGTGTAGATAGCCTGCACCTGACTAAAAGATGAGAGCTGCTATAGATGGTGTCTTGTCACACATGATTAAAAGTCTGATACACACAATCTAGTTTAGTCCATTTTAATTCATTAGGTTGAATCAATGATGCAGATATGTGGTGATATATCCAAATGATACATCCTAAGTTTACCCTCAAACCCCCAAAGAAGTTTCAAAAGGTATTTCTTTAAACTGCACAAACTGACTTCAGACTTGACTTGCGACTCCACCCTCAAAAGACTTCAGACTTGACGCGGGCTGGAGCTCCAAGACTCAACTGGTATTTTATGCGATGATTCCTTTTTTAAAAATCTAAATGTATTCATGTATAATTAAAGAATATTATAATGATGCTTCATCAGCATCTCATTTCATCTGGCATATTAAAACGCACCCAGGTTAGTCAGTCACCTCCTAATGTGAAAGATACATTAAACTTTGCATGTATCATCACAGGTAACTAATTCGGATGCTAATGCTGGGAACAGGCAGATTGCGTTTTTATAACTGGCCATACGATGTGACAGACTTGGGTTAATATTTCACCAGGTCCGAGGGATAGAGGGATGTAAGAGGCATGCAAGTGTACCATCAAGGACATCCTAGGCAGAAGGTACTTCTTAATCAGTCATTCATGACCTCGTCATTTCATGCAACCTGCCACCGTCTTTCTCTGACAAGCCCAGCTTCAGAAGATTTTTGTCCGTGGTGGGTGAGAAATATTGTCCAGTAAGTGGGTGTACTGTAGCGAGAAGATTGAGCGAGTTAGCAACTGAGACAAAGAGGCCAAGATAAAATCACAATTTGATGAAGTGTTCGCTGCAAATACGTGTTTATTTAGACGGCTGCCACCGTTTAGACACGTCGTATGGAACAAATCCACAATCTCCTCCTCTCTGGGTCTGGTAGAAGCAGAGTCCAGGCAGTTAGTGTGTCCGACAGCACAACAACTATCCGCCATTGTGGCAAAACGAAACTGGTTCCAAACAAAATGTATCACTTGTTTGCTATGCTTGTGGGAAGCGGGGAACTATCTCTTGTAGGCGTTCTCCTGGTACCGTGACGTGCAAACTGTGAATAACTCAAGTCTCCGCAGCAGAGAAGGGACTTCTGGGTATTGTAGTCAGGGATACTTTTTTTTGCTTTTGCTTTCAGTGTGTTGCGAAGGAGATGATGATGCTCGGCGTTACAGTGGATGGGAGGATCCACTGCTTGACTTAACTGTGTGTTTTCACAGGCTGCTGGGGTCACTGACCTCTTAGCCAATGAAGCGCAGTGTTCGTCAATGATGGAGAAAACACATGTGGGACCAACAGGAGGCAGGATTAACGTTCCGTGGCTCCATACGGGCAGACATACGGAATGCCATCTCACACTCCTAGCCCAAATCCATTTGGAATAACCCTTTTTTTTGTTTCAGGCTCAGTAAGTAGGTAGGGTTAAAAAGAACAAAAAGCAGTAATGCAGTCAAGCAAAGCCCCCCCCCCCCCCCCCAACACCTCAAGGGTGATAAAATTAATGCCTAAAAATGAATGGAGGCATCCTGAGCCTGGAGCTGAAGCAGCTGCTAAAGCTTTTACCGTGTCAACTGCTCCACCCCCACCAGCTTTACCACCCGGCCTCTGACCTCTACCAGGGGATGAGCAGCGACGTCTCTCAGAGTGACCTCTGCTCTCATGTGGAAGTTTGCAGACACGCATATACACACACTACATGTCCAGTCATCAGCCACTTTGTCCATGGCATGGTTCTAACAGTGGCAGCACAGGGCTGAATGTTTCCAGATAAAAAACGATTAAGTGAACAAAGCAAAGGCTGTTGTGTTGCACCGCGCTGAACTGCACTGCTAAAGACCCTAAGATACGATCATGATGCACAGAAAACACTCAGGGATAGAGGAGGAAATGATCTGAGATCAGTGTTTCCTTCACAGTACATTCATGTACAACCCAGACCTGCATCCACATCACGTGACCATCAACTTTCTGCCTGCGAGAACAAAAAAATCACCATATAATCACCATAAATGCTGCCAGACGGTTTGACTGTCATCTCACAGGTGACTGATCAGATAAATGTGGGTGTGTGTTGGTCTTATCTCCTGATCACTGTTTGGATAGCTACAGTAAGTGTGTAACCACAGAGGCGGTGTAGATACATGTTGCTGTTGTGTCTCTTCCTCTTCTCTGGCTAGCAGCCAGGGAACAAACATTAGCTAACCGAGCTGCGGGGCGCTGGAGGGCCAAGACTCTGCAGACCGGCTCTGACGAGGAGGAGGATATTTGATATTGGAACGCTTTAGCTCCGCCCACTCTCACTCAACTTGTCTATGCTCTTTTAAATGGCTCAGAAAGTGATGATACGACACACTTTCCAGTCACACATGGAATAGCTGTGTTTTCATGTCTGCTGAATTTTTCTCCTCTGCCCGCTGCTTCTTCTGTTAGATCTTGCTGCTGTTCGGACGGCCACAGACTTTCAGCGCTTGCCTTAAATGTTCATCCAGTCAAAATACTGTAATATATAAGGCTGAAACATATACTGTTCAATGACAGGAGGAATGCACAGATGCACAGCAAGGCAGCCTTAGCCTGGTTAAGAGGACACCTCTGGTAAAAAGAAAATGCCTGTATCAAAACTAGAACATGATCACATGGGTCAGGCCACTTCTGGTGGAATGTAATTTGTACAGTGAACCACATTCTTAGACAAAATACTTATGTGTCAACATGTAACCTACAGTCATTTCCAGCTTTTCCAAACATCTCAAACTGATTTGTCAAAGAGCAACAGGAGACTTCCCTCCTGGGCAAATGGAAAATAAGCTGAGGCCATGCAGCAGCAATGCCAGGACCCTCCCGAGGAACCACTGTGTGACCAAGACGTCAGCTGACAGATTTGCAGCCCTGATTTCTATGCTGAATTCTGATCATACTGTAGGAAGGATCAAATAAGGGGAACACTTATTCATATTTATGAGTTGAACAACTGGTTAGCACAGTCAGTAGAGGTGGGCAGTTTGACACAGACGATCAATAGCTTAATGCCAATATTAAGTCTGGTTTGGAGGGAAAAGGAAGTGCCCATACTTGCTTTACCATTACAGTTACATTAAGAAATTGTTTCACCTTAATATAACAGCTTCAATTTTGATGGTCACTGTTGTATCAGAGTTCCACTCTGTGCCAAGGGTTATTATTTTTTTCATAATGCACATTATTATTAAGTTTAAACTATTTAAAACAGTAACTAAAAGTCAGTTTACACCCAAATTGGTTGGAGATTCAACAGAAATTAACAGTCACAGTTGTCAACTTGAGTTCAAATTGGAAAAGAGGGGGAAAAACACAATGCAGGTTAAAAATAGATAAATGAATAAAATAACACTGTCACACTGAAATCCTCCCCAGAGTTTTACAAATATTCTCAGTTACGATACCTGCCTTCATGCTATGTCAGACAGTTAACATGTGTTGATCAGGCTTGTCCAATAGACAGTATGTCACCCTCTAACAAGAACACATTGTGCCATTGTTCTGGTCCACTCTTCATAAGGGGGTGGGCGTTTTGTCCTCCAGTGTCTCAGTAGTATCTGATCAGCTGCTGCAAAAGCCAGGATAATACATCTCTTCTCAAAAGGGGACCAGTCAGAGTTTCTGCTGTATATATTTATTTTTACATTGTTGGCATTCTGTTGACAGCAAAAGACAGAATTTCATTGTACAGGGAAACATGTGTCCGTACTGCACATATGACATTAAACACTTTGGATTTTGAATCTTAATCTGTTGTACATTGTTCAGCCAGTCCTTCAATGCTATGTATGACCATAGTGAGTAACTGCTCTGTCCACATCTCCAAGAAGAGTCCACTATTATCAAGTTCCACTTAAATATTTGCTGTGGAGTCCAGTGTTTAATAAAGCTATTACCAATTTCTCCGACAGGACAGGTAAGAGGACTTCCTAACCATTTAAACAAGGGGTTCTGCATTTGGGTATACCTCCAGAACTGATCATTTATATTTATCAACGATTTGGTTGAAATTCAAAAGTTGCATTGTACTACCATCGTCATCCGGCAACCTCAGCGGCTGCATTTTGACTCCAGCACACCACTGCACAGCCACACAGCTGGAGTTATGAGACTGAGGAGTTCCCACGATAATTACATAATCACGAAGTACACACATTGACCAGAGTGAAACCCACCAACTCAGACAAGACACAAGTCAACAAAACTAGACACCTAAATCAGCTCAGTGCCTTCTGTTGCTGTGTTCGGTCGGGCGGGTTAGTCTACAGTAGCTCAATTAGCGCAACATTACCTTTCTAGTCAGCGCACAGCAGGTTTGCTATTTTAAATGCATTCAAATGGCGCCTAAGCACACCATGAGGTGAAGGCACACACACACACACACACACACACACAGGTGTGACAGCAGGCTGGAGGCTGTGGATTTACTACACAGGAAATAGAGGACTGTGGGAGGTTATGGCACGTCATTAACATACACACAGACACAAACACACAGGCACACACACACACACACACACACACACTTTGTGTATACAGTGAGATACAGAGCTACAGGTCACATCTTCAGGGGCAGAGGTCTTTATTCTGTGTCCATCACTGAGGAATACTGGAAAACATACTGGCTCTCAATATACAACCTCAAGTTTTTTTGTTTTTTTTAACAGCAATCACAGTTTTTTATTCAAACCAAAATAGACTCACATTAGATACACATAATTCAATTTAATTAGGTTGACTGAGATATGTGGCTAAACTATTATGTTCTCACTTTACGTTTCATGGGCAGCTATACTGAGCCATCTGTCTGATGAGCATAAAGGGCAGCACCAAAGACAGAGAGTCAACCCATGGATATGTTTAAACTTTTCATTTCTTTATTTTGCAACGTAAAATTTCTTCAGGTTTAATTTTTAATTCCCTTTGGTTATGGTCTAGTTGGGTTTTGGTAAATAAAACCCACACTGCATCGTCATAACTAAACAAATGAATACAGCGATTGCCAGCAACTCCCTAACATGTATCACCATTCCCAAAAACAGCATTGCCATTGCAGTGGACCAGTGACAGATGCACCAGAGCTCCAGTATACTCTCACACTTTGGTTAAGTTCAGTCAAGGAAGCTACTTGGTTAGGTTTAGGAAAACACTGTGGTTTGGAGTTCAAATAACCACGTTATTCCTGTTACTTCAGCTACAAACATATTTACATTACATGAGTGACTGACATCAAGTCATGCACATGACATAGTTTTATTACATTAGTAAGTTAAAAGACCACACCATTGATATCTGGTTTCACACTGGATGGAAACCAATGTACATTTGTGTAAATGTTGTGTCAAACAGTGGTCTCTGGCATGGCAAACACCTCCTCGCCAAGACCATCACCTTAACTATCAGCCCCAAATATGACTGGTAAATGTGTCTCATTACTCATGTCCAGTGGTTCGGTGTTACACGTGCTGAATTGCCTTTTTGAGGAGTGGACACTGCAACAAAGTTTTCATCATTTCATTCTGTGAACTGGGCTGGACTGAAGCAAGCAAAGACAGTTACCATGCTTTATCTGTGACATAATGTACATGGGTGGCATCATCAGTCTGCAGTGAAAGGTTCTGTGTCTGTTCGTTCCAGAAAAAAAGACGGGAGCAGATTCTTTCACACTGTCTGGCATCGTCAGACTTCTCTTTGAATGGAGAGGTGTTGCATGCTAGTATTTCATGCCAATTAACTTCACCATATCATTAAAATCATACGATCGGCCAAGTTGTGTGCGTTTTCCCAGAGCGGGTGTTTGTCTGGACGTGTGTTGGGAGTCTAGCCAGGTATGTTTATGGGCAGAGATCTTTGCTTCAGTCATACTGAGAATGACGCACAGTGTGTACCTGTGGCTCATTTACTCAAATGTAACTCCAAACAGACCTCTGATTTAGTCAGTAATACATTTTTTTTTTTAAATAAGACGCAATTGATGCAAAGTTGGAAAGAAGTTGCATCCTATTCATTTCTTTTCATTTATTTGCTTTGATTGATTCAGCTTATTAGGTATTTTCTTTTCTTTTTAAAGTGTTTTCAAGCTCCAAATGTGGCCCACATCTTCATGTAAGGTTTCAAAACTACTGAAGCTATGGGGAGTGAGGGGGAAAAGACCAGTCTGTTGAAAGAATAGTTAGATATTGTGGGAAAGGCACTTAGAAGGTAGATGAGAGACTTTTTACCTCTCTCATTCTTTTGTAAAACTGAAGCTACAGTCAGTTAGCCTAGCTTAGCACACAGGCTGGAAACAGTGAGAAACAGCAAGCAAGCACTTATGAGATTTCCATTAAAATGCGATATATACGCGTGTGTGTGTGTGTGTTTGTGTGAGTGTGTGTCCTCAAATGTCAATCAAATCACAATGGAAATCTCATAAGTTCCACTCGTCGACATCCTTACCTAAGTAAAGTTTAAGAGAGGAGAACTGAAGAGACTACACTGAGTCTCAGCTTTACTGGATATTTTCCTTCTCTTGATCATTTCTCTCTCTGCTGTCTGGCAGCAGCACACTGCTCATAGTTTCCATCCTCAGCCTGTCTGCTCCGTATGTGTGTGAGTGTGTCTGAGTGTGTATGTGTGTGTGTCTGTGTGTGTGTGTGTGTGTGTGTGTCAGGGGAGAGGGGGATGGGTTTGATATTCTTTGCATGTTGGGAAACAGAAACTAAGAGCAACAGAGAGACATAAAGTGTGTTAAACATTCCTCTCTCTCTCTCTCTCTCCCTCTCTGGCTGGCAGTACTGAGTCACTCCCCAGTCTGCTTTTCCATTTGTTCACTCTCAGCTGGCCCCCCTCCTCTCTTCTTTTCAACCAACCAGCCACTCCACACTTTCTTCAAGACTTTCCTCCGTCATTGCTTCTCCCCTTGTGTCGTACTGTATTTCGCGTCCCCTGCTCCCCTCTCTTTCTTCGCGAAGGGGGTGATACGTTACGTTACAGCGTTCACAGCTGAGGCAACACGCCCTGCAGATATATACACAGTCTATGCATTTATTACAAGTACGTGAATGGCTGCTGATGGGGTGATGTCACTCAGATGTTATATTCTGATGAAGACACTGCCCCAACTGTCTGTCTGTTCTGTTCTTCCCATATTGTCTACTGTGAAACTAATAAATAAAACAGAGATTTCTTCTTTTTTTTTTAGATTCAAATTCAAATTGCGATTATAACAAAAGAAGAGATCTGCAGCCATGCTAGCAGCTCGGTGAGGCTGCGTTAATGCAGACTGATTCTGTGAGCTAACATGCCAACGCACTAACAGGCTTACAACTGACCCTTTTCCCTTGGTGCTCCAAAAATATTCGAGCGAGCTTGGTACCTGGATGAACTTCAGTCAGTGTTTCCGTTTCCTCTTAAACTTATATGCGTTAGGTTCGTCTATGTTGAGTTAAGAGGATGAACAAAACATGTTGCTGCGATTATGGAGTCCAGTGGGGTCTACCTCCAGCAACTCATTCACTCCATTCTCTGCTAGAAGTGGGAGGGTGAAGGTGTGCATAGCATCTTAGCATCTTGGTTATATCTAATCTTAAACTCTGTTTGCAAACTTCCGGCAGTCCATCATACCTGGAGTCAGGATCTTGTCTATTTGCTGTGCAACCGTCTGGAACCATCCAGATGACACTTTCTAAGAAATCCCAACCACGAACATTTGAAAACATAATGAAAATGTCAAATTCCTGTATAGGATGCAGCTCACTCCCAGGAAGCTCCAACTGATGATGCTCACTCCCTCCCCCGGTACGAGCTCCGCCTGAGGGCACACAGAGGTTCCCCTGCACATGTATAGGAATTGTTTTTTGGTTTTTTTTACTACAGGCATAAGACATTAGACATAAGAAAACAGAAAAACACAGTTAAACAAAAGTGAAGACACCTCAGCAGGTCCAGCACGCATTCATTTCTCTCCAGTGATTTCTTGCGGTTACCATGCAGTGTGTAGCATGTGCCACACACACATATATTTAGATGGCAGACTCCCTCCTCAGAGCCTGTCTGAGTTTACCTTGGCAGGCACATCAAACACAATGTCTGCGTGTGTCGTTTGACTGACTGCAAACAGCAGAATCGTTTTTTTTTTTGTTTTTTTGTTTTTTTTTACTACAGTACTTAAGCAGCGCTATGAATAAATAGGTAGTGTTTTCTGGGAACATCAGTTCAATTTGACCTCGTTGACAGAGAGGGAGAGAGAGAGAGAAAGAGAGAGTGACAGAAGAAGAGTTATAGAGCAGGGGGGAAGAAGGAAGAGTGAGTCATACATGTGGACGTGGCTTCCCTCTCTCTCTCATCTCTCTCTCTCTCTCTCTCTCTCCTTTTTGCTTTCAACTCCTGCGTCTCGTTCTTCGTCCGTCCCTCCTTTTGCTCCCCAAACCAGAGTGAGGCCTTCAATTATCTGGTTTTCTGGCAGAGAGAGAGAAAGAGGAGTTTGGACTCAGAAGACCTTCATCTCTCTCTCTCTCTCTCTCTCTCTCTCTCTCTCTCTCTCTCTCTCTCTCTCTCTCTCAATTTAGGAAATTCCTTCATCATTTTCTTTGAGATTAAACCAAGTCTGTCTCTCTCTCTCTCTCTCTCTCTCTCAGCTGTACATCCAGTAGGTGGTTTTAATAACAGGTGGCAGTAGAGTGTAGTCAGTCTAGCCCACATGCCTGCACTTTAGACTCACACCCACTGAATGAACTTATTACATCCTTCAGGCCAATTTCAAGTCTTTCTGTGTGTTTTTAATGTCTCTCCCTCGTCTGTCTCACGGAACAGATAAGCTGTATTTTCTAACTGTAGGAAGATGAAAATCCCTGCACAGTCGAATTTGTTCTACTTTTTTTTCCCACTCTGCTGTCTCGTTGTCTAGCAGGGCTTTACCAAATACTCTGAAGTTTAGAAGCTTCTTTCGTAATGTTGACATTCGTAGTTTTTTTCTCTTTTAAAGATATGATATGTAAGAATTCCACTCTCAAATGTCTTGAAATGACTGGACCTTTGTTGTACATTGCACTGACTCGTGTCAGCCTGCTTACATTTTCCCAAACGTGTCAACCAATGTTCAAACCCAAAGAAATCCACTTTTTCTCAAGGTGAGTGTCGTTTAGTCGCCGGTTGCTGTTTCCAAGATGGGGAAATTGTTGAAAGAGACTAAACCTAACGTGAATAAAACTTTATCTCATCTGTGAACATTTGTGCCTGCGTCGATTTTCATCAGCAACGGTGCCTGTTTAATGGTGTGTTCACCGCTGAAATTCTCTCTTCATTGTATGGTAAAGAACGCTTCCCCTCCAGCTCCAGTTGGCAGTCAACATTACACAAAACACACAACTGAGGTCACCTCCCAGAATTGTTGCTGCAGCCGGGTTAATACACGGGGTGAAGATGAATCCACTTTTTAATACAAAAGTTAAAAAGTGTGACCAATTAAAAAAAAAATCTGTTTCACCAGTTTTATGGTAAATATACTGAAGTCGCGACAAATAAATATTATGTATCATATTGATTCTAGTGACATAGTCTTAATTAACAGCTGGTTAGTGTGTGTACAAGTGACGTTACTCATGTTAAAAAGTATAAAGTTATAATAAAGTTGTAAAGTATGCTACGTCATTTACGTATGTTAAAATACTTACGTTACATGAATCAAAAACAAATCACACTTGACTGTGGGTCATAAATGGGATGCAGACCTCAGTCTTTGGTATATTCTCTTTAAAGAAATCCAAAGCGGGTACATTAGGGAGAAGAATCTGTGCATTGCAACCATGTTGGGGGAAAAGCAGACCCAGAACAACCAATTAGCAGATGGTCAGTTCCTGTCAAGTACTGAAGACACTACCACACACACACACACACACACACACACACACACACACACACACACAGGTGAAACCCATGATTATTAGGTGGAAACCTCCTGTTCCTACCATGCACACACACACACACTTGCAGTAAATGATTATTAGTGGGAGGCCCCTTTATAGACACACACACACACACACACACACACTCTGCATAAAACCTGAGACTCCTCTCCTGTCCCGTCTTTGCCAGTAGCGTAAACTTCAAAGAACCAATAGCTTCCGTTCATAAATAGCCCATTACACACACACACAAACACCTACAGACACACACACACACATGCATATTTAACCAGTAATGAGAAAGCAGCAGGTAAGCTAACCTTTTCATCCTCCCTCTCTCCCTCCCTTCCTCTCGCCCTCTCTCTCTCTCTCTCTCTCTCTCTCTCTCTCCATCACACACACTAGCTGTCTCGCTGTGTGTGATGACAGACAGCTGTGCATGCAGGTTTTACAACCAGAGAGGAAGTGCAAAGTCGACAGCAGTGTTAACATCAAAGCCAGTAGCTACTGTACAGTGAGGTCCAGTCTATCACACTAATGTTTGGTGAAATCTGAATTCACGAGTCTCATCAAATGAATTTTCCAACATTAAAGATTGTTTGTTCTGTGTTCCGCCACGTTTCGACTTTCTAAACTATAACCTGTAATGTACAGCAGTCTGCTGGTACTTGCAGACTGATATTTATATTGAGATTTCTTAAAGTGAATCTCTCGCCAAAATGCAACATAGGCTTTTTATTAATGTATATGAGTCAAACCTTCGTGTAAAAGCATAATTACGATGAAAGAGGCACTTTACTGTATTTCTGCTTACCGCATTTTTGTTTTCGGGTCAAACTCATTTTCAATGGGAGTGCTACGGGCACTTTTATGATAGCATCAAAATCTCTATTTTTAAAACACTAAGAAGACTCGACACAACATGAAACTTTGCTTGTAGGATCACCAGGGTCTCTACACATGAACACAAGCATTGAGAATATTGTTTGTGTCTACAGAGTTGTACATTGTTTTGTTGTTAGTGAAAAAAAATATTGACCTTGACGTTGAAAAAGGAGCCTCATATAAGAAACAATACTAAAATCAGAAGCCGGAAAATTTGCGTGAAATATTGTGTGGATAGCTGTTGCTGGAACACAGTAGCGTTCCACCTTTTAATGCTATCATAAAAGTGCCCCATGCACTCCCACTGAAAATGAGTTTGAAAAACAAAAATACAGTAAATCTCTAAAGAGCCTCTTTCGTCGTAATTATGTTTTTATACAAAAGTTTGAATCATATAAATTCAAAAAGCCTAGGCTGGATTGTGGCGAGAGTTTCACTTTAAGGTAAATTAGCAGAATTGTTAAGGGATGCCCAAATTGGAGTATAGAAGATGTGCTCACTTTGTACACATCATGTTGTCTGCTCCCTCCTGAACACACACACACACACACACACAGCTAACATCTGGAAGTAGTGCTGTAGCGAGGGTATTGTTGTCACTTTGGATGAGAGGCAGAATTCTGCCCAGCTGACTTCTCACCAACCTTTCTCTCTCTGTCGAATCACTCCCAAGGCACTAACAACTATTAATTAAAGGGTAACTCCACCAATTTCAGACACTGAAGTATGTTTACAGGTTTTTGGGGGTACTCCTGTACTATATGTGTAAAACAGAAGTGTATACCTTGTTGTGGCTCCAGTGGAAGCTGCATGTAATCTGATACATTCCCACCAGTGATGTCACTCTGTAGTTTAGGTGCGTTGTGTGTAATGGTGGTACCAGGTTTTGAAAAAGAAAAAAAAAATGCCTGGAATAAAAAAGATGGTATCTCTGTTTATGCTGTATCAATTTACATTATTTGTTTTTGAACCGTCCGTAAGGAGTCCAACAGTGTTACAGGAGTGCTTTGAGCGAAATGCTAACATCAGCATGCTAACATGCTCACAATCACTGATGTTAGCAAGCACAATATTTTTTACCATTACCATTTCCCATGTTCACCATCTGAGTTAGCATGTTTATATTTGCTAATTAGCGCTAAACATACATTACAGCTGCGGCATATGATGTCAATCCATCCAACAGCTGTTGGAACTTTCAGTGACTAAAACTGCTAAAGCACTGACACATTTTGAGGACAATTTCAATGCAAGATCCAGCTACAGTATCCGTTCTAGAGCTTTTGATGGTTTAAAAGAATAAATGGAAATTTTCAGAACAGCTATTTATGTGGCCCTCGAGATTACTGTGTCAACTGCTGTTGCCAAGGTGAAAAAATCTGAAGTGAAACAATCATTGACAGGAAAGAAAAATCAATTTGGGGGTAATTTTGGTAATCAATCAATTGTGTCCATAGACTGATAAGTTTTCAGCTTGTCAGATATTATAAATATGTCCTGCTAGTGTAGGTAAAATCTTTTTGGGTTTTGAACTTGGAAGGAAGAGATTCTTTTGAGTCGCTGGCTGATTGCTCTTCACCAGTAGAGATGATGCAGAGAATCCCAAAGTCTGCATGCACGTGAACGGATCCAAATAATAAATTGTGACTTCTGCTCTTCCAAGGTTGTAGCAGACTCAGAGCTTCCTCGCCTGGGTTTGCTTGTTGCAGCATCTTCAAGCTGGCAAAAGGTCAGAAACAAATCACACAGGGAAACACATCTGTGTGTGTGTGTGTGTGTGTGTGTGTGTGTGTGTGTGTGTGTGTGGTTACAGCGAGGGCAGCTCCACCCTGCAGTCTGTCTCCCTGCTAACTGACCACAGTACATACTATACACAAGACAAAAAAGTCAGTCCGACAGTCAGTAACAGAGGGACGAGCCGACAATCACACAGTTAAAAAGAAAGACAGTCAGTCAGTATGCTACCAGAGCAGCACAGGGAGTAATGACTGCTTCTATTTCAGTCGATTTGGAAAACACACTGCCTTCCAGCCAAGGACACACGCTCCCTTTACTTCCTCCATCTTGCTTAGAATTTTCCCCTTTCCTGGTCTTCTCTTAATCTTGTATTTTGTCCACATTTCCATCCTCCTCTCTGTCCTTCTATTTACTTCTTCTCTTTTCCATCCTCCTCCCTCTCATCTCCTCATCCTTCACTGTCTCCTGAAACACTTCCGTCTTTTTCTTTCTTTTCACTCCCCTCCTCTATGTCCTGACCTCTTCTTCTTGACTTGTTCGCCCCCTTGTTCTTCTCGCAGCTACGCCGCTCTCTCTATGTGATGACCTGATCTTCACTGTGTATTTGAAGTTTCATTGTGACTTGCTACAAAGATCATGTAACCCTTGTTCCTACAGTGATAACTTTATATACATTATTCAATTACTACTGACTTCATGATTAAATGAAAGACTAACCTCATCATGCTGAGAATACAATGCAACAATTAGCCAAAAATCTGTTTGTATTTTAAAGACTACCAGTGTCATTTAAAGTGGAACATTTTCTCACATGCTACATTTTACATCTTGCATGTGTGGAGGTCATGAATCAATCTAAATGTAAATATGACGTCTCTGACCATTTTGTTTTTAGGTTTTTCTTAATCCCTCTTGCAGGACATGCTATAGTGATGATTGGATCGTCAAGTGCTTAAAACTACATATGATTTTTAATGAGATTATACAAACTGTGAACAAATGTATTTCCTCACTTCCTTCACCCCTGAAGTACCCGAAGTTACACCACTGGAAACTTGAAGAGAAAACAGTTTTTGACCGACTTCTCGTAGTGTTTCCCTAAGGTATTACTGTTGGTGCTACTGTCACAAAGATAGTGTTAGCAGCCGGGCTACTATCCAAAGCAAAAAAAGATCAATAAATAACCGTAAGAATCCCAATTTGACCTAGAAACCCTGATCTCAGTGCTACGAAAAGGCAGAGTAAAAGACCTGGTTGCATTAATAAGTGAGCGGGTTTTGTTACTCACTGATCAAGCAGAAAGAATGCTTGTTTGGAACCATCTGGAGCCCTGGTTATGGTTAGTGTTAGGAAAACACTACTAAAGGAAAACACTACTATCAATGGTGTAACAGACTGACCCAGCACCAGAGCACTATCCAACAGGGAAATACCAGTAAATCAATCTTGTTTTACCTCTGTTATCTCACTTTCTTTGCCTCTACAGCTCTTCCAGTTGGTCCACCAATACCTGGTGGATAGTGACCGGGGGGAAAACGATGCCTCTCCCTGTTTCGATTTCACAACGGCAGGTGCACTTTGTTCGTGCTGTGATTGTCTGCCCCTTGGCAGACCAGATAGCTTAGAGAGTGAGAGTTTACTGGCAACGAATCTGTAAACGGATGCCGTCTTTATTTTCTACAGCCATTGCAATGTGCAATTGGTATTTAAGTTAAAGTGCCTTTTGCAAGTTGACATAAAAATGTCACAGAAAAAATAGAATCAGAGCCCCATGAATGTCTTTACGCTCAGAACTGAGGCACGTATGAAATCCGAGACATTTGGTATTGGAAGTAGCTGACGGTCCAAGGTCTGAGGTTAGCGTATGAAACACACTAAAACACTTTACACAAAATGTTGAGATCCACATCATAAATATGTACTAAAAGGAACTGTATACAATATAAAATACAATATACAAAATGGAGTGCATGTCCTTGTTTTACTTGGCCGTTCGCAAAGGTTTGATTGCCCACACTTTGCTTCCCTGCCTCAAACCACACATATGTTTGTTTTGCTCATAGATGTAAAACAGGTCACAAAGGTCATAGTGCTTCATGTCAAAGTTTAATGTTAAGGTTAGGGTCACACATCTTCAGTCTGTACTCTAAATATCCCCGACAACCCTCCATTACCCACTACACACAACCACACACACACACATACCAATATACCAGTGCGGTTCTCTGTTTGTGTGCAACATTATTCTCAAAGTCTTGGATCCAAACTACAGGGATAAGAATATATTTGTGAGGAATTTTAAATGTTTGGAGGAGGAACCCAGCCATACAACATGAGCAAATAAGACCAAGTGGGAACTAATTTGAGAGTGTTAATTGTGTTGTTTTGGGAACTGCATGGATTGTGAGATACATTTAGTTCTTCAGTCATGCTACACTTAAATAGCTCTGCCTTGAATGTACTGTTGTAGTAAACTGGCATGTCGTAGTTTAGTGTCACCCCTCATGTCCACTTCACAAGGTTTGTGGCACCAAATTCTAACACCACTGGTATAATATGGGATTTGTCGCATCCGCATCAAGATTCTTGGTAGCTGCCAGTTTGGGGATGGGGGGTGCTGCTTTTTACAAAGGCTTGTTTGCCCACACTTCAACTTCTACTTCTTACCTGCTCATAGATATAACACAAAGGTCACAGTGCTATAGTGCTTTAAGTCAACGTTTAATATTAAGGTTAAGGTCGCTTTTAAATGGTGCTTTGTTGTTATAGTTGGGACAAGATAGGCCCTGCTGTTCTTCAATGGACAAACTTCATACCGGATTACAACTGGATATGTTGCGGTGCAAACCAGAAGAGATGAGGTTCGTCCACCAGCAGCTTCCATGGCATGGTTGTGGCATCTCCAGCAGGATCAATAACAGCAATGAAGTACTCACTCAACACCTGAGTGCATGAACCTGCAGAGGATCCCAGGTAGTGCTGTGGCCTCTTAAACTTGTTAAGTCCTGATCAGTGTTATTAGGACTAGTGGCACAATCACTGTTATTAGTCTCTGCTTTTCAACAAAAAACCCTTAATTTCCCAAAAGCTCAGAATTTCTGGAATTCTGAAGCACGGCCTACTTTTTCTGGTAGACGTCTTAGTCTTTCTGGAGTCAGATGATAAGCTTTGATCATGATTCACCACTCGCATTGAAAATCTGTTTCTGTGCGGGTCAGACACACCTTTCCAGCATCTGACTTTCACGAAGGAGACTGCAGAATTCGGGTGAGCTAATGCTAATGAGATAATGCAAATGAAAAAGTCTCAGGACAGTCTGGAGGACAGTGTTAATAAAGTGATTCTCAAGTTCTTTGACAGTTTTCGAGCGAGAGTGCCTGTCAGAATAAACATCTCTGCACACATCTCCCAAAAGTCTCTCCATTTCCTCCAACTCATACAAAACGCAGAGGCTTATATACACCGAGCTGCTCTCCCCTAACTGCCAAATATGCTGCCAAAGATTTTCAGGCAAAACTCTGTTATGGTTTCCAAAGCTAAAAACTAAAGGTGACAATGTGTTCTTTGTTAGAGCCCCCAGAATATGGAATACAACGTCTGAAGATATCGGTGCCCCATGAATCACTTCTCAAATGCAATTGTATAAAGCTGCCTTTAAATGCTCTGGTCTTCGTTTTATTGGGGTTTTACTCAATTCATTCTGTTGTCTCCATGTTGATATTTGTAATCACCACTGAAATACTTTCACTGTTTTGCTTTGGTGTATGTACAGCACTTCGTAACACTTTTTCTAAAAGTGCAATATACACATTGCATAGTTATCATTATGGTCATATACTCGTTGCTCATCAAGGACTGAAACAGCCAAAATCAAAAAACAAAAGAATAACTTACTAAGTAAAATGTATATGGGGAAAAAATGGGAAAAAAATTAGAAGAAATAGAGAGGAAAGTAAGTACAGAAGCATTTAAAAATAAAAATAAAGTCATATGTTATAAATGTACTAATGCTTGTATATACTTTCCATATTGTTTTTCATCCATTAAAGTTTATGGAGCCAATTATTTTTTACCTGCCGTCATTTGAATTTTGGCAGTTTCAGTCCTCCATACTAGAAATTCTGGGATAACGATACAATCTTAAATAATCCTAACGACCTGCACATTCTCTGCAACACTGCCTGTTTGCTCTCTTTTCTGAAGCCTCTCCTGCTCCATCGACATACAGCTATTATATGTTGAAGTTTGATTTGAGAGGTTTTCATGAATTTAAAGGCAAAATAAATCTTGAAATTAGTCTCCTAATCCAATCGATCTTTTTTAATATCCCATGTCTTTTTCAGTCACTTGCATTTTTATCGCTTGAAAGGTGTATATTGTGTTGTATGTAATAAAGTAATAAATACTGTTGATCGATTGCTTTGCTGTTTTCGTCTTTCAACTCAACGAGCCTACCATGAACAGTATTCAGCAGTGCGGTATTTTGGCATCCAGCCACAGCCGCTTATGTGTCTGTTACCAGCGATGGTAATATTACTAACAGAAAAGAAGCGCCTGTAATGACAGCGACAGCTCCTCGACTAATATGAGGCCGTCTGGGAAAGCGCTTTTAACTCGCAGCTCTTCGGAAAACAAGGAGCATGTCATTTGTCTGTGGACGCCGTGTTAGCATGAGAAAATATTCAAAGCAGTCCCCCCTCTAATGACTGTAATCTACGCATACTCACACACTAATGTTGGAGGATGGGAGTCAAAGGTCAGTGTTCAGTATCATCGGGCAGTAAGTAGAAAGAGACAAGCCGATATTTCACTGATTTCATCGCAGCTTTAAATTCATGTCCCAGCACACTATTTGGCCTTTTGTCTCTGAAGTGGCAGTCCATGTTGGTTTGTGGCTCTAATGCCACTGTGGTCATGATGTGGCAATGATGCCATTCGCAGCGTATCACACAGAAAAAAATAGCACACTGTGAAAAAATAGCATGTAGACCGTTTCACAGTAGAATACTGTTTAAATCACAGTAAACAAGTCACAACTATGAACAAAAAACACAGTAACAAGCAATGTACTCTGAAGAATCTCAGTTTCTGACAGCTGGGAAGCAGAAAATACACCTCAGTTCATTTATTCATCATTGTTTTAATTGTTCCATTATGTTGCCCATCTTCCTGGGTGCTGACGTTGAAAAGCTGTGTGTGTATGTGTGTGTGTGTGTGTGTGTGTGTGTGTGTGTGTGTGTGTGTGTGTGTGTGTGTGTGTGTGTGTGTTGACATCTATGTGTCGAACATATTAACAGGCACAAGTGAAACAACCTTCACAGCCTGTTAACAGACTGTTTGTGTATGTCAGTGCGTGTGTGTGTGTTTGTGTCATCTCACCCTGAATAATCCCAGAAACTAAAAGAGTACTGAAGTTCTCTCAGATCATGATCTTTTACAGTTACCGGGTCAGTTGGACTTCAGTTTAGCTCTAGATTACAGACCGGCTGATTCACATTTTTTGCAACAGTGTTTAATTTTAAATAGAAAAACAGTCTTTAACTTTCTTTAAGTTCTACTGGTGTTTTCCTTGCTTCAGATAGACACTTTACATTAACCTATGGAAGTAAATCCAACAATCATAACACCACAGATCAACATTTCTTCATGTTGCAACTTTCTGTTTGCTTAATTTGAAGCTTAAAATACCTGTTTTGGTCACTGTGATCTTGGATGGAGATGATCTGACCAGGTATCCAGTGGTGTGTTTCAAACTGCTGTCTGCCATTTGGCAGCATGGTTGGCTCTTATAATGCCACCATAATCCCATTCCCCTCCCAATGTGAGAGTCAGCTAATAGGCATATAACTCTATTATCACTTCACTAAAGTGCACTACAATTACAACAATTACAGCAAATGAAGAGACACTACTGTAAAGAATCATTGTAGATAGATGTCATGTAGAAAATCAACACTAACCAACAGTGTACTGTAAAAGGCAATGTTCTTAGAATTACAGTTTGTGCCAGTTGACCAGGTGTTGTCACTTCACTTCTAACAGTTGCTGTGAAATGGGTTTGTATGCAGTTACCATTAAAATCACAGTAATCAAGCCACTACTGTAAAGAATCATTGTAGATATATACGTCCCATGGAAAACCACAATAACCAGCAATGGACTGTAGAAAATCACAGTAACAAGCGAGTGATATGCCATAGTTACCACCGAACTTAACTTTGGATGTATCAGTGGTGTTTGCACTTGGGTACGGCAACGATGAGGACGATGACGATGATGATGATGATGATGAGGATGATGATGAGGATGAGGAGGAGTCGGAGGATGATGTGTTCCTATACGCCTGAAAACAACTGCTACCACTCAATTATTTTAATCTATTCCATTTTCTTCTCTTTTATTATTCATATCAATCCAGAGGAAGACCACCACTTCACATGTCCTGCTCCTCCAATTTTCAAATGTTGTCCTCACACATTCATACGAACACACACTTTTTTAAAAAGTAAATTAATGAGAATGAATAACCAAACTCGTCTGATCAATGACAACTGGAAATCCAAACTAGCTTTCTAATGATGAATGTATTGATGTACTTTTAAAACATTCCAAATCCAGGCTTTAAGGAATATACTTCAGCTTTCTTTAAACAACAATCCCTCAGAACCTTAAAGGTCTCTTGTTGCCACACTATGAACTTTATAACATACATTTAGAAGATCAGTATTAATTTGTTTTATGGTAATCTCAGTCATATTTTCATTGTCTCTTATCCTTCATGGTGACATTTTGCAATATTTTGTCTGTTGGATTACTTTATCCTGTGCATTTCTATGCAAAAAAGCAGCGTACGCGGCTGTGCAGAGAATCATTTCAGAATGTGCTGCTGCCTCCACAAGTCCCTCCTCCAAGATTTTCCATGAAAAAGAATTTGACTCTTCTTCTTTTCAAGGTATTTCAGCCAACAGTTTCCTCTGCGCTCCACAACCTGTGGGCGACTTCCCCATCATGAACCAACACTACAGTGCAGACGGGGAGCCTTTATGTGACACATCTTCTTACCTGCTATACAGCTGACTGACATACAAGTTGAATACAAATTGAAATAGAATCACTCGTCCTCCCATTTTACCCAACTGTCCCTCTAGTCAATTTACTCACCGCTTGGGATTGAAATTTTACCTGACTCCACATTCTCTACAGGTAATAGAAATCACAATGTGTATTTCACATGTATTATACAGTTTGTGTCTTCACTAACTTAGCAGCTCTTCTGGTGGCTGCAGGTTGTACTTCATCAATGATATTTACTGTACAAGTGCAATCAACATTTCTAAAAGTAAAAACACTGAAAGGAGGAGAAATCCATCTGTAAATGTATGCAGCAGGCAGGGGTAGTCGTCTTGAAATAATAAACATGTTGTTTCTATCAAATGTCTTGACAAAGCATAGCACGGCCGCTAGATACGTAAGATCATCCTGTGATCTAACAAGCTTCAAGCTATGCACTTTTGGCCCTCTGTCGATGGTCTGGGGCACTTGGTCTGATATGCATGTCCGAGTCCAGTTCGCTAGTTAAACAGTGGATAATCTGGGCGTAAAGGGTTATATTTAGACTCTGAATTAGTCGTGGGTTTGCTCTGGGCGGAACATAAATTAAACCCATCCGAGTGTCGCCTGCCACTCCCTTTAAAAAAGCCAGGTGCACAAGGAACGTTACCAAAGCAAATTTTAAATTCCATTTCACATTTTCTGATTTTCTTTCATCTATACTCATAGATTTAGAGCTCTTGAGCAGTTGCTACTGTTTGGCAGTGAAACAGTCAAGCAAAGGGTCACTTGAATCAAGTATGTATTCACTAAAGACTCACTTTCCATCATTTACTTCCAGGTAATTTTAAAAGCCACCTGTGGCTGCTTTCATTGGCCCTGAGTTTAATCTTATTAAATCAATGGCCAGACATTTTGACACAATATTAACGAATTCCCTTATCAACGTGACAGTGAGACTGAGAGGATGTGCTTACCTATCTGTCTTGTCTTTGATACATTGGTGTCTCTCTACGTCTCGTCGGGGACAATTAATATCATTTCAATCTTTTTTCCTTTTCCTCCTCTGCAGGAATTCTAAACATTTCCATGGATTTTCTCCAACTACACTCTGCCAGGGAAACGTCGGAAATTACAGAGTTGGATTTTTTGCTCTACTGATCACTCCGACTTTATTGCTATATGGCTTTGCACTTTGCTTTAACTAACTTGTACTTATATGTATGGATGCTGGTGATGTGCGTGTGTGCTGTGTGTTTGTCTCTGGGGTCAAACATGCTGTTCTGCTAAAGATAAATCCATTGAAATTCTGAAGCAGCCAATCAACTAAAAACAACTTACCGACAGCTTTGTGCACGCAACGCCTGCCAGCATCTGAGGCTTTATGTGCATTTGTAAAGCTAAATAGAAAATGTACATAATGCTGTACTCTTTAATTTAGGTCACATTATGTTTCAGGCTGAATAAAGGTTCAATCATCACCTCCATGTACATAGCATATTGGTCCAGACCGCACAAAAAAAGAAAGGCACAAATTCAACTTTTTTTCCCATGCTTTTTTAATGTACACATCTAAGTACATATAAAGAAACTCCACTCAATTTTTTCAATCACGGATATTTTGAAAATCAGCTTTGCACGAAGCTTTCAAGTTCCTTTACACCCATTTTGTTGCCAGCAGCACAGCAACTGAAAAAAAGTAAAGTCGCTGGCAGGAAAACTAAATAGCAAGAGCAAAAAAAAAAGTGGAACCACGGTGACGGCTGAAAATTCTCTGTCCGCCTCTTTTTCATCAGCGGCGATCCCTTTACAGACATACATAGTGATGCATTGTTAACATATAGACATTGATTACAGTCACTGTAAAGAGTGCGTTAACATTGGTAACGTAATGATTTAATTGTACTTGAATCACTCAGACTGTTTACAGTCCACAAGCACAATCTTCAAACCTGTTTTCTGCCAGGAAGTACCAGAATATACTGCGCAGTGTGCTTTGAGCGTTTGCATTGATGAATAAAGGAAGATGGCTAACTGACAAATTGTAGATTCAGCTCAGAATCAACTGAATATAGTGAAAATACTGTTAAATTACACTTGAGTCTCTCTGGTGCGCTGCTGAAATGATGGTGATATGTTTTTTTCATCAGTGACGCTTTGGAACAAAAACTATGTGTGTATGTGAATTGTGTGTGTGTGTGTGTGTGTGTGTGTGTGTGTGTGTGTGTGTGTGTGTGTGTGTGTGTGTGCGTGTGTGTGTGTGTGTGTGTTGGTCTGTGACGCGCTGAGGACCAAATCAGATCTGGAGGTTATACCGGGGAATGATGAGGTGGCGCTTTCCTCCCTTTCTTCTTCTTCTTCTTCTTCTTCTTCTTCTTCTTCTTCTTCTTCTTCTTCTTCTTCTCTGCCTGTCTTTCTTCCTGAAAAACTGCTTGCATTCCATCCACTTCCCTGTAAAAAAAAAAAAAAAAAAAAAAAAAATGAACAGGCAGACACATGGATAATGTGAAGGTATCTGCACAGTGTGTGTGTGTGTGTGAGAGAGAGACAGAGAGAGACAGAGAGAGAGAGAGAAAGAGAGGAGGACTGAATTACAGGCTTGCTTGGCCAGCTTCAGACTGTGCAACGTGTCTGCTGCGAGTGGATCAGATGGCAGAGAGCTGCAGCTCTTCTGCTCCATAATGTCTGCTTTCTGCTTAATTACAGCTCACCTGC
This sequence comes from Acanthopagrus latus, assembly GCF_904848185.1. Lineage (NCBI taxonomy): Eukaryota > Metazoa > Chordata > Actinopteri > Spariformes > Sparidae > Acanthopagrus > Acanthopagrus latus. The sequence continues at coordinate 3,330,293 of NC_051061.1, read as the reverse complement.
AGCCTGGCCGGCGCTGCACACAGCCTGTTGCAGGGTGGGGGTTCGGGGGAGGGGGGGCACGAGAGAATTGCACATATAAACCTTTATTTGGACTGGGACAGAAAATGCAGCGGCTCAAAAAAAAAAAGGGCTTTTATTATTTAGAACCAATAACAATCATAATGTCTCCAAACCCCACAATTGTGCAGGTATTTCCAAACAGAGGCAGTTTCAGTCAAGTGCAGCCACTCGCTCCAAAAAATGCAAACATCTGGTAAGAAACCATGACGCTTTTCATCAAACAGCTGCTACACTGAGCCAGATATCTATCTATCTATCTATCTATCTATCTATCTATCTAAAAACTGCAGTGTGTCTTCTCAGAAAAAGCTTCATCTTCTGATATTCATGGTTGTCAGAGTATTAATCTTTGAATGCTCCCTTAGCTTTTCGTGATGTTATCATCTGGCCAAGGTGTTTAACTCCACAAAAGAAATGTTAAAATCCAGTGAACTGCGTTGACGTTCACTGTGCGAGCTCACCGGAGAACAAACATGCATACGATTTATCTCGGACTCTATCGAAACCTTTTCCGGTTCAAGAGGGAGCTGTTTGACGTCTGATAATTGTCCTCAAGTGATGTCACATGAGTCAGCATTGACCTGGGGTGATGACTACTGGTTTCTAAATAAAAAAAATATTGAAGTGGGCGTGGACTTACAGGGATTTGAGTTTTTCAGGACACTGTTGTCGGCTCCTCATCTCTGCTGCATGGGGCTCCAGACTATGTTAGTCGCTATAAGCAAAACACAACCAAAACTCGGAGAAGACTCCAAGAAAGACGTGTGAAATAAGATAGACAGGATTTCATTTTAACTCTTCATCATGAGTCAGGTGATGTCATATCAGCTCCAAAGCCAGAACTGCAAGTCTGCAACTGCAAGGGTTGCAGCTCATGCTCGCATGCATCTGAGAGCTACAACAGGAGAGCTCAACAAATTCACTGTAACAGAGCAGTTCTTTCACAGACAATCTCTGTTGATGAGTCACTGTTATAGACCTGAGTTGTCTCTGAAGTACAACCCCATGACACTTGAAGGAAAAAAATCCCCTCAAACGCTGATTTTCGACAAGTTCTGGGAGTCGTTTGGCAGTAAAGCGTTGCGGCAGATAGGACTGTCAGAGGCAATGCTCATTAGACCGTCCCGGCCCTGCAAATACTTCTTTATATGTATGCACCAAGTTTGTACAGAATGAAAGTGAAGCTAACTTTAAGCTAACAATATGCTGAATCAGTGCTGCGCTACAAATGAAGAATTAAACAGTAATCTGAACAAGCTATATTTTTATCATATAACAATGTATCAAATGACAATGTGAGAGTTGCCGATGGCAGCGATGAAACTACTGATGATTATCACTGAAATCTGAAGCTTTACTGAGCTTTATGGCAAGTTTTAGCCAATTGTTTAGTAGGTCATTTGGCAAATTTGTTATTTTGGTTCACTTTCATAGCAGCGTTGTTTTTTAGCAGTGCAAAGGTGGTGGCTAGCAGCTAAAGAGCAAGATATTTCCATCAGGACTTGGTAGACACCGAAAAAAAAGAGCTAAAATCGAGTCAGTGTTGGATTACCAGCAACACAACTCCATAGGAACGTTTGCTATATCGGCTTAAAAGGTGATAATAGCCTATGCCAAGGTTTTGTTTATGTTGTTTCTGCTGCCCTCAAGTGGTAAGAAATCCGTTATTGGATATTTAAATGGGTTTTACACTTGACAATTACACGTATTTCGTTTTGAATGAATTGTTTTTCTCAATTTGGTGTCCATGTCGGTGAAAAGAATTCACAAACTGAAACTCTGCAAACAAGTTCTTTGTATAACGATCCCTAGTGGAAGTTCTCGTGCAAGATAAAATGAATTAATGTGAAGTCCCTTGAACACTGCAAACTAAGAGGCTTTCCCGAAATTTAGACTTTTTCAGTGATCAGAACTGAATTAGCAACAGAAAACCTGAAAATGTAACCAAACACTTCTGAGCCTGCAGCCATGTTTAGCATGTGAACAGTCTGACAGATATGACCATAACAGCACTTTGTAACCACTAAAACAACTATGAGAAATCAACAACCAAGAACTTCTAAAAAAAAAAAGTCCAAGAACCAAGCGCGACACACCAAAACTGGATTAAACCAAAACCTTTTCATGAAATGAGTTTGTGAGCTAGAACTTAACCAGTGCGACTCTAAAAACCCTCAAACTGATGCCCAGCAACCAGCAGCAGTTGAAGCAACTGAAGTCAAAGTTAGTCAGGAAGTAAACCAGAACCAGAAATAAAAATCTGGATTAAACCCATCACTCCTGGAGGAGGAGATCCTCTTCCGACCCTCCGATGCTCTTCAGGATCAGGTTTCCTCCTGCTCAGCCCCCCTTCAAAACTCCAACCCTTCTGCTGTAGAATTATGGAAGGAGGGACCTGCTGCCGATTTTTCTTCTTTCTCTGCCTTTTCTTCTGGTTTTTTTTTTTTTCTCTCTCTCTCTCTTTGAAGGAGGGGTCCATTCTTGTCTTCCCTAAACGTGAGCGGCAGCAGCTGGGTAATGAGGGTGCGTCCCCAGTCAGCCCGGTCCCCAGCACCTCCCAGTTTTTCAGGCTCCCATATAAAAACCCCAGTGGAAAGTGAGTGTAGGCAGTAGGGAGTTTTCTGCTGGGGTCAGGAGGACTGTGAACAGACAAGCGGACCCTGCCCCAAACACCCGTGTATGATTGGAGTGTAGCAGGGAAAAGAGAACCTCCCCAACTTTTTTCCTCTCTTGCCTCAAAGAGTCTACATGTCTAGTGGCATCTAGACATGTTCAGCTTTGTGGATATGCGGCTGGCGCTGCTGCTCAGCGCAGCGGTGCTCCTGGTCAGAGCGCAGGGCGAGGACGACCGTAAGTTTCATCACTGTTTACTGGAGCTTCTCAACCCCCCCCTTTTTTTTTTTTTCTTTTTTTTTTTCTTTTTTTTTGTTTTTTTTTACTGGTTTTTGACAGTGGATTTTCTCTTCATGGGTGGACGGCTGCTGAGATCTTAGAGAGAAAAGAGGAGAAAGGAAAAAAGTTTGAACTAGAAATGAGAACTTTGATGCTTGCTCCTTCTCCTTTATCTCCGCTGTGACAGACAGACAACCAGACAGATAGATAGATAGATAGATAGATAGATAGATAGATAGATAGATAGATAGATAGATAGATAGATAGATAGATAGATAGATAGATAGATAGATAGATAGATAGATAGCTTAACTTTAATTCTAACTAGTACACGGTGTGCATAATGCATTGGGCATCTCAGGAAGGCCGCTGTCTGTCCCTCTGTCCTTGTGTTTGTCTATGTCTCTTTACCTCACCCCTCCACCTCCCTCTTGCATGCAGAGCGAGTTGCTGCAGGTTTTCTAGGCTCTCCTCCAGGCGAGGTTTTTCTAATGTAGACTAGCAGACATGCATGTGTATCACAACTGCAACCCGAAAAAAAAGATGGAGTGCTTCCAGAAAAAGAAAAGAAAAAAAACCCCATTAGCTTTTGTTTTTCGACATTAACACAACGCCCTCCCTTGCACCGCATTTTGTCACTTTGACATCCCACCGTTCCAAAAAGTCGAACTCAGCCTGGGAAAAAAAAAACAGGTGGTAAACCGTACAGTTTGAGATGTGAGGAGGTCAAAATGGCTTCTTTTTTTTTTTCACTCAATCGGGCTGCGAAGATCTCGCTCGCTTTTCAGCAAGACACGAGACAGATAGGAAAACCCTCACAGGCCTGAATGATGTGGCAGAGTAATTCACCGCCTGGAGCCAAGTGTTGAGTTGGCCAGGTGAGAGAGACAGAGAGTGAGAGTAGGAGGTGTGCAGGCGCAGTCTTGTCTGCCTGGAAACATTTGACCTCGAAGCCTCCGTGCTCTAAAAACAAAGTCCAGCTCCTCAGGTGTGTTTGGACAGTTGAGTGAGAAGGCCTCTGCTTGTGTTTAGACACAGAGCGTTTTCCTCCTCTGAGAAGACAAAGAGAGTCAGCTCAGCTCTGGAAACAACAAAGCACGGAGCTGGAATCAATTTTTCCAGATGTTCTTCTCGTCTGGAAAGAACTCAGCTGCCCGTCTGTCTATTTGAACCAGATGTGGTGTGACCCTGTGAGCGGTCTCACAGCGCCGCCCAGAGGCTCCTCTCAGACCTGCAGAAACATCTGGCCGCCACGTCCCCCCGAAGCTGCCTCCTCCCCCCCCTCCTTCTCCTCTTCTTCAACTCCTCTCCTCTCTCTCTTTTTTTTTTTTTTTTTGTTTCCTCTAATTACAAACACATGTGGACTGTTTCCACCAGCTGCTGCCAAGCCAAGGGTCTCTGCTGCTTTTCCCTCTGAGCTCAGCACTTTGGCACGCTGGGACAGTTCTGAGCCCTAAAAGGAGCCTCAGCTCCGGAGTTAGTTCTGCTGAGAGGTCCACAGCAGGCTGGAAAATGTGACTTGGCGTTAGAGAAGATTAAAGAACCAGTTTTGTATTGTCTTTAAAGGGAGAATGAAATCACTCATGAGTCTAGCCTGCGTAAAGACAGTGTGACCTGCATCCGGACACAGCTGCCCTCTCCGTCACCTCTGCACGCTTTCTTTCCGGCCCCGACCTGAGGGCCACCACTTCCAAATCCTCCTCAAGCCTCTTTTCTCCAGCCTGATGTCTTTCTGTTTCTGCCTTCACCAGTGTCTCTGTTTGTTGTTTTTTATATGTATTTTATATCTCTTTGGACGCGTTTTCTCAACTTAAAGCACTTTTAATTCCAATGCTACTGTTGCTCCTACACAAAACTAAAAACATGCCGGATAGTAATTTATAGTAAAACCATACATTTTTAATGTTGTTATTGAAATTATACACTAATTTCATTTTTTTTGTTGGGTCTTCAATTCTTCAATCTTCAAGCTGAATATCCTTATATGGCCTATTTTAAAGCAGACGTATGCAGTTGAAGCAGTTTATAAGTAACATTTGTTAAATATAGCTTTTTTTTATGTACATGCTGCATGTGCAAGTGTGTTCAGGTAGGCAGCCTACTCACCTGTGTGTGTGTGTGTGTGTGTGTGTGTGTGTGTGTGTGTGTGTGTGTGTGTGTGTGTGTGTCGCCCCCCTCAGGCACGGGCTCAAGCTGCACCTTGGACGGCCAGGTGTTCGCGGACCGGGATGTGTGGAAGCCGGAGCCATGCCAGATCTGTGTGTGCGACAGCGGCACGGTGATGTGTGATGAAGTCATCTGCGAGGACACAACCGACTGCCCCAACCCTGTCATCCCCCATGACGAGTGCTGCCCCATCTGCCCTGATGATGGTATTATATCCCAAACTGCTTTCTTTCTTTCTTTCTTTCTTTCTTTTTCTTTCTTTCTTTCTTTCTTTCTTTCTTTCTTTCTTTCTTTCTTTCTTTCTTTCTTTCTTTCTTTCTTTCTTTCTTTCCTCCTTTACTGGATGTTTTTATAATTCCATTCCATTATAGCTCAATGTGTTGTTGATCAGGACAACATGTCAGGATATAACGCTGTTTATCTTAAACTTTATGTTTAAGCTTAATCAACTTTAACTTTGTATGTGTGTGTTTGTGTGTGTGCATCATTATGATATTCATGACAATGTGTCTGTCTCCTTCTTTCTGCAGGATTCCAGGAGCCTGAGGTAAATATTCACAACATGTATACATATCATTCACATCATGATCATCACCACACAAGCAGTCACTTAGTGAAATACAGAGATTTCATCAGCTTAATGTAACTATTGATTGTAATGTTGTTATTATTATTAGTTTATGGATTATTGGGGCATATGACCACTTCATATAGGACTTAATTGATTATATCAGATACATGATTAATCATATGAATCATATCCTGATGCGCCAATTTAATTTTGTTTTTGATCACACACTGAGACACTATCTTTTTTTCATCATTTACAGGGACCCAAGGGAGAGCGTGGACCCAAGGGAGACAGGGTAGGTTCACAATCCTCACTTACTGATCTTGTGATTTCTGGATACATAAGGGCCATGTGGTGCGTTCACTGTCTAGATTCTTGAGTGTTTATGAGGGAGTTAAAGCAGTTGTACTGACAGGAGTGTAATGCGCTTGGATGACTCTTGTCCCGTAGCCCAGTCCAGCATTCAAAATCGCACTTCACCAAGGTGAAGAAGTGTTTTAAGTAAAACAGTGAGGTGTGTAAAGTAAGAGCACTCCAAATATTACTGGACTACTGTGTGAACAGCAGCTGGTCTGATGACATCAGTGTCTTTAAAACTGCAGTAAAGGGTACAACTTGTACTTTTGTTTCTTCTACTTCTGGATGAAGTCACTTTCTCGCGTGTTCTATGAATCATGTTGGAGGAAGAAATTTGCTTTATCGGGGTTCATGCTGATCAGTGATTGAAAACATGGCGGGGTCAGACTGAGGGCAAAGCAATTTTGAAGCAGGACAGGAAGTGGAAACACAGCTTAGCTGAAGGGAAACTGTGAGTAAGAGATTTTTTCACATAACTGATTATATTCCGTACAAAGTTAAAGGTGGCTTAACGTGAGTTATGGGAACATGTCTTGATGTCATGTTATTTTGTGAGATGCAGAGAGGTCTTTGGTTAGCTCACAATTTGGATACATTAAGACGTTGGTGCTTTTATAATAACAAGTTGGTTGGACTTCTGCTGGGATGGGGAGAGTGCTCATAATCACATATAATCATGAGGTTCTGGCTATGATTATTGTAATGTATGATGTTATTCATAATGTGGACCTTTTTTAGATGACTGATTTTTAGTTAGTGATGAGCATGTGGATCCCTACTGAATGGGTGGTTAGAAAAGGGTCAGTGACTGCTCTTACCCAGTTCCTGTATCCTGATGTCACATGATCACATGGTTGGTCACATGGTCAGCGTGAGACTGGAATAAGCCCCTCCCCCAGGTGTAATGCTGCTGTCATCACTATAGGGACTATAGGGACCTGGTCAACCTGTCAAGAAACACATAGGATATTTTATATTACACAACAAGGATCTGTTTTTGAGGCAGCTGTGACTGGGACTGCATGTTGGGTTTTCCTCTCTTTGACAATAAGCATTAGAGCCCTGCGTTAAAGTAATTCTGACACCCGAGCCTGACTCCTTATTTCTGTCTTCCTCCTTCTTGTCCCCCATCACAGGGTCTTCCTGGTCCCCCTGGCAACGATGGTATCCCCGGCCAGCCCGGACCTCCCGGCCCTCCCGGCCCTCCTGGACCTCCCGGCCTTGGTGGAGTAAGTTGTCACGATAAAATGTTTTTTTATTGGACCTGTCTAGGTCTTAACTGACCGGGCATAAGCTGACCACAGCTGGAATCAAAAGTCACATGAATGCATGTAGACCATTGATTGGACCAGGCTGTGGCAACATATCAGTTGGCCAACTTCTTCTTCTGTGGTGGTCAGACACTTAAAAAAAACACATATTCTTGTCAACTTCCCAGCACTCACAGTTCACTCCCCACTCCCCAGTTCACTCATTTTGTCTCAAAAACAAGCACCACCTCAATGCTTCTGATTTCCAAATGTCTGCAAATGGTTCGATTTTTGGGAAATTAGATGAAAATGGACAAGTATAAACAAATAAGAGCATGCTGGATGAGAATAGGAAGAGCTGTAAAATACTTTCACAGCCAAAGCTCTTTTATTTCAGTTTTCCCATGCATGCTTGATATTATTGACCTTGATTTGGAGCTTGGTTTTCATCCTGGGGTCATTTACAGTTTTAGAATCATGATAAGCATGCCATGGTTAATTTTCCTATTGGCTTCCATCATAAATTAGCATATTAAATCAACATTTTTGACTAATCCTAATTTAAATCTAGTTCAACCTTTTACTCACATGCTTATTTTCAGTTTCAGCATGCAGTGGTTGCTAATGATTTTCTCCCTATACTAGCACACTTAAGGCAATATTCCTTTGTTGTTATGTAGCATTATAAATTAAAATTGACCTAGATCCTCACTAGCATATCAACAACCACATGCTGAGTGACCACGCTAAGCTAACAGAGACTCTTAAAGCCTTACTTTCAGTGGCGACTGTGATCAGATAAAAGCAGTGGCACCCAAAGGGCCCAACACATCCTACATCACCCTCAGTACAAGGGATGAGGTCAAAGGTTGTGGAATTGATCTGATTATCAAGAATGTGAAGCTAACAGCACTGTTAGCTAGACACAGTCAGGTTGTCACAAACCTCCTGTACTCTGAGATCGGATCTGACATGTATTGCTCAAGATGTGCTTCTGTATACATTTTGAAGCTTGAAGTGTCAGAGTGCATTGTTTTGGAATACTCAAAAAAAGGACATAGAAGTTGCATTTCGTCCATGTCACAGAAAGTTTAAACCTGGTTTAAGATTTTTAGTTTGTATGTCACACGACAAATTGCTTATTATATTTTTTCTGTGTTTGCTTTTTCCAGAACTTCTCCCCTCAGATGTCCGGTGGCTATGATGACAAATCCCCTGCCATGCCTGTGCCTGGACCCATGGTAGGACACATACATACACACACAAACACAGCCAAAGTCATATCGTTGTCAGTTGTATAGTGATTGACCTTGCCTCTGTTTGATTAACAGGGCCCAATGGGACCCCGTGGACCTCCCGGAGCTCCTGGCGCTAGCGTAAGCACAACACTTTCTTCCTCAATTCAAAATGTTTCAAAGCTGAAAGTGCAAGAATCAGCAAAGGGCAGTGATAGCATGTGTACCTCAGCATGACATCACCGTGACATCACCACACTACTCTTTTCAGGGCCCAGTTGGTACGAAGCCAGTGACAAACTCTATTGCGCTCCTACTCTGCACTACTTTTCTGTGTTCATTTTCTCCTTACAACTATAAAGACAGTGTTCTCAGACGCAAATAGAGTTGAAAAGTTTCAAAAACATTTCAAGAGGAGCAAGAAATGTGCAAGTATTCTGTTGCTACATTAATCATCAGCTTGTAAAACACACAGAGACTTGAGGGAAAAGGAGAAAGATTAGAGGGGAATGAAAGAAAGGGCCGCAGTTGCAGAGGAGCTCTGGGTGAAGTCAGAGGCTGAGCTGAGCACAAAACACAGCCATCTTAACTAGCTTACGGGTAACATACAGCTGGTACAGTGGCTGTTTGGGGGGGGGCAACAGCAGTCACGATTCCTAGAATGCAGCAAAGCAAAGGCTGCTTTGCTTTCTGTTGAAAACACTTGAGTCCCACCTGCAGAGGTTAGGTAGGTTAACTTGTTTCAGCTTCAACCAAAATACACAAAGCAGCACGTAGACAGCACCTTGCTCACATTATCCTACATACTTGAGTTGTCAGCGGCAGGAAGGATCATTCAAGCATTTTAAGCTACTGGTTTAGCATTGAGTTTCACCATTGTAACCAGTAAGATCCTGAGGGGCTGGAAGCCAACCAGGACTAACTCCAAATATACACAATTGAATTACATCACAGTCACTGAAAGATAATCCTGTCATATGAAAAGAGAGTTTGTGTTTGATTGTTGTCATCACAACTGATATTTAAATTCTGCTACTGTTCCCACCTGGGTGAGCTGACATCAGCTGTGAAAAAAAAAAACAAGATAACCCACTGACTCAGACTGTGTAGAGGAGGATCATATATGTATGGGCATATCATTACAACAGGGTGACTTTACAGCTAATAGAGAGTGCTGTCAATATATTTGTCCAGTATTGGTAGTGTAAGTGTAGCACTGATGGTGTTTTGTGTGTGTCCCCCCTACAGGGACCTCAGGGATTCACTGGCCCCCCTGGTGAGCCTGGTGAGCCCGGACCTTCTGTGAGTATTACGAATCCAAAAACAAATACACACCAACATTTCACCTTGCTAGTTTGTCAGCATTCTCACCTTGTTTGCGTCTTCCTCTACAGGGTGCCATGGGTCCTCGTGGCCCCGCCGGCCCCCCTGGAAAGAATGGAGAGGATGTAAGTCTGCTCGTATTCAACACCTACGTCTCAGTTTGAATTAAATGATGACTTTTGAGCTCATCCCTTTCTTTTTATCTCTCTTTCTCTTAGGGTGAGTCTGGCAAACCTGGTCGTGGTGGTGAGCGTGGACCTTCTGGCCCACAGGTGAGTTGCCATGGCAGCGTAATTCACAGGTGTGTAATGTAAGTAACAAAAAAACAAAGCTGTGATAATTAATTGTGTCTCCTGTCGCTTATCTTTCCCCCAGGGAGCTCGTGGTTTCCCAGGAACCCCTGGTCTGCCTGGAATCAAGGGACACAGAGTGAGTCAGAGCTTTATATCTCTGCATTCAACAAATCAGCAATTACATATCTATAGATACATGTATATATATATATATGTGTCCTAACAGTGGACTTCAACTGTATTTCTCTATGTCTCTGTAGGGATTCAGTGGTCTGGATGGTGCCAAGGGAGACACTGGCCCTGCTGGACCCAAGGTGATTGTCCCTCTCTGTTATCACTGTTGGAAAATTTCAATTTAGTGGGTGTTCTGTAGTAATAGTAGTAGCTGTAAAGGTGGCGCTTACAGCAATGGTGAGAGTAGGGTAAATGCTAGCAGAAGAAGTAGTTGCCATATTAATGTGTCACTCTGCTTCTGTAAGTACAGGGAAAGATTTTTAAAATAATAAAATCTTTCAAATAGAAACTGGAGGTGCTGAGCGATCCTGAATTTGAGTCCCTTTTATTGGCTAAAACTTTCCCATATTGCAAACAGTTGCATCTTTTCTGTTTGCAATGCAGGCTTTCTGTTGTAAAGTCCAAGCCAAGATGTCTAGTGCTCTATATGACTAGTAAACAGACTTTTCTGTGTAAAATCAGTGGACTTGGCCTTCAAGTGGGCACAGTAAGTGGTAGCTTAGCAGCTGTAGCAGACCATGGTGATGGATCATTGGCTGGTAGCAGCCATGTTGGTTTCTTGAATTAATATTGACTAAATGATACCACAGTTTCTGTCGTTCTCATCATCTCACCTGCCTGTTGCTTATTGTTTAGGGAGAGGGTGGAGCCCCTGGTGAGAACGGAACCCCTGGTGCTATGGTGAGTAAAACAAGCCCCACCATTTGGCCATATAGTTGCCGTTTTTTCATCCCTTCCAATTGATTTAAGGAGTACAGCTTACTAACTGACACTCTTTGTCTCTTCCTTAGGGACCTCGTGGTCTCCCTGGTGAGAGAGGCCGTGCTGGTGCTGCTGGAGCTGCTGTGAGTCCATCCTCACCCACTGGCATGCATGCACGCGCACAACTACTGTAATCTATCAGTCAGGGAATAGATCAACCAATCGTGTTTGTCTTTGTGCTGCAGGGAGCTCGTGGTAACGATGGTGCCGCTGGTGCTGCTGGACCTCCCGTAAGTCTCACATTCCCAAATATCTCTTCGATAAGAGTGCAATTCATGAAACTCTAGATTTGAGTGTCTGTGAAGGTATAAATTGTTCCGAAACATTTGCCTGAATGTCTTCGTCTTTAATGTTTCCTCTCAGGGTCCCACTGGCCCCGCTGGACCTCCTGGATTCCCTGGTGGCCCTGGAGCTAAGGTACTACTGCTACACCCAACGTGATCCACGCCAGCAACCTCTATTTTTTATGTCTTTCATCCTCAGCTTCTACCTTTGTCTTCTGCGCCCTTCACCATCCAAAGTAACACCACACATTTGTTTTGCTACATCCCATTCTTCTTTGCTCCAGAAAGGTTGTAGTTGTCATTAGCAGCTTACTGACCTAACTTTTCAATGCCTCAATGCATTTGTCTTAACATATGTGCAAGTAGTTGACCTTTTAATTTGATCTTTGACCCAAAGGGGTCACATTTGGTATGGGTCATAGAAGGACAACCAAGGAACTCTGTCTCGTGACCCACTTATACACTACATATAGTCCTAAGCAATTATTACTTGTGTATCTGCTACAAAACCTGTGTAGTATATGAAGATTATTATGCAGCAATACTAGTTCAGAGATTTAGTTTTGGTAATTTGTTGTTTTGCTAATAGTAATTCCAGGCCTTGTTGACAAATGCTGAACTTGAACACAGTGTACAATAATAAAATACACTCTTCTGCGCTCATTGTTACAGTTCATGTTTTACAACGGTATTACATCCCTCTATAATTCCTCGATCATATCTTGGTATGGACATGGTAATCTGGATAAATCCTGTACTATGTTTCCCCTCTATCCAGGGTGATGCTGGACCTCAGGGTGCTCGTGGAGCCGAGGGACCTGCTGGATCCCGCGGTGAGCCTGGTAACCCCGGACCCGCTGGCGCTGCCGGACCTTCCGTGAGTACAAACAATACACTTCTGTAACAGGATGTTCAGGTCCGAGGTGACTAGGTCCTAGAGGAGAAAACAAAACGTTTCTCATTGTTCACTCCTTTATAACTCTCACTGCATCACACAGAAGAGCCTTGTGGCTTCTGGTTTGTTAATCAAAATCTCTTGTCCTGTTTCTCCACTCAGGGAAACCCTGGAGCTGATGGAGCCGCTGGAGCTAAGGGAAGCCCTGTGAGTATCTCTTTCAACACGTATGTTTTATAGGCATGTTAGAGTTGCGGGTCTGAATCCCTTCCTGGCTAAAAAAAAAAGCAGAGCTGGGGTTTAATAGTTGCATAGCCACAGAGACTCATCACTTGCAGTCCAGCATGATATGACTGTGTTGTTGGCCTGTGCTGCCCCCTGCAGGGTGCTGCTGGAGTTGCTGGAGCTCCCGGATTCCCCGGACCCCGTGGACCTTCAGGACCTCAGGGTGCTGCCGGTGCCCCCGGACCCAAGGGTAACACTGTGAGTAAAGCTCTCAAAACTAACTAAAGCCAAAAATAGTGTTTTCTTAAGACTGTATCCCTGTAATGGACATGATTAGAAAAAATTCTTAGGTCCAAAGCATACAGTAAAACTACTAAATCAAGAGTAAACATAATTTGTATTATTATTATTGCATTATTGTATTGTATTTTAAGTCAAATATCAACCTGTCAGCCTTTTTATGTTATATTTTTAGGAGGGCATGTTGTTTGTCTTTTGTTTCTTTGTTGCTTGTTTTTGTTTATTTGTTGTGTGGTTTTTTTATGTTTGTTTATCTGCTCTTTTCCCTCAGGGTGAGGTTGGTGCCCCAGGAGCCAAGGGAGAGGCCGGTGCTAAGGGAGAGGGTGTAAGTTGATCTTCACCACTGTCAATATCGAGAACAGCTTGCATACAAACAAATAGGAATACACATTTGATCACTTATTACATCTGTGTGTGTTCTCTAGGGTGCTCCAGGAGTTCAGGGACCCCCAGGACCTTCTGGTGAGGAGGGCAAGAGAGGCGCAAGAGGAGAGCCTGGTGCTGCAGGAGCCCGTGGAGCTCCTGGAGAGAGAGTATGCATCTCACCTAAGTTTCAACACACCATACTGTGTATCGTAATATTTTTTATGAGTAATGAGGAGGGATACTTATCTGCTGGTGTATTCTTACCTCTAAGAAAAAGGTTGAAGGCTCCATATATAATTTTATCAATTGGTGTTTTAATATACATTAAAAAATTATCATTTCGAAACAGCAATAACACTTTTTATCTGAGTTGAATCACATTTTTTGCACCTAAAAACATAATGGATATGATTATAAATGAATTTAAAAAACACCTTTTTTTTTCTTGTGAGCGCAAATATAATTAAATATTCTTCACTGTTATGAATCCAAACACTAATGAAGGAAACGGTCAAATTACTACCTACCATATAATGTAAATATAGTATACATGGTACAGGCCAAAAATACTGTAATACAACATACATTTAGACTATTTGGAAAAACTACTACTGATATATTTTGGGGATTTTTAGACATTTTTTTGTATTTGGACAGTACAGAAGTGACAAGATAGAATTTAATTTGATTTTGTCTCTCAAGAATTCGTCTGAGCATACATCACAGTTATGGCTGGACTGACTTCATGATAAAGAAGACATGTTGGGATTTTGGTGATGGCTAAGCAACATGTGCTTTATTTTCATTACAGGGTGCCCCTGGTGGTCGTGGTTTCCCTGGTTCTGATGGCCCTGCTGGACCCAAAGTGAGTTAACAGATACGCACACATTTGTTATGTCCTTCCATTTTACTTAGAAGCACTTGCATACTTCAGTTCGTATTAGTTTTAACTCATCTAATCTCTCTGCCCTATAATAGGGTGCCAATGGTGAGCGTGGTGGCCCTGGTGTTGTTGGACCTAAAGGTGCCACTGGTGAGCCTGGCCGCACTGGTGAGCCCGGTTTGCCTGGAGCTAAGGTTAGATTTCCAACTGTTTATCACATAATTGCCAGCATTATTTATTCCCTGTGCAGGCCTTATTCTGACCTCTGACCTTTACCTGTAGGGAATGACTGGCAGCCCCGGTAGCCCTGGACCTGATGGCAAGACTGGACTTGCTGTAAGTTTATGTTTAGTATAATACATTTGATCCAATATCATCAAAACACCTGTGCTAATTTAAAATAATTCTGTGATCATCTATACCAGGGAGCCCCTGGACAAGATGGACGCCCCGGACCCCCTGGTTCTGTTGGAGCTAGAGGCCAGCCTGGAGTCATGGGATTCCCCGGACCCAAGGGAGCAGCTGTAAGTAATGTGTCTCATCTGCCACACAATTTATTTGATCTTTTTGTCCACGCATCTCAAGTAATAGTGATTTTCTACTCCCATCTGTAGGGTGAGCCCGGAAAGCCTGGTGAGAGAGGAGTAATGGGACCCACTGGTCTTACTGTAAGTTTTCTAAACCATGTTACCCTTTGGATCAACTGTTTTTGTGTGATCCATAAAAGCTGTGTGTCTGAAAAGCCTGCCATCTTCCTACCTAGGGTGCACCTGGAAAAGATGGTGACGTTGGTGCTCAGGGTCCCGCTGGACCTGCTGTAAGTGAAATATGCACAACTACACAACCATGCATACACACACACTTGCCCACACTAGCACAAGGCTCAGTTGCTATGCCCCTCATGAGACTGATTGTCTCTTTTTCAGGGTCCTGCTGGTGAGAGAGGAGAGCAGGGACCTGCTGGAGGTCCTGGATTCCAGGGTCTTCCAGGACCCCAGGGTGCTATTGGTGAGGCTGGCAAGCCTGGAGAGCAGGTACTGATTGAGATATGATGGACTTAGGTACCAGATCAAATTGAGACTTTACAGATATAAATGTATTAATTGCCTGCCTGTCTATCTAGGGTCTGCCAGGTGAGGCTGGAGCCCCAGGACCTGCTGGAGCTAGAGTAAGTCATCATTCATCATCTCCATGGTCACAATTAATTACTCACTACTCCCTCTCTACTAATGATGGTAAATTGATGGTAAAATGATTGTAAATTTGTCTTTTCATTATAAGAGAATCCTCATTAAGTAGTCTATAAATTGTTGAAAAACTTTTGTTGCTGTTGAGGTGAATTGTCTAAAGAGCTCCAAATGTAAGTTAGTGTGCCACAGTGAACTTGCTTTACTTTTGCCTTTGGATCAGTCCAAAAGCTTCAACCTTGAGTTCGAAAAGAGGCAGCTTATTTAACATAAACTGTTACTTTGCTAACTCGCCAGCAGTTTCTTCTAGCAAGGATACTGATGTTATTGCAAGCAGACTGAAACTAGCTAAAAGCAGGCTAATGCTAAATGGATGTTGTAGATAGTATAGCTAATTCTAAGCTTATATTGTCTTAAAGCATGAACAAATAGTTGAAGACATTCAATATGGCCGCTGGAGGAAAAACCAGACAAATAGTGTAGTCTTTTGGAATTAAAGCTTTCCACTTCATGTTATATCTCTTAATTGAAAATATCATCAAGCTATAGATCAGTGATCCCCAGTCATATAGATCCTCGTGATTTCTTTGAATCTTTCACTCTTGCACATCAACTTATCTAACTGTCTGCCAACCCTTCCCTTTAGGGCGACAGAGGTTTCCCCGGTGAGCGTGGTGCACCTGGCCCCATGGGACCCGCTGGTGCCCGTGGTTCTCCCGGATCTCCTGGAAACGATGGTGCTAAGGTAAATCCTGATTTGAAAGTGAAGTCTCCCACAAGTAGATATCAGGCAGCATTTTCTACCACTTGTTTTGAAATTCCTCTTTCCACTAATCCCTTTTGTTTTCGTCTTGCCTTTGTTCTCTTCCCCCTCCCACACTTTACTCAGGGAGATGCTGGAGCCCCTGGTGCTCCTGGAGCACAGGGTGCCCCTGGACTGCAGGGAATGCCTGGTGAGCGTGGTGCCGCTGGTCTTCCAGGACTTAGGGGTGACAGAGTGAGTATTCCCAATGATTTGTCCACAGAGACATTCCACATGATGAGTCTGACTAGTTTAACACTATCCCCACCATCAACAATAACTTCCAAGAATTTTGAAGAAAATCATCAACACCACACTGGTGACATATTTCGTCTCATATTTTAGATAGTAATTACTGACCAGTCTCGGTGCCACCTACAGGATGTTGGCAATTTTACAGGATCTGATGTATGAACACCTGTTGCATACCTCATTTAACCTCTCCATTCAATATCAAAGGGTGACCAAGGAGCCAAGGGTACTGATGGAGCCCCTGGTAAGGATGGTGCTCGTGGTTTGACTGGACCAATTGGTCTTCCTGGACCTGCTGGAGCCACTGGAGACAAGGGAGAGCCTGGTGCTGCTGGACCTCTTGGACCTGCTGGAGCCCGTGGAGCCCCTGTTAGTACCTATCTTTTTGTCCCTCAGGAGTTGACAATTGAATTTTTAAATCCCTGACTCAATCATCGTATCCCTTCTCTTCCTTAGGGTGAGCGTGGAGAGGCTGGACCACCTGGACCAGCTGGATTCGCTGGACCTCCTGTAAGTCACTTCTTCTTGAATGTCTGCGATTTTCCCACCAATTCTTTGTGTTTATCTTGAAGCTTCAACAAAAACCTTGATAGAGAAATAATTTGACTCTCTCTCCATTCCACCACAGGGTGCTGATGGACAGCCTGGTGCTAAGGGAGAGGCTGGAGACAATGGTGCTAAGGGAGATTCTGGTCCTCCTGGCCCTGCTGGACCCACTGGTGCCCCTGGACCTCAGGTGTGCAGACTTAAACATTCATACCCCATTAAAATATGAAAATCCTATAATTTAGAGTGAACATCAGAAGTCTCGATAGCTACATTTTCAGTGGTTCTCCCAAGTTCACTGACATAATGGTGTGTCCTTTCAGGGCCCTGTTGGAAACACTGGTGCCAAGGGAGCCCGTGGACCCGCTGGACCTCCTGTAAGTCGGCACTCTTTTTCAGCTTTGTTCCTCTTGAGATATTATTATTTTGTATTGTTTTGCGCTCACTTGGTATAGCCATTTTTCCAGCTTCAGTCACCTAATGGTCCTCTTTCTGTCTCCCTAGGGTGCTACTGGCTTCCCTGGTGCTGCTGGCAGAGTTGGACCTCCTGGCCCCTCTGTAAGTCTTGCTCTAACATTTTAAGCAGTTATTGTTCCTGTGACAGGGCTCAATGTCCAGGATGTTTTTCATCAGTGTGATATTCCCCTCATAGGGCAACCCTGGACCTCCCGGACCCGCTGGACCTGGTGGCAAAGAGGGACCCAAAGGAAACCGTGGTGAGACTGGACCTGCTGGTCGCCCTGGTGAGCTGGGTGCTGCTGGACCCCCAGGCACTCCTGGAGAGAAGGGTAGCCCTGGTGCCGAAGGTGCTTCTGTAAGTTGCCTTGAACCTACTGGTGGAGTGCCACTTTGATCTATCAATCAATGGCAACACACAGTGTTGGTTGTTGCCAGTTCCTGTTGCCTAATACCTTGATCAACCCAATTCTTTTTGTCTCTCTCTCTGTCATCCCCTGTAGGGTTCTCCTGGTCTGCCTGGTCCTCAGGGTATTGCTGGACAGCGTGGTATTGTTGGTTTGCCTGGACAGAGGGGAGAGAGAGGTTTCCCTGGCCTGCCCGGACCTGCTGTATGTTCAACAAACTCTTCATAACTATGAAATCCACAGTGAGGCTGATGAAACCAGAATACCAAAATGTGTTTAACAAGCTTAAGTTTAGAACCAAAACCAGAAATATTAAGTGATCATGAACCAATTCAAGAATCATTGCCAATGATTGTGAAATGTAATTTAGCTTTTGTTTGGTCCATAGTGTTTCTAAAGTTTCAGCTTCAAGCTTCAGTCAATTAGAAAAAAAATTAAGGTTATTATAACTGAACTGAATGTGGTCATGTCACCCACAGGGAGAGGTTGGAAAGCAGGGACCAAGCGGACCCGGTGGCGAGCGCGGACCTCCCGGACCTATGGGACCACCTGGACTGGCTGGAGCCCCTGGCGAGCCTGGACGTGAGGTGTGACAAAATGAACCTGTACACCAGGGTTTTCTATCTGTTTTTTGTATACTGGTATAAGCATAAGTGAATCCTGTATATGTTTTCTAATCAGTTAACTTGCTGATGTTTTAGGGAACCCCTGGTAACGAGGGATCAGCTGGTCGTGATGGAGCCCCTGGACCCAAGGTGAGTTTAGAAATACATCATCAATCATTCACCAGCACCAGAGAGTGAATTCACTCTCAGTCAAGTTGAACAATTGACGGCTGAAATAAATGTACTTTTCCAAATAGAGATTTCACTCACAACATAAATGTGTGTAGCCCCACCCTCTATTACAGAACTCAGCAGTTTAATAACTTGCAACTATTGTTATGTTTTGTACAGCCTGGACAGTGTTACCACAACAGTTTTACCAAATCTTGTGTTAATTGCGGCAGCCCTTCACATTTCTTGAACATGGGACTGGACAGGCCATGGTGATAAAAATACATATATTATGGTGCAATATGTAAGAATTGGCCATCTGTCAAATAGATCAAATAGGGGACTACATATCATTGGAGAATCCACTCTCTGCTGCCATTAGTTAGTTAGCTCAGCTAGCTGTTGAGACTAGGAGTTCAGAGAACCAGCAGAGTGTTGGTGTTTACACCACTTGCACAGGAACTTTGGACTGTGGTGGGACGGGGCTAGATGGTTAGTATGCTAACTTCAGTTAATATGTCTGCAATACAATACATACATTTGGAATGTTTTCAGCTAAATTTAATACATATTCACCCTTTAAAGTGAGTGAAATTAAAAAAAAAATTTTGCTGAATTGTAGGGAGATCGTGGAGAGACCGGACCTGCCGGAGCCCCTGGTGCCCCTGGACCCCCTGGTGCCCCTGGACCCGTTGGACCTGCTGGAAAGTCCGGTGACCGTGGAGAGACTGTGAGTGCCAAAATCATTTTATACTTTAACAACGGTCTTTTTTATGCTAATATTTGTATCCTCAGTCCATGTTTATAAAAGTTGGCCATTGATACAAGATCAACTGTGGGTGCGGGACCTGCCCTTTACATTAAACTGATTTTTGCACATTTCAGGGACCTGCTGGCCCTGCTGGTGCTGCTGGCCCTGCTGGACCTCGTGGCCCTGCTGTAAGTGATGATATCAGCACAATTATTAGACTACAGCAATAGATGTTACTGCGAGCAGAGGAAGGCAAAACAACCCTCCTCACTGCCTTCTTCCCTCTCACAGGGACCTAGTGGACTTCGTGGAGACAAGGGAGAGACTGGAGAGGCTGGAGAGAGAGGCATGAAGGGACACAGAGGATTCACTGGCATGCAAGGACCTCCCGGACCTGCTGTATGTCATTTTGCACTGACCTCACCCACACATATTCACAATAAACCTGTATGCAACATACACACTGAAGATCTAACTCCTGTTTATGTTTGTTAACCCAAAGGGAGCTTCTGGAGAGATGGGACCCGCTGGTACTGCTGGACCCGCTGGACCTAGAGTGAGTTAATATGCCATACAATTTTTAAGGGCTTGGAGCAGTCAAACAAAACTATGATGCAGCATAAAAGTGCTGTATTTTATGTCTCAGACAGTTTGAAGAGACGTTTAACATTCAGACAATAATGTTTCTATTTTCTCTTTTTGCTGTTCACAGGGTCCTGCTGGATCTGCTGGTTCTCCTGGTAAGGATGGTATGAGTGGCCTGCCTGGACCCACTGGACCTCCTGGACCTCGTGGACGTTCTGGCGAGATGGGACCTGCCGTAAGTCCATCCGTTTATCCCTATTCTGTCTCCTCATTCAATCACCATATGGAGGTTGTGATTTTCTAGGAACGCTAAGCTTGCAGGGAAATAACTAATTATCTTCCTATTCTCTCTCTGCTTGTCTCTCAGGGTCCTCCTGGACCTCCTGGACCTCCTGGAGCACCTGGTGCCCCCGGTGGCGGATTTGACCTTGGCTTCATTGCCCAGCCTCAGGAGAAGGCCCCCGATCCCTACCGCATGTTCCGTGCTGATGATGCTAATGTTCTTCGTGACCGCGACCTGGAGGTGGACAGCACCCTAAAGAGCCTGAGCCAGCAGATCGAGCAGATCCGCAGCCCCGACGGTACTCGCAAGAACCCCGCCAGAACCTGCCGTGACCTCAAGATGTGCCACCCTGACTGGAAGAGCGGTGAGTAAAGGCTTTAAGGAAATTGATTGGGATTGGGGGACAGACAGTGTGCCAGCGTTCTGACTGTTCCTTTCCAAACTCTTTTCTAGGCGAGTACTGGATTGACCCTGACCAGGGCTGCACTCAGGATGCTATCAAGGTCTACTGCAACATGGAGACTGGAGAGACCTGCGTAACTCCAACTCAGCCCGAGATTGCCAAGAAGAACTGGTACACAAGCAAGAACATCAAGGAGAAGAAGCATGTCTGGTTCGGAGAGGCTATGAATGGTGGCTTCCAGGTAAATGTGCTAAACATGCCAAACAGAGCACATCTTCACTCTTTGTTCTTACCTCATCTTGTCTGTTTCTCTTTAACCTTCCCCTCCTCCATGTGTGTCCTGTCTTTACAATTACATTTACATTACCCCACTCTCAGTTTCAGCATTCAATTCTTCCCTACTAAGGACTCCTTTCAATTCCACTTCCTCTCAGTTCTCTTGATTCCTCGACTATTCCTCAAATTCATCTTACTTCTCCACTTCTTACCCACCCTTTCCCCTTCCAGTTCAGTAAGTAACTTCTCCCTCGTCCTCTTTCCCACACAGTTCGAGTACGGCAGCGAGGGCTCTCAGCCAGAGGATGTCAACATCCAGATGACCTTCCTGCGTCTTATGTCCACCGAGGCATCTCAGAACATCACCTACCACTGCAAGAACAGCATCGCCTACATGGACGCCTCTACCAGCAACCTCAAGAAGGCCGTGCACCTTGGTGGCTCCAACGAGATCGAGATCAGAGCCGAGGGCAACAGTCGCTTCACCTACAGCGTCCTGGAGGATGGATGCACGGTGAGGAAACTTTCATTTAACAATTTCATGCCAATCCTAATAATAAACCTGCAAATTTAGCATAGAACTCAGGGGTCAGACATCACAATTCAGCAGGCAAACGCAGTACAATCAGTACATGAAATCAAACATATCTGCTACCTCCTGTAGCTAGTCTTGCAGTCAGTGTGCATTAACAACAAAAGGTTCAGGCATAATTAGGAACATTTTGAAATGCTAGTTTTAACAATGCAGCAGCCATTTTGACTGTTGACCCTAACTCCCTTTTCTTCTTTTCTGCCTCCAGTCACACACCGGTACATGGGGCAAGACAGTCATTGAGTACAAGACATCGAAAACATCTCGCCTGCCCATCATTGATATTGCTCCTATGGATGTTGGTGCTCCAGACCAAGAGTTCGGCCTTGAAGTTGGACCCGTCTGTTTCTTGTAAAAAGAGAAATCTGGACTTGAAATTGTTGTTGTGTGTGTGTGTGTGTTTTATTTTTTCTAGCAGTCATCTCTCTCTAAAAAAAGCCCCACCAAAACATTTCTCTAATGCCATTTTTCTGAAAAATCCAACCCCTCGCTCGTGATTCTACGAGTTTCCATTCGGCCGTTGTTTCAATGGTCCACTTTGCCTAAAACCTGCACTTCAACGAGATGGCGGTGATGTGGCGGAGTCTGCATCGTCGTGTTTGGGACCACTACTTTTTTTGTTTCTGACTCTTGTTTTTTTTTTTTTGTTTTTTTTACCATCACCAACACCAAGGATCCTGTAGAGAAGACATTTTGTTTCACTGGCAACAAGAAAATAATATATGCTTCTGTAAAGTGTAAAAATTTACTTCCCCTCTTCATCCAGCCAAACCAGGCCTCTCTGGAGTTTACAGAAACCAACAGAAACACACAGGTGACTTTTGTATTTTTATACACCACTGCGGTAAGAGGAATGAAAGGACAGTCCCAACAGACAGAACTCAATTGCTTTGTACCAAGTTTCAGGTGTTGATGAATAAACGGTGAAACTGACAGCCATGTTTGTCTCTGTTGTTCTGCCCAACCCTCCCAACCCAACTGTCCACCTGCCCCAGACAACACTGACAACTCCCTCCGCCTCATGATGTTGTAGCTGTCATGACTTGTTTGTTGTTGTGGTTGCTTTCTTGTCTGTTCCTTTCAATTTTCCCCTGATTTTTTTTTAAAAAGAAATGTCACATTAAAACAACGAGCAGAGAAACATGGGTTGAAACCTCTTTTTGAAAGGACAAAAAAAAATCTTATGGCTACCTCAGGAAAGCAAGGAAATCCAGCTGTTCAAAAAACAAAAAAAAAAGGAAAAAAAAAAAGTGTAAAGCCTGTAGTAGTTGTAGCGGTCGGTGGGGGAGTCGAGGTTTACTGAAATTTTACCAGAAGCAGGAACAGCTAAAACTTAAGGTGCTATTCTTTCTTTGAGGTCTCCTGGCCATGCAGTATGGCTTTACTGTTCTCTAGTGTTAAGGTCAAGGCTTGGCGGGGCGCTCTTGGTGCTAAAATTCAACCATGGTTCTATTCTTGATGTCCAGAATGAGGCAGATTGCTTCTGTTTCAAGCCTTGGTAGTGTTAGTTCTGTTTTTGAGCTCAAATGAAAAGTGGATCCGCATCTCTTCTCTTCTCATCACACCTTTTGGTTTCATGTTTGTATCACCTTTTTGTCATCCAAATCCTTCTCCACTCCCTTCATCCTGCCCCACCTGTTGTAGCTTGTTTCTTGTTTTCTTGTGCGAAGGGTGAATTTTCTCAAAAAAATTGCAAATCAGAGATTTTAGAAATGCACAAAAAGAGAGCCATCAGCAAAGAGTTTGTGAGAGAAAGGCAGACAGACACACCTATGGGGGAAAAACACCACAAGGATTTGTACCTATTTTGTATATGTATAATAAATTGAGATGTTTTTAATTATTTTGAATGCTGAAATAAAGCATGTTAAGTGGTCTAACATTGAATCCTGCCTAATTCCCTGACTGACTGGCTGACTGCCCCCCCAAGAACTTGAATTAAATTAGCTTTTTACCAATTTTGTAAAGTGACTGACTGAGGAAGTGAGATTAAAGAAAAATCTCAGAGATGTTTTTTGTCTAGTCTGTACCTCCTGGAAGGGTCTGAGACAAGTAGTGGGAGTCCGTGGGAAGAGAAAAAAGATGCAGCTGAGTGTCCCAGACAGACGAATAGCAGATTCTTTCTTTGGCTTAGGAGCAAAATTTGGTTCTAGTTCTTTTTTTTGTGGCATTTGTTGCTTGAGAGGTTAGAATGGATTGTGAAACATTTGTTGTTATTATTTCTTTAGAATTTAAAAGCTGGTTCTCAGAGTGATCGGTCAAAAGATGTGAAATAAGCAGCTCAGTAAGCGTGGCTCCCAACTGGGCAGCATGTACCGTATCTGGGTCAGAAAAGGGAAATAACTGCGGCCTACCTCTCAGCTGGTGGAGACTCCTCGTTGTTGTCAGGCAGTCCTAAAGAGATGGTGATGTTTTATCTGGCCTGTACAAATCCAGTTTGAAAATGAAGATTGTGAACATCCATAATCCACCAAGAAAAGGCATATCTGTCTTTGAAATAATCCAGAGCCTTTGCACAGCTCATGCAGCAGCACTGAGGGGCTGCTGGGTGGACGAGCGTTGGGCTCAGCCTGTTGGCATCAGCTCGGCTTCAGAAAACACTGACATCGATTGTCCACCTTGAGGGAGGCAGCTACCCAGGAAGAGTGGATAGGTTTTCGCTCCCGGCAGGATTCTGGATTATTTTTGCAAGAATTGGGGTCTTTACTTGAGGCCTGGGCAGAGGAATGCCGACCTCTCCAGTTTCAGACACAGAGAAGTCTCTGTTTGCAGAGAGGAAGTCCCTCTGCAGGCAAGTTGACTCTGCACTCAGGGTAAACATCACAGGGATGCTGATGAGCTGAGACTAGGTAAAAGTAGATTAAAGAAAGGAGAGGGCTATCTTCATAATAAGGGACGAGGAGTTTACGCACTTTAAAGCAACATTTATCAGTTTATCATTTACATCCAGTAGGGTTTGGTCAAGGACATAGGTTTGGCTTTATTTGGTCTGTTTTTTGATAAATCTGTCCCTGAAATGTATCACCACAATTTCAGAGGAGAACGAAAAAAAAAAATTGTGACTCACAAAGAATTAGAAAAGATGACAAAAAAAGAAAAAAAGAAATTGCAATCTGTTATTCAGAAAATAAAAATGGGAGGTTCTCTCTATGGAGCTAATATAGTCATCTCCATTTAAAAACACCAGAATCACCTTCAGTCTGTCTATCTTAGCTGTACAGTACCTTATTTTGAAGGGTCACTATGTTTATAACTATGCAGTATTTCATCATAATTGTGCTCTTATCGTTGTGGTTTCAAGGTCTGAAATAAAAATGCTCCTTTTTAATGTGATGATCCATAAATGCACTTTTTCATTCATTTTATTTTCATATTTCCACAGTTTACAGCCAGTTTGTCACCCAGCATCCCTAAAATTTGGAGCTATGTGTCTGAAACTGCAGAGATGAACTGCAGCCACACAAGAGATGAAGTCACACACTGATGTACTGGTACAGGTGGTATCCATGGGAGGCCATGAGCCTGGCTGGTTACACAGTGGTCAGGGGCAACTGGACCCAGCACACGTCTTCAGCCATTAAGACTGTGTTAAAGAGCGGGCCTCTTACTATGAAAGACTTGACACTGGTGGACACTGGTTTGTACTTCTGTGCCATTGCACATTGATGTGAGATGTGTGTGCATTTGAACAAAAGCTGCTTGGCATTTGTTTGGAATTTCTGAGAGTTCTCATCATGATTTTTTTTCCCTTCAGGCAGAGTTTAAACAAATTCTCCTCAGTTCAGCAGTGAAGCATCATTAAACACAATGTAAATGGTGTCTATTAAAGAGGATCTATTAGGAATTATTATATGGAGGCCAAAGAAGAGCAGGCACATATCCACATCAAAGTTTCAGAGCAAGGATTCATAAGATAAGATAAGATAAGATAAGATAAGATAAGATAAGATAAGATAAGATAAGATAAGATAAGATAAGATAAGATTTATTAAACCCCTTTTTTGGGAGAAATTTGCAGGAACACAGCCGTACAGATGGAAATAAGAAGCAGCACAAGAGTAAGTCCCAAAAGAGATAATAGTAGAGAGATATTGAAAAGAATAAAATAACAATTTGAATAGAAAATATAATACAAACTATTAGAGCAAACTTTTGTATGTATGTGACATGTGCAATATAATGATAAGTGTCCCTGTGCAAATGTGTAATGTGCAGGGTTCCTAAGATAATGAATAACAACAGAACAAGAAACAATCAGGCAGAACTCTCAGTTCTAAAGAAAATAGGTACACTACACCGTCAGTTATCTTGGTTCAACACAAAATGTACATTTTCATTGAAATCAGTTCAGCAATATATTGATTTATCCTGTTGAGGAATATTAAACAACATGCTGATGTCTACCAAGACCGATGTTTAGCGTGTTTGCCATCGAGATTAGCATGCTCATCAGCCAAAACAAAACTAAGATGTTTCCATCAAAGAATAAGAAATAGTACAATTTGATCTTAGTCTACAGTACATTTATTTGTCCGACTGAATCTTTTTGCTGCTTTATAGATGGCCACATGATGGAACGCCACACTCTAAACAAGCGCTTGTCATAAGTTTCACAAAATGTTAGACCAATTATGGAAAACAAGGACGAAACTTTGAAAACGTTTTGTGGACTGTCATTTTATAAAAGGGAAAATGAGCAGGCTATAACAGCCAGAGGTCAAAGCTAATGATTTGGTTGAAGAGAGCTGGAGTTCAGCTCAGGTCACTTACCCTCCTCTTTTCCCTTCTGACAACAGGGAGCTCAGTATGCAGCAGTTGTTTCCATATGACGTTATGAGACATCATCAGCTATATCTAAAACCCAGGTTTAACTCCACCAGTTTATATAAGTACAGTAATGACATATCACACCTGGTGAGATGGATTACAGACTACCTCACAGAGAGACCGCAGTACGTCAGACTGAAAGACTGCATGTCAGACACTGTGGTTAGCAGCACCGGACCTGGTGACTGTGGCAGAGAGAAGGACCCTGGACAAACTGCTGTCCATACTGGACAACACCCACCACCCTCTGCACAACACCTTCAGCAGGCAGAGGAGTGTGTTCAGTGGCAGACTGCTGTCTCAATCCTGCTCCACCAACAGACACAATAACTCTTTCGTCCCCCTGGCCATCAGACTGTACAACAGCTCGCAGTGATGTCAGGAAGCACAATAGACAAAGGACAAATGCACTCAAAAGCACTCATCTTTTATAGCCCAATTTAATTTAATTGTACTCCGTCCCCTGTCCCCTTAATACTCTTTACCTCTCACTTTATATTTTTAATATCACTTTATATTTTTATACAGTTGTACAAAACATTTTTATAACATTTTTTATTCCATATTTTTATTTCTACTGTTTCTTTGATATTGTATGTATGTTCAATGTATGTTCAATGTTTGTCATTGCTATTGGATGCTTGAATTTCCTCCGGGATCAATAAAGTATCTATCTATCTATCTATCTATCTATCTATCTATCTATCTATCTATCTATCTATATTAACATCAGTTTTATATCCTAATCGGTATGGAAGAAGAAAAAATGATCTGCTTTCTTTTCCTCGGTGCCTTGCAGGTAGTGCCTTGTGTTAAGAATATTTTGGAAGGGTTCACATTCTCCCTGTCGATGACCACACAGTAAAGACTGACCCTCATTTTGCATCCAGGTGGCTGTGCAAGTATTGAGGTCCATCAGACTCCTCCTGTTCGGAGCCCTGGAAACAAAGTGCAGCTTACCTGCAGAACGATGCTGTGGTAACCAGGCATGGACTGGTCATCTGGTGTACCGGGCAATACCGGTGGGGCGACGCACATTTTTGGGCTGGGCTGTCATAATTTAATCTAAAAGGTTTATTATAAATTTTTGTCAACTGCGACGGCCCATTGGTTGATTTTCTTGAAGGACATTGGGCTAATCCAATGAAAGCCCTCCTCTTTTTTTTTTTTCTAAGGGCACAATTTAGAGGGGGCCGCCCATTGGTCCATTTTCAATCTACCACAGTGGACTGAACCAATCAGGATGTAGTACGACAGCGGCCCCACCCCTTCTCTGCACTGTCTCCTGTAACATCTGCTAGTTTCAAAGTGTTAAGCGGGAGGAGTGGCAACATGGAGCAACCAAAGAGAAAGAAACTGGGTGCGGAGAAGTTGCATGCTAAGAGAAGAATCTCACTGCATGCTGCAAAATGTGCTAAAATCACAGACTTGTTCGCTGGAGGGGCTGCTGTAGCCTCCACATCCTCTGTGACAGTAATGATCCAGCAACAGCAGGTCGAAGGTGAAGACAGCAGCAGCGGGCAGGAGAGGAGCAGCCAGAGATGCAGGCTGACTGACAGGGACAGTGTGGTACAACCGGTCAATACAGGGACTGTGAGGTGATGGAGGTAATGTTAGCTCTATTACATGTAGAGTTCTCAATCAAATCAGTGTGTAACACTGACATGAGAGAAGTGAGTTTTAAGTGAGTTTGATTTTTTTGTTTGTTGTTGTGCAGGCCTATATTGACATCCTACACATGATGTCAGTACAGGTCTTAAAAGTTGTGTGGATGGTGTGTTTGTTCATGTCATGTGTTCCATTGCACCATTCATACTGATTTGAGGTTGCAGCTGGTATGATCCCATTGCAATAGCTCTGTTCTTATCTACTGTTATGCTCTTAGGCGGTCATCCAGAGAAAAGGCAGATTCAGAAATCTGTATTCACTGTACAATATCTGTAATCTGTTTCAAGCTGTGCAATACATGTACCACTTTTGGGGAACGTCAGATAAATGCTATAAATGTCTGGTGAATGGTAGAGCAGACACAGACATGTCATCAGTCTGCACAGCTGAAGCACAAATTAAACTGTGGCTGTAACATCAGCATACATATGCACACAGCAAGGTGGTATCCAGAGGTAGACATAACATTTACTTATGTAATGTACGTAAGTGCAATTTTGTGGAACTATAGGGGCTCAGTGAAACGTTTTCTTTATGCTTGTGGAATTCATTTCTAAACTAACATGGGTAAAAATGACTAAATGCCTAAACTAGCCAACTTAGAGAGACATCACATTACAATCTGCTCACACATGGACGATAAAAGTGATTAATACATGTAAATTGCTGCAAATTATGACACACAGCACTACATTTACATGGCTAATTACTTACTAGTATTAATTATTAATTATTAAAGTATTAATGTCACTTGATCACTCTGTAATCTTAATGACGATTGTTGTCATATATGCACACGTGCATAGTTACACACTAGAATATCATTCCTAATTATAAAATCGTAATCATGTTTATAATCCCATTTTTTACTAAATGTGTCTGTAATGTAATTACATCTTCTTTTTGTCACTTTACTGGAATAAGGTTGGCTCTTTTTTGTATCCTAGTATGTAATCTCATACTGACTGATCTGAATGTACGCACATCAGAAATCCTCTGTGAGTTCATCAAGTCAAGCCAAAGTCTCCTGGAGGTAAGACTTTGTATCTCAGCTGCAAAGCTCTCTTACAGTTTTTCTTCAATTGCTTAAACACAATTTCGAATAGAGGGCCCGTTTTTTCAAAACACTACACACAATTAGCAGAACACCTCACATCCTTTGCAAAATGAAACACTCTTGTAAAAACTACACGCTACTTTATAAAAATGATATTTTGTTACCATATGAAAACACACACATTTCATATGACTTAATTCTGTCTGAACCAGTTACACACTGCTGCGCTTAACCTAAAACACTATTAGCAATTCTACTCCTCAGTTATTTGAGTAATGTAAGTGAAGTACACAGAGAAAGAGCAAATATACAATACTAAAAATTCACCAAATACAACACAAGACCAATGCTGAGGAGTGATTTATTTATCTAAATCAGTCAACATTTCAACAAAAGATGTCCATGCTACAACAGCACTGTGCATAACACCAAAAAAATAAAATGAAATACACACCCAATCAAAAAAATAATAAGAAAAGAAAATCCAGCAGGGATTATCTCTTTGGCGAGATGGATCAGGCCAGAGAATTTCGTCGACATCACAGGCGATATCTTCATTAGCAAGGCAACAAGGGAAGAACCGCCGTGAGTTATTGCATATTGGCCAGAACCATATTTAT
The DNA here is from genome assembly GCF_904848185.1 of Acanthopagrus latus. Lineage (NCBI taxonomy): Eukaryota > Metazoa > Chordata > Actinopteri > Spariformes > Sparidae > Acanthopagrus > Acanthopagrus latus. The sequence continues at coordinate 3,300,709 of NC_051061.1, read as the reverse complement.
GATTGCTCTTTCTTGTTCTTGTGTGAAAATAGGCCCCCTCCCTCCCTGTTGCTCTCGAACCCGAATCCTATGTGGAAAGAAATACATAGGATCTCACAGGCGCCAGTATGAACAGTGCTGATATGGTAAATACTAAGCAGTTGATAACTTTTGTAGAAAGATTTGTTTTTACCTGTTTTCTTGTCGAAATGTCCGGATCACAGACGCCACTGTATATCTGCTAAGATTTGGCTGAACTCTCAGTCCAGTCTCCCTCAGCGTCAGTCTGTGGTTCACCACATGGTCAACTAATGTTGCCTGAATTTCATTTGATAAATGTGGTCCTCTCCTTCTTAGGGCATGTATTCCTGCTTCGGTCTTCCTCTACCTCTGCCTTCACCTTCTTCTGCTTCTCTTTCAATTCCTCCTCTCATTCTTACTCTCCCTCGTCTTACTCGTTCCATTGTGGTAGAAGACAGGTGAACTCACCTGCTGCCTTTTTGTAGTGCTTGAACCTGATTGGTGTGTCTACAATTAAGCAATCATGTGTTGGTGCACCTGAGTGTTGTGTTTAACCAATTAGATAATGAGTGTGGTCACTTGAAAGTCAGTGCTTTGGAATTTGCAAGGAAGTGTCATCATGATATGCATCTGTGTCTGATGTATACAAGTGTGTTCAGTGTTTTGCAATTTACTGTGTGCAGTCATTTGCAAACAGTGTGAAGCTGACATTGTGCTTACAGTTGTGCTAATCTGGTCCAGAGGTTTGCTCCTTGAGTGTAAGGTTTTTATAATTGTGTACGATTTTTGATTTTAGTGTTTATGCAATCCAAAAAAACTGTAATAGGTTTACAAGTGAGCTGCCATGGCACTGGGTTTTACTGCAGTGAGTCCAGGCACAGAGGCGTCTGGACACCGAGCACCCTCTGCTGGAAACCTTGCAGGAAGTGGTCTCACTGTTTTCACTTGTACAACAGCACACAAGTGGAACAGCATGTTGTGAGTGCTATTGAATGTGTGTTCTTGTCAAATTTGTGATAAAGTTGGAGCCAAATCACATGAATTATCATGGACAGGTTAAAACAGACAAGTAGAGTCTCATATAATGCTTGACTGACAGATGTGTCAGAAGATCAGAGCCTGCACATGTAACATGTTTCCAAGTCAACCTAACAAACCTAAATAAATAAAACCTAAATAAATTCATTGGATCAAATCAATTCAAATAAAGTGTACAAATAAAAGATGACACCTTGAAGGTATTTTCTTTTTTTTTCTTTCTTTTTATTTTATATCGATCAGGTCATTAGTAACGTCAGCAGGTGATATTAGAAAAAAGTCAGAACCCCCTATTAGCAATGTCCTTTTAAAGGAGCAGTTCCCCCAAAAGAGTCAAACCCAGTCTTCATCTCCTCCCCCCCAAAGCTGATGGAAAGTCGGGTGAAGTTTCATGGTCCACGAAACATTTCTGGAACTTCTGGAAACGACTGACAGGAAAAATGTAACAAAACAACTGAAAATTGCATTATATGTTTCTGCAAACCACAGATATGATATTATTATGATATGATATTTGTTAATGCAAGGACAGCAATATTTTAGTTCTGGTTATGTTTAAGAACAAGAATAACTACAGAAGAGATCATGGTTTTTGTTTAGAAGAGAATTGAATTCATCCATTCTCTGTCAAACAAATGTAAAATCAGTCCAGTCTCTATATTTAGTCAATGAAATGATGTCGTCAGCACTGACTCTGCACATTAAGCTTGCAGTGGACTCTGGGAGGAAAGCTTTGGGACGTCCTCTACCTCCCACACTTTTACATCAAGGATGAGCGGACACATTTATTACACGACAGCAGAAATGTAAAAACAAGATGGCTGATCACACACAGTTCTCCCTCTGTGAGCTCTACTGTATTAATGATGACACATGTTGCACATTCACAAAAAGGTAAAATGGGACAGATCATGATTCATCAGTCACGAAGCTTCTCTGTTCTTTACATCGCTGCCTCTTCAAGTGCTGCTCTAAACTCTGGTGTTACTATATGATGACTATTTAACAAAACCTGACAGGAGCTCAAATTCAACATGACCTATTTAAGTGCAAAAGTGCTATGATTGAAGTGTTAAGCAAACGGGGGGCTTCGCTGTGCGGGTTTTGTTTGCTCTCAGCGATGAGGGTACCAGTCAGCCAGCTGACGTAGATGACACACACACACACACACACCTACCCACACACACACACACACACCCACCTACCCACACACACACATACACACACACACACACACACACACACACACCTACCCACACACACACACACACACACACACACATACCAAACCATCACAACACTGTGATGGTCCATTTTTAAAATGTTTCTGAAAGTCCCTAAGTCTGAGTTCCAGAGTCATTAGGGAGACTTGTGGGTTGCTGGTCAAACCATCTGTTATAACCAGGGCCAAGAGGAATCCCTGGACTTCCATCCCCGAAACACCACCGAAGCGAAGCAATTGTAAAAGTCTGACACAGGATGACACAGTGGTGAGTTGCTGGCATCATGGTGCAAGACCAACAACCTGGACCTGAACATCACCGGGACCAAGGAGATGCTGGTAGATTGTAGACGGAGGAGCAGAGGTCCCATCATGCAGCATGAAAGATCTATGGGACCCCAGTTAAGAGGGGGAGCAGCTGGGGGGTCCAACTATCCAACTGTTCAATTCTCCACATTGTTCTCTGTGTATTTTTTTATAAGCTAATGCTAGTGGGGGAACCGGAGCACCCAGAGAAAACCCGTGTTAAAACCCAGGGAACGATGTCGATCAAAGATACCCCTCCACAGACAGCTGGGGGGGGTCCAGCTGTCCAACTCTTCAATTCTCCACATTGTTCTCTGTATTTTTTTTTTTTAAAGCGAATGCTAGTGGGGGAACCGGAGCACCCGGAGAAAACCCATATTAAACCCCAGAGGACATGGTCAGGAGACCCTGTCAGACCCACATCTGGTCAGAGTCAGTTAGTCCTGTCTAAATGGGACAAGGAACTCCAGACTCTAGTGTGCAGTAGGTGCACTAACGGTCCATGAAAAATGTGTAGACTCGGACACCTCCAGAAATGAGTACGTTTGCAACGGTGTGGCAAACGCTCACACATATTTTCCGAAGGCGTTCAGCACAGGGGCGCCAGAAACCTCTGGTCTGACCCTCAGCAGCTGGAGGTTCTGAATTCATTGGATCAAATCAATTCAATTCATTAGTAACGTCAGCAGGTGATATTAGAAAAAAGTCAGAACCCCCTATTAGCAATGTCCTTTTAAAGGAGCAGTTCCCCCAAAAGAGTCAAACCCAGTCTTCATCTCCTCCCCCCCAAAGCTGATGGAAAGTCGGGTGAAGTTTCATGGTCCACGAAACATTTCTGGAACTTCTGGAAACGACTGACAGGAAAAATGTAACAAAACAACTGAAAATTGCATTATATGTTTCTGCAAACCACAGATATGATATTATTATGATATGATATTTGTTAATGCAAGGACAGCAATATTTTAGTTCTGGTTATGTTTAAGAACAAGAATAACTACAGAAGAGATCATGGTTTTTGTTTAGAAGAGAATTGAATTCATCCATTCTCTGTCAAACAAATGTAAAATCAGTCCAGTCTCTATATTTAGTCAATGAAATGATGTCGTCAGCACTGACTCTGCACATTAAGCTTGCAGTGGACTCTGGGAGGAAAGCTTTGGGACGTCCTCTACCTCCCACACTTTTACATCAAGGATGAGCGGACACATTTATTACACGACAGCAGAAATGTAAAAACAAGATGGCTGATCACACACAGTTCTCCCTCTGTGAGCTCTACTGTATTAATGATGACACATGTTGCACATTCACAAAAAGGTAAAATGGGACAGATCATGATTCATCAGTCACGAAGCTTCTCTGTTCTTTACATCGCTGCCTCTTCAAGTGCTGCTCTAAACTCTGGTGTTACTATATAATGACTATTTAACAAAACCTGACAGGAGCTCAAATTCAACATGACCTATTTAAGTGCAAAAGTGCTATGATTGAAGTGTTAAGCAAACGGGGGGCTTCGCTGTGCGGGTTTTGTTTGCTCTCAGCGATGAGGGTACCAGTCAGCCAGCTGACGTAGATGACACACACACACACACACACACACACACACACACACACACACACACACACACACACACCTACCCACACACACACACACACCCACCTACCCACACACACACACACACACACACACACCTACCCACACACACACACCTACCCACACATACACACACACCCACCTACCCACACACACACACACATATACACACACACACACACACACACACCTACACACACACACACACACACACACACACACACACACACACACACACACACACACACACACACACACATACCAAACCATCACAACACTGTGATGGTCCATTTTTAAAATGTATCTGAAAGTCCCTAAGTCTGAGTTCCAGAGTCATTAGGGAGACTTGTGGGTTGCTGGTCAAACCATCTGTTATAACCAGGGCCAAGAGGAATCCCTGGACTTCCATCCCTGAAACACCACCGAAGCGAAGCAACTGTAAAAGTCTGACACAGGATGACACAGTGGTGAGTTGCTGGCATCATGGTGCAAGACCAACAACCTGGACCTGAACATCACCGGGACCAAGGAGATGCTGGTAGATTGTAGACGGAGGAGCAGAGGTCCCATCATGCAGCATGAAAGATCTATGGGACCCCAGTTAAGAGGGGGAGCAGCTGGGGGGTCCAACTATCCAACTGTTCAATTCTCCACATTGTTCTCTGTGTATTTTTTTATAAGCTAATGCTAGTGGGGGAACCGGAGCACCCAGAGAAAACCCGTGTTAAAACCCAGGGAACGATGTCGATCAAAGATACCCCTCCACAGACAGCTGGGGGGGGTCCAGCTGTCCAACTCTTCAATTCTCCACATTGTTCTCTGTATTTTTTTTTTTTAAAGCGAATGCTAGTGGGGGAACCGGAGCACCCGGAGAAAACCCATATTAAACCCCAGAGGACATGGTCAGGAGACCCTGTCAGACCCACATCTGGTCAGAGTCAGTTAGTCCTGTCTAAATGGGACAAGGAACTCCAGACTCTAGTGTGCAGTAGGTGCACTAACGGTCCATGAAAAATGTGTAGACTCGGACACCTCCAGAAATGAGTACGTTTGCAACGGTGTGGCAAACGCTCACACATATTTTCCGAAGGCGTTCAGCACAGCGGCGCCAGAAACCTCTGGTCTGACCCTCAGCAGCTGGGGGTTCTGCAGCTGGACTCTCAGGGAGGTCGCCATCTCTCAGCTTCTCAGGTGAGTCTGGTTTTTCTGTATTTTCAGCCAAAAGCCCACTTTGCTGACTGAAATTCGCAACACCAGCCGATACCTCCTCCTTCTGCCTCATCTCTAGTTGTTTTTTAAGATCACAGATGGATTGGTTCAGCTCAGTTCTTTCGGTGTAGAGCGCCTCGACCAGTTGCTGGCTGTTCAAAATTTCGCGGCCTTGCTTTTCTGTGAGCACTCTCAGCTGATCGATCTCTGTCTGGTGTTGCTCCCTGACAGATAGAAGTTGGTCCCTTTCAGCTGTGAGGTCATCACACTTTTCACCCCAAATTGAACAATGCTGATTGAACTTCTCAACTCCAGCCAAGACCTCCTCCTCCTGCTTCGCCTCGAGCTGGTCTTTAAGCTCACGGATGGATTGGTTCATATCAGTTCTTTGAGTGTTGAGCTCCTCCACCAGTTGCTGACTGTACTCGATTTCACAGCCTTGCTTTTTTATGAGCTCATCTTTATCAAAGATTTGCTGCTCAGCCTCATCCAGTAGGCACTGAAGATCTCGCACGGCTGTTTTCAGGTCTTTGTTCTGTTGGATTTGTTTCTCTGTCAGAGACTCAAGTTGAGACAGCTCGTTGGAGATGCCGACATGCTGCTGCTTTAAACAGTCTTCACTGTCCTTCAGAGCACGCACTGTGGCCTTCAGCTGTTTAATCTCTGCCTGGTTGGTCTCATTTAGATGTTTAAGTTGGACCGACTCAGCAGTGAGATTGTGGACGTCCTCATTCAGACGCTCCTCTTTGTCATGAAGACCCTGCAGTGCCACTCTCAGTCTTTGAATCTCTCCTTCTTTGCTGTCGATCAGAGACTCGAGTTGCTGCCTTGCTGCCAAATGATTTTCATTCTCGTTCCGGGCCATCCTTTTTAGCAGCTCGATCTCCGCTTGGTTTGTCTGAATCTGACTCTTATATCGGACCCCCTCAGCAGTGAGACTGTTGATGTCCTGAGTCAGAATCTGCTCATTGTGCTGAAGACTAAGCAATGCTTCTCTCAGCTGGTTGACCTCTGAGCGCTGTTCCTCCCTGAGAGCTTTAAGGTGGTCCCATTCAGCGGTGAGGTTGAAACACTTTTCAGTGAAAAGTGAGCATTGCTGTCTGAAAGTCTCAACGTCAGCAAAGACCTCCTCCTCCTGCCTCCTCCTACAGCCATCTTTATCAAAGATGTGTTGCTCGGCCGCATTCAGTGGGCACTGAAGAGCTTGCAGATCCGTTTGCAGGTTCTGCTGGTCTTGTGTCTCTGTAAGAGAGTCACACTGAGACAGCTCGCTGGCGATGCTGACATGCTGCTGCTTAGGAGAGCCCCCCACAGCAGTGGGTATTTCTACCCGCTTACGCAGAATCTGTGCATTAGATCTGAGCAAGGTGTTTCCAGCCGATCTGTCTTGTGACAGCGACCCAAACATCGTCACTTTTGATCTGAACAACCCCTGCAAGTGCTCGCCGAAATCGCTCAGATCACCGGAGGTTCTGCTGGGCATCTCAGACATATGAAGTGTCTGTGACTCCTGTGATTCAGGTTCACCTTTAGTGTCTGAATCAGAGAGACCCCTCGATTCTATTGAAAAGACTGAGTGGTCCTGACCAGGAGATGTGTCTTTAGACAAAGAAAATCCTTCAGATGACATCTTGATTAAAATGATCAGCTGAAATGATAACTAACTGTGTCAGACTTGTATAATAAACTGGCAGACTAAGTAAGTTCACCAGATCAAATACATGTGAAACATGTCAGGCTCCTGTAAACTTCCAGAGGAGTGACGTCGGACATGCTTTTCATCTCTGGTGACGTCATCACAATCGAAGAAAAATAACTGAACATTCTGTTTAAGAACTAATTCCACAAATGCTGTGAACGTCACGTGTGCAATGTTAAGCGTTTATGAGCCTCGGAGGTACCCGTAGAGGAATGACGTTATACGGAAGTACAACAACAAGTGCGGCTACTGTGTGTTATGGCCGTGAGTTGAACAGACGAACAGTAAAGTAACGTTCACGCGAAGTCGGTTGTAAAGCCTCATTAATATAACAATGTGCATTAATAACTGCTCACAATATGGAGCCGACATTCTTCGTTTGTTGTTTCAGTGCGACCTAAACCGGGACATTTAAATAATAACGTCGTTTTTTACATCGCCATAAAATCGAACCAAAACAAATCAGCCATAGTTACAGATGTGTCAGTTCAACATAAACGCGTCTGGGGCTGTAGAAACATGACGTCGTGACCTTAACAGTCAGGGAGAATACATTTATTTTACACACAAAATAACAAAAAGAATCACCAGGTGGTGTTTGAAACACAATTCTTTATATTGTTTACTTAATTATTAATAATTTGTGGAAATGCACATTGTCAGTTTTACGATATTAATAAAATACTCAGAGAAGAGCCCATTCATGTTTCTTTTAGTTGTATACACATCCCGCCTCATGGGGGCAGTGTTGCAACACAGTTTGTCACTCAGAAAAACAGGTGTGAAGTGTTGCATATTGCTTCGTGTGTGTGTGTGTGTGTGTGTGTGTGTGTATGTGAAAAGTGTGTATTCATAAAGTTCTTACAGGTCATGTTACTGCACTGCTCTGTGTCATGATAACTGATAACCGATTGATGTATTTTTATGGATTAAAACACCCAGCAGAACATCGAGTGGTAACAATCAGCCTCATTTCACCAGCTGTAACACCAGGGATTCTGACATAGTAACATTAAATAACACAATATTGCAGTAAGTTATGTTCTGAAATCAGCTGTTCTGCATAAAAAAGTGCTTTGGTCTTGATGGATCTTTTCAGTTAGTGAATGATGTAGTGACCTTGATGTAAATCTGATATTAATTTGAACTTTTTGTTCTACTTTTGATGAAGTCATGACTCACTGGGACACGTAATAGAGCCGTAGCTTCTGTTCCTGTGCCTGTCAAAGTGTCTGATGTGCAAAAGGTTAAAGAGGCTCAATTCATTACAAGGCTTAAGCATGCTCGTTTCTAACAAAGGGACATTTTCTGATCCTTCTGTACGGTGCAACTGAACTGCTCACTACTCAGTGTATTTTGCCTGACATTACATTTGTTTCTTCAGTGGTTTAACTCCTGGAGAGCCATGTGTATCCGAGTTATGAAAAATGCTTGTGTTTTCTTGTAGATCTGCTCCAGCTCAGTTGTGGGGCTGTAACTTGGATGAGCAGTCAAATTCAAAACTCACATAAATAAAGTGGAAGAAGTTCTCGAGTACAAATGTTTGTCTGGGGGCTATAAAAGGCACTGGAGGTTGATTTAGTGTCCAGAGTGGCCATATAAAATAGTCATGGTGAACCGACGTAAGCATCATTGGCAGACTGGTCTCTCAACATCAGAACACCAGTTCTGCACGTCAAAGTCATCTTCAGCCCAGTGGTAATGCCTGTTGGTGTCAGTGTTGCAGTGTTACTGTTCAGATTCCACTCAAACATAATGAACCTGAAAGTCAGTATCATGTTAAAATCTGACTAAAGTTTTCCATATGAATAGTACCTGAGTAAAAGTCTACAGTACAAAGTGCAATATTTGCATCCCCTAAAACTGCACTTAAGTAATGTACTTGGTTACATTCCATCACTGCAGACGGTTTCTTTTGAATCAATTCTGTCACAGTTTTCCAGTCTTGACCATCCAACTTGTATGGTGTGAGTTTATTTTCTGAGAAATGTACCGTCTCCGTCTTTGATTAAACACGGTTCACCGTGTCACATGGTGAACCGTGTTTAATTGAGACTCAACGGGTCAGGCCGGCCCGACAAACCCGACCGGACCCGCGGGCTCGGCCCAAGTTAACAGGGGGTGGGGCGGCAGACAATTCATGCGGGTGTGTCGCGCTGTTTTGTGTTTGGGCTTAAAAACCTGCGGGTCGGTTGTAATTTTCAGGCCTGTTGACAACTCTAATTACATGAGAATGATGATCAATGGCAATTGATTAGTATCAATATTCTTCTTCTTCTTGCGGCTGCACATATGGATGTGCCATCCTGGAGGCACTGTACTACCTGTGCAACCTGACTGGGCTGCAGGTACTGTCTCATGCTATCAGTACTGAACACAGAAAACAAAACTAGAGAAGAGTCAGTCACATGGAAAAGGAGAGTGCAGTTGTTTGTGGCCTCCACTTGTCTTGCTTTTGCCTCTCCACTGGACAGTGGAATCACTTGTGCTTCCTTAATGGACAGCAGTGTTTCGTATTAATAAAGAGGACTCTGGTGGCCCGCCATAGTCTAACTTGCCACATCATAGTGTGATATTGATTCAAAAATGTTGAATTTCATACACATACACACACACACACACACACACACACACTCCAGCACAAGGCCCTGCAAATTACACTGCCTCCCCCTGTATCAACACTGTGGAAATGTTTACAACTTCAGTGAGGTGAAACTAGCTATATCTTCTGGTCATGGAAATAAAAAAAGATAATGAAGACTAACAGGACAGGATAGCTGTCAGTCAAACTTGTGGTCAGTAACAGTAATGTTAAGCTGATGTGCTAGCTTGTTGTCAGTCTCTCTCCATTCTGTTTGTGTCTTTAGCCCAGCCAGGCAGTACTTAGCCTCCATCTCTCTGTCTGTGTGTTTTATACCAGCCACTTCCAGCGCTGTTCTGTGACTCTGTGCCTGAAAAACCTGAGACTGAAATACTACTCATGTTATCTATTACATTTTATTTACTAAAGAAAGTGAACAAACACACGGTAAACACATTTAAAGATAGATTTGATTGCTTTTCACTTTTTCAAATTTCTATAGCTATCTCCATAATATATTTATCGTGTGCTTGATTGCTCACAATAATTGTGCAGTGAAAATCGGATTGTGACAGGTGTGATATGAATTATATAAACCTGTAGAAGATGATGTCATGTAGTTTTTAAGTCTTCTCTCTGCAGAAAAGAAACAAAATTAAAAGCCTGATGTACACAGCAACTCCAGCAAGTTGCAATTTTGACACCTGACGAGAGGAGCCTGATCACAAACCAGGTGCTAATTAATGTTCAATTTGGCCTCAGTGTGGAACTTGAGATTAGATTTAGCTTTTTTAGCCAGGCCCATAGCTACCATTGAGGACACCTAGGTCCCATCCTTGGTATTTTCCCTGGGCCTAATTCATTCTTTTCCTAAAAAGAAATTTAACTGACAAATTGCTAAAATTTCTTTGTTGTTTGTTGTTTTGAACAAAGGCATCATCTTGCCAGTAGTGATAGACAGGCTCTACATATGCTGCTTGTGATATTTCATAGTGTGGTCCTGTAATTCATTCAGTGTGCAAGGGGGCTGTATTTCACCTGACATACAGTATGAGAACATGTTTGGTTGTCGACGGGTGACAGAGAGTTGGACCAAATGCAAAAAGGAGCACAAAGAATGTATGGTTTCGTCAGTCATTGTCATTGAGATGTCTCCATCTCGCGGACAGCCAGTGTAATGCACCATAGACAAAACATTAACTTAATACCATTTGTTTTTGACAAAGCATTTATATATTATACTGCCCATGCAGCACAATTTTTCCTCAAAATCATCAGGTTGTTCATTTCATTCTGTGGGGTCAACTCTTCATTAGTAACCTCCGATTCTAAAAAAACATCAGCCAGCATTAAGCAAGTTTAATATTTCAGCCATCTCCTCCATAAACCTGAATGTTTCTGACATGGCCAAGAAATTAAGGAAATCAGTTAAATCAGTCATATAAACATCTGACAAAGCGGCCATAAACTGCTGGCGAGAGTGTGTGAACAACCAGTAAAAAGAGGTTGACTCTTCATTTTTCCATCCACACTCACCCCATTCTGTGAAATTACGGGGCTCCTGATATAAACAGTGTGCGTACACCCACGTCATAGATCTTTAGACGGGCACTTCTTATCACTTGATTAGTTTTAAGATTCACAAGGGGAAAACATTACCAGCCAACACTGGTAAGAATGAGACCCCAGACTTTACCTTACCAGCTCCTGTGTCCTGAGTCTGGGTGAGCCACATGAATAGACTCCAGAGTGAATTCAGTGCAAGCATGTGGGCCTTTTGATAATGTGTAATCTTCCGTGTTAGTGCAGGTTTAATCAGCTGTAACACCTGCTCATACATACAGCGGGACTTGAGATAATGGCTTGATGTTCTGCAAAACACATGCCCGGAATATTTCCCAGCTCGGTCTGTCAGGCTTCTCTATGGCTCACTCACAATGCTGCTGCACACAGATCCAAAATGCTGCTGCTTCACTTGCTACATCAGAATCTACGTGAACATAAAAGCTGCTTCGTTCTCTTCTGTTCTCGCCCGTATATTTCTTTCGACTCTTTTGTTGATATTGTGGACACATCTAACATGGACAGTCTTCTGTTGTGTGCTGCATGTCTGAACAACCAAATTTGGACAATATGCTGATCTGATTCTCTACATTTTGTCCGCAGTTCATATTTGAAGCAGGCTCAACCAAGACATCCTCTTGCTGTGCACTGAAGACTATTTTACATCTGTCTTGATCCTTGTTCTGTTAGGTCTTGTTAGTTCTTGTGATACCTGCTCAGTGTAACATCATACAGTATTCTTTTGTGACAGACTGTCAGTTTGTGCCTCATCTGATGCAAACGGTAATACTTGTGCATGTACACCTCTAGTGAGCGAGTGTTTTCTTTTTCCTACTGACCATCTTGGCATGTTGAAAAATGCAATATTATGAAGAAATTGGGTTTATTTGTCATTATGGTTCCCACCTGTTAATCATTGTTTAGTTAGCTGTAGCAAGGTAACAGAGAGACTACTTTCTAATCCATACAATACAAATAAATTGAACTTGGACATTGTCAGTTCTGTTCAACCTATAGATTTGGTCCAAAAAATTGTTGAAGAAGCATAAGAATAACAGTACAATCGTACAATACATATATAATACAGGTATGGACCTTTCCGTGATTAATCCAAGAGGTTGAGGCAGAGCAGCATGGTGATGGCCACAGTAGACAAAGTAGCACTCTGGCCTGCAGAGACAGACGCTATGCTCTTAGTGCGGCCGAGGCTGGGCAGTGGACAGGAGCTGCCATATCTCCCTCCGAGCGTGGACACACCCTCACTTGCCAGCAGGACACCGGAGAAGGTGATGGTTTTGGAGATGGTGCTAGCCCAGGCGCAACTTCCCACGATCTGCCTCATCCAAACCTGGTCACCTTTCTTCAGTTCATCCATGAGGTAGCAAGTGCTGAGGGTTGTGTCACCTCCGGACACCTGGGGGGGGCAGGAGTGGAGGGTATGCATTCTTAGGCACACTGTTTTGTAAATCCGCTTGGCAATGTCAATGCTGAACCAAAGACTAGGACTCAAGAAGCAGACTTGATACACAATTGCATTTAAAACCACAGTAAGTTAATTCGAGCATAGCAACGAAGGTGTCAAATAATGGCAGAAGGACAGGCTGAGGTCAGGTAAGTAAGACTGACTAAGCAGGAACAATCTCACACAAGGGAAAAACTCAGAGAGACTACTTAGAAATACTCTAGAGGGGAGACAATGACATGCAGGTGTGACACATTAGGGCTGAGCAGGTACACAGGTGGAAAACACAACCTGAAACAAGAAATTGTGTGACTCATAAAATAAAACAGGAAACACAGAACATGAAACATAAGGATAACAAAATAAGTGAATTCAACCAGTTTCATGGGCTATAGAATATCAAATGTATGTATGACTTCTCTATGGCATTGGTATTTGTCATTCAAATCAGGTTTGAATGCTTGTTTGTTTTTCCTTTTTGAAGAGGAGGGACTTGTATTGGCTGCATTGGAAAATAGGCGAAGGACTGATTAAGAGCAAGAAATGGAGCTGTTCTGTGTTGATAACTCTCAAAACAGTAGTGGTGAGCAAGGGAGCATCTCTTATCCACATACACAAATGCGGTCCTGCAATAGCTTGTGTACCTGAGCGTGGCATACCATCCTCTGGTCCCCCTTGATCATGAAGTGCCACAGATTGTTGTGGTTTCCGCGGCAGAGCTGTGCAGCAAACACAAACTGGTAGATGCCAGCGACTGGCGCGGTGAACACGCCAGTGTCATTGCTGTAGGCGGAGCCCTGGTTAACCACCACTTCGTTAAAGATAATCGGGTTGAACTCGATCTCTCTGAGACTACCCTGGTAGGATGCAAAGAAAAGAACAGCTCCCCCTGGGACACAGATGTCAAAGGTGCAATTTGCATGAAATGACCAAAATTTGAAGGTAGCTTCAAAAATATAAGGGGCAGCATAACCACTGTATTGGATTTGCTACTCTTTGCTGTAGCTATCTTTGGCTGTAGCGAGTAGCTGCCATGCTAGCTGTCGTTAGCAAGTAGCCAAGTAAGCTGTGGAGTTAAGTGGACGTATTAGCTGACTGGAGTCCACACGTATCGCAACGTTAGATGAAAGGCGAGTCGTGGTGGGCAGTCAGGCTCACTTAACTGGCCTTTCAGTGAACATGGCTGGATGACTGGGACTGAACGCAGCCTCTTAAACCAATGGATGCCAGTTTGAAGTGGAGGTGGATATTGTGCAGAGGTCATTTACAGCAGCTCTGACTAGGACCATGACTCCAGGTATGAGAAGACACAGTAGGCATTTAGGACATCAGCAGAAGTGAAAAGATTGTGCAGAGCTAGAATATGTTCAGATCTTACCCCGGTGATAGAGGATTTATGCTCTTGGACGAACCTTGTTTAAGTTTAAAAGAGAGAAACTGGACCTCAGATGGTCCACAGTTGTATTTGCCTCTTTAATAATGTAAAAATGTTGCCTTTTTCGATATTTTGTTAGATTATTTTGTTTACTGATTAGACTAAGTAGTAAAATCTTCTCCCAGCTGAAATGGGCTATCAGACTATAATGTCTCGTGACAAAAAGTGGTATTACAAGACAAGACAGGCCGGGGCTAGCTGGCGGGCATGCTAGCTTCAGTAGACATAGACATGTTTGACATCAAAACTGTTGCTTCTTTACACTCGGTTGATAATATTTGTTCATTTTTTTGAATGTTTTAAACAAAAAATTCTGACCGTATGTCGGAAATTGCTCCTTTAAACAAGTGAAATAATGTTCCAGCTGATTTGCATGTCTATCAACAAATAAAATGTACATTTGATTTAGTTTCTACTTAACACGTGCACATATGCAAACAACATGCACATACATTCATACTTAACATATATATAGTATAATACCTGAGCTCCTTATCTCACACCCACATGCAGATATATAGAAACACTACATACCCTGTTGTCTGGCTGCTGTCTGGCGTGATACCTGTGGAGAGAGTGAGGAGACAGTTGGTTATGTTGAGCCGGCTCAGTTTATGGCTTTCGGTCAAAGGTCAGTTCGCTCACCAGCTCCGATGGTCCTGCCACAACCGGTCTGGTCACACACAACACTGTTACGATAACAAAAGCAGAACATATCTGTAACAAGAAGAACAAGAAAATATAACTCAGACAGACATCCAACAACTTAACACCAGACGTGACAGATAGACAGACATGTACTCAGGTACCTTGGTGGGGCTCATCTTCCTGCTGAGAGCTATGCAGCACTAATACACTCTGCCAGGCTTCTTGTTAAGTGTCGGTGTGCCCAGCCGACAAAGTCCATCTGATGCTGCTGTTACAAAATCTGATCTGTTTGAATAACTCATGCCCACCATGCAAACACACACACACTCACGCACGCAAATACCATACACACTTGAACATTAGGCTACCATAACAGCTATTTCAATGTATTTACTATACCGTTTTGAGACTGTCTTCCCAACACTGTCCTCAGTCATTTCAGTAAGTGCCCAAAAATGTTTACGTTCAAGTGAAAAAGCCCTGTAGTGGCCACAGTAACTATGACAGGAGTAAAGCAGGACGTCAGATGACGCTTTCATAGAGGAACAACAACTTGCAAAAATGAATTTGCAAGTTGTTAAAATTGTGAAGGCCAAAATAATCAGACTTATGTATGTATTAATTTACCCATATAATCACCATTACTCATCAGTTTAATTATTTTGTTACACAATGAAAGCTAAATAAAACCCGCAAAGGTAAAGTCTGTGTAAGCTGGCATACTGAACAACCATTGTAACCCACATTTTACTAAAGCTGGCACAAAAACCTTTCCAGCAGGTTGAAATGTTTCACTTCAGTTACTGTCAACACAAAAAGCCATGCATGTGTTGTCATTTATAACAAATTTTGCAAAATTTACCAAAAAAAGTAGACACTAAAATGACCTACTTTTTTAGATGAAGGAATTTCCTGTGTTTGGGACACAAAAGAATGAAGGCTATCATTCAAGACCATAAATACAGAAAACAAAAATTATGATAAAAACATAACAAAATACTATAGCAAATATATACTGTATGTTTTAGGCTCACAAAGTTGTACACTTTCATGCAAACCGTTGTGGTGGTGCAGTCCATTTAAGTGCTTTGCCACAAAGCATTAAGTCCTCATAACTTACAACATACAGTTTCCAATCACACAATCATTAATTATCATTGACAGCTGAGAAGCAGAGACAAAAAAAACATGCTCACAGCCACATAAGTGAGATCTTCAGCCACTTTTAGACTCCCTTGTCACTGTCATTTGGTCCAGTGCCTGACACAGCTGGATCTCCCAGGCCTTTCGTCGTTTCTTCAAGGAGATAGAAGCAGGACCTGCTCCTTGTTCACACCTTTTACAAGAATTGAATGATTCACTAATTGTACACAGTGTGCATCATTGAACAACATGTTTTCATCTCTCTGCCACTGGGTCAATGCAATCACAATTTACAGCAATCTGTTATAAATGAAGGCAATGACTGACAGCAGAGCAAGAATACACAAAACTCAACCAAAATGCCGAGAGTCAGTCAAAAGCAGACTGCTTTTTTATGATCCTTACGTGCGCAACTTGTGTGTACATTATCATAGCTTACTTATTCAGTTTTGAATTGAGAATACAGTCGCATCTTGCTAACCATTACATTTTGTGTCGCCATTAGTTACAAACAGCCAATGTTAGTAACTAGTCTGAAAACAAAGTTGTGAGGTCAGCATCAGGCATCCACGCTCGAGCAGTATGTGCTCTTGCCTTGCTTCTTTTGATCTAGCTTCTTTTCTCTGCTTGGTCTCTTTGCTGTTGTTTGAGATGATGATAAAGGTCATTTCTCTCTGGAGCGACTGCATCTTTGTGTTAACTAACTCACTGGCTAAGGATTTAAACGTCTATGCAGCAGCCATTCCCTCCAGCCAGCTCAGCTTTTTTGCCCTCCCCTGCTGGAGAACAGAGGCTGCAGTGACTCACCATCACCTCTCACGGCAGATATGGTTCTACAGACAGGGAGAGGGTATGCCCAGCCGCTTAGCAGTGGATGTCTTCTGTCACACTCTGTTGATAGGGTTAGTTCATTTTTTGAATGTTTCAAACTAAAATGATGTCCAGATCTAACAAAATGTTGATCAAGGTTCTCAGTCATCCAGGTCATGGTAATTCGTGCTAGGCAACTGGACATGCTTCGGTTTCTTGAAGACATTTCACCTCTCATCAGAGAGGCTTCTTCAGTTCTAACTAACTGGAGGGGAGTTGCAGGCTCCCTGTGTGGGAGTGTTCTTGCAGAGTCATTAAGGTTAGTGTTAGGTTTGAGCAGAGTCATTTGGGCCAAGATATTACAAAGTCCACCTTTTAAATGTAATAACTGATGCCAAAGTTTCATATGCAGAAACAACAATTACAGTAAAAAGGGGCACGTACACAGCTGCTCCTGTGTAGGCAGTTCTCTGTGGCGGTGTCCTTCCAGAGCTTTTGTTTACATTGTTACGGTCAGTCCAGGAGGAAGCTGGAGGAAACTGGAATTTGTCCTCTGATGAAACAAAAACACTGACTGACCCAGATTGATGGGCCTTGCACTGTTCCACTATGATATTCCGTGTTGGTTACAGAAGTTCAGATCAGGGAGGCCATTTCTCTATCCTAGCACTAATAGTGTTATAACATGCTGCACCAGTACTGCCCTAACACTATAGGACAGATCTTTTTGATTCCATCAGCAGCCACACATCACCAAATCATCCAGGTAAAAGAAACTTATGAAGGCATCCAAATGCTGTTCAGTGATTAAAAGCCTTGATCAGTGTTATTTTTACATTAGGCTTATAAGCTATATGCACATTAAAGCAACATTATGTTACTTTTTTACATTTGTAAGATGAAAATTATAGCTCAAATTATTAGTATTAGTGCAGTGCCCGTAGGAAACGTATTCCTATAGAAAAGTGGGAGGTCAAGTTGCTTTTTCATGGATGGCCAAATGACGTGTTTGGTGTCATTATTTTCAGCACAACCTCACATGTGTGACTGTACAGTTATTTTTAAAGTTTTGATACACTATATTAACACTATGGACCTAAAATCACAAAACAACATAAAACCAGCGTAGGAAAAAGTTAGATTTTTTACTGTGAAAACCACAAATATGTTTAACGAACCAATTTTATTTGTTATAACGCAAATATAAATTGTTCTTTGCTAAATTTGCTAGCAGCTAGCTAAATACGAACATCCACAGATTCCGATTCCAGTTTGTTGTCCTCGCAGACCGGAACAGACTCAGTCCGGACTCGTTTAGTCTCATTAATCCACAACAGTCAGTTTAGATACACAGAACAGGGCCGAACTGGCGGCAAAATCCCGGTCCAGTTCACGCCGCTGCAGGTATAAATCTGCTTGTTTCTTAAGGTATGTCGTGGGCTTGAACTCTGCAGTGATTGGCTCTGGTGCGCACGTGGCTATGGTGGCTATGGTTGACAATGCCAGCGGAATTCGTAACGCATTTATGAAATAGTGTATAAACGGTATCATTTTAGTCCAAACAAATGCGACGCTGCACACCCTTGAACCACGCAGCAGCCATGTTGAAACTCTCAGATCAGTCTGACCCTGATCTGCAGATTTTACCCACTGGTATAATGGCGCTCCTACAGGTTGTTCAGATTCAGAGCCTTTCTCCCATCACTCTTGACTTCCATCTCCCTGGATAGCTCAAGCCCTGCCGAACTCCGTCTGTGGCTCAACCTTCTCACCAATTGGAACGGAATTACTTTCTTTTATGACGACCAACTGACTCACCCGCACGACATCCATCTGTATACCGACGCTGCTCCTCCTGTCGGTTTTGGGGGTTTCTACAACAGACTATGGTTCGCAGCAGAATGGCCCCCAGAGCTCGCAAACGAATGCCAGGTCACTTCCTCCGTGCTCTTCGAAATCTAACCCACACTAGCCGCTGCCATCTTGTGGGGACATGAATGGTCCTGCAAGTCCATTCTCATCTACTCAGACAACCTCGCAGTCGTAGACATGATTAACAAAGGACGCTCCAGCTCCCCATCTATCACGCCATTCACACGACGTCTCATCTGGCACATGACCTGCTGTTGTAAAGATCTTGGCTAGAGCGTGCTGGTGGCGCATGCATTTGTTTTGGAAGCAAGTGACAGACAGACCACCAGAAGGATCACAGTGAGGTAATTTTTTGATGAATGATTTTGTATGTTATATGTGTGATTGGACCCCCACCACAGGCATGTGCTGTTATTATAACTATATAGTAATAGTAGTTTTTTTGCAGATGGTCTCATTTGCTTGTTACATGTCATATATAGTCATCAGATTAATCACTAAACTGTTTCAGAAACACTTAAAAGTTCATGGTAGTCACTTTAAAACACACACACACACACACACACACACACACACACACACACACACACACACACACTTAATGTAGTATTTATCTTGACATCTGGCCTATGGCCTCAATAGGATTTTTTTTCCTCTTTCCGTCCATCACTCTAGCAGTAATCCTCCAGAGACATATGGCCTGCCTAAAGACATCTGCCTCTACTGCTGTAATTATTTAAAATCATTTTCTTATCATTTCTTTTCTGGGAGAGCAGGTTGGCCCTTTAATTGTGTGTGTGCATGTGTGTGTGTTCATTTCTTAGCCTAGCATCGTGTTATTTCTGTCTTGTCTTGTCATTAGGGATGTAAACATTAAATGTCCAGTGTGTAGGATTTAGTGGTATCTTGCAGTGAGGTTGCCACCTGCAGCCAGATGAACATCCCTTGTCTCGGCCTCGAAAAACAGCCCCTATGTAAGCCAGGGTTTGGTTTGTGCGTTCTGGGATACTGTAGAGACATGGTGGTTGCCTCAATAGCTAAAAAGGCTCATTCCAAGTTCATGAAAAACAACACATTTTCAGATAATAACACATTAATTAAACATAATTAATTATATTGCATTTTATTGAATTTTTGACCCTAAATCCTGTATACTCAACCTTTAAAAGAAAATGTAAATGAGAGTCAGAGATTTATTGTTGTTGTCCAATGCTTTCAATACAAGGCAAGTTAATACAGGCATTCTCATCCAACACCTAACTCGTTCTGGTTTAAAACCCAAGGAATGACAGTCTACACTCTATATCATTTTTTTGTTTTCCTATTACAAATAGCCACTCGATACAACATGTCTATCATTTACCTCATATCAAGAATTAGACTGTCACCACCCTCTCCACCGTCTTTTTGTGCTATTCTTCTTTTATTATTGATGGTGAGATCAATTGTACCAATTTAACTTTTTTTTTTTTTGAAAAGAGGTCAAATATTGAATAAAAATAGCTTACAACCTATGGACATTATGTTTAATTAAAAAAGAAACCTTAACCTCCTCTCTATCCAAATATCTTCAATACAGTCCTTAGTACCACACAGTGATTGTAAAATGTATTGAATGTGGGCTGCAGATTGACAAAAAACACACACGATAAAGTTTTGTTTTTTTTTTTGTTTTTTTTTTAAATTTATTTATTTATTTATTTAGCATCACTTATGGTGTTACAAACAGTTCAGTGCCATACAACTTGGGTAAAGTAACTACTGCAGATGCATTTATGTAGTTGACAGTTTAGGTTTTGCATGAATGCAGTGGGGGCACCTTCATCTCTCGGAGAGGAGCAGCTGTTTGATGATAGCTTAAGCTGATTTAGATGAATTAACCTAAACTTTGGATGTAAAAGCAGCTATTTACTGGAGCAAAAGAACAATGGGCCTGATATTGTGCAATTAATAAAGAGTTGGGAATGTATTCACTTTACTTTAACTTTAATTTACTAATATTTTTACACCACTACAATTGTCTGACAGCTTTAGTTACAAGTTACTTTTCAGGTTGTCTTCCTCACCTTCAGGTCCAGTGAAAAAAAGTCTACAGATTTTCTGATTTCGATTGTTTCTCATAAACTGAAGCATGAAATGTTCCTGTATGTGTTGAGAAAATGTTCCTCCTTCTTTGCCTTGAGGCTGAAACGGGCTGTTTTTCTGACTTTACACAGATGCACTGTTCTCAACGGACTGCAACACTACAAACAAATGATAATTATAGAATATGATGCATCATTGTAGATTAAACCACCCAACAGTACATAAAATTGCTATAATGAACTGAACCTTAAACATCTACAGCAGCTTAATGCAACATACACAATAATGCGGTAGAAATATGAATCCAAAATCAGTAGACACAGGCTAATAGATATAAGAAATCAGCCAACTGAATGTTTTTTCTTTTATCTACGGGAACCCACAGGTGATTATCTATCAGGGTGGTCTGGGCTATTTTTAACCAGATTGAAATCGCCCGAGAGAGACGTAGATTACTGCAAGTGATTGACCCAGGTATTCAGAAAACAGGACATTCATAAATTATGAATACAAATCATAATAATGATACCGATGACGATAATAACAAACAAAATAATATTCTTTTTTTGTGGGTTTCTGTTGCCCTCTACTGACCAGCCACCCCTGCATGAATGAGAATGGTTGCTGAACAGGAAGGGGACCAATGCTACTGTATATGCAGAATGCCCAGATTTCCATGGTATGTCCTCTACCCAATGGTCATGGATATGTTTAAACTTTATGTTTCATAATCTTAATTTATCATTTATGTCATTTCAACACTGTGCTCGTGGTCTGGTCTGGTTTAGACACAAAAAACAACATGTTTGGCTTACCTGGTTATGTTGTCACAAATGTCTCCTTAAAAATGGTCTGTTTTGTTGCCACTGACATGGCTTAACAAAATATCTCAACTCCTGATAAAAAGAATTTTAAAAAAACGCAGTGGATTAGGTATCAGCAACTTTGACAATGGTTAATGGTATGAAGGTCTGCAGAGCATTTCATAGATGTGCAAAATACAAACAAGAGAATGCTGATCAGAATTTTCTTTAGTGATAATGTAAAGTTAAATTGAAGTTGGAAGAAACTGAAAGACAGGCCTTGTACAATCACGGTTGCTGCTCAATTAATAAATTCCCTCATTGTTCTTCATAACCACCAACAACAACCGTATAGGTTGGCTACAAAAGCAGTTAATTAAGACTTCTGGTATGCTGCAATGGTCATGTTGTTTTGGGTGTCAGTGGCAATCAGCCTTTCCAGTCGGTTAAGTATGAGGATGTGTTGTAATTGAATAAGCCTGAAACTAATTCATAAATAGCCTTAATCATGCTGCATGCATGTAAAAATAAAATGTACATTTAATAAGATTAATATTTATTTTTGTATAAAAAAGCCCATAGCCTGCAGTCACACACCCCCAAATAAACACACACACTTTTAAAGCCCTTGTACTGTGAAGTGAAAATATGAGCAACAATTCAAAGCACAAAGTGTCCTTCAGGCCATCTAGACAGACAGTATATGCTCTTGCCTGTTTGAATATCAAAAGAAAACTGTCCTTACAAACAATCGTCCATGTGTGTTCGGCCTTCCTGGATGCTGCATTCCTCCTTGTCACTGGGGGACCCTGGGAGGTAACGCTTCAGTAGAACTGCAACAGTTAGTTGTTAGTCTGCTTCTTCTTCTGATGATGATTCTGCTGTTTGGCTTTATCATTTATGACAGTACATTAGGAGTCTTGGGGGTTTGGTACTGTTGGTTGGACAAAACAAGCAATTTTAACATGTCACCTCAGACTCTAGGAATTTCTGATGAGCATTTCCCATAGTTTCTTTTTGACAATTTACAGTTTAAACAATGAATCGATAATAATTAATCACAATAATGATAATCATTAGCTGCAGCCCTCCTCCTCAGTCACAGAGTCTCCATATTTTTTGGTCTCCTCCTTCTGTAAATGCCTTCTCTGCAGGCTGTAATGGGCTTTATGATTGGGTCTGTGACTCAGTGTCCCAGTTCTTACCAGCGTTCCTCTTCCTGGTCCTCTCTGCCATAACCAAAGCCGCCACCACGGTGACTATGACAGTGACGGTGATGACGAGCACAGTGGCCGTTTCTGCGATGCAGAGCTGGCTGTCAACCCAGGCCAGTGAAGACCCAGCCAGCTGCGGAGGGTCCTGGCACGTCACGTTGCGGTAGTCGTCGATGTGGAGGTGTCGAACGTACAAGATCTTGCTGAATACGCGATGCAGCTCGCAGTCGCAGCTCCACGGGTTGCCTGGTGGAGCAACAAGAAAGGTAACTGTCAATATCAGTAAAGATGATTATGTAGCTGTGTCACATCAGACATAACCAGAGATTATATTATATTTCTCAAATATTTTGTTCATGGTCTAATTCTCTGAAATTGACATTTAACTGCTTATATAACAGTCCCAATTTAATATTGATGCCTCTTTATTTTCTATTACCATCAGCAAGAGGATTGGCTATTTCTGTTTCATAGAAATATTATTCTTATGCCTGTCAGCCAGAGATTCCAAATGATCTAAGTCAGATATTCAATAATATTAAAACTCTTTATTATGGCTGAGTGCTAAGGATTGTTGAGTCTTACAGCCTGAGAAAAGAAGCTGATCTATGGTCTGGTGGAACGGTACTGAGAAAACTAATTCAAAATCCTAGATGCTGCACTTTAATTACTACTATATTTCTGTTCTGATTAATTCTCATCATTTATGGCAGTGAGTTGATGCCACATCACACCAAAACATTTACTATGAAATATAATCTCATAATGACTACATACTACAAATTATTGGTTAGAATCTTATCTGACTATCTGTTTTTGCAAAAAAATCTCATTGAAAAACAAGCAACATTGCTCCTAACAGCATGCGGTCTTATGTTATTAAAATAAGTAAATTAGCTTGTTACATGTTTTACATGATAAATTGGTTTGTTGTTATAACAAGTATTATCCATTCGTGGTAAAAATAAGAAATAAGGCTGGGTCACTGGCTGTAGAAAGGATATTGAACTCAACATTGTTTAAAATCAAAATTGATTGGTTTATAGGGTTTGATTGAGACTCATATTACTCATATTTACACCTTCAGAGATTGTTAGATATGTTTTCGTAAAGGTTTGAATACATATTTATAACTTGATAACCAATCTGGCCAGGGTTGGAAGGGTGGTAGTGGATTTGTCTAAGCCTACTCAGCACTATATACTTCATTATACACTGAAACACAGCGACCTTATATAACTTTAGAGAGACACAGTATTCAGTATCCATGAACTGGATGTGCATTTAAGTGCACCATCATTCCTAATGCCCCCCTGGCTTTGTGGATAACGCTCATGACGGGAGGGTAGGAGATGTTCAATC
This sequence comes from Acanthopagrus latus, assembly GCF_904848185.1. Taxonomy (NCBI): domain Eukaryota; kingdom Metazoa; phylum Chordata; class Actinopteri; order Spariformes; family Sparidae; genus Acanthopagrus; species Acanthopagrus latus. Next base: position 3,276,660 of record NC_051061.1, on the reverse strand, counting down.
TTGTCGGATAATACCTGCCATCTGGTAGCCAATAGTGCAACACAATATGAAAGCAGCCTACAGCCATAATACATAAAAAAAACATCCTGCCATATGGTGGGATGAATAAACACATCCGTATTGTGAGCGAGAGAGGCGTATCTTCACTTGATCTTCAACAAAGTTTGACACAAGATGAACATGGGCAGTAGTAGTAGTGATAGCGGAAACCTGACAGCTGGATGTGTGTCGCTTTTGTATGAAGGCTGATGAAGGTTTTAAACTTGAGATGATGCAGGCTGTTTCCCTCCAGGGCAAGAACCGCCAGGCTGTAGAGAGGAGCCAGAGCATCACTCTCGATCTGGGAGATGTTGTTGTTACTTAGCTGCAGCACCTAGACAGACATACGGATAATCAGACAGACGGACATACAGGCAAGTTTGTATACACACACAGAGTCATTTCAACAGGTGTTCGTGCACCTCTAGTCCAGGTAACATATCCAGGCTCCCCTGCTGCACCACAGTCAGTCGGTTGTTGTGTAAGTAGAGCTGTCTCAGCCTGGAGAGGCCCCTGAACACACCAGAGCCAACCAACATCAGCTGGTTATAACTGAGGTCCAGCTTCTCCATGTTGTCCAGATACTCGAAGCTGATAAAAACAGTTGGAAGAGACAGTGATTTCCTGGAACTTGAACTGGCTCCATTCAAGATTCTTGGAAACTTGGTCTTATCGAGCGACTCAGCCCCCAAATCTTTGAGTCAATTCATTGTAATCAAGGGCGTGTCATCAATGGAGGGTGAATACACAACAACCTTGAGAATCACTTTGCAATTTGCACTGCAGCGCAAGCAAAACCACATGTCCTCTGATTCCAGCCAGGAACCAAGTTTTCAGTTTCCAAGCCATAAGGAGCACACCAGAGTGCTGCTCCGCCACTTTTTTATTCCAAGTTAATCTTGTCAGTTAGAAGCTACTGCTATTATCCTCCCTTGTTGCAGTGACGCTGACTGTTATCACATTCTCTACAAATGTCCCTTGCCTGGCTTTTGGCAAGGTTCATGGTGATAAATGTGGAAGCTCATTTCCACCAGTTTAAAAAAAAGAATTAGACAAAAGCTATGTGTGATGAAAAAAAGAATCCCCACGGTTAGTCATAATTATGAGAGAAGAAGCCATAATCATGAGATAAAAGGTAGAAATTATGAGATATAAAAAGTCAAAGTCATTAGATTAAAGTCATTATAATGACAACGAAAGTCAAAATTATAATTTAGAAATGCTATTTGAACTTACTAATGTTGTTAGCTATTGTCACATAAATCAAGTTATGTATGTAACATACATACATAAGGTACTAAATATATGTATTTATTTTTGCATAACCTAGGATTGTTTTTCGTAAGAAATTTTAGTAGTTTTAGTTAATTTTGGTGCAACGGTCATGTCATTTGGGAGCAGTGATATATTTTGTTTTGTGAGTCATCGGCAACGAGCTATTCTGTCGTGTAGTTATGAGGATGTGTTGGATAAATACGGCTGTCTGTAGCTTTATCTTCTAGTAGTTAAGATGGTCAATTTGCCACAACTGGTCGGATGTATGGGATGAGATGGTGAACAAAAACAGGCAGGCAAAGGGAGGAGCGGATCGTCATTCTTTCTCACCTTCAACTCATTTTAAATTAAAATACAATATGGTTTTTTTTGGTCACATTTCTGTCCATGTTAATAAGCCGCTCTCTTTTAGCTCTGTTTTGGTCTCTCCTGTGAAATACACGTGGCTGTGCTACTTTCATTGTCACTAATCTTGTCTGTCGTTTGGTGCTGGACATGTAGAGTAGAGTAAGTCTATACTGAAGACCAAAACAATGAGTTTGCCCAAGGCTCACCTGTACGGACAAGGTGAGGGACTATAACACCAAGCAGACCTTTTTTTCAGTAGCCCTTTGCACTGCACTACGAGGAGTCATGCGGCTGCATGTACCTGTATCCAGATATATGATGTAAGTTGTTGTGCTCCAGTCGCAGCTCTCTGAGAGCAGACAGACTGGTTGAAAAGTCGACAGGGAGAGATGTTAACCGGTTCCAGCTGAGGTCCAGCTTCTCCAGCAGGGATAAAGAAAAAAATGCCTGTGGGAAGAGAGGAGGACAACCGGAAAGACAGAGAGAAGCATTCATTTAACTACTGTATCCTCTCTGTGTAACCCGTCAGCACTGGCACTGATGAAACCCAGACCACTGAAAACATCTGTTTCTTCCTCCATCTTTCACTTCATCCCTCCCCCTTTAATCCTTTTACATGTGTATCTCTTTCCCCTCCATTCTCACTCTGTTCCTACATCTGCTCATGTTTATATCCTATTTCCTTCAGTTCAGCTGCTTTCTGTGCTTTCTTTCTGAATGTAATGTCTTCCAGAGTGTACACTGACACTTCAACAGATACACTATATTGTCAAAAGTATTTGCTCAGCTGCCTTGACTCGCATATGAACTTAAGTGACATCCCATTCTTAATCCATAGGGTTTAATATGACGTCGGTCCACCCCTTGCAGCTGTAACAGCTTCAACTCCTCTGGAAAGGCTCCAGGTTTAGGAGTGTGTTTATAGGACTTTTTAACCATTACTCCAGAAGCACATTTGTCCACTGATTGGACATGGAGGCCTGGCTCTCAGTCTCCGCTCTAATTCATCCCAAAGGTGCTCTATTGGGTCGAGGTCAGGACTCTGTGCAGACCAGTCAAGTTCATCCACACCAAACTCTCTCCTCCATGTCTTTATGGACCTTGCTTTGTGCACTGGTGCACAGTCATGTTGGAACAGGAAGGGGCCATCCCCAAACTGTTCCCACAAAGTTGGGAGCATGGAATTGTCCAACATCTCTTAGTATGCTGAAGCATTCAGAGTTCCTTTCACTGGAACTAAGGGACCAAGCCCAGCTCCTTTAAAACAACCCCACACCATAATCCCCCTCCACCAAACTTTACACTTGGCACAATGCAGTCAGACAAGTACCGTTCTCCTGGCAACCGCCAAACCCAGACTCGTCCATCAGATGGAATAGCGCGATTCATCACTCCAGAGAACGTATCTCCGCTGCTCTAGAGTCCAGAGGCAGTGTGCTTTACACCACTGCATCTAATGTTTTGCATTGCACTTGCTGATGTATGGCTTGGATGCAGCAGCTCAACCATGGAAACCGATTCCATGAAGCTCTCTACACACTGTTCTTGAGCTAATGTAGCGGTTGACTCTGCAGAGAGTTGGCGACCTCTGCGCATGATACGTATCAGCATCCACTGATCCCGCTCTGTCATTTTACATGGCCTACCACTTCGTGACTAAGTTGCTATCGTTCCCAATCGCTTTCACTTTGTTATAATACCACTGATAGTTGACTGTGGGATATTTAGGAGCGAGGAAATTTCATGACTGGACTTGCACAGGCGGCATCCTATCACAGTACCACGCTGGAATTCACTGAGCTCCTGAGAGCAACACATTCTTTCCCAAATGTTTGTAGAAACAGTCAGCATGCCTAGGTGCTTGCTTTTACACACCTGTGGCCATGGAAGTGATTGGAACACCTGATTTCAATTATTTGAATGGGTGAATAAATACTTTTGGCAATATAGTGTATTTCTGTAAAACTGAAATTTATTACTAGTGCTTTCCTCTTACACTTCCATTGATATTTCAACTGCTGTCAGTGTCAATGCATCTATATCAACTGCACATTTAGCTGTTTGCTGTGCACAATATTTAACCTGAACTGACAAATCAACTACTTTCAGTGATTACACTGCAACACTTCAGCTGGTTTCAGTGCACAGTACTTACACTTCAATTTACGTTTTCAGCGCTTTCACTTTCATCTAACCTATGGTTCCTACCTGTGGTTGTATTTCCTGTATATGGCTGTTGCTCAGCACCAGCACGCGCAGGGACCACAGTCCAGTGAAGACTCCGGTGGCAATCTTGCTAATGTTGTTTCCTCCCAGTTCCAGCAGCCATGTGCCGTGTGGGAGGCCCCTGGGAACATGCTCGAGGCCACGGCTACTACAGTTCACCAGGTCAGGATGCTCGTAACAATGGCACTGGTGTGGACACAACCGTGAGCCCACAACAGTTGGAAATAGGGATGTGGTGAGGTAAAAGGCAAGAAGGGCGAAGAGAAGGGGTAGAAAACTGAGATGCATAATTCCCCAGACAGGAAGAGGAAGGACGGGCAGCTTGCTCGATGGAAGTGAAGTCTGGAAAGTTAAATGAAGCTTGGCAGTTTAATTCTGCAAATCTCTCCAACAAGCCTCATAGTCATTGTAGACACACCTGTAAGAGAAAGTAAGCATAGCACAGTGATTTAGTTTTCATTTTAATCCGTAAAGTCAAGCTTTGGTTGACCTAATAAATGCTCAAGGCTGGATTCACACCAGTTCTGTCTTTTGGCCCCAAAATGGAGGGCGTCCCATTAATTTTATTGAGGGTAGTGTGCTTTGGCTGTGGCAATGTGGTTCAGGAAAACATGTGTAGCTGTGTCAGTATGTTGCACGTATTATCATCTATTTCAATTCAATTTTTTTTTTTACATTTCTGTATCACCAATTTTAAATCGAAAATAAGTATTCTCATGGTTCCATGTCACCAGTTTTTGGGGGGAGGGGCTTTAATTAACCGTACACAAAGATGCTATAGTGACGTAGCTCTACCCACCCGGCAAAATTTAGGAAGCTTGTGTGCTGGAATCAGGATCCTCCTATAGGAAATGAATGTGCAGATGCTGATTCCTGGTCTGAGTGGTGTTCTTCTGTTTACACATGTAGTGAGCTGTGGTGAAAAAGTTGAACCAGGGGACAAATCATGTAAGCTGATGATCAGCCTCACAGCACAACTGAAACCATAGCAGAGTGCAACACAATATGTAATGTATATCGACTCAGTTTGGCATTGTCCACCAGTTCAAACTTCCATCTATAAGACTGAAATGTACTCTGACAGGGAATGACCGACAGATCTGGGGCAGGATAGAAGAGGGGACACAACGGACATTTCTTTGTGTAACATTATGTTTCACTTGTGCCCCAATTTAAAATACACATTCATGATAAGCCTCAAATCCTGGCTTGGGCGGGGGGTGGATTATTAAAGTTTACAACACATGACAGACGGGCCATGGAGGGCCCGGCAACTAAACGCTGCACTGCCAGATTTGGTGTGAATTGAGCCAAATAATGGGTCAGCAGAACTAGCTAAAAAGCACAACACAGATAAATTAAGGCAAATTTGTTAGCAAACAATTACACATTACACGTCAGCTACAGGGTGAGAAGAGTTTTGTGATCATTTACTGGAGTTTGTCACTTTTAAACCCTTTTCCATAATTTGATTCACTGTAAAGGTGCCTTGAGTCCTATAGTAGCAATATGAAGCAATGCTTTTGTGAGTGAATGTTTGAGTGAATCCCAGTCTGAGTAGTCACATTTTTCAACCCAGTTGCCAAGATAATTGTTGGCAGTATATATTTTTAGATTTATCTTGTGACAGCGCTGTGCTCTGGTTGGTCTCTTTAATAATATCCTGTAGTCTCCAACTGTAGTCACTAGCTTGGCAGCCTACTTGCCTGGAACTCTACTGCCATCCCTTCCACCTCACGATATTGAAGTCAAGTCATATACATGTAATGTGAACTAATATCACATGTATCAGAGGAATGTCAATATGGTATATATGACATGTACAGATGGGAACGTATTCATTGAATTGCAGAAATGCAACTTGTCAAGATTTTATCTTGGCGAGTGTTTTATGGAGAAGGTAATACATGCAGCAAGTTTGTTAGCCCTGAAGGATACAGCTGATGCAGTTTGGTGAGTAACACTGAACATGAACATCGCTTACACGAAAACATGGGGACCGTCAATTCGAAATGATTGACTGCAACGTTAAAGTTCCTGTTTTTTTCTGCGGTATCATGTGCCTGTGTGACCAAAGCATCCTTCCCTTAAGCGTGGAAGGAACTTGATTTGCCAGCATTAATGAAATAGGTTTATTATTACACAACTGTCTTACTTTAGATCTTTCTCCTCATTTTTAGACTTGTTTTTAACAGTTTTTTCATCTGGTTTATCCTTCCTTTCCCGTGCAAATGTAATTACATAATCACAGTCATTAAGGACAGTGCAGCAAAAAGGATTAAATTCTGTGAGTCAGACTCACACAGACACACACAGACATAGTATAAAAGCAAAACTGGTGCTCAGCATTTCTTTCTTTTATAGTGAACAGCTACAGAATGATCTGTTTATTTCCTTCTAACTTAATGTTACTCACAATAAATATATTGTATAATACACAGAATTGTCTGAAAAGAAAAAGCTGTAGTGAAAAAAGGGGGATTTTTATCCCTGGTTGATAACACATTAATCACACTTATAAAAGTGGGGAGTCTGTGAAAACGATAACATGTATTTTTCACACTTTAAATCTGACTATAGAAAAATCTAGAGTAAAAATCTACATCTAAAAAAACACAAATTTAATCTTCCTGGTCAAACTCACCTCCTCTGCTGATGAAGAACCCAGACAGTATCCATAGTGGATCACCAACTTTTGATTTCCTGATTTCATGAGATGACTGCTGGACAAAACCAGGCGGGGAGATGATGGACAGAGAGACAAAGACAGAGTGATGACGCTGACTCTCAGTGCAGTCAGCTGTGTCAATAATCCTCTAATCCTCTCCAATCGCCAAATGTTTCCTCTCATCCTCTAAACTCTGGCAGCTCATCTGATGTTTTTATCATGTGTCGCTCTTTCGCTTTATATAAAGACTGTCAATGTCTTATGAAGAGTTTGTGTGTGAATGATAGATAAGAACAGGGGGATACAGTTAACCACAGCCAATTTGTCTATACGTAATTTGACATGAATGTCAATGGTATTCTCATACAAGGCTGGATTTACAACCAGGCAAAGCAGACCCTTGTCCATGGGGTCTCAGAAGTCCAAAGCCTTTATCATGTATCAATTGGGAATGTGCACCACTCAAGCACAGTTTCCACCATTATAAGGGTCTCAAATAATTGATCATCAAAAAAAAAAGAAAAAATGGCTCCATACAGCTTGTCCAGTTTCATCCAAAGGCCCATGTGCGTTTTTAGGCTGTTGTCTTGCACCGATAATCCGCCTCACCGTCTGTGTTAAAGTCACAGAGGTGGAATGGGCGGACAGTTCGATTCCGCATTTGATCCACCAGCAGAGGTAGTAACAGAACCATGACAGCAGCGCAACACAGGGGAGAGACAGTCTGACTGCCTTCAGTCTTACAACTAAATAGATCCTTCACTGGACAAATAAAAGAGAAATGTCCCACACTTAAACTCACAAAGCAACATTACAGGACCGAACAACAAGTTATCCGCCATCTCATCCATCCTCCAAACTCTTTGTTACATTTTTGCCCGGGAAAACAGCGTCTGTCCACGGCAGAGAGCCAGGCTGCTGTGATGTGATTTGATTTCGGAAAAAAAGCTTTAACTGACTGATTATGTTGTTGTAGTTACTGTCTCTGGAAACTTATATGGGAAAAAAAAATAATCACCAAATGTGATGAAAAACAGTTAATTCAACATAATTACCTGTAACAGTCCTGCTTCAGTCATGACTTCATCAGAAATGAATTGAGTTTGTCTTTACCGATCATATTTGAAAGGAAACAGTATGCAGCAGCCTGCCACACAGACCAACAGATGGATACACAATAGAATGTGGGTAAGCTAATACCCCCTTAAAAAATGAATACATTATATATGAACTTTAAATTATAAATGAACTGAAAACTGTTTTGCTAATTCATTAATTATGTAAGATTTTGATACAAAATGTAAGAAAAAAAAAAGGTACTACCTCTACTGTACAAAAGCAGCACTTTTGTCAGCGTGGGGAATTGCACAGAAAGTCACTTGCCTTATGACTGATGGTGCAGCAAATATGAGTTCCATGCAATATTCTAAATGACGCTGTTTCGTTTAAGTTGCTGCTGCAGTGACCCATGAATTTATCACTGTTTGTTGGCTTATTTTAGAGGAGAGGCTAACACGGGTGCCGTCACTGAAGCTCATTCAACAGGTGGAAACACACTGGAACAGCACTTACCATATGCTCCAACGTGTGGATGACCTAAGGGAACCCGTCGCAGCAGCTCTGGCAGGTCTACGTACTGACATTGCCCCACTCACAACAGAACAGTACGACATAATAGCAGAATCTCTAAAAGTGCTGTTCTCCGTTCAGTGATGTCACAGTCGAGCTGTCAGAGGAGAAGAGAGTGTTGGCATATAAAGTCATCCCCCTGTTATCGATGCAACACCGTAAACTGGAAGAGGAGGATATGGGAATTGTCCAAACTCCTGAAGGCACCGCCATGGCTGAGAGTCTGAGGAGGCAACTACATTCTAATTGTAATATTGTAGGCCTATTTAGTCACCTACAGCCCGTCCTAGGTAGCAAACTGTGGCATCGGATGGATGCCACAGTTATGCAGAGGAGGACCTCAAATGTTACTGCGGACACAACAGTGGAGGTCCAAAAGTACCTGGGTGAACTGAGAGCTGAGAGGCTGGAGAACCCCCTGGGAACGACAGAAACAATTATATCCGAACTTGAACAAATTTGCTGTGGTGTTTCTGTGTTCTTCAGCTTCATCTGTGCCCTGAGAAAGTCATGATTCTGTGTCTTCTTGTTGCATCTTATGCTTTGATATTATGCCCTTGTGGGTCTCTTCAGTTCTCCTGTGTTTTTCCCTCTGTGTTATTCTTCATTACCTCACCTGTCCTCTTCCCTCCCTTCTCACCTCACCTGTTCCTGGTGTGGTCATTAGTGTGTCTGATTATATGCTGTGTCTCAGTTCAGGGGCTGCATCCAAAGGCCAATTACGTCACAATGCCACGCAAAGGCTGTCCCAATTCGAAGTCTCCTCCAAATACAGCCCGCAAATGTGGCCTTCTTTTCCCTCTTTTTGGAGGATACACTGCTACTATCCATCTCAGCCTTAAATAGCCCAAGATTCTTTCCGAATTCTGTCGAACTCATGCCTCAAACAGTGGTCTGAAGAATAAGTAAGCATTCTTATTGTGAGCACAAGAGGCCATTCACGAGTGCAACCCATATGTGAAACAGTTTAAGTCAGCAAGTGAGTATGTGACCCAAAATGACACTGCCAGTGAACTGAGAATTGCAGCTCACACTCGATGCTGTGATCTTCATCATGGCACTGTGAATCTTCCATCACTGGACAGGGATGTCGCTGTCATTGCTCCAGGAACAACTCCGACTCAGCAATTTGGGAAGCTGGCTGTCACTCTTCACCTCAAAGGAGGACGACTTCAAACAATCAATGCCATTCATCCAGCATGACCCACTATCATAAGTGCTTCTTCTACCACAGGGGTCCCAAGGATACCACACTGAACTGAGAGGTGTCACCTCAACATGCTTTTACCGTTTCCATCTAGAAGTGCTCAATAAGGCTCATCACTTCAATACACTGCTCTGTGGTGGAAGACTCATACAGCAGTATGTATGTGACATCATGGCAAAAATTGAGTCACAGCGTCTCAACTAGATTCACCACAATCAGAAAACTATCAAGGCAGAAAAGTATAAAGTCATTGTTGATGCCCTAAGTAGTGACAGTGGGATAATCCCAGGACGCCTGACCATCATGCCACCCACAATTTATGGATCACCAAGATGGTACGCCAAAGAATTCCAAGACGCTATGGCCTTGGTCAGAATCAAAGGAAAACCAGACTTCTTCCTCACCGTCACTTGCAACACTAACTGGCCTGAAATTAAAGGGTCGATTTTTGAGGGTCACCAGAACCGCCAAAGACCAGATATCACTGCCAGAGTATTCCACATGAAGGTGAACGCTCTCCTTGCAGACCTCCTGAAATATGACATTCTGGGACGCATGTGGATGCATTTGTGATGGTCAAAGAAACTAAGAAGAGGCATCTTCCTCATATACATATGCTCATCACCATGGTGCCAAGCGACAAACCCAGGACTTCCACTGATACTGATCGCATTGTGTCTGCAGAGTGGTACATCTTCGGAGCCCGAGTTGGACAGCTCGCTGGCTGTCTCCCCGGTTGCAGAGTTGACCATCTGTGAGCACACATTCACAGATGTTTTTGGGTCCACTTTGACTGCCAGTGTGTCAGCTAGCAAAGCGGAGAAGGAAGGGTCGCGGTGTGCCTGGGGTAGAAGAGGTGCTCACGCAAGACATCCGTGAAACTCTTTGGAGAATGGCAACTGAATCACAACAAGAGTACATTTCGGTGTGCTGCAAGTGCTTCGATCTCCGGATGCACATGCTCCTGCAGCATTGGCTCACCCAGTTTGAGTTGGACATGGAAAACCTGCTCTACAAGTATTCACAACCTGAAAACTGACTGAAAGGACATAGGTTTTCTATTTGAAAGGACATAAGTCCTCTACTTGTGCCTTTTCCCTTTTTAATACACTTTTCATTTATACACTTTTTATTCACTGCTCTTGTACACATGGTACGACCCTGAGATGAATAAATACTTTTGTGCATTTGTACATAGGCTATATGCAAGGGTGTAGTGGTGAAATAAGATGTGGGAAAACTAGGAATTTGGTGGTCAAGGTAAGCTATATTGCACTGATGTTTGAACAAGACATTCAGAACATGTCTAATAATAATCAGTACTATAAAATGGTCCTGGAGTGCACAATTGTACACATAGGCGATGTAGTATTATTTTGATGGTGGTGATAAATACTACATTTGAACACTGGCTACATCTGTCTGCAGTCTCTTTGTCTCATATAAAAGGGCTACATAGCTCGTATTTGGCATCTGAATGAAGGAGAGGTGTAATAAAAGGTGGGTGAACACAATTTGAAAATGCAGTGTGGATATGGTTTCATGAGGTACTCCTCCAAAGGAAATGCCTCATCGCCAGGCTGCAGAGGAGAGGCGGGAGCGAGAGACTACAGCCTGCATGGACAGGTTGTTCTCTCTTCTCGGGATAATGTCTGACCACTGAGTTATTTTGTTTGTTCTTTACTGTTATATTGTTATTTATTTAATTTATAAGTTCTGTTTATTTTATCAGTTGTTCATGAGATTTCATTTGTTTGATTAAAATACTGTTCTATTGTTACACATTGTCTATTTCATTTAATATTTACAACTTAAGTACAATTTAAAATAGGGTTAGCAAATGGCATCAAGTGCTACTAGTCAGGGAAACAAGGGATTTTTTTTTTCTTTTTATTATCAGTGGTCTTAATATTCAAAACTATTAACAGAATTTCAAAGTTGTACAGTAATAGGCTGAGCAGGAGTCCCTGGCAGTGCTGCTGGGCTGAGTGGGATGCCACAATAAGACCCTGGTGTCAGTGGTGCATCATCTGGGTCGGTACTCAGGGTGTTTGGGGGTCCAGTCTCCACTGTCCACCACATCTTCCATAAACTGGGTTTGCAGGGCTGACTCAACTGACGGCTGCCATGTCACTAAGATTTTTTTAAGAAAGAGGCAAGAATTGTAATTTCATAATATAATTATAATAATAATAGATTATTACAACAAACACTTCAAATAGGAATAATGCCTTTAAAATGATGTTACGTGCAGACTACAGATAGTCGTGGTCAGGGTTAACCTCCTCCAGGGCAGACACCTCCGCAGACAGCCGGTCCTGCCATGGAGCACCACTGGCGGCCTCCAACCTGTCCTCCCCCTCATCCTCCGGCATGACGTCCTGCAGCTCATCTTCTGGGGGCATGATGTCACCTGCCCCCAGGCAGATGTTGTGCAGGACGGCACATGCTGTTATGACCTGAAATGACAAAATATTTATTTATTTTGATTTACTCTGCTTCAGTACTCAAAAAAACAAATGATGCACCTCTAGAACGTGCAGGAAGATGGACCTGATCTTGGTCGTCATCATTCAAAAGGCACGCTCAATGATAGTGCGTGCCCCTGAATAGTGGCAGTTGAAGCGCTGGGCTGCCACACCTTGCACTGGCCGCTTGTAGGGAGTGATGAGGGGGAGTGAATGTTGGCGGCATGGGTACCCGCTGTCTGCGAGGATGAAGTGCCCTGGAGGAGGTTAGATAGCCCGCCTGTACAGTGGGCTGTGCAGGAGTACTCGGGAGTCGTGCACCAACCCCAGCCAGCCCACGTACGTGTCTACAACATGGCTCTGATAGTCACAAACTGCCTGCAGGTTGATGGAGACAAACAATTTCCTACTCCTGTAGCAGTGACCATCAAGGCCACTTGGTAGCTTGTTTCTGACATGGCAGCCGCCGATTGCTCCTGCAGGTTTTAAAAAAGCTCTGTGTCTTGCCAGCCCTGCAAACCCATGAATTACTGCCACCAGGTCTTCAGCAGTCTGTGAGAAGTGGAAGACCTTGTGGCCAATGGACACCACCTCTGCAGTAACTCGGTGGACGATACGGTGGCCAGTGGAGTGAGGCATCCCAAACACCCTTGAGACCCCCCTGTATGATGCCCCACTAGCCAGCCAGAAAAGGAACACCAAGGTCTCTATTGTGGCACCCCATCCATGTCTCTGATCCTGTTGGAGCAGGTTCAGCAGCACTGCCAGTGACTCTCTGCTTAGCCTGCAATCCTGCCTGGGGTCTCTCTCATTAAAAAACCTGTCCAGGACAGGGACGGCCATATTGACCCTGCAGTACATGGGTCTGGTCTGGATTGGGAAAGGAGGGGAAGAACAGGAGAAGAAAAACGGATACTTAAACAATATAATTGTACTTAATACGATATGTCAAGTTCATTTTGAGCTTTGATATATAATGCTAAATCTGTTTGTCAATCCACTTATCAGTCTAACTAGGCTTCTCAATCTGGTTTTGATGATTGATGGCTTCTCCATCCATTTTATCTTCCTCCCGATGGAGGAAGATAAAAAAGAAAATCAGGATCTTCTGTAGCTCAAACATGATGATAAACGTACTCTTACTCTTTCGCGTAAATAGTGACGTACGGGTACGGGCGGGAACATCTGGTGACGCAACCAGGAAATGCTCTGAATGCTAGACCGTCACATATGTTGACACGGCCTTCAAAGACCACAAAGGCCGGGTGGATGCAGACCCTGAATTGAGACAAAGCAATAGTCTTTGTTCTTCCTTCACTCCTTGTCAGTTCATTTTGTGATGTCCTCCATAATCTGTCAGCCTCCGTTCATCTCATATCCCTCCAGTTTCTCCTCATGTCTCCCATGTGGCATGTTTATTATTTTGGCTTTATTCATTTGGCTTAATTATAACCTCAACCTCAACAGTGAAAGAGCATTATAGAAAGCAGGGGAGATCCTGTCAACAAAAAAAAGAAACTGCCTGAAGCCCAGCACAGTGGAGAAGTTGATGTTTTTATATAAAAATGAAAAAAATATTCCCATTGTACGCATTACATTTTGTCCCTAATAACACAAGCACATTGACATCACAACCCTCTCCCCAACTTGTTTCAACTTTCACCTCTGTCCCTGCCATCACTCTATCAGAAAGAACAGACACTATATTAATGAGTATATTATTAGTATATTGACATTATCATTTTGGCAAATTTGAATTCAAAGCCTCTTATTATTTGTTTACTGGCATTATCATTTAAACGAAATTCAATTCAAAGCTTCACTCACCAAGGTGTCATCATAATCACTCTGACTGTTTTACATGTATTGTCCACTTGAAGGCATAGTAGAGCAAATGAAGCGCCATGAAGCTCCGGGCCAGAGTGAACCGACTGGATGGAGAGCTTCAACGCTTCATGAAGCTTCACTACGTGAAAGTATTATGACCAAACTGCCAATGTGCTTCAGTTAAATTAAAAGTCCCGCATTCAAGCCCTTAATGAAACTAGAAACATCTGCATTTCCTGCGTCTATGGTTTGTGCCTCTCGTTTTGTTTGTTTTGCCAGTGGCCGGAATACGTGCCCCTAGACTGCGTCATGACCTCATGACGTTTCGAAATAAATGAAAACGTCTGATTGCGGAAGTGGTGGGTTGTCATGGACTGCGTGCTGCCCGTGTACCTGTGTGCACGGCGAGTGTTCTGTAGCAGAAATGGCACGTTAGCAGTGTGTGTGTGTGGTCATGTTTAGCGCAGCTGTAAGAGTGCTTTACATGAGTATGTCAAGTTCACGAAGCCCGAGGAGACGGCAGGACACCAGCGACGAGTGCCGCTAACCGTTTACTCAACTGTACAGCTAGCAGGACGGTATGTTGTTCTGTGTTTCCTTTCATATTCTCTGAACAAAAAGTTTTTATATGTTACTGTTACGGACCCTTTAATAGAAACACTTGCAGAGAGGGTGTAAGCTATTTAAAAAGGACGCTCTCAGACATCAAAATGAATGGTTGAACCAAAGTTTTATTGAGGTCAAAGAAGCAACAAATAAACGACTGTTACCTGCCAAAACAAGCTTGACGACCGAAACAAAAAGGGGAAATCACTGAGCCAGCCACGCCATGAGCCGCCACTCCAGCTATCCCCTCCGAACTATCTACAAAGAAATTAATCTAACTCTAAATGAACCCAAGAAAAAACTGGTGATCTCTAAACTAACCTACGAACACACAAAACCCCACTGAAAACATGTTGGGGGAAACAAGAAGACAAAAGATAAAAATATCCCCCTCTCACTGTGAGCTGGGCAGTGGCTCCAGAGAGAGTGAGGCTTCCACCCAATCCTGCTTAAATACTGTCGTCAGGTAATTGCAGCACACCTGGACAGGTGTGTCGCTCTGGAAGATAAAAACACAGGCAAAAGGAAGGGAGGGCACCAGAGAGCAAGGAAGGGAGAGAGAACACAACCAGCACAGGCCCACACCTAACAATTACTGCATCAAGTTTACACACATCCGTCAAAAGTGACCCATTCATCCAAGTGTGATTCAAAATTGAATAAGTTAATACAAGAATAATAGTTTAAGTTAATATTTTAGCAGTGTCTGGGGCCAAATTCTTATGTATTTAATCTATAATATATGCACTGGGATCACCAGCCTCTAACCCTGCATACTTGGAATAGAAAATTATAAAACTAATTTATTTCCAAGATATATCATAGAAACGCTCAGCCGTACATGAAATAACATAGAAAATGGATATGGGTCTTTTTTGACCCATGTCGAAGGGGCACTTAAACTACTTGGTTAGGTTTAAGAAAACATGCTTTGAGTTAAAGTAACTGGACAGGCTGACTATAAAGAGACTTCAAGATATAATAATACAGCCTTGTGTATATGATATGACATGTTGTGTACAGTAAGTATACTACTCACATACCTGAGACATTTCCATGGACTTGCCTCCAGATCATTGAGACTTTGAAATGTTGTGGCCAACTCGATTTGGAAAATAATGTTTTTAATCCTAAAGGGGAAGACTGATTTTCTCTTGTGCTGTAAACTGAAAAAAAGCCTTTGTGTTGTATGTATTGTTAGACAGCCATGGCTGAGGCCGGAGCCCACCTGACCTCCACCGCTCTGAACGAGCAGCCGTCCATCTTTGAGGTGGTGGCACAGGAGTCACTGATGGAGGCAGTCAGACCAGCGTTGAGACACGCTGTCAAGGTGAGGCTACCTTTTTTTAAAAAGTTATGAGCATGACAACAGCATTGTTATTGTTGTTGTTGTTGTTTTTCTTCTCTGTGTTTATTGGCTGCTGGCAAAGCAACATTAAAGGTGCATCCTCCCACCTACTGTGTATAGATGCTGCACTTGTTAAGCCAACTAAGGTAGTTTGGCTTTGTATTATTGGCTATAATTTAATACTGATACACATTTTTCATTAAACAGGCCAATAATTTATTGATCCAACATATATCATGCGTCCCTATCAAGTCTTACTTAATAGATGTTTATTGTCATTGTTTCAGAAACAACAAAACATTGAATGAATGAGATCACAGAGACGCCTGACAAAAATTGTTCCGCATTGCTTGATTAATAATGCAACTCTTAACTGTGCTTTACAAATAGACTTCAACCTCAGCTCTGTTAAACTTCTCAGGTTCTGGCTGAGTCCAACCCGTCCCGTTTTGGCTTCCTGTGGCGAAGCTTCGATGAGCTCTACCTGCTGCTGGACCTCCTCCTCCAGAACCACTTCCTGTCTCACTGCAGCGCCTCGTTCTCTGAGAACTTCTACAGCCTGAAAAGGGTGACAGCAGGGCAAAGACCTCCAGCTCTCCTGGGGCTGCACAGGAAGTCACACTGGCGCTCTCTTCTTCTTCTGTGCCTGGTGCCTTACCTGAAGGCCAAGCTGGAGGCAACACTGGTTCAACAGAGGGATGAGGAGGACTTCTCTATCCGGCTTGCACAAACCAAGCGCCAGAAGCTGTACCGAGCAGCCATGGCAGCGTATCCCTACGTTAACTCAGCCTGGCATGCCTGGGTCTTCATTCAGCAGCTGCTCTTTGTCTTCGGAGTTGTCAGGACCCACAGTCCTCTGCTGTGGTTGGCCAGGGTCAGACTGGCAAGACTTAATGCTCAAGATATCAGACACATGGAGCTGAGGAGCAGCAGAACTGGCAACCCAGCTGAGGGGAGGTACATTTCTCTGAGTGTGTTTTTAGTGTTTGAGTTGTTACGGTTCTGGGTACAAATGGAGAAACACTTCTGTTTCTCTACCCTGACTTTGTTCTCACAGGCAGCAGTGATTTCCCCCTCGTCAGGTCTTCAAATAAGATACTGAAGTTGATACTAGAATTCTATGTAACCTGGCTTGAATCAGTGCTGTATTAAAAAGGAAAAACTGAAATATCACACGGAAGTACTCAGAACCTCTGCTATGACACTTGAAATGTAGCTCAGATGTCTCTGTTTTCTCTTGATCATCTTTGAGATGTTTGTCCATCTTGACTGGAGTCCACTTGTGGCCAATTCAGTTGATTAGACATGATTTGGAAATGCACACACCTGACCTATACAAGGTCTCACAGCAACTCCTGACAATGGGACATCACCTACAAAAGTTATTGTTACTGATTTGTAGATTCGATTCAATTCAATAATGATTCAGACGGGGATATTTCAGTTAAAACAGATTCAGAGAGAACACGGTTCTCTTAACATTGTAAACTGTGGAAGGAAACCTCTAACCCAGTGCATGGTTAAAAATATTGATCACACTAAGAGCTGAATGAAATGGGTCTTGGAGATTTGTGGTTAAAATCTGCCTATTGAGAAATGTGTGGGATAATGCTATGATTTGAGCATCTGATTATTAAATATGCTGCAGTGAAATTATGCTTTTCATCAAATCTAATAATTGGCAGCAGTAAAGATTTAGTATTTCCGAACTGCAGTGCTTGTAATGGAGAAATGAACCAAAGTTTAGATGAGTTATATGAAAGTGTTCTTGCACAAGGTCCAATATACATAGATATAAATCCTATGTCCTTCACCAACAATGTACTCTTTGTTTGCAGCCTGGTGCAGAGAGCATTGTGGCTGATGTCACAAGGAGCTCGGGGCGTGGCCTTGTCCCTGTCCTCGTCTCTGTCTCTGGGCGTCTTTTTCCTGCAGTTCCTTGAGTGGTGGTACTCCTCAGACAACCAGAACACGGTGAAGACCCTCACCTCCCTGCCTGCTCCTCCACCCCCGGTCCATCTGCAGCAGGAGCACAGTGGCCAGGACTCTTCACCCGTCTCATCCAGTAAAGCCGAAGACACGCAGCTCAGCTCCGACCGCACAAAATGCCCGCTGTGCCGGAGGCTTCGCACAAACGCCACGGTGCTGTCCACCTCTGGCTTCGTCTTTTGTTACCGCTGCATCTATATGTATGTAAAAGCCAACCGCCGCTGCCCGCTCACCAGCTACCCCACTGATCTGCAACACCTCATCAAGATCTACTCGCCAGAGAGCTAGACCACATCAGACGATGACACTCTCCAGTTCAGATCCAACATGTGTGGAGTTACAGACTGCAAACTTTCAGGTTGTCTCATTAGAGGTCTCGCTCATAGCCGAGTACTGAGGAGCTCTCTGAGGTGAAATACTGTGTTTTTGTTGAGCACATTTTGTTTTCCTTTGTACAACATAGGGTTTCTAATGTACTTGCAGTGTATTGGTGGCGCTCTAATCCAGTGGCACTGTGTAAGTGAAAGTTCCTGTAAGTGACATGAAAATGGCCATAAAAGTTTAAGGCAGTATTGCTTTTAGAAAATGATGGACTCAGTACCTGAGTAGAGTCTGTGTGACTCATTCCCTTTCTACCATGCTTTCCTGCCTCTTTAGCATTTCAAATAAAAGGCAAAAAAACCTGAATATATACAATAGTTGGCAATTAATTTTCTGCCAGTTGAATTGACTAATGAACCAGTTGTTTGTGTTGGGGAATCAAATTTACAGAATATGTGAACTGGTTTAACTGGCAACAGATATGTTTTTTTGGGGCATTGTGGATCGGACAAAGCAATGGATCCATTACTGCTTTTCATGTCTCTGTCAGAGACCAGATAAATGAGTAAATTCATGTTTTGTCCTGTGAAATGATCCGGTTGTCAACAATAATTGCACTCAAAGCACTAGTGGTTTAAAGTTGTCTGTTTCCGCATATAAAAAGCATAAAAAATCCCTTTAATCAGGTTAATTGAAAACAAAGGAAGGGGGTGCTTTTGGGCGACTTGGACTGATGAGTTCAGTACTGCGTCTGAGTGCACATTAACCTGACAATTCTCATTTTAACGTGGACTTTTGAAAGTTAAGCTTTGTCTAAAACAGTTGGTCGGAGAACCTTCAGCTTGATCTAGATGCTGCTCCTTCAACACATTCCTCTTTTCACTCTGGCTTTGCATGAATTTTTAAAGACAATTGCAAAATGGCTGGAAGACGTGACGTTTCTCACCACTGATGAGGTGAAGACATTGTTGCCTCTGTCTTTGGTGGTATTATACAATTTGGGACATTTTGACAAACATGTTCAATCACTTTCTTGCTCAGTCACATGAGACAATCAATACAAACATTTCTATAAATATAAGTGTTTCTGCTTCATACTTATACATATGAATATAAAGCAACAGTTTGTATCCGGCTTACTTAACTTAGCATAAAGGCTGGAAAGGGGGAAACAGACAGCCTGGCGAATGTTTCCTTCGGATGAGTACTCAGCAGTGCCACAGTCAGTCGGTGAATTGCTTTATTGAGTTTCCAGACAAGTTTAACAACAGGCCCACTTAAAAAAAAACAACAAAGAAACAGATAATCAGGATCAACGTCACAACATTACAGTGAGAGTAATAAAAAAAGGGCTTCATTAAAATGTCTACAAACCCCTGAAATGAAACTGATTGTGAACAATCACAAGAGTCGCCGTCTTCCCTTTTTAAGCTCCCGCAACACAAGTCATCAACAGGAAATCAGGACGAGAAGAAAAAAAAACGGGCTGAAACCTCCAAGAAGGGACAAGTATCATCATCAATAATAGTCACAGTAATAGATTGCTCAATAGCGTGTATTGCACATGTGTACACATATATGCACTTTATATATACATGTGAGTCAGCAAGAACTAGACACATGTCGAATTGTCGCAACAAGAAAGAATCTGGATTCAAAAGACAGCACGGACAAAGAAGAGTCAGGAATGTGCTTGTGATCAGTTCCAACAAATCTGCATTTTTTTTTTTTTTTTACTCCAACGTTTCAGTCACGAGCCAGACGAGACAGAGTAACAGAGGGAGCGTCTCCCCCCCACAAAAACACAAAGAGGTAAAAGAGAGAGAGAGGAGACGACAGCGATACTGAACCTCCCCTGTCCCACCCAAAAGTCCAAAGATATCCCGCCCACCCCAACACCGCATCATAGCAGGACACTACATGTACACCACAGTATCAAACATATCAAGAAATATACAGTATTAACTCATGTAGCAAAATAGTCTGTGTGTGTCTGAGTGTGAAAGTGTGCGTTTCACCTTAGTGTGTGTGTGTGTGTGGGTGGTAACAAGAGTAAAGCTCCGGAGCCTCTGGACTGGAGAGGTTTCATCACTGTGACGACACAAACCACCAGCACTGGAAGTATCGTATTGCTAGCAGGATATTTAACGGAAGGGGGGGGGTATGGACCCGGTGTGTTTTATTTACCCGCGACTAACAAACTAACTCTTTTGGTTCTTCTGAGTTTCACAGTCGTGGTCGGGGCTATAAATAAAATCTCTCACAAACCTCGGTCAGGTAACGGATCAATCAGTCAAGCATTGAATTCAACAACCCCTCCGTCTCTCGACTCTCTTCTAAGGGGGGATTGTCAGGCTGTGTCGTATCAGGATGTACCAACAAATCTCCCCTCAATTCGCCCACTGACCATTACAGTTTTAAGAAACTCTGCTGGTGCCCCGTATTTTCATTAGGACTCATGACCAGAACCCAACAAGAATATGGACTTGAACTCTGACCTAACCCTAACCAGAGCTGAGCTGAAAACAACCTCTTGAGAGTTTATTCTGCAATTTGTGCTTGTGTGTGGCCTCTTTCAGCAGCGTGAGACCAAAGAGCAACCGACCTGACTGAAAAGATAATTCTGTTTGTTACAATTATGCTTCTTTTGGCTTTTATTTCTTTTAACTACAATTCATTATTAAACCTCTGGACAGAGCAATATCGCTACAACGAAAGGCCGGGGTATGTTCAAAAAGAATTGGTTTAAACGTTGGGATTCAAAAAGAGAAAGTGGGTACAGCTGATCTGACAAAGGCTGAAAAAGCAGGGCAAGCATGTAGTCTATAGTCAATTTTCCTACATTCCTACAATTTAGCATACATTTCCAGAAATGCTGCTATGTTGCTGTCATTTTAGTCCTGTGGATGTTCGGGTCACATGCTTTGTGTTCATCGTTATTTTTTGTTCTTCTTTTAGTCAGCTTTAGTCGCAACACTGCATTTTGTTTTTAAACGATACACCAACTTTTCCCACCTCAGCCGAGCATATTGGCATGTCCACAGAGGTTTTGTTACGTCCATATGTCAAACGTGCGTTAAAAACCTGGGATGGAAAGACACCAAGATGAGCTGTCTTTCCTCAAGGACATTCTAGTTGTTTGTACTAAAAAGGTTGATCTAAAAATTCTGATCCTGTCTTACATTCTCAGTTCTGCACACCCGACCAATCCCAGTGTTAAGACGTGACTGTCAGCTTTAGGAAGTTACAGAAATTGTCACCTACAAGATGGGTTTTAGCCACTTTGCCAAGTTGGTAATCTAGCCTTGCCCAATGGTTCACCATGAATCTCATACAAGGGGAAAAAAAAGAACATCTGCCAAACATGTTTTTTTGTACGTGTTTCCAATTTATCTCTACTCTTTACTTATAATTGTGAATACCTGATTGTTTTAGACCTGTAGGGACTTCATATGGTCTCAAGCCCTAAGAAAGGACTGGGAACAGCTAATCTATACCACATAATCTGACAATATAATTTGAGGCGAGCGTGCATGATCACTTGTCTTTGTACAGGAAGAGGCTTCTCTCAAAGCTATGGCAAGTACACTGGTGGTTTGTTAGTGTCTGACTGCCCAACTGTATAAAAAAACAACTACTTCCAGTCTTCGCCATTTAAATTGGTGAATAGTGTTCTCGTCACCTTCGCCAAGGTTTGTAGGTTGGTTGCTTTGTCGGCAGGATTAATCAAAAACTCCTGACAAATCAGGATTTCCACAAAGCTTGGATCTTGGCCCAGAATAGAACCCATTACATTTTCATGAGGATTTGGATCAAGGGCCAGATCCAGGAACTTTTTCTCATTTCCTTTAACATCGTGTGACGGGGCACTTTTCAATCATTTCATTAATCTCTAATACATAGATCTCCGTGTATTTTGGTGGCTGGTGTCTATGAGTGAGCCGTAAAGGGAACTGCTGGGTCTTGGTGGAGGTATCACTCTACTTAGTGTTCTAGTTACCTATGGGAATGATGTTCAAAACTACAGAAAACAGATAAGGCTGAAACACCTGATTCTTCAACAGACAATCGGAATTCATGACTTGTTGGTGTTAATTAAAAAAAAAAAAAAAAAAAAAGATAATATAATTAAGGCATTTTAAAGCAGGGTAAGTATTCTTTAATTGACTGTCTTCTTACATGCGGTTGTTGCCGCTTGCTTGTTCCACCACAGAGCAATGTTTTGTTCCTTTGTGCCTCCAAGAACTTCAGTCGAACTCAAGACTTCAACAGCTGCCACGTTGGACAGCTAATCCCTTATCTGTTTCGGACATGTTGAGTTACCAGTTTGTCCAGCTCCACCACTCTACCTCACTAACCAGAGGTGCTGCTGTTATTGACTACTGGTTTATTTGGACAACATAGCCTTAGTGTTTACATTGGTACAGAGAGACTACACTGAACTGCCAGGAAACACAGCTCAATAAATGAATCTGTTGATCAATCAATACTCTGTCCATTCCACCTGACAGATAATACACACAAAGAGCACTACAGGAAGCTACGCAAATGATGTAAGCTATGACACTATCTGCTGTGATACCATGGCAATGCTAAAGCTGGACATTGCGGTTCTCTTCCTCTCTGTTCCGGTCACTGCGGTCTTCCCATTAGTGTTATATTGCTTTAAACAGATGAGACCCCAGAGGCAGCAGTGTGAGCTACAACGCTCGCTACACCAGGGTCCAGAGAAATGGATCTGAGTGAGGTTGAAGATGTGTGTCCAGCAGTCAGCTTACTGAAAGACTTGAAAGTGTCTGAGTTTCTATAGATGTGGATAATAGAATGGTCCAGTTCTGATGCTTTGCGTCCGATGGGTCGTAAACGAGCAGAGATGTGGCAAATAGTATGGCTAACATCTCTGCCCTCTGACATGATCAGTCAGTTTTAGAAAAGTCTGGAGGTTTTAGGTGGCCAGACCTTAGTGTAGTTACCTGTTTGTGCCATGTTCGCCAACAGTGAAATGGGTGTGTATGGAGTTTTGGTTTAGCGGAAAGCCCATTTTAAAAGGTTTAACGAGTTCTACTTAGAACAAGTATTTAATAGTCATCAACATTTAACTGCAGTTGCAGTTTTAAAGCCACTCTTCTTTTTACTCGGTTGGTGAATCACAAGTATTAAGCTTAAGAAGTTGACTTTTCAAAATGGCAGAAGAGCAGTTTAACCTCAAATGTTCTCAAAAGGTAGCCAATTGTTAGGGGATGACTTTGTGAGAGCACTGCTTTACTTGTGAGATCTCAGAAAACCTAGTCCTGAATCGCCCTTTCAGTCACCAAGTGGCCCATAAGCCTTGATCCAGGCAGCGCATACTATGTATGTATGGTGGTTGCTGAGAGTATAATTAAATTTGTTAGGGCTACAATGTTGAAAATATGAACTCACTGGATGGTAAGTAATCTTCTTAGCAACTTCAATGTGGGAATGTGTCAAGTGCAAACAAAGAGGTTAACAAAAATACCCAGTGTACCCTGATCACGAAAGGTATCCTCTTTAAACATCAAGTTCAGTTACTTCTGTACATTGGCTTTTTCAAACAAAACACGTTGCATGCAAAAAATGTTTGTCTCAGCCCAATAACCGGACTTAATGTTTACAATGTATGTTTCTGCAAAACAACTGATATGTTAAAACCTTTCAATTTTTTGTTGCAATGTTCCAACTTTTTGTTTCCTTAGGTTCAGTTTTCAGTTCTGTCAACAACAACACCATTCTTCTACTCTGGTTACATCTATTCTGGTTAGATTTAGGCACTAAAAGCACCTGGTTAGGGTTAGGAAAAGTTTTTTTGTTTTTTTTTGTTTTCAAAATACCCGTTTTGGTCACCCCAAGCACAGCTGGAGAATTTCGGAGATCACTTTTAAAACCCTGGTTTCACACTTACAGTTGTAGAAAGTCTCTAACACCATCCTGAACAGTGGTCACTGGCTTGTAACTCTGCCACCATTCTCTCCAACTTCAGACATTTAGTATAAATGTAAACATAACGGCACGTTCTGTTGAAACGTCACTACAGTATGCAGCCTAACTGTGTACAAATGTGAGCCTATCAGTGGTTTCTTAAAATGTAGACTGCCAACATTGTACTCCAAATTTAACTACTCAAATGAGATGAATTTGCCAAGATTCTAAGGTACTTTGTTCCCATGCCAAACACAATGACGGTTCAAGGCAGCTACTATTGAAATAGTTTTGGAAGTTGAACTGAACCTCTTGAATCTTTCAGCTCTCTGACATCTCTTGCCCTCTCTTAGACCTCCATGGATCAGATTTTGTGCTCCACTGATAGCCTTCTGAAAACACTGTGACTTCCTGTGTTACCTTTGACTTCTATGGTTGGTATTGGGTTTCATGTAAGCAACCTTTCATGATCAGGGTAAGTCATATATTTTGTTACTTTACAACTGCCTGACATTGTTCTTCATCTTACACATTATTAAGAAGATTAGTGACCATCTGTTGAGTTTGTATCTCCAAACACTGTCAATGACTTAAATGTACCCATTACAGGATCTGGTGAATCAAGTTTGATACGCATTATCACAGTCATGGCTAATGAATGATATAAGCAATGGAGGGGGCGAGCCAATGCTGCATTCCAGATAAATTACAATAGAACCCCACTTAAAGTTGAAAATTGTAGACACAGGGAGAATTTATCTATCCTGGCTTAACACAAGAGCAGTTAGCCGATGTCACACAACAATGGAAGCACCCATGGAATACAGTTCCAAGTATAAAAGTGCTGTAAAGTAATATCTGTAATGGCGTCTGTTACCTTGTAGGTCATTTCCTCCTGCTATTTTGTTTAAATATCCAAACAGGCTGAGGGTTTTTTGGAACGCTTGTAGATCTGAAGTTGTAAATTAGGAAATTCTGACCACTGACACTGACTGAAACGCAGCACAACTCTTTGTTGGACAACAAAATGTGTCATTACTGGACCAAGCTATTCACCCAGTCATGACCTTTGACCTTACATATTCTTTTCTGTAGTTGCTGCTGTTTGAATGTGGAGAGCAGCGCCCTGCTTGGTCCTGCCAGAGGAAATGGAGATTGCTGTTCCCCTTCAACAACAACAACAACAACAACTACTACTATGACAACAACTATCCAGCCACCCTCTGTAAACAAACAAACAAATAAACAAACAAACAAACAAACAAGTGTCAGTCTGATGACATCAGACCTTGTGCTTACTTCCTGTCAAACAGCCAAACCTTTAAAACATCAAATTTCCAAATATTATATATTCATAAATCCAATCTGATTGGATAAAACACTGTTTACATATATATATTTATATATATTTATATATAATATTTTTTCTTTTTTATACAAAAGAGAGAGTATTTTGTGTTTTTATACATATATGTATGTACAGATATAGAAAAGAGACCACACTGAGTCTGCTGTGACGTAACCGTGGGCAACAAGACAGGAGACAGTATTTACACAAAACAGGAAATATTACAATAATAATAATAATTATAATAATAATAAAAAAGAAATAAGAGGGACATGGTGGACGTTGTGGTGTTTCAAAAACATGCCACAATCCAACAATCCCCTTTAAAGAAGAAGGGACGGGGCTCAGGTCAGATGACTCTCAACCAGAATGAGAGACAGAGAGAGAAAGGAGCGGGTGGTCTGACGTGACGCTTAACAGGCCTGATCCTGAGACACTCACCAGATCCCATAAAAGTCAGGTTGAATATTACTATTAATGTAATATTAATATTCAACTATTTTTATCGGAGACATCTAGTGTGTAATGATGGCTTTAGAGGCTTATCTTCAGTCTGTTGGGAACACCTGGTATGAATATTGTACGATTTGAAAGCAAATACAATTCTTATCAGGTTAAACGCATTTCTGAATATATATTTGTATCCCTAACCCTAACCCTTTCTATCATGTCTCTCTCTCTCTCTCTCACACTGTCTCTCTCAAGGTTGCTAAATAGTGACATAAGAACAAATTAAGGCATCCAGATGAAGAAACAAAGACTCAAAAAATGAACTGAAACAACAGCAGTATATGTGTGTGCATCAATGTGTTTCTTCAGTCCTGATTGGCTGGTTGGTTTGCTGAGGTGCTGCGGCGGTGGTGTTTTGTGGTTTCTGATTGGACTTTTTTTTTTCTTTTTTTCTTCTTCTTTTTTTTTTCTTTTTTTTTTTTTAAAAGGCACCTAGTTCCTCCTCCTTCTCTGCTCATTTTAAAACAAGTTATTCCTCCTCTGACAGCCAACTCCATGTTCGCTCAGCCTGTCCTCTCTGACAAACAAGAAGACAAGTCGTCTGCTTGCTGTCTGACAAATTCAGGTTTTCCACAGTCATGGTCCCCCTGCGGACACAGGACTAAAGGACTAAATAGAAAGACAAAAGCGTGATTCGGCGAAGGAAGGGAAAAATTCAGTGGTGCTGTGTACAGGTGGTAGAGTATACAGATCACAAGATGTGTCTCCTCGTTGACTCTCTCCTCCTCTGGTTTCCATGGAGAGGCTAACAAGTCGTCTGCTCCTCCTTAGGTCGATAAACCAGTAGGAAAGAGATGTCTCCGTGCTTTTCACAGGCCCCGCCTTCTTCTGCCTCCATACCGTTTTCCTCAGCCAATCGGACCGACAACAGCGCTATTCCACTCTGCTTGTGTGTGTACTGACACACACTCTGCAGAGGAGGAGGAAAAGGAAGAAGAAGAGGGGGTGCCACAAGGAGATGAATGTGGAGTTTTTGTGTGGATCCTGCTTTAAGCTCCTCCTACAATACAGGCTCTTCCTCCATTGGCTCCTCAGTGGACCTGCAGACAGTGCAAAAGCAAACACAACATTTTAGAGTGCATACATCACAATTAATCAAAAATAATATGCCTCAAGTGAAACACAAATACAAAAACACAAAAACACAAAGTGGACACAAATACTGTGTCCCAAGTGGTGTAGCTAAACAGATTAAGCATGTAGCATCAGCTTGTATATGTGACTTGTGATCACAGTTACATGATGTTGCTTTACAGTTAATGCTGTTAACTTTAGTTTTCAGTAAAGGGGGTAACCTCAAGAATCAGTGTTTAGTGCCCTCCTGTTTAATCTATGCAGGGGTGGAAGTAACTAATTACAGCTACTCAAATTACTATAATTAAGACCTTTTTTCGGGTACTTGTGCTTTTATGGTTTTTTTTCCCCAAGTCTTTAATTCAACTCCAACTTATGTATACGTACCATCATGTAGACTACTTTAAAATCACAATTTTCTCTCCCTCTCTGTGCAAAATAATTATTAACATTTTTTTATTAATTATGTTTTTATTTTATATGGGCGCTGTGTGAAGCTGTCCCAGTGTACTGCTGACCTGCTGGTTTCCGTGTTGTCAGGAATGGTGGCTGGCTGCTCAACATCAACACTTAAGGAGGCCATTGCACTGACTGTTTCTGCTTCATCCTCCGATTGGCCCTTGGCCGCCAGAGGGCCATCCAATAGCGAGTGGCCACTCGTCTGGGATAAACTCTGGAGACAGGGCCAGTGTTTATCTGCAGGGAAAAAGAGAAAGATACATAAAGACTGAAGAGATCTTGAAGCTTCTCATCACGGAGTATATTTGTGAGTGTGTTTTTTTCTTACGCTGGATCTCTATTACTCTTTCTAGTGAGGCCCAGGCTTTTGGACATGGTTTCTCCTGAGGCCACTGAAACACCGAGTCACACTGACAGAGACAGAGAGTCTGAGTGTAAATACAAATGCATGAAATCAACTAAATACACTGAGCAACACAATGCTTTCAGTAAGGACTACAACACCATGACCAGAGGCTTCTTTATCTTCTGTCTAACATCAGTCTCCTGTGTGTCAAGTATGGAGATGGTCATGACATGTTTAGCCCAGCTCTGCATAATGATTGGAAGCCAGAACATATTGTGGTTGTGTGGGAGTTACTTTTGTGTGAGTTTCCTGATCAACAACAAGTTTATCCATACATATAAACATTTCTTGCTTTATCCCCAACAACTTGGCCTTTCTTCCTAAGAGTAAATACCAAGATGTAGTGAGCAAAAATGGATGATTTAAATAGGTCATATTATGCTTTCTGGGTTTTTGCCTTTTTCTTGATTGTGTTATGAAGCATTTTTCTGCATGTAAAAGGTCTGCAAAGTGAAAAAGCCCAATGTCCACGTCAAGGGAGTTACTCAACACAGCTCCTGCACTCCCTGAAATGGCTGGATGGGAGTTGAGCCTTTACTTATGTAACCTATGCGCGTCACTATGTAACAGGTTATATAAATATATAATTTCATACATTTATCATAAAATATATACACTCCAGTCAGTCAGCAGACATTGACATAGCAGCCTTATTTTGGATCACACTACCTTGCTCAACATGACCTGCCCAACTCTGCCTCTGGTTGGCTACATCCTGCCTGTTAAATAATGCGCATGTGTGACTCTCATAAAGATCGGACAGATGCGAGATGTCTCACTCTGTAGCTAAAACGAAGCCTTTAAGGCACAGTGTGAAAGGGGATGCTGCAGCAAAAATAATGTGTCTTTTGAAAATTAAAGTAAACTTATTCTACTATGAACCCCGAATAAGTATGAACGTGACAATTAGCATAAAAATACCTCTGTAATATTTTACAGCTATAGAGATTCCTTTTGCTAAAACACGTAGACTCTTTTGTTATCAATTAAGCCAATGAGATGATATATATATATATATATATATATATATATATATATATATATATATATATATATATATATATATATATGCGCATCCCTAAAAGAAGACCAAGCATATTTACCAAAATGTCTCTTTAACATTCAAAATGACAGTTCTGTTGCACTGAGCAGTTATTGTAGCTGCTTGTTTATCAGTTCACCGCATACCTTCCTAAAGACTGTGGTACTGGTTCTACTTGCTTATTGTTCATAGAGATGGTAACCAGCACCTCTCACACTGACATGACATTCTGACATAATTTCTCTCACCGGGTCTCCCAGAAGTGCAGACACGCAGGCCTCTGATGCATCACAGATGGCAGTCAGGTCATGACCGCCCTCCAGTGCCATAACAACACGCCCACCCGCCAGACCCATCAGCAGCTGCGTTAGCTGCCCAAAACCTGCCAACAGACCAATCACACTCAGGAAACACTCATACAAACCATTTGGCCATTAAGTCAATTAGATAGGGTGTAAAATGGGTACATGGGTCCCCACGGTATCCAGTGCAGTACTCACACTTGGCTGAAACATTGTATCCTCCCAGAGGCGACTGGTGCCCCTCCACTGCATCGAAGCCCGCCGACACCAGGACCACATCTGGACTGAACTGCTGGGCGATGGGCATCACCACACTCCTACACACGCACACAAACACACACCATTTTACAGCATGTTGTTTATTTAAGCCTTGTTCATACTGAACACGAAGTGACTTTAGGCATCACCTTACTGGCATGAATTTGGCTGCTGTGGATTTTTTTGTGGACTAGTCATGTGAGTGAAGTCAAACTTATTTACGATTAAAGAGCAAATATTTTCTGCTAGCTGAAACATTTCTGAATCAAGCAAAAGGGTTTGCACCTCAGTCTACACTGCAGAACCAACTCATTTTCCACATCTGTCACCATTAAAACATTTATTTTCAAAAAGGAGTATGCAGTAATTATAACTTACCTAAAGGCAGTCAGGTACTCCACGTCACCCATAGGTGGCTCTACTCCTCCAGTCCACGCTATGTTCACATTGAAACCAACACCTGCAGCTGACCCCACCTGCAGAGAAAGAGTGAGAGTGAGACAGAGAGAGACAGAGACAGAGATTTGTTATTATTGTGCATTTTACCAATTCTTTTGGATTCTGTCTGTTCCGTGGTTTTGGTTCCACGAGCTGTTTAATGGTTTAAAGGCAACTGCTCAGTACAGGGCACACAAAAGATAGTATTTCAAGTAACAAAAAAAATAAATGTCTGCAAAGTAAAGGTCTGCCCATTTTGACAACTACAGGTAAGTGAGAGGAGAGTAAGTTAGTTCTGCTCTGCAAGTTTGGTACATAGTCTTCCTAATTAAGTAGCATCTCAATCCTATTTCCTATTAGTTTTATGACAAACTGCTACTTTCTTCTGCTTTCTTCCTTTTAAACTGACAAACATATGTTTATGTCATGGCCCAATTCAAACACGATCAAAAACTTATTTTCACCTTGCCATTCACTACCATGTATCATTTTTGTAGAATTAGGTCCCATGGTGGTCTACCGGGAGGGGTGTGGTATCTCTCTCTATACAGGTAAATCAGTGTAAGACGGTGCAGAGGACAGTACACTAAACCACTGTGTGATGGACTCAGTAGCCAATCAAGAAACCACACCAGAGATCCTGTCCATATTTGTAATTATTAAGCTAACTGTGTAAATTTAGCTTGTTGTAAGAGAAACAGACTCTTCTGATATTCCTCTGATTGACAGCTGGTGGCAACAACATAGCAAGAAATGTAGCAATGTGCCAAAAAAAAAGGCAGACATAGGTTTAAATGACATTTTGACACCTTGGCTTTGTGTCTTATGAGGAAAGGAACTGTATTTGTCAGATCTCAGGTTGACACTTGTGCAACTATTTCCCGAATTCTTACCTCTAACATCGTGGGTTTGTGTGTGTGTCTGTCTGTGTGTGTGTGTGTGTGTGTGTGTGTGTGTGTGTATGTGTGTGTGTGTGTACCTCCTCAGGAGCTCCACTGCCAGGAAAGAAGTTTCCATCGTCGTAGCGATGCAGGGAGATGTAGAGGACGTTGGGGTCACTGTAGAAGGCCTGCTGGGTGCCGTTGCCATGGTGAATGTCCTGCAGTGACAGGTCACGATGGCATCAGAGGGAAGGTCGGTGTGATGGTATGATACAGACACCATGAACACACAATCTACAACATTTCATCCAAACATTACAGACAGGTGAAGGAATCTAACTGCTTTTGCTGTAAGTCTTTTTGATTCCTTTTAATGCCTGGAACAAAAAATCATGTAGCATTTAATCAGCAAAACAAAGAGCTGTAGTTATGAACTCTCCAAAGGAAACAAGTCAGGAGTTTCAAACAATCAATGACGTTTATCAGCTGTTCCTTGTGCACAAATGCACATGTTAATGTATGTATTGTTCCTGCTGCTAGAGGATCTCTGCAGGTAATGTCATTTCACCGCTCTCATCCCACCAGTTACTGATCAGGATATTTTTTATGACCCATCCATCTGATCCATGGACTGAGATCCACACACACAGAAGGACGCATGATGATGAACCTGAACAAGTAATGCGAGGTGAAAATTTGCATTGCTGGTGGCGAATACACTATTTAACAACCACCACTGCTGATGAAATTCTACCCCATGTGACTCAGGAACAAATGTTCACTGACAAGGTAAAGTTGTATTCCTGTCATTTTTATTCTACTTGGTCAACTTCCTTTCTTTCTCTTCCACTTTCTTTTGGAAGTTATAGTGCCAAGTGACTAAATTAATCACATCTTTGCCTTGAGCAAAATTGTGGTTTGAACATTGTTGGAATGATTTGTGGTAATATGAGCACACAAATCAACAGTAATCATGTATCCATATTAATTCTACAGAGTGAAACTGGAAAGATTGAGTATTTGCACTTTCTAGTAGAACTAAGGCAGCTGGATTGGGTCTGTGTGTGCAGTGAGTCATGCTGACTTTTCTCTGTGACCCGCACAGATGTTAAGCTGAGCAAAATGGGCTGGTGCCCATGGGCCAATGAACCACTGAGACAGCTGGCTGCTTTTTCTTTCACAAAATAAACAGGCTGTGTGGGTGGCAGAATGAGTCAGCTGGTCTGTGAATTACTCTTCATGATGCGCACCAACTCATTTTTGAAAATCACTGAATATCGAGGGGTTTAGCCTAATCGTCAGATGACATAAATATGAAAAGTAGAAAAAAGTTCAGCAACAGCTGCAGTAAGATAGACAGAAGTAATAATAGTCTGAAATAATAGGTCCACTGATTATTTAGCTATAAATATGGTGTGTTCATGAATATGGTCGGTTGTTGTGAAATTCACAGTTTCAGTTTC
The DNA here is from genome assembly GCF_904848185.1 of Acanthopagrus latus. Taxonomy (NCBI): domain Eukaryota; kingdom Metazoa; phylum Chordata; class Actinopteri; order Spariformes; family Sparidae; genus Acanthopagrus; species Acanthopagrus latus. Next base: position 3,244,591 of record NC_051061.1, on the reverse strand, counting down.
AGTCTCAAAGCACTCTCAGTGTTCTTCTTATGGAAGATAATTTTGATCATAATTTAAAATAAGGAGATTCAATTAAAGACTACTAATTTTTCATACTTTGAGGAATTATCATGCCTCAATTCTTACAAATAAGAAGCACATTTGAAAAGCAAACTTAATGTAAAATGTGAAGTTTGTGTGAAAACAAACAAAAAATGAAATTTAGAATGCAAAGGCTTAAATAGAAATACTCAAACTGAAAGCTTAAATCGAAAAGATGAAAATGGGATTGGAATTAAGACAAGCGAAGACACTTGAATCTTTTTTTTTTTTTTTTATGGGGGTGAATAAAGTTGTTTAAGACATACAGGGAGGTAACTTAACTGCAACCCTGATCAACTTGTTATGGCCAGTCCAGAGTTTCATTTTAATGCACTGAGGTGTACTGTTAAATCAGGAGGTGGCAGCAAAGTCAAAGCTCCAGCTTATGTCTTTACTGCTGAACTATCCAAAACCCCTCATTTTTATGTGAAGAGTTTAGTCTTTTGGCATGACAATATACTACTCATCCAACAACATTAAAATCAAATTATAATGTTTGAATGAAATTACATTTTATTTAATGTAATTAACTAAATTAATTTTAATTAAGACTTTTAAGCTTTCAAATATGTAAATAAAAATGTAAACTTATTTCCCTGCGACAGGGGACAATGCTGACAGATCGTGTGTGTGTCTGTGTGTGATTGTGTGTTGCTCACCCAGTCCACAATGAGGATCCTGCCTACTCCCAGTTTCTGTTGCAGCAGCTTAGCAGTGATGGCTACTGAATTAAAGAAACAAAACCCCCTGTTCAAACACACACATACACAAGTACATAGAAAAAGTGGTTAGTTGTCACCAAAGTGTGTCATATTGAAACATGTAGTGATGTAACATTGATCTTGTGGTGTACAAACATGGCAGTGGATTCCTCAGCATGGTGACCAGGTGGGCGCACCACTGCAAAGCCGTTCTAGAACAAAAACACACACACACACAGTGAAGGACTGGTTAGACAGTGTGTTCTTTGTTTATTTTTAACAAAACTGTGTAAGAGTGGTATATCCACAATTATTACCTTCAGCTCCCCAGCCGCCACTCTGAAGGCCAGCTCGATGACTGAGCCGACCGCCATGCGGACCGCCGCTGACGAGTGCATCTCATTCCACACGGTGTCACTGTCCACCTGCAAGGGGGCAGCGAGGAGCATGAACACTTATACACAGACAGACAGATGGACAGAAATGGACATACAGGCGAGTAGAGAAAGAGCCTCACCCCTATTCCCCCGCAGGGAAGGACAGCATACATCTTCTGGCTGATTGGACCTGTAAACAACCAATCAGAGCAGAGGTTAACTGGTTTGTTTTGCATACTCAAACGATTATTTTTTAGCCTGAGGATTAAACAATGCCAAGTACTTATGCTCTAAAGGCTTTCAATTGTATTTGCTGTATATGTTCGTCACAACTACTGTATGTACTACATTCACCACTGCTGCATTTAAAAAAAATCATCAACCAGTCCCCAAATGAGATAAAGGAATAACTAATGTTGGCAGTATCAACCTGTTAACCCCAGAAAGCGTTTCTGAGCTGGAGATACTGTCTGACTGCAGTAACAACGTGACTGCTCTCTTGCAGGAACCCTAAGTTCTGTTTATTTAACATTGCAAAACATAGAAAATTCTTCTTCTTAAACAGATCTATGTTCACCAACAACTAAGGCTGGCTCTACCATGCCCTGAGAAGACCTAGCACCAACAATGACTGTCACTTCCAGGTAGATGACTGGCAGTTGATATGCATTGTGGTGATATCTGATATCTGAAATTGCCAAACTTGCTTATATCTGTTATAATATTTTAGAATTAGGTGTACACACTTTGAGATAACATGATGAAGACAGACAACTCAATTGTACACAATCTAGTACGTGCTGCAGGGGATTTCTACCTGAAATTTAGTGTCAACAAACATTATGATTGGGTCAGCAGCCTGCTAAAGACAATAATGCATTATTGTCTTTAGGTTACAGACAAGTCACTGCAGTTAACAGCTGAAGTAATTTTTTCAGGAAATTGGTTGTCAGATAAAGGTTGGTTTGGAGCAGATGTGTCTTATTCATCGCGTTATTTTTCTATCATCACTGTGCTCAAACCACAGGTGAATGATGTGTGTCATCTAACAATTTGAATACTCTTATTCTGTGAGCCCCCTACTTTATCAGTTTAGTTTGTAATGATAAAAAAGTGTGTGTGAAGACTCATCTGAACCACAAAAGAAAGTACACTGCTTACTTAACTTAATCTGAAAAAATGACTTCAGCTGGTAATTGCAGTGACTTGTCTGTAACGTAAAGACAGACTCGACAAAATTAAACTTAGTCAAAATAGTTGCCACAACCTCTGCCTCTCATTTCTCCACAGCACAGTGTCAGCACTAGTCTAGCTGCACCATTTCTCATTCTGGTATATGGGGAAAAAAATGCTCAGGCTTGTTTGCATGGTCTTAAACCAATCACAACCATCTTAGGTAGCACTGAACCCTGGATGCAACGACAGTGCCACTGCAATGGATGAGCCCTGGCATTAAAATGGCTAAATCCCGCCAAAAAAAGCTAACAGCTGCAAGATTGTTAAGGTTTTAATAAACAGGTAAGTGTTAGAGTAACTTGCCAGTTTCAGCCTGTTTACTGTTAGCTCTGAGGTTGTTGTTATTTCATGTAGCAATGGGGATTTTAAAAACAGCACATACAAATAGCGGAAGGTAAGCGGGAATAGGAGCCCAACGACAGGTTTTCATTTCACAATGATTGAGGTATGCACACAGTGTGCAGACGGTTAGAAAGGGTGGATTTTTTTCCTGTCTTGATGGAGAGTTTACTTTTGCAATTATTTTAGTATGGCTTTGTTATTCCACAATAAAAATACAGCACATTCTGTGGAGGCACGGATAGCAAGTTCACTGCATCCTTTCAGATTTGAATGCATCAGAGAAGCAGGATGCGTACCTGTCAAAATCACTGATGTCCAGTATCTTGTACCTCTCTACCACTGGTTATTAGAGAGCACTTGTAGCTTTCAGTCTGTGTTACGCTACTACAATTTGATAGCAACAGATTTGACAGCCTTAGCTGTAGATGTGAGAGGACAGACCAACAGAACAACAGACAGACAGAGAGACACGTACCCAGTAGTTTCTTGTGGTCCAGTTTGTGCCGATTCAGCGGACTGGTTCCATATAGCAGAGTGTGAAACTCTGAATGGACAGACTGGATCTCATCCAGAGAAGCTTTACGCCCACGGATCCTCTGCTCACACACACAGATGTAGAGGGAGACGGATAAAGGAGTTTGCACATTTTAAATTTGCACATAAGGAAGAAATATTAGAATGGATATTAGGCAACTGCAAGATTCAAGTGGCTGTTGTGTGAAAAAAAAGCTTTTAGATTAGTTGGAAAATTAAAGTTTGGTGTGTACATACAGAGCTAATGTGTTGAAGTGTAACGGTATTTAGTAACGGTATTTACAATAAATGATGATTAACAGTGCTATCTGACAAGAAAGCGTCACTCCATCATACTTCACTTTATCTGGTGAATGTTGTCGGTGTATTGCAGTGCATGCTGGGATAGCCTGCAGTGTGTGCACCAGTCATGACATTACATCATTGTGGGTGTGGCTCTCTCTGAGTATTAATGTCCTATTTGCATAATGTGTGTGTGTGTATATGTTTATGTGTGTGTGTGTGTGTGTGTGTGTGTGTGTGTGTGTGTGTGTGTGTGTGTGTGTGTGTGTGTACCTCACAGCGGCCCAGCAGGCCCGTCTCCTGCAGTCTGGACCAGATGCTTTGCACTCTCCCGGCATGCTCCGGGTGGATGTGAGCATTGCCACACACACACTGATGCTTCAACATCAGACTGTCATATACAAGCCCTGGAGAGAGTGAGAGAGAGAGAGAGAGAGAGAGAGAGAGAGAGAGAGAGAGAGAGAGAGAGAGAGAGAGAGAGAGAGAGAGAGAGAGAGAGAGAGAGAGAGAGAGAGAGAGAGAAAGAGAGAGAGTGAGAGAGAGAGAGAGAGAGAAAGAGAGAGAGAGAGGTGATATAAAGTGAGGCAGACAGACATAAATACAATATATTCTAAATAAAAGCCAAAAACAGAGAAATAAATAAGCATAAAACTTAAAAAAATGACCTCACTGCAACAACAAATGTGTTTATGTTCCTCCAGAATTTATTTTGTAGTGGCAAATCAGCACCACAAGATGTCAGTAGCTACAAGATGTGTGTGTAACATGCCAACCATTGATTTTACCAAAAGCAGACATACTTTAGTAATTCACTACAGAGTTAAAATATAGAAAGGATTAAATATGTTGGACAAACACTCTCTGAGCCACACAGGCAGGCTTCCTAGCACAGCTGAAAACACACGTTTTCATATTTCCATTGCAAGTGTAGCTTTACATCCCTGGATGACAATGGCAATACTGAATGTTACATTCCCCTGCTCCAACCATGTTTAGCTCACATTAGGGTGCTCTGAGGCTGTATTCATCAAAGTTGTTAGCACAAGGAGTTCTGCGGTAAAAGTTCTTAACTTAATCAACCCAGGAGTTCTCTCAGTTCCTCAGATAAAGATTCTCAGCAGTTTCTCAAAAAGATCTTGAGAAGAAACTCTGAATAGGCAAGGTTAACTCTGTCACCATGTATGATAACATCTGTCCTGAGTGATCAGAGGCAATCAGTTCACACCAGGTATGCATCTTGTGTGACCACATCCCCGCTTTTTTTACGCAAATAATGAACCATCTTGATGTGCAGAATTTACAAGAATGCTCATATAGCAAAGAAAGTTTTGCAGACAGAATGTTTCTCCCAATTTAACAACTTACAAAACTTGAGAATCTTTTAAGGAAGTCTGAGGGTTTTCTCCACAGGTGAGAAAAACGCCTACGTAAGTAAAATTTGGCATGTTTACCGAATACAATTTGTTGTCTTTAATCATAAATTCAGTGTAAGCAGTGAAATACATTGTCGGCAGGCATGATGCACAGGAGCTGACAGGCAAGACAAGGAAACAGACAACTTGCTGTATGGCAAGTTGATGAAGCTTATTTTAATAATATATACAGATTTGATGCATTGAACTCCAGGGGGGCTCCAAATTTTTAAAAACATTTCATACTGAAACCTGATCAAATATACTCATAAACCAAGAAACTAGCTGCAGTAGACAAAACACTTGTTAAGAAGTTATGGTATTTTGGTATATTTTGGTTATAGTATTTTGACTGACAGTCCACCCCCCCCAAAAAAATAATAAAAAACTACACAAAAGCTGACCGGTGGTGAAGAGGTGTTTGATGGGATTGACAGATGCTGCTGGAGAGGACTGCGCTCTTCCCAGGGGCCTGTGGGGCAACGGGGACTGGAACACACCCAGCTGCTGCAAGGTCTGATGGGAAGGGGGAGAGAGAGAAAGTTACAATTTATATCAAAGGGGTGATACAGATATCAGTCCATTCACTGCAGTGATGGAAGACGACTGTATATATTTATATATAGAACCTGACAGAAAGCTCAACATCAATGCCCTCATGTCACTTTCCCTGTCAGTACACACACACTGAAATTAGTAGAAGTCAGTGTATGAAAACATCTTATGAAATATGATTAACAACATATTGACTTGTTTTTGACAGACTGATTGTTTGATTGATTAAAAACTGTATCCTTTTTATGATGATAACTGTCATACATGTGTTTGGCTTTCATGACACTTGACTGACTGTCCTGAAATATCCTTGATCACCAACCTCCACACACAGTGTTTGTGAATGTGTGTGTGTGTTCAACCACAGACACAGACACACACAGACACACACACACTCTGCAGCGTCTATATATAGGGGGGGTGTTGCTGTGCTCCCTGCTGTGAACTAGGTGACTCATCATGTGTGGGTGACACTAACACACACACACACACACACACACTCACACACACACACTTGAAGATACGCAGACATACAGCAACCCATAGGGATGAGTCCAGTGGTTGAGTCACCAGCTGGTGATGTCACTTCTCTGTCAAAGATTGTGTGTGTGTGTGTGTGTGTGTGTGTGTGTGTGTGTGTGTGTGTGTGTGTGTGTGTGTGTGTGCGCCAATCTTTCTGCTCAGGTTTAACTGGACACCTATCTACTCTCATGCTTCCGTGCTGGGACTGGTTAAGGAGATTGATTTCCACACTTTTCTGTTTCTGTAAAATTTCAAAGCTTTCACCTGATGACTCATCCTGCTCTACATTTTGGACTGATCCATTCAACCCTCTCCTCAATTAAAACTACCTCCGTCAGGCACAATCACCACCCACAGTGGACATGGGTCAGAGGTAGAACTGCACAATAAATTGGAGAATGATCGAAATCGTAATATGTTTAACTGCAGTATTAATGTCAATATGTGAACATTATCATAATGAAGCACTGTAGAACTGTAAGTCCTGGCCAACAGATCTTGTTCTCTGGTGAAAGAAAAGAGATTGACAACTAATCTCACACCAACATGATTCTAATAGATTTTTCAGAGATAATAAAAATTGTGTTGATGATTCCTACCAGAAGAGAAAGAAAAGAAAAAAAGAGAACACTGAAAAAAAAATAACACTAAGTATGTAGGTTAGTAGGAAGCAAATGTGTGACCAGACCTACAGATCTTTCAAAGGCTACTGGGGTGCCGTTTAACTCAGTGGGTAGAGCGGGTGTCCCACGTACAGAGGCTTTGTCCTCGCTCCAGCAGACCTGGGTTAGAGTCCTGGCCTGGGGCCCCTTGCTGCGTGTCACTCGCCCTACTCTCTCTCAGCCTGTTTCCTGTCGATCTTCAGCTAATCTGTCAACAGTGTTGCTCTCATGAATAGTTTATCTAAAGTAAACCTGGCTCAACAAATTCAACACATATTGAGGCTACTAGTTTAAATGTATATCAGTTTGTATCAATCTCTTTTTGTTCATCCATCCATCCATATATGTATCCATCCATATATGTATGTATCCATCCATCCATCCATCCATCCATCCATCCATCCATCCATCCATCCATCCATCGTTTTTCTGCTTATCTGGGGTCAGGTCACGGTGGCAGCAGGCACACTAGTGTATTCCAGATGTCCTTCCTGTCAACTGTTTGGGGACTCCTGACTCCTGCACTGCCAGGCCAGATGAGATATATAACCCCTCCAGCAGGTTCTGGCTCTGCCCCAGGGTCTACTCCCAGTTGGTTGCGCTCAGAAAACCTCAGAAGGGAGATGCCCTGGAGGCATACTAATGAAACCACCACAGCTAGCTCCTTTTGATGCATTGTTGCCTCTCGTATCCGCAATTTCATTCTGTCAGTCACTACATTTACTGTCTTTTTTTTTTTTTTTTTACTTTTTAATCATGAAAGAGTTTACAAGAGTCTTTTTAATAAACATATTAATGTCAGTATTCTGTATTTATTTAGACATATTAGATAAGCAGTTAATTGATTTATTAAATGGTGAATTACAATTAACATTCCTAACCCCAGGTTATAAGTCAGACCTGACACAGCTCTCTCTTCAGACACATGGGGATTCATACACTTTTTTCCCCCCACACATGCAGTACTACAACCCAAGGTGGAAACAGACTTGTGTCAAGACAACATCAAGACAACAGCAGCTAGGATCAACAAAGGCTGCCTATGGTCTGTAATGCTCCACTGTATTCACTGGCTAGTGGCTCACTTTTTCTACCTGTTGTTTGGTGCCAAGTAGGTAGTGTACAGTAGTGTACAGTGAAGAAACACCCTGCTGCTGCTGCTGCTGATAATGAGGCTGGTGACAACAGTGTGACAGAACCAAAACAGTAAAATCCTGGTCCATTAAACCAAAACTATGAGCAGAAAAGTCATGTGAATGTGTATTTAATGTTTGCACCTAGTCTTTACTGAACTATAAGAGAACATAATAGACATGTTATGTAATGAGCTCCTCAAACAACAAAGTGTTGTTTCGCTAAAAAAGCAGCACACAAGAAAAGAATAGTCAGTTGTGGTCTGCTAACGCATTGCAGCTCAGGAATATCTATGTATAAAAACAATTGTGCGAGGGTGATAAACACCTGAAGCCATCTGAGGTTGGAACTGAAGTAACAGACCAACAGTTATCAGTGATGAGTCACATAGCTATAAAACACAGCAACAACTGTAAGAAACACAGTGAGACAGAAAGCAGCAGTAGGTCGGCTGATGATGCATCTGTGTGATTCATCCTTCTGTGGGATGATGCTGCGTAACCGAAATGTTCAGAATTTAAGACTGACCTAACATCTTAGAGCAGTGCTTCTCCGGTTTTTTGGTAATACATGCCTGTATCTCTATCAGTTGAGCTTGTCGCCCACAGAATCTTCTCGACAAGACTCAGAGAGGCAATGAACTCTGGCAGTCATCCAGAATTCATAGAACCAAAGGTACAGGAAGAAGCCCACATAGCTGCAACATTGATGTCTCTCAGTGGGACACCCCTCAAGGCAGCCCAAGAAGTGGGGACACTTATGGTTGCATGACACTTTACAGCGGGGACTTGGAGGCCCCTCAACCGATATTCCTGTGTGAAAGTATCAACAACCCAGTGTGAGGGCCTCTGCTTAGACAAACCGCTACACTTCTTTGTGCCCTCCATAATAAACAAATAGCACATCAGACTTACCAAACCCAGTCAACAGATCAAAGAAGTGTCTCTATGCCCAAAATGGACAAATGAGACTGACAGTAAGGATGCAGTTCCCCTGCCCCTCACTTTGAGGTGAAGACTGCCAAACAGATTGACTTTAAAAGCATAAAACATAGCAATCCCAGACCCATCAGTATTCCAATGCAGGCAGTCCCTGGCAACTGACAGGGCATTCAGCTCCCCGACTCTCTTATCAGATCCAATATCAAAGGGAAAAGCAGGCTTACCAGACAACCATCTAATGTCATCCCATTTAAGGGGCTTAAGAGGTGGGAACATAAAGACTCTGGGACAACAGGCATTAAGTTGGGTCTGGACTACAGCCTGTTCACAGGAAGTCAGTAGTGACCATTCATGCATCCTATCCCAATGGCCTGGACAGTTCCAACAGCAAGAACCACAACAGGTAGGGATGACAAAGGCAAAGACTGAAGGCATCAGTCTGAAACCCTAACTAACCTGCTTTGGTGCCTCTTGGCATCTGGTCAAATCCCTATTGGGCAGCATCCCTCATAGCAGCCAAAGCCCTGTCGTGCCTGGCAGGTGAGAAAATACCTTCAAATCTGGCCAGCACCTCTGAAGTTTGTCATTGTACAGTGCTGATGGTAGAGCTCTGAATGCAGATGGTACTGTAGTGTGCTTGGAAAGGGCGCTAGAGGGAGCAGCCTCTACAGAGGCAGCTGCAATATGGCCAACTGAATGGCTTGATCTACTGTGAAATGGCCAGCCTTTAAGGACCCTGCTTCTGACCTGTGAGAGCCTGTCACTAAGGGGAATTCAAACTCTCCCTCCAATTGTACCAGTCCTACTGGTCCCGTATTAGTGAAAAGATTCCCTGATTCCACAATAGATGTTGGTTAACAACAGAAGGTAAAGTGGCTAGGGGGTCACCCTCATCCAGAGCCTGGAGTGGCAGCTCTGATGCTTTAGTGACAAAGGTCGCAAATTGACTGCCGGGCTATAAATTGAGAAAGAAATTAAGATCTGGGGAAACTCAGAGGTCAAGTCCACTTTAAGAGCCAGAGGTTTATCACACTTTTCTTTTCTTACACTTGGAGGTATCATGCATGTGGTGCTTAAAACCCAAATACAGGCATCCTTGAAGGAGGTAAATCAGCATCAGTAATGCTACTGTCTAAACTGGCCAATCTCGCAGCCCTCTCTGTCAATGGCATACAGCTGCAATTAGTACAAGCACTATCCGTCAGAGCCTGTTTGAGGTGTTAGATACCAAGACATGATGGACATCTGTCATGGCCATTGCCTGGACTGCAAGGGACAATGCAAGAGTTACAAATGGAGAGCATGATCAGCGATTTCAAGAAGAGGTTACTGTCAAATATAATATCATCTAACAGGCAGACGCCATCAAGGTAGCACCCCTCAGCGTGGATCACACCCTAGTAGCGTGGGGTAGGGAAACACTCGGCTACAGATCCAAATAAATCAGCAGATATTATGCTGTAACGCTAGGGATGCAGCAGTAGAGCAACAAACATGCCAAAAACCAATGCCTATAACACCGTATGCCAATTTAGCAGTGGAGCGAGATACACAGAAACATGTTACGAATCCAACCAAAGAAAAATCATGCTCCCAGGTCATCCCCTCTCTCTAACACCGGCATCCAGGTGACAGGTGAAAATATCAAAATACTATCAACTAAATATTAATTGAGGGGTTCATCCCACATCATGTCCCACACCAAAATAAGTGAAAATGAACAAAAACAAATCTAATGCAAATATATGGCTCCTACAAGTAATTTAGAATGTGCGGAGTAAATGGAGGTACTGAGAGCCACTGGGAGCTTTTAATATTAAGTAGACTGCAGCACATTCAGTCTCTGCATAGAGAAGCATTGTGCTCACACACTAACCTGGGAGTAGCCCCCCCTCTCTTCTTCATCACCCTCCCTCAGCTGGATGATGTCCTCGTCCTCTTCCTCTTCATCCAGCTCGCTCTCGGTACTCTCCCCTTTCACATGCACAGCCCCATGCTCCTCCTCACCCTTCACATGCACACCAAGTCGCTCAGAGGAAGGTGTGCTGTCATCGGAACCTTCCTTCTGAAGCCTGATTGGTCAGAAACAAAGGGAAGACTTAAAAACAACGACATATATGTATAATGCAACAACATATATAAATATAAAGATCAATCGGTCACTATGAATGACTGACTGGCATTTGTCAGAAATGCCACACCTGTGAAGGCTTGTCCCTGCATCATCCTCCTGCATGTCACTTGTCTCTGTCAACTCCTCCTCTGTCTCCTCTGGGTGGGTGGGTGGCGGCCTGGGAAGGTCTGTCCCCTTCGACAGCATCTACACAAAGGTAAATTTAGTGTAAGAACGTGTGTGTGTGTGTGTGTGTGTGTGTGTGTGTGTGTGTGTGTGTGTGTGTGTGTGTGTGTGTGTGTGTGTGTGTACCTTATAGTGTTTCTCCAGGAAGTGCTGGTGTTGCTGTTGGACCACCAGCTGCTGCAGGGCTTGGGGAGACTGGGGCAAAGGTGCACTCTGGGTCCGAGCCAAGGGCCGATGGCGAGGCAGTTTGTTGACCGTCCGCATGCCACTGGACACGCCCCTCTCTGCCGTAACCAGCGGTGACTGGCTGTACATGGGGACTAAGTTGTTGGAGGGTCACAGCGGAAAGACAATGAGTTGGATACCTTAACTGGACACTACTGTGGATGTTAGCATAATATTTAGTGCACTTATGCATGAGTGTGGTTACCAGCTAGCATAGCAGTCTGTTGTCTGGCCTGCTCCAGCAGTAGTACGTGTTGCAATAATGAGGAATGAGCAGAATGAGAGCTGGGGGGTGGTGTCTCCACATCATGTCCCACCCCTGCAAAGAAACATTATTAAAAATCCAACACATTTCAAAAGTGATTACATGTCTTCCTAAATAATAAATAGCATTGCATCATACATGTATTTACATACAAGTGTATTTAATACGTAATAATTAAACCATACTAACACAAATAATGAGCTATGGTAAAGCTTACCTGCAGGTAGGGAGGATGTGGAGAGAAACTTCCCTGTTAAAGCTCCGCCCCCACGCAGAGACTGGATTGCTTGACGCTCAGCCTCTTGCTGGTTAGACAGCTTCTGGGTTTACAGGGACATTACCATGATTACCACACAGTCTCGAGGCCCCAACCTCACAATCACTGGTATGGTAATTTCCAGTGGCAAGGCCCCAGCTTGTAAAACTCATTCATCACAAATTAACAGTACATAATGTGAAAACAGAATATATAGTATGTCTTTATGTGCATTTATATGCTTTGTGAACATCAATGAGTGCACATTTTGCTGACCCACCGTGATGTGTGTGTTGGCAGGGAGGCCCAAGGAGATATTTGGCAAGGAAGGCGAGGTGTAGAGATTCAAAGGACTCAATGTCCCATCAGCACCCAGTGTCTGATGGAGAGATCTCAGCTGCAGACAGACAGACATATAGACAGACTGGTTAGTTTAGGTTTCTTGCTCTGTGAAATGTTAGCAGGAGTTGAGAGGGTTGTCTGTAGATTTAAGTTGCTATCTTATCCACTGTACTCATTTCACTAACTGAATCCTCTTTCCAGTAGCTCGTTATTCAGGCTTTGGCTGCTTACATGCATATTTAATAGCTATCTGATAGTTATCAAACACATCTGCAAATAACCAAAATTGTCCAGCTGTTTCACCCCACATTCTGTTTACACCCCACTTCAGACTTCAGCGAAAATAAAGAAGTTCATCTGCACAAATTGGGATAAATTACCATGTTTATCAGCTTGCATTTACAAGATTCATTATCTCTGTTTATGTATGCATAACACTTTCCAGAAATGATGTGTAATAAGTAATGTTATGTTCACATTTCTAAAATAATTCAATATGACTTGTTAGGCTTGTAGGCAACTACAAACTACTACAGTGGACATAATTCTGCAGCCTTCTTGAGGAAGTCAATCTATAAAGAAGACACTGAAGAAATGTTCATCCTTTTCAGATACTGTCGCTTGTAGTGTACTTCAAGGTTCCATATTAAGCCCCATTTACATTGCATTTTATGTGCTTTTTTTCCAGAAAATAGATCATTCCTTCGACTTGTAATGCTGACAACATGCAGCTATACTTCTCTTTTAAATCAGGTGAAAATGACTTGAGATTGTCAAGTCCTGGATGGCTAAAAATGTTCTTAATGTATAATGAACTACAACTTAAGAAAACACGTGTACACCAAAATACAACAGCACTAACCCTAACTCACTGCAGTAATATAAAAGATAAGAGAATATAAAAACACAACACAAATTAGGAATAAGGATTAATTAGTGTTGAATACAGAAATCTGCTGCAAGTTTAACATAACACAATGGAAAGAGTACAAACTCACTGTTCAAGTTCAAGAGGGGTGTTACTATTGCTTCTAATGCCTCCTTTTTAAAAGGGGGGAAGACAATTACTCTCTCCTTCATTAATATAAAGCTTTATCAACTTCTATAATTGTGCCTGTTTATAGCCATTCACCCATTCTATTTGATTCTCTAAAGCATTTCTACAAATAAATTCACCCGAAATCTGCTTGAACCACGGTAAACTGTAGATGGCAACTCAAGCTGTTTGTTCAATGTGAAGAAACAAATGCAATAAAATGAAACCTGCGCTGGATGAGTCAGTGAGAATAACTTTAAATCATAACATGAATTGTTAGGGTGTGTCCTTGTGTTCACCTCAGTCTGGATGTTGGGGACCGATCCTGTGTTGCCGTTGGCAATAGCTGAATTGGAACTGTTGGGACTGCTGGGACCTGAACCTGGAGCGCTATTACAGAGAGAGGAGACTGGACGAGAGACACAGACACACACAGAAATAAGGAGCGAGTGGACTTTTTCTTTGAGTTAATTCATAAAATGTGTCATGCATTATGAATACCATTTATACTATGAATCTCTCTCTCTCTCTCTCTTTCTGACTGTCAATTATGTTTTGATTTACGGGCATCTCTAGAACTCTTCAAGTTGTTTCAGTGAAGCTGCTTCTTTATCCTTCTAAAATAATAAGCTATAGCCTGCATTTGAAATCGCCGGCATTGTCACCAGCTGACTGCAAACACCTCAACATATGAGATAGATTAAACTAAAAAAAAAAAAAAAAAGAAAGAAAAAAGCTGATTAGCTTATTTACAACATAAAGTGTTTTCCTCCAGAGCATCATCCTCTGAACACCACAGGGTGGCGCTTGTTACACCCAAGCTGCAACAAGAAGCCTGCAGTCAGGGCTGTAGTAAACTGAAAAAATGGGTAACCTAAGTGTCCTGTGGATAAACTGCCCATAACAAATAATGGGTAACTTGTAAAAAAGGTGAGTGAAAACTGGGTTAACTGACTTAGTGTGCATTTAACTCCCAAGTCAGCCCTGCTACGCTGTCTCTCTGAGTTTACTATATAAAGCAATCCACCCACATCCGATTTGCTATTAATCTCAGTACCTCAGGCAGCAGTCGGCCAGTCATTTGCTCGTGAAACATTTTACTGATTTGGGGGACAGAGCATAATGCAATGCATAACGTTAACTATCTGGCTAATAGCTGAGCCGAAGGATTCAATGAGCTGAGCAGACTAAATATCTCTTATTGCTCAGAATGTAAGGTATATCTAAGGTCCGTCTTATAACTCGACTAGTGAAAAACATTTTCATTACAAAACAATCTTACTGGATTGTAATAATTGTTTCAGCTATTAGTATATCTCTCAGGTATTAACAGGAAATCAGAGTTACCGCTTGTGAAAAGTTTTTATACCATGTTATTGATCACAAAACCCACAAAAATATACAGAAATGTCTCTTTTTCTTTGGCAAGTGACCATGGTATAAGCAGGGTTAATCCCCTTTGCAGTGTCCATAATCAGGATTTTGCAGAGGCAATTAATTCCTGATAATATTATCCCCTACTTATTCACCATGAGTGTTCACACACTATGTAACTCTGTAACTGAGTTCTTTGTTTGAACTTACATTTTTTCCAGAAAACCATCGTCACGTGTGTGTGTGTGTGTGTGTGTGTGTTTGTGTGTGTGTGTATGTTCACCTGATATCTCTATGGCTCTCTTCTTAAAGGTACTAATAATAGTTCCATCCTTCCTGCGTAGGAGCGGAGAACTGCGCCTCTCTGCCACCTTCTGCTTCAATCGTGAACGCACCTTCAGGTTAGGCTCCGACACTGGTTGAGAGACCAAGGCAGACAATGAAAGTTAAGAGGGAATAAATGAAACCTGCCAAGCTTGGAGCCACAGATCACCAATCCTTCTTATTGTTATAGTACAGTATATTTGGAATATTGGTTGAAGGAAGAGAATGCATTTTTTTGTTGAAGTAGATGCTTTTGTGTTTTATTGATGTCGTCTTTTTTAATTCTTGATCTTGTATTGTCTTCATTTATAAGTTACAGTATTATGATGTAATTACTTTTTTGTATCTCTACTTGCTTTATTGTGAAGTGCAGTGGTTCTGTTTTGTGGAATATTATGTGTATTCACGGTGCCAGGTGATTTGCCAACAGGAGAATATCAGGGCGGATGGGAGCACATGCTGTCTGGCGAGCCTACATTACATTTTGGCTGGCTTCATCTTGGCCGGCTGGCAGGATTGCTGGATAAACAGCTACAGACCGTGTATTTTAAGGTAGCTTTGGTCTACAGGTCAAGTTTAAGGGCAAGGATCAGGAAGAGGAAAAGGCATGCAGGTTTTATTGGTTTAAGCTGCCTTGAGAGTATTCAGCAGTATCTACAGATACCTGGATGTTTTGTTATTGGTAACTATTTGACTGTGTGGCATCATGGTAGCAAATGACAAATCCGACTGAGCAAGATGTATTTTTTCTATAATCCATCCAAATTTGTATTATCATCTGTAAGACTGCAGCGGCCTAGATACAGTACCCAAGGACACATTGGTTGATTTATTACTCAGCATGTTATTACGATGACTACAGAACAACAGATGCAAATTAGTCGAACAGCGGTTCATCTGATTGTGCCAGTGTGCACTAAAGAAGACCTGATGATGGTCTGTTTTGACATGTGTTGGCCATGTCTGTGAAGAAAAGCGTTGAGTAAAACTGATTTCTGCTGCTGAACTTCAGATTCCCTTTTGAAATTTCAAGTGTGTATTCATCCCAAATGATGAATGCAGCTGAGTCTGGGAGGACATTTCACTCAGCAGCCCTAAGCCGTGGCTCAGCGAAAAGAATAGATCCTTCCTTTTTATCGGATGAGATGATTGAATAGGCCCATTTATTTGTCACTCATATCACGCTGAACTGGAGCTGCATTGCCCTGCTGGAAAAACCAGCATAGACCAGCATATGTTGTGTTTTGGCGCTGGTCTATGCTGGTTTTTCCAGCAGGGTGCTACAGCTACAGCATGTATGGATAGCTAACTTACTAGCTACAGTAGTAACCAAACTGTGTGTCCAATGACGCAATGGGAGTCACTGCTAGATGCTATCTGAGTCAAGGTCATAGGTTAGCTCTTGGTACTATCTGTTAATAAGCTAAGTTGTCAAATGCTTTTGGACTATTTGCTGTATTCAACTGGTAAAAATGCTCACTTTCCAGAGACATGTTGAAGCTACATGCCTAATTTTTTTAGCACGACATTATATATGTAAACATCAACTGCATATTTTAAGACTCTGGTATAAAAAAGCGTAAGATGGAAACATCCAGATATAGAATCTTAAAAACTCATGAATCTAACATAAGCTTGTTGATTATATTTCCTACAGCTGATAAAGTCCTCATTTTACCTGGCCAAACTAATAGTCGTGGGCTAGAAGAAGCCTGCTACTGTCTGTTGTCCATCCAGATTGAGGACAAATTACATTTGATATGTTTTTCATTCAATATTTATTTTCCATAAAAATGAAAAAAACACAAATAAAGAAAATCACTACAGTCTCCATGATTTTATAAGGTTTGAGTGACAACAAACATCTGGTGGTACTAATTTGCAACAATATGGCACAAATAGCACTCAAGCTAACTAAAACATGCCCAAATTATGATGGAAGTGTGGCACTCTGTGTTTCTAGTTACATGATTCATGTAATTTATAATCTATTCACTGTTTCCTTTGCTTTTCGTTTTTTTTTTTAACAAATGTACTGACAGTTCCACCTCCACGAAGTATGAAAATAATCTATTTCTGGTGTCTACACTTGTGTTCTTCATATGCACACATTGAAAATGCACACAAACAGGTACAGGATGGAAATGAATTACGCTGACACTTAGCAGACACAGCAATAGTAACTAATGTGGGTGGGGCTTAGTCAACAGTCAATTCAAGTTCCCGTAGGCACGCAACCAGCTTCAGCTCCCGACCTTCGACATCACATGGCAATGTACGGAGAAAATGCTTTAAAATGGTATCGGTTCTTTGTGCGTGTGCTGAAGGGTGTGTGTGTGTGTGTATGTTATCTCTAGGTTTGGGCTACCTCTTCCCTGATGAGTCAGACCCACACTGAATCACACACATACATAAACACACCACACTCCACCTCCGCATAGCCCTTCGTCAAACTGCTTTTACATGGCAAGTGACAAATAACACAAACACGCTCTCCTTCGATCTCAGTGTGTTTCTCCTACCTGTCTTGCGTAGTGGGAAGTCATCTTTGCTCTCGTAGTTCCCCAGAAGTGGGGGCAGTTTGTAGGAGGGAGGAGTTCCTGGGGTGTTACTCTGTGGAGGAGAGCCCTGCTCCAGGGAGGTGTGCTGGACTCCCCTGCAGACACAGACACAAACACACATACACACACACACACACACACACACACACACACACACACACACACACACACACACACACACGAGAACACAGGAGGAAATCCAGTGAGCTGTCTGGTAAAACGGTCACAATATTGGGTTATGAAGTGTCCCAGTAAAGTAATTTTCTGTCGACCTGCTTAGCATACTTTCATTTCATTTGCTATATTTCCTAGAATGCCTTTCCTGTTATTTCCTGTTGCGTGTGGAAATATTTTCTCCATGTCTCTTCTTTGATAGATTGTTACTGCTGAACCATAGTGAAAAATGGATTCAGGGACTGACACCTACATATGGCGTTTTCTCGTGTGTTGGATAAGTTGTTGAAATGAACTGGATGTGACATCATGTCATTTACAGGCCCATTTCAGACAAGGAATATATTACAGTTATTACTTTGTTAAAGAGATGGCTTGTTGTCAGCCAAACATTGCTGTCTTATATATAAATGTGCGTTACAAACTTATTCAGATAAATGTGCAAGCCAGCTGGATCACGTGATCTAGTAAATCCATCTTTCAAGGCTTCAAGCTACGCACTTGAGTGGTTTCGGAACACTCAGACTCCTTTGAAGAACTACTGGTATCTACAAGCATGGATTTGGTGAGACGGCCATAGAGAGATGCAACTGTTAATTTGAAAACAATCTTAATGGCTCCTGAAGAGGTTGGCCAATGATGGACGGTGACAGACAGAATTGTTCGTTCAATCCCCTGCCAAGTATATTGTGAAAGTGCTGGCCCCTTTCTGAACCATTTCTAACTGCTTTTCTCCCAAATGGTTCTGTGTAACCAACCATCTAGCATGTCAAGTTATCATTCAGATAAGACAGAGCTTATTAAAAAGGATACCAGCAATATTGTCAATATTATGTCTTATGAATTCATGAATATGAATCTGGATCAGTATATCTATTCAATTTGTACATCCATCTATACTTTTTAAACCACATTAATTTGATTACAAATCTTTACTTGAATTGTACTATGTAAATTAAATATTAATTAGTATCATTTTGGGAACCAGATATTTATTGATCTTGGCGCTATGTTTTTTCTCATATAACCTCAGTAACTAGTTTCCTGAATTATTTACCTATGAACAGGAAATCTACACATATTTTCTGCATTTCAATTTCACGTCTCATTTCTTTAAAAACTCTTTCAGTAATGTCTGTTATGCAGCTGGTTAACTCGGGCTCGAGTCCTACAAGCAGTTTCAGGATACTTGTGCCCTGGTTTAGAAACCAAGGTAAACTCTCAGTGAGTGTCGGAGCTGCTTGGGTCAGACTGCAGACTGTTCAAGCTTCTCAACATGGAGCAGGAGCTCACACTCCTGAAAGGGCACCTGACAGTTCACACATGACAAACTAATTTCTCATTCACACAGTCCAGTAGGGCTGGGCAATAGGGCTTTAAAATAATATTGTAATAATTTAAGGTTATATTGTGATAGGTGATATATATGTCACTACTGTGAAGTCTATTAACAAGTGGGTACAGGCAAGTATTAGAACAAGTAGAAAAGCTTGGGAAAAAATGACATCACTTTCAATAATGCGAGCGATTTATCCAGGGACAGGTTGAGCCCTCACCAACACTTTGGGGAGAAGGAATGGTTCAGTCCGCCAATGCCCGGCTCTTTCTTATTGAGAAGGAACTCCTGCAGCTTCAGTTTTACCTCTGTACTGGCAATGGCACCTTCCAAATCAAATTGAGGAGAGAGGACAGTGTCAGGACACTCTACTGGCTTGCAGACACAAAGCAAACATGTCATCACGCATGTGCAGAGCATGATAGTAAAAGCAGTGGTATGACAGACATACTTTCTTTGCCTTTCTCTTTGTTCCTCAGCAGCAGCAGTTGTTGCTCCAGTCGGTGCTTCTCCTGCTCTTCGTGTCTTTGTTGCTCTAGTTTCCTCTTCTGCTCCAGCTCCTGTTGCCGCTTTGCTGCCAACAGCTCTTGTTGTTGCTTACACACATACATACACACAAACACAGACACACATACATACCTTAGTAACAAATAAACCAACCAGCGAGCTAAATCACTTACAGGTTGGTTGACAAAAAAATAAGAGATGGATGGAATCCTAGAGATGAGAGAAAACTTTGTGTCCTGTGGACTAGTCAGAGACAAACCTGACTAGCTACCTTCAGGTGTTCCTGCAGCTGGACTTCATGTTGTCTTGTGAGAACTTCGTGTTTTTTCTGGAACTCTGCAAACAGCAGCTGTTTCTGGAGCTCCTGCTGCTGTTTCAGTAGTACTAGTTCCTGCTGGAGCTGCTGCTCTCTTAGGCTTGTGTCCACCGCTGCCACACCCCCCGAGAGAGACCCCACCCTGGGCTCTGTCCGCAGATCCACTGGGCCTCCACTTCCTCCTCCAACTGGGCCTTCTGCCGGACCCCCGTCTGGTTAACAAGAAGTCAGCGTTACTCATGCCGATCAATTGCTGATGTCTGTTATCCATTTTGTATGCTTGTTTTTGTATTTTTGATTGAAAGTATAGAACACTTTATTGAAATCATGTCTTTGTCTTTGCATCATATTGTCATGCTCTACATTCTGTATTACTGGCTTCCCGGTGTAATAATCAGAAATAAAAAATAAAAAAAAATCACACAGCTCCTTTGAAGTCTCACATATACAATGGTACATGAACTTTGATTTGTTAAATCAGTTCAGTTCCCCTATCCCTAAGTATCTTGTGAACCCATCCAGAGACCCTAATAACGGACCCAGAAACCACTCAGACAGTCAACTGGTCTACGTTTAGGAGACATTTTAGGTGGTACCCACTTAATCAAGCCCCTGTCAGAGACATGCAACTCCCCCTCAAGGACCAGAGGACTACCTACTCACCAGCCTCTCCACCTCCTCCTCCTCTCTGCTCGCTCGCTGTTCCTACTGGGCTCTGCATGCCCGAGGGTAGGCTGCTCTTCACCTCCACCACTGCAGGACAAAGGAGAGAGAGAAAGACAGAATGACTGATTAGTCTGCATGATTGATAAGTTGAGCATAGCAATGACTTACCCCAGTGTTATCTTGGCTTTAGCCGAGAATAAATTCAGTGTGGCTAGCCTAAAAGACACTGCTGAAAATGTTAACATGGTCCAGACAAATTGGGAAAGAAAGAAAAAAGAAAAGAGGATTGCCAGATCAGCCATTGGACAAATGAACGTTAAACCTTAAAACAGTAATGGTGTCCCTTCCCTTAATTAGTAAAGAAATGCGCAACCTTACACTGATCTGGATTTGTAGCCTCTACTTGAGCTAATCATTATGACGGATTAATACTGATCTCCTTATTCAGGCTTCAGAGTGGACAACTCTCTGTGCTCACTTAGTGATGAGCATTTTAAGGATGTTTTGGAACACTGACAATCGCAAAACATATCAGTTCTGATTAGCCTTCATGACACAATCTCTACAGTTAAGTTTCCTTTAGATGTAGTCCCATATTTAACCAAATTTTCAGAAAACGGGGAATAAATGCACATCTATGCAATATGCAGTATTTATGCACATATTTGGAACTGGGCATATATCAACAGTTGGTAGCGTTAACTCTCTAGTTAAGATTCATTAAACCACTGCAGAGGAAGGGGGCATATACATTTGATGAAGTTAAAATAAAGGTAGTGTAAAGCAGTTGTAATATGATGTAATCTGATAAATTGCCTCCACTCAGAGGCTTAATTGCATTATGGGTAAGGAGGGCACCTGGTTTTGTGCTACAGGACCGACATGATAAACCAGTGGACTGCAAAACCTGCCTATATTACCCATAAGTCAGCCACTGACTGACATCACTGGAGGCATTTTATCAGATTACATGCAGCTTCCTCTGAAGCCAGTTATAAGTGACTTATCATACTTTCACATATGCAGGAGTACTCCCTAAAACAAAGACTGTGGAACAATGATGGAAATATGTCATTTTGGCTTGTTTCACGTATCAATATGTGGAAGGCCTCCCCATAGATCAGATGTTTTACATATCCTCAGCTGACGTTTAAGTCACATATTTCACATACGTCATGATTTATTCACCAAATCTATTTCCATTGCATTTTATTTACCTGCTATTCCACTTTCCATTTCCCACCTTTCTATTCAGTTTTTCTGACGCAAAACCTGAGAAAACGCATATAAATACAGGTGGATTAAAACACACTTTCTGTATGTGGTTATTCAGGCTTCAATGCTAAGAATTTTCCACTCAGATCGGAAGCTCCAACAAGCTTAACTGCTCCAATCAGCTTACATGATGACTTGCGTATGTGTGTGAGAGAGAGAGAGAGAGAGAGAGAGAGAGAGAGAGAGAGAGAGAGAGAGAGAGAGAGAGAGAGAGAGAGAGAGAGAGAGAGAGAGAGAGAGAGAGAGAGAGAGAATGGCTGTTTGCAGCGTAGAGAGCCAACAGGTGAACACGCTGCCTAAAACTGACAGACCAGGGAGGCAGGGACAGAAGACTTTTAGTGTACCATCATGATCAGAGCCTACGGACGTGCCCTTGAGCAGGCCAGTGATTGTGACCTGCTACAAGTCTCTGGTGACTGCTCTCTCTTGGCCTCGGCTGACCCCTGTTATTGGATCAGGATACTTCCTGGAAGTTGCTACGCTGAGACATGTTGGGATGTCTGCTGGCCAAAGAGGAAATTCAATTAGGACTAACCTACTGTGGAGTCTGACCTTTGAGCTTTATATACTCTCCCCGATTGGTCACCAGCCATTCTTTGGCACACCCCCTCTGCTTTTGCATCACGTGGGTTTCAAGCTAATCAAACACCAACGTCCACAATGAGGAAAAGCCTATTAGCCCAGGGCTCAAGAATTGTGACTAATTAGAGGAGGAAAGATTTCATCATTACAGATTTTCATTATCTTTTGTCACAAGCTGACCTGTGACTTCTGACCTTTGACATGAGGGAGAGAAACATGTACTGCATAGAAAATGGGTAACAGGGCTGCTGTACTCTAATTCAATGTCATGGGCTCAGATAGTCTCATATGAATTTCTGACTAAATGTTGTGGATTAAAAAAAATATTTTCCCCATTCATGCACATGTGAAGAAGCTTTCCAGTTTCAGACTTGCTGGTTTGTGACCATTTGGTTGGCTCAGTCAAAGAAAGTTGGTAAAAAGTCCAAAAACTGAGAGCTGGGAATAAACAAAGCTGTGTGTGTGTGTGTGTGTGTGTGTGTGTGTGTGTGTGTGTGTGTGTGTGTTTGTGTGCGCGCAGCCACTCACATCTAAATTACCTAAACAAATATTCTGGCGTTTCACTGTGACGCACGTGTCTCCCCTTCAACTACAACACACACAGTGTCCCTGTGTACGTGTGTGTGTGAGAGACTGGTCTGTGAGTGTGTGTACAACAGTCTGTTTGGCAAGAGAGCAGCATTCCACAGCAGCCAGCGTCTGACGTCAAACTGAAGACATTTATAGTCTGGTAAACACGCGCGCACACACACACACACACACACACACACACACACACTAACATACAGTTTGACAAAGAGGCAACGTTTCAGTCTGTCAAAAATAAATGAAAGACCGACTGTGCATCGAGTCAGTGAATATTGAAGAATTGAACACAGACTGGTGATTATACCTTGGTGCCAACATGCACCGCAGAGAACTTTAAAGACACAATATGCGACATTTCTGCATTAAAATCACTAGAACTTTGTTAGTTGTCTACTGACATTATCCAGAAAGTTTCTAACAATGCTCAAAGCCAGAGAGAAAAAAGAATTTCAGTCAAGGTAACATTTCCATTAGGTCGATGAATGTGACTAAACGTAACATAAAACAACAGATTAACTATTCTGTGAACCGATTGCTGAATATCAAATAGATGTAGAACAGTGAAGAAAGCTCCATCAGTAGCTATTTCATGATATCATCAAACATCTTCTGTTTTCATCATTTTGTTTCAGAGACTTCTAAAACTAGAGAATACATACACTATATTGCAAAAAAGTTTTCGCTCACCTGCCTTGACTCTAATACGAACTTAAGTGACAGTCTTAATCCATAGGGTTTAATATGACGTCGGTCCAACCTTTGCAGCTATAACAGCTTCAACTCTTCTGGGAAGGCTTTCCACAAGGTTTAGGAGTGTATTTATGGGAATTTTTGGTCATTCTTCCAGAAGAGCATTTGTGAAGTCACACACTGATTGGATGGGAAGGCCTGGCTCTTAGTCTCCGCTCTAATTCATCCCAAAGGTGTTCTGTTGGATTGAGGTCATTGCAGGCCAGTCAAGTTCATCCACACCAAACTCTCTCATCCATGTCTTTATGGACCTAGCTTTGTGCACTGGTGCACAGTCATGTTGGAACAGGAAGGGGCCATCCCCAAACTGTTCCCACAAAGTTGGGAGCATGGAATTGTCCAACATCTCTTAGTATGCTGAAGCATTCAGAGTTCCTTTCACTGGAACTAAGGGACCAAGCCCAACTCCTTTAAAACAACCCCACACCATAATCCCCCTCCACCAAACTTTACACTTGGTACAATGCAGTCAGACAAGTACCGTTCTCCTGGCAACCGCCAAACCCAGGCAGCTGCCAGGAGAACATTACAATAACTTCTGTATATGATTCTCGTCTGATAGTATCAGAGGCGCAGTATTGGCAAACTGAACCAGTGTGAATGGATGAGCCAGCTGCGCGTATGGAGGGTGTGTCTGTTAACTGCACAGGTCCCTCACTCAATTTAATAAAGAGCAATGTCCCACAAAGCAACATTACAGAACCAAACTAAGGTAACATAGTAACTGTCTCTGGCAACAAGGTAAAAAATACCACAGCTATATGTGGAGAAGCGTCTGTCCTCCCGCCTGTCCTACCAACTCTTCGTCACCGGTAAAAAACTTTAATTTTCTAAGAGTTTATGATGAAAAAAAATTCATGTGTGTGTCCGGACCAAGACTTCATTGAACTTTCCCCCAGAAAATAGCCTCTGTCCTCACGAGTGACAGAGTCAGACAGCTACCTGTTCACTGATGGCGATTATGTAATTAAGTAATTTAGAGCTAAAAACGTAACTTAGTCACTCTCCAGGATGTTTGGTGGGTCGGGATCTCAATCACGACACATTATAACAGCAAGGAAAACAACAAGGAAACACCTTGAAAACACACTGACGTCATCATCATGACGTGTCCCGTCACGTCTCTTTCAGAGCTGCAGCACTGGGACAGGGGACCGTGAGACAGGTTCGTGGATCTGAGTGTCGCGATTTCAGTTTTGACACGTGTGTCAGTACAGCCCTACTGCGCACTATGCACCTCAGCGTCCATCATTTTACATGGCCTACCACTTTGTGGCCGAGTTGCTGTCAATCCCAATCACTTCCACTTTGTTATAATACCACTGGTGACAGTTGACTGTGGAATATTTAGGAGCAAGGAGATTTCATGACTGGACTTGCACAGGCAGCATCCTATCACAGTACCACGCTGAAATTCACTGAGCTCCTGAGAGCAACACATTCTTTCCCAAATGTTTGTAGAAACAGTCAGCATGCCTAGGTGCTTGCTTTTACACACCTGTGGCCATGGAAGTGATTGGAACACCTGATTTCAATTATTTGGGTGGGTGACTGAATACTTTTGGCAATATAGTGTATTTTGCATTTAAACACCAAAAGAAAAGTTTCTCTTAGAATAGCTGAAGATTAATAAATTGTTTCTGATTAATCTGCCAACCACTGTCTACAACCAATCGACAACTGATCCTGAGGGGAACATGAACGTGTCTAGTGAATTTCCTGGCAATCCAACAGTTATCAACACTCGGGCTGCTCCATAACCGATTTCACTACACAACTGTCTTGGACAAAATCATTTATGATTGCCACACACTGTGGTAGTTGCTAGCAACTTGCTGCGTCTCCTTGACTCTTGTTTACCGATTTATGGTGTGTGGCAACCAGCGCTAAAAGTACATTACAGCCACCTACTATGTACTAAGTAAAAACAGAAAGAAACAGAAATGATTAAAGAGGCACTGGATTAATTTAGTCAATATTATTATATGTCTACTAATATGATGTCAATATTTCATTTATAAATATTGTAATTATCGTCAATATCGTTATATTGCAACACCTCCAGTCAACACATTCCACTCAAAATGGTGGAACTAGTGGACTAACGCATTGGATTACCAAAGTCATCAGCGCTAACACAGTCTAATGGAAGGAGTCCTAACCATTAGAAAAGACTACCCATATATGGTAAAGATGATACAAAATGCAGATCAGGCTGATATAAACGTCACTCATCCTGGGTGAAGCATTTGTAAAATGTTCTGCATAGGCATAGAAACAGAAATAATCCAGAACAGCTCAATAATATCAATCAATATATTGTACAAGGGACCAGGTAAATACAAGGTGACAAGGGTGGCAATGTTCGATGACCAAGTTTTCAGTGATGGTAATTCCAAGGAATCAATACGGGTGTGTTCCTTTGCATCCTTTATTCTGAAATCACCAACAGCTTCTTAGTTCTGATGTTGAGCATTAGCTTGTTCTTTGTGCACCACTCGGCCAAACACAAAAAGATCTAAATTACCTGTTATGCAAGCCCAAGAAAAGCAGTGAATGATAACATTTGAGTATCTGGAATTATCACATTCTTGGCGTTTTTGTTTGAACACCAATTAATGTTGGTCAATTGACTACTTGTTGCTAAATCGTCCACTTGTGAGATAAAGCCTGTCATGTTTTTGATTGGACCACTGGACATCTCTGATTCGTTCCAACAACTGTGAACTTACAACTTCTGCCTTTGACGAGACCATGCCTGCTTTAAAGCGACAGCGATCCAGACTGTATCCAGATATTAAAGGCTCTTTGCTGTTATACTTACTCGCTGTCTAAAGACTCTTTCCTGCTACGCAGGAAACATTTTATGTGTCCCCTTTATGCGTTACTCGTTAGGGAAGCTACAAATGCTCAGACCTGACACTTGATCTCTGGGCTGTGTAGTTTGGGAATATATGAACTAAGCAATAAAGATAGAGACTAACCAGAAACAAAATTGGGCTAGTTAGTGGAAAACGTCTGTTGTTTTCGCAGCTAGCTTATGAATCTTCAGTGATGTGAAAACTGTGAACTTCAGTTTTCTCTCTGCTCCTTCAGCTGTTTTCTCTGCTTACGTTTATCATCTACGGCTGTAAAGAAAGACGTTACAATATTTGTTTGCGAATATTTTGTAATGTTAATCACCAATAAAAGTTCATAAAACACAAATAGGGAAGACAGAGGTGTGTAGCTGGAAGCCCAGTCTATGTTTTCAGTCGCTCATATTTCTCATTGCTGCGACTGCTACTGCTGCGAGGTATTTCTGGAAACCAATATTCGTCTTTTCGCTTCTCTCTCTCGCTCTCTCTCTCTGTCTCTCCCTGTCTTGTTCGTTCTGCATTGCTAAAAGAAAATAGGCACTATGACATCAGCCCTGCAAAACACTCTAAAAAAAAAAAAAAAAAAAAGCCAGGAGAGAGAGAGAGAGAGAGAGACACACAGAGGGGAGAAAGAAAAAGACAGAGCAGCAGAGAGAGTGAGGTAAAAATAGTATAATGGCTGTTTGTACTTTGGACAAATTAGAAGCTTAGAGAGAGAGAGGGGAGTCACATGTGTAGTGTTGCTATAGCGACTGAGGCTGGGTCAGAAGTATTATGGGCTGGCAGACAGTAGGTCATCCACAGCTGATGCTGTCTGTTGTGTTAGACCAAGCTTTATATCTTTGACAACATCTGGTTAAATCATTCACACACCAAGTGTGCAGATTTTTAAAGAAGCCCTGGCGATATTATTTGTATTGACAATGGGTCAAATGACTGTGTATTGTGAAGGAGTCACATAAATGCTCAACAACTCTGCGGTTCCCCTCAACAAAGGGTTTTAACATCTTTCGGCTCATTATTTTGGTTGACTTGGAGCATCTTTCACAAGGTAAACGAGGGCCCACCGCCCCCTCATGTCAAAGTGGGTGTCAATGTTTACAACTAGGAGATGAGAGTTTGAGGAGTCACTATCCTTCTGGTCACGAGAGTTGGGGAAAAAAAGCAACGTGAGAATGAACTGCAGGAACCGCAGTCAGGTAAACTTGGGAATTTCCCTTCTTCTAGAGCGATATCAGCAGTTAAATGCCATATAAGTTCATGTGCGCTAGCTTTCAGTGCCAGTCCACCTCTCTGCAGTCTGTCCGTCTTGCTAACATCAGCTGGGCTGGGCAGTGAATCTTTTATCTGTTTGCATCTTGCTCACTGCGGTCTGTGACTTAATGCCTGACAGAAGAGAGAGTGAGATAGGCCTGCAGTGACTTATTACGTTTGATAAATGTCAACGGGCCGAGGTGTTCATAAACTGCAGCACGAGAAGACAGCCGCATCACGCGAACATGCGCTTGTATGCACGAAACAAAACTCTTGCTTTCCGGCAGCAACTGTGGTGTCCACTCCACTGCATATCAATAATAAACTCCTCTATGGTGCACATAATATCAAAACAGGACAATGACGAGTTAGGCTCTCAGTCAAGGTTTAGTCACGGGAGTAAAATACACATCATATACCTCAGTAAAAGTACTATTACTACACAGTGAAAATAGTCCACTAAGTAAAAGCCTAGCATTTTGCTTTCTTAAGTAAAAGTCAATATTATCAGCATTGTTTCCCTATCATATCTGATCTTTTTGGATAAATATTAATGCTGCACTGATGCGCATGTGTCATTTTACTGCTGTAGATGTTTAAGGTTGAGCTCATTTTAACTCCTTTGTATACTTTAGGTTGGGTACAAGGGCCCCTTATCAGAATTTTGCTTAAAGCCCTAGGGAGCTCAGAGCCAGCTCTGATTATTTTGGTTGACTCTGAACACTTTAGCAACATTCAGCTCATTGATTTGGTTTAACTGGAACTAAAGGGCCAAATCTTTTCCCCCAAGTTGGTAGAGATCAAAACAAAGCTAGTAAAATACAGTGGTTATTTTTGTTGTTTGGACAAAAACAAGACTATAAAATCATTTTGCTGGTTTAAATATTTCCAATCATATGAGATGCAGAACTAGTTTTAAATAATAAATGTTATAACATCATCAAAAAGCAAACATGAGAATACATAGTATCTCCAACCCTGACCTTCACGTGTCTGTGAGGCTGTTAAGTCCGAACAAACACACAAACACTAATAAACACTGACCTGGGTTCACCAGTGAACCAATAGTGTAACTGCAGCCCAAAAGAAGATTAAGAGTGAATGTTGTGTCCTGCTTGTACCAATTAACAACCTGCTGGCATCGGGAGGTGGCATCAGGCCACACTCCAAATAGGCCCACCCAACGTCAGCAGCCACATTGTTCAGCAGCCTTTACTGTACCAAATCATCCACAGGTTGAATTCACACAAGAGATATATTTTGCTACTTTTGTTGTGTTTCAGTATTAGATCAATTCCCTAAATCTAAAGGACAAAGACAAGTGACCTGCGAGTTGGCTCTTAAGAGCAGCAAAGTCTGCAAAAAAGTGTGGTTTGAAGTCTAAGAGGTTCCCTAACAAAGGTTATCCACACTCCCTAAACTGACGAGGAGCAGCGGAGAGAATGGAAATCACAAGCGAGTGATGATTTACGGAGGAGCGTTCTTGCCCCAACTTCTCTGAAAATGTGAAAAGGAGATATTGTTGTTTCAGTGAATGACTTTTTTTTTCTGTCTGCATGTCCACACGTTTTCAACACAGGGCAAATATTTGTGTTTTAGGAATCCAAGAGTCATGGTGATGGGACATTCTGCACCTTATTAATGTCAAAACAAAATGGTCATGAAAAAAGGTAACACCAATGCAACGACCACACATGATGCTTTGCTAGTACAGTTCATATAATTTATAGGCTTCATGGGATGTAAACAGGAAGCATACTGCATCAGTGTATTCAGTGAGTTAGCTCTGGGATAAAACTCAAGCCCAGTTAGTTTTAGCCTATATTTGTTCACATTTTGGTAAACTGGCACCATTAAAATAACGCAGAATTACTTATTTGCTGTTCAGTGCATTCCTGTGTGTACAGTCATCAATTACTGGATGACTTTTATACTGAAAAAACTCAAAAATAAGATTATTCTCAAGCAAGTTCTGCAGTTATAAGGAGAGTTTTTTTTGTAATTTCTAAGCAAATGTATGTTTTTTATTAGCATTGTACTTTGTGTTTAATGATATCTTCGTAAAGCATAAAATCAAACTGAATCTGAAAGAATGTTCATCATGTGCATGTTCAGGACTCAGAGAAGGAATAGGAACTATGCCGCAAAGTGTGGCACTATGGATCTAAAATGAGCATTACTTGCCTCAATGAACTGTCTGACAGCCTCAACTGCTCCAAACGTAGACCATGTTAATAACGACCAACTGCCTTACCGACTAACAACAGCATGCCCCTGCCCATTCCACCCCACACAGCATCTTTGCCTCACATCCCCACAGTTTGAAACCCTCTGACCATAACCTACAGTCACATTCTTACATTCTATTCTATCGACAAAACAACTGAGCCTACGCAAATATACTGTTGTTCGGGGAATGCCAAATAACACTTTTTACATTCAAGCTTTAGTCTGACGAACCCATCAAACCTCCAGCGCTGAGCAGCCCCCCTCCCCACCTCTCCTTTCCCAGAGATGACTCACCGGTGGTGGGCATGGCAATGCTGGAGCCCCTGTTGTCACTTAGGAGCTCCAGAGGCTGGTGGCTGTCTGTGCTGGCGGAGGAAAAACAGGACTCAGTCTCATAGATGGTCTGCAACATGGCGCACAATCCTGACACCGTGGGATGCAACAGCATGCCAAGACAAGAAGCAGCGCTTTATTTTGTCACAAAAAATGACAATCAGTTCCTCTTCTGAGAAAGCAGCATGGCTTAGTCTAGGACTCAAGTTGCTAAGGATAGTGGGAAACCAGCATTAAAATGTAGTTTCAAAAATACTGAATCATAGATGACTCATTCTGAGGAGAAACAAAATTGAAAACTTCCAAATGTTTTCTGTGCTTTTGTAATAAAAATGATTAAAAACAATTAATGTGAATTCCATTAAAAATTCCAGAGGGAACTCAGAAAACTCCTCTGTGCTTTTATTATGTAATCCAGCAGAGGTAGCCTGTTAAGGCTGCAGTCTGATTTTTGCAGGTAGTCTCTCTCCCTTTCAGTTTTCCTGGAGCTCCAACTGGCTCTGGCCCATGGTTCGCGCTGTGATGACCAGTAACAGACACTTCAGACAAAATCCTCTTTTGTAGTGTTGTAGCCTCGGCTGCAGGTTTGAAAATCACCGTCCTCTCTGCTTGCCTCAGAATGAATAAAAAATATCAAAATGTGGCTTTCTGGTCTACATCACCTGGAGTCCTGATCCACGCACAACACTTTGCTCCTGAAACAGTGGCTGGTATGTTGCAAAAGGTAGAAAAAAAAGTTTGTTTCCTCTGCCGCACTGAACATTCTCTCAGTCCTTAGCAGCCAAATTGAATGAGGAAAAACCAAGAGCGGGAAGGAATCAATGTAATCTTGTTGCTGTGTGTATTTCCATTAACTGAGAAGTGATGGAAGGGATCGGTTGGAGAGTGGTACTGCTGCAGCCTCTCCACCACTTCCCACCGCTAACAACACAACAAAAATACAGAGACGAGGAGAAGACGAATTCCCCTGCTCGGGTGCATCAAAGGATCCTCATGCTGCTCTCCTCCTGTACGAGAGGGAGAGGAGAGGACGAGGAAGAGGCGGTGGAGGAGGAGCGGGAGGAAGAGGAGGAGAGGCGAGGATGTAAATAGCTTTGGGAGAGCGCTCCCCGAGGTTCCATGCTTCCAAAATTAGAACGAGGCGCTGAGAGAATGACAGAGAGAGGGAAATGGAAAGAAGGAGGGAGCAGAGGAGTAGAATAAAAAAAATAAATAAATAAAAAGAAATGCAACGAGAGGAAAGGCTGGGCTCAAGAAGACGAGCGGCAAGTTAGAATCCTCCCAGCAAAATAAACAGCCACAGATCACACGGTGTCCTCTTATCCCTCGCTTGAAAACACACAAAAAGAGGCAGGCTGCTGCAGAGCCGAGCTGTGTACAGCGACCAGAAACAGCTGCTGGTCAGACAGCTAATATTCACTGTCTGAGAGTCCTTGGTGTGTGAGTGTGTACAGGGGAGTGTGTCTATGACGCTCTTTGAGCTGCTGAATGAACGTTGAGAAAGGAAGAGAGGAGACGGAGGGAGGAGGGAGAGCAGGAGCAAGAGGCTGAAAAGTAGATCACTGGGTGGTGAGGAAGATAGACGGATGAATAGAAAGTCAACAACGGCGTCTTTGGATTTAGTAAAAGCTTCATAACGTACAGAAAGGAGAAGGAGAAGATGAGGACTATCTTCAACAGCCATCCAACTTCGGTCATTTCCCCCTCCGCTGCATGTTTCTGGTGTTAAGATGGGATGACTTTTTTTTAAAGACTAAAGAACACGAAGGGGAGAAAGGAGTGGAGAAGAGAAGCATTTACTAACACAGGAGATGGGGGGTTGATGGAGGGACTATAGCTGAAAATAGCCTGCCTGGGAGGAGGAGGAGCCACAGATAAAAATAGACGGAAAGGGAGCAGTAAGCCTACAGCTCTGGGGTGGGGTGGCGGGGGTTGTGGGGGGATGGGGAGGCGTTCGGCGCTGTCATGTTTCTGCAGCACACTGCCCAGAGATCACCTGTCAATCAAATCGTGTGGGCAGGGCTGCAACCTTTTCCCCCTATGATTGTGTGTTGGTGCAGTCGGAGTTCCAGAAGGTGGAGATGGACTACTTTATAAGCATGATGGCTGTGCTTGCTCACACTGCAACCTTGTCTTGTCCATGCACTACTAGATTCAACTTGTGGCTGATGCTCCATTTTCATTAGGCTTGTGGCGCTAAGGACAGCGATGTCGGCCTTCCGGTTGGTCCAACCACACTGGTCAGGACTGAAATATCTCAACATGTTTTCATACAGTGCCACCAGCAGGTTAAAGTATTCAATCATCCAGTGAGTAAGACAACGTCTCTTTGACGGATTGGCCATTTTGACCAGACACTCAGTGGATGAGTCCTGACTTTGGTGGTGACTCTGCATTCCAAAAACTTGGGAACAAATACTTGCAACATGGGTGACATTCCCATCTGACACAGCTGTACTTCGTATAGAGTGCTCATTGGCAAACATGCTAAATTAATGAAATAATGAATGCTAATTTTGCAAATAACAGCATGCTTAATGCTAAACTAATGAATAACAAATGGTGCACACATAGGATAGAAAAACTAATAACAATAATATGCTAGGTTTGAGGTACCATTAGAGAGTTTGTCCACCGGCGAGCACCGACAAATTGATTTTTACACTGTAATATTTCCTGCTTAGTTTGTATTTTGTCATAATTTAAAGAAAAAAAAACACGCTACCAATGTAGCCATTTCTGTTTATGTTGTTTCTTTTTTCGAAAATATGTAATACTTGTAATAAATGTAATGAAATATCATATATTTTTTAACTTTCAAATATGGATACCAGTATTGCCTTAGAAATCCACTATTGGTTACGATAAACCAATATCAGCTCTTGGCAGAAGATAGTTTTAAATACTAAGTTTTACATGGGAAGACATTGTATTCTTTTATTTATTTATTTATTTATTTATTTTTTGCACTGGTGTGCCAAACTTTTTCATTTAGCTGCACCAACACATCATTATTTGGGTGCAAACAATGATACATTTAAATTTAATTTCTTGACACATTATTCAAACGACTAATTATTTCTACATCACTGCGCGCACACACACACACACACACACACACACACACAATACATTGCAATAACCGCCACATATGCATTGGACTCAGAATCAAACTAGTCCATAAAACAATCCTGTGAATCCAGTTTTGTCACAAAGTAGCCACTCTGCATTGATAAGCAGTACTTCCAGAAATGGTCTGACACAACAAGAGGTTGTCTTACAAAATCTCTACTGGCAGACAAAAAAAATTACATATTAGCATATCATGCAACTTGACAACTTATTATATACAATTGGTTATGGTCACCTATCAACACTATCAGCAAACTCAAAACCATGTAAAGGACTAGACTTTTTTTTTATGGTAACTTATTCAGATGGCATATTGAAAGAAAGCAGAGCAGACTTTGGTTGAGCTGGCAAGAGATCAACAATACAGAAGTACACTAACTACATATTACACTGAAATAGCGTTTGCAAGTCACACAAAGTGAATATTTGCATCATTAGTATAAACATCTGGCATAAAGGTTGACATTTTGTCAAATAAAGCTATTTCTTTCTTAAGACCAGTTCTCAGCTGCCTGCTGTGTACTGTGATATACCTCGGTTACAGTAGGAAGCTACAGCCATGAGCCACTTTTTTTAGCATTAGGACTGGTAAACAGGGGGTAAAGCTTTTAAATTTCTATGTCCAATGGTAACAATGACCACTGAGGCTCACCAATGAACTTGTTACATTGTGTCCGTTTGATCTGTGCAAAAACCACTGACAAATCTGAGCATGGCCAAGAAATAGTCATTCATTATCCACAACCACTTATCCCCTACAGGGCTGCAGGGGGCTGGAGCCCATCCCAGCTGACATTGGGCAAGCGGCAGGGTACAGCCTGGACACGTTGCCAGTTCATGTCATGGCTGACTTATAGAGACCAACAAGCAATTCAGAGTGACCGATTAACCTAATTTGCATGTCTCTGGACTATGGGAGGAAGTGTGGGAGGAAATGTTGGAGAACCCCCGCAGGCACAGGGAGGAGAATATGCAAACACTGCAAGCAAATGAAGCTGCTCCATAGTCTGGTGGTATGACAGCATATACCTCTGTATCTTTTGTGGGATGGCAGCAGGGTGAACATACAGTGGCCAAGGTGGGTGTCGTCTTTTATACCAATCTTAGAAAACAAAGTAGAAATTACAAATTACAAGTACAAATTTTACAAAAAGGCACTTTTAACCCAACAGCAGCATTTTTAAAGGTGCGTCACACGTGGGTAGTGCGTCTGTCATTCTGTACCCTAATGCTGCACTGCTCCTTTTTCTCACATTGCTGTCAGTGTGGATATTATTAATTGAAACTGCTGGCTGCTATTTATAGTACTTGTTTGTTCAATTCAGCAGCTCAGTCAAAGTGAAGCTTTGCCTAAAGGAATAGGTTCCAATGTTTAAACGGAGTGCTGTGGGATGTCACTGACTGCTGGAGTGCATGGATTACAAAAAACAAAGGATCCGAATGAATCAGGCTTTATGCAACCAGTGCTAATACATATTTTAAAAAGTCTTGCATGGGCGCTGTACAATGTATGATACAATGGGTAGATAATTCTGACTCCTCTGTATTCATCAGTCGCCTCTGTAATGCCTGTTTCCTTTCCAGGAATGATCGTTTTTCATTAAATCATTTTATCATCACCTTCATCCCACCTCCTCTTCATCACCTTCATCGCCCTTATCATCCTCACCTCCTGTGTAAACAGCTCTGTGTGTCCTCAAGCAGAGATTTAAGGCTGCCTCAGCGTGACTCACAAACAGACAGACTAAATACATTGCAAACACTCATTTTTACATCCTCTAATGTTTTACATCAACTTGAGCTGATGCATTGCTTTTCTGTTATCATTTATCAAAATACTTTTTCTATTATCATCATAACATCGTCTTTTCACATCATTTTGGCAGCCAGAAAGACAGAGAGATGTGACTGACCAGGCATCATGTCTGACATGCTGCCACATACTAAACACATCTGTTTAAAGGTGTGTGTGTGTGTGTGTGTGTGTGTGTGTGTGTGTGTGTGTGTGTGTGTGTGTGTGTGTGTGTGTGTGTGTGTGTGTGTGTATGTGCGTGCCTACTGCAGTAGCTTGGTGGATGACTCATCTCTGCATTTCTATTTGAGGCACATCAACCCCTGGAGTCATACTGCTGTCTGTGTGTGTGTGTGTGTGTGTGTGTGTGTGTGTGTGTGTGTGTGTGTGTGTGTGTGTGTGTGTGTGTGTGTGTGTGCGTGTGTGAGTATGTGAGTGTATGCGTTATGTACTATATCTGTATCCATGACAACCAGATCATACAGTCAGTCAGCAGTCAGTCTTGTCACTCAGTCCGAAACTCAGGCGTCACAGAAATACCTGAGGCGCCTTACAGATGTCTCGACTTTGTTCAGCCAAATAATTCAATTCATCTGTCAACCACTGATTGTCATCAAACACAAAAATGCAGTTATTAATACAGGCATCATGTATTAGACAACTATATGGAACACTATGTGAGAAGTAGAGTGAGTGATATGAGTTTATATATCGTTTTACATTTAGGATAGCATCATATCATGATATGTTACAAGTGATGTCTGTTGGTGGCTGTAAAGGCTGCATTAAAGTAAGATTATGAAATTTGATGAACTTTGCAGACTGGTCTCCTTGTTGTAATACTGGCCCTCACCAACTTCAGTCATTACATCCATATTACTGCTATTTATTTTTAGCATTGTATTAGTATTTTGTGAAAGCACCAACTGTGATCCCTTCAATGTTGTTATCAATATTGATATCAAGGTATTGGGACAAAAATGTCAATATCTGATTTTAATAATAATATCTCAGTATTATTCTAAGGCCATATGGCCCAGCCCTCCTAAATAATATCACAATCTTCCTGTGTGGTGATGTCTTATGTATGACTTGAATCCAATTCCACCTGAGCAGGACGTACAATGTAAATGGATGTACCAAATTCCATGGCCATCCATCCCATAATTGTTTACATTTCAGTCTGGACAAAAGTGGTGGGCTTGACGGACTGACACTGGCATCTCTGGAGCCATTAACACTAATACTGCTGAAAGAAGTCGTGCTTGTGACCACACCGCTTTACACAATATTTTCAACCATATCAGAACTGTCATAGACACACAAACACACACTGAAGGGCAGCCGAGGGAGGCAACATACAGGATGATTATGTGACTGATTCTGTTACTGACCTCAGTGCGAGCCATGCATCAGCTGGAAAGTGCTGCTAGAAAGCTTCAAATATTTCAGTCTTTCTCACACTCTGTATCTCGAGTAAGTAAACTGAGCTGCTGGGTCAATAAAGTTTCCTTTATAACCACACAATTGAAATAATTCACCCCCCAAGAAAAGGCTAAAGCTTACATTGCTCATATGGACTCAACCAGGAGGTAAAAACTTTGGCACAATAAATAATTAGATTATATAAAAGAATGGTATTCTGTATTGATATTCAGTATGGGTACACCCATTAGTCAAAAATATTGTCCTCATGCTTGTAGCAGTAAGCTTAGATAAAAGTGAAACAAAACAGACAAAAGAAACAGGCAGTTGACATCATAGGAATTCAAACTAGCAATATCCAGTCATAGGCCAGCCCCCAATGTCTTATCTATGTCACCACCAGCTAACCAGTCAGACACTTCATCATATGTTAAACCTGTATAAGCCACAAGAGCACCTGTCTCACTCCAGTTATACAAGTGTTAACCGCAGCAGCTCTTGAGATGGAGAAACACTTTGATAGAGACTTACCTGAGGTGTGTGATGAATTCATGAAGGTAGAAACCTGGACTTCCTTCCCCAATCCTTCCACAGGTGTGTGTGTGTGTGCGCGTGTGCGGTTAAAGCGGGTCCTCAGAGTCGGCCATGTGTTGGAGGACAGACGATGGACAGGCAGATGAATCAGACTTTTTCCACAGTGTCAGCCTTTCTGCAAAAAAGAAAATTAAGTTGTTCAGATTACCAGTCAGCTCTTGTTTTTTTTTTCTGCCTTTCTCCACACAACAGTTGACTGTTCATTAAGCCCTTTTCCCTAAGAGCAATCATCCAACCATTCTTTAGAAACCATAACTTGGCACAACAGGTGTGTCAATCTTTGGATTTGTCCCCATGTTGAAGTGGTGAAGGTCCTTTCTAAGCATTTCTAAACCAAAAACACCTCAGCTAAAGTGTAAGATCATAAATCATAAAATACAAACATTAGCATTTCTAAATTGTGCAGCTAATTAACTTACAAACTAACCCAGAGATATATCCAAGTAAGGTGACATTCTTCTGAGGTAACATTTTCAAAATGCCCCACCCATGATAGCACATCAGATCTGTAGTAGTTTCCTACTGCGTGGAACGGGGTTGAGGATGCTACAAAGTAAGAGTTGAGGCTAATGGTATATATTTCATACATTTTATTCTTCATGTAGAAGACACTAAGAAGAACTGCAATTTATCATGATATCATGTCTACTTGAAATTGTTAGACAGGGTTTTTGTTTTAAAATGACAACATTAAAAGGGCAGCCACAGGACGTAATGAAAAATAAAAGACAACAGTTTTCTTTATTGATCTGTCTGATATCTATATTTTCAAGGCTTCACCTCTGAATCCTCACATACATATCCTAGATACATATTATATACATGGAGAAACTGCAGCACCATCACATAAGACTGATGTTACCTTCACAGTCATATGTGGAAATGGAACACATATTTTTTTACATCAGCTGTTAAACCTTATAATCTGGTGTATTTTCCTGCTCTTATACATTGATAACTGCCAAAACAGCTTTGTCCTGAGCATCACTTAATTCTCTGCAATCAGGGGAATGATTTACATTGCATTTCTCAAACTTTTGTTTTTCATTTTCTGTTCCCACAAGCTGCAAGCTGTGTCGCTCTCTCACTGTCCACCCTCTATAGTTTCCTCCTCCTCCTCCTCCCCCTCCTCCCTTCCACCCCCTCCTCTCTTTTCATTCAGGTTCCCTTCTGATGGACCAGGGCCCCCTTGGATGTTCTACCTCTCCTGGCTCTGGATCTGAATCATCATACCCTGGGCTCAGCTGGATCATTACTCTCCTCTGTTTCACGATCTCCTTATATCTGTACTTCTGTAAATTTAAAAAAAAAAAATTTAAAAACGTGATGCCTCTTCATTCTGATGTTTTCTTTTTTACTGCTAATTTTCTCGTGAGGCCTGTCCTCTTCCAGGTCACCATAGTGGACAGGAGGTTGTGTGGCTCAGCCTGCTCAGTCGTCCGCCTGGATCTACAAACCAAACTTTACATATATTGGAATTTCTAACAGATATTCTGTCAATGCGATTTGTCAGCTCTGATTTTGTTGTTCTTTTCTGATCATGCGATGTCTGTTACATACTGGGAGAGGGATCCTCCTCTGTGGCTCTTCCTAAGGTTTCTTTCATCCTTTCCCCCTTGTTAAAAGGTTGTTTTTTAACTCAATATGGTTTTGGCTCGGAATAGAGGGTTTTGTTCACTGTACAGATTGTAAAGCCCACTGAGGCAATGTGATTAGGATTTTAGGCTATATAAATAAAACTGATTAAAATATAGCCGATAAAGGCATTGAGTCATGTTACCAATTACCAAAATTTCCTGAAGGCAACATAATTGGGAAATGCTGTCACTCACAATCCCACACCCCTGTCAGTTGGTGCCGCAACTACCAGATCATGGCAAAAAAAATCTGAAAGTGACAAAATACCATCTGAAAGTGAAATAAAAACCAAAAGAATGCAATTTGAATGCGAAAGAAAATAAGATCTGAATCTGAAAGCAAACAATCTGTTCAATGTTTTTGTTTTATTTATAACTCAGGATCAAAACTTTAAACTGTAAAATTTCATTTTTTCAACCAATTTTTTTTTTTTTTTTTTTTTTTAACAAGCCCTCTGGGTATTGATCTGGCTCCACAGAACAGACCCCATTAACCTTTGGTGTGGCTCTGAATAAAGGGACAGATCCAAGACTTTCTTTTAATATTGCAAGAGAGGGTTGTTTTTCAACATTTTCATTACATTTCTCAGGAAATCAAAAAATAAAAATCTGGCTAATTACGGTGCCTGGTATCAATGAGTGAATGAGTGAGGTAGCTAGTTTTTACAAGAAAATAGTTTGTTAAAGTCAGTTTGAGTACTGCCATCAAGCCACACTGAAGCTCTACTGAAATGTATTTCCTGTTCTCCTCGGTGTATATTGTTGTTTGGCCGTTGTATGAGGAAACTACAGAGGGAAAATTTGTGTCTGAGAACTTCCGGTAGTCAGTAAGGGCTTTTGGTCTCTGATGATAAGTTCATATCCAGACTTTCTGATCTCTTTTCAGTGTGCCCAACTTGTACTTAACATGTTCAGCCCTGTTGCATCACAGCAAGAAGGTCCTGGGTTTGATTCTAAGCAGTGTAGAATTTGCGCGTTCTACCCAAGTCTCTCTGGTTTCTCTCCGTGTGCTCTGGCTTATGTTAACTGGTTACTCTAAAATGCCCATTGGTTTGAATGGTTGTTTTTTTTTTTCCGTGTGTCAGCCCTGCGATAAACTGGCAACCTATCGAGGATGTGCCCCATGACCTGCCCACTGTGAGCTGGGATCAGCTTACGACCCCAACAACCCTGCTGAGAACAAGCGGTTACAGATAATGGACAGAGGATGGATAAGTCTTTTAAACCAGAATTTTTACAGTCTTCTCCAGAAGACACTGTGACATATTACTGTAGAATAAGCACAGGCAGAACTAATAATATCATAACTTATAATGTGGGGTGTTGTGTGTGAAAACGTTTAAGTTTGGCACTCATTTTTCGTTAGAGACATGCTGTTCAGGTTCTTGATAATGTTACTTCAATAAATCCAATCCAGCCTCTGTCTTTGAACGAGTTTTATCAGTTTTCAAGAAAACAGGTTGACGCCTGCAAACATCTTGTTCAGTCTGATCAACAATCCCAAACCCAAAGATAAACTGTTAAGTATAATAGAAAATAGAGGAAAGCAGGGTTAGAGTGGTATTGTATTTCAAAGTATATTATCATCATATAGCGTATAGTGCATTTATACTTATTCTGCTTATATGTAACACTGCATATTTTAATAAATATCAAAGGTTTATTGTAATTGTTATTCATATCTAAACCTACACATACAATACAATATGCACAGTACACACATCACGGCCGCCAGATTTACACTGCTGGATTTTTTAAATATCTTTTGAGGAAATATTTGCAGAGTCCACTTAAACAATCTAGGGTATTATAATGCATATAGCTTTAGAATGTGGTTACTCACAGTTTTCTAATTTTGACTGTGTTGATGCTAATTTATCTGTTTTCTCACCTCACTGCATGTGAATTTCCTCTCTGAGGATCAATCAAATTTGAGTTTTTCTTATATTGTGTTTTTTATGTTCCTGTTTAAGTTATGTTCATTTCACTTTATTTTTTGTAACTTAACTGATGTCTCATTGGTCTACATATCTGAACAATTCCTCCACGTGTTGTTTCCTAAACCAACATATGTGTTTGAACGGGACTTATATCTCATTAAGACAGCAAGCCGCACCCTGTTGCATACTGTGGCACCCTGGTCCTCTGGCGCCCCCTACTGTTTTTGTCCTGTGGGTACTGTGTAGAGGGCGACCGAGAGGTGGGGGGGGGGAGCAAGAGAGTGAGAGAGACAGACAGAGACAGAGTCAGAGAGAGGAACAGGCTACACAGAACAAATGTACCAAGTCCGACATCCTTGAATGAATGTCAGTGTGTGTGAGTGGATGTGATTGTGTTTGACACAGGTGAGGCTCAAAGTACTTAGCTGTACTGTGATTTTAAAGGAATATGTTCTGCTCAGTTTCCTCTTGTCCTACCGTTTGATTCCACTCAAATGCCCACTAATTTCTATTTCACGCCACACACACATCACACAGACACACAGATCTGCATGCTCTGAGCCCAAACTGGGGAAGAGGAGGATAGATACTTCATCGTCATCATTGCCGTCATCAACTACACG
This sequence comes from Acanthopagrus latus, assembly GCF_904848185.1. Taxonomy (NCBI): domain Eukaryota; kingdom Metazoa; phylum Chordata; class Actinopteri; order Spariformes; family Sparidae; genus Acanthopagrus; species Acanthopagrus latus. Next base: position 3,203,119 of record NC_051061.1, on the reverse strand, counting down.
TCACCTGAACCCACTGTCTGCTGGCCTTTAAGTGCAGTTGAAATAATCAAAACTGGTTCACAGTTGTGCAGTATAAAGATCCACAGAGTAGACTTGCGTACACAGTCCATGGGCTATACCTGTACAATCTGATGCAACCCAGTACAACAGCTCTGCAGTAAATATTTAAATAACATGTAAAATAGGCCTTTTGCTGTTTGTTTTTTGTCACCATGATTCAATACCAAAGTATATCTTAAAGCTGCAGTTGATAATGGCAGTGTGTCCCTAATAGTATGTCCCACTAGTGTACGTTATGGAGCGGACATCAGAAAGAACCTATTACTAAAATCGTAGAAATGATGCAACAAATCCAACACTAATCCTGAAAATAATTTGTCCTTGGATTTCAAGCTTTAATTAATTAATTAACTAATTATTTCAACATCACTAATTTCACATTCTTAAGGGTTTAAATGGTCAGCAAACACGTGTGAACATTTGTGTCTGATGTATCTCAGTAACTGAGTTAAAAAGCATTAAGTTTAAAGATACTCCACATTGTCTCCATATGGTAAATTCACAATCATTAGCTTAAGACATAATCTGGCCAGAACACTCTTAATTGCTAATGAAAGATGAAAATGACAAAAGCTAAAAGTGAATTAAATCTGAGACCTGAATAATTAATTAGCCCGGTTAGGTCCGACTGCTCTGTCTGCGGCTCTTCTCCAACTCTGCCAACTCTCGAACAAAGTCACAGGAAGTCTGTGTCAGAGCAGCACCTGGGCCGGGTGCCTTGGTAACAGTGTCAGGGCCTGGATAATGGGATGAAAAGCTGTGGGTGAGTGCATGTTTGTGTGCGTCTCAGTGTGTCTGTGTGCTTAGGTTATGGAGCTAACTAGATGTGACGGACCAACCTTCTGGCCAACAGCTCCATTAGCCTAACGACATGCAGATCAACAGAGAGAGGGAGAGCAAGAAAGAAAGAAAGAAAGAAAGAAAGAATGAGGATTTGAAAATTTAACAAGCTCACATGTGAGTCATGTGTCTCAGTGTTGCCAAAGCATCAAGAAAAATACATTTCTCTCCCTTTCTGTCACTCTCCCTCCCTCCCTCTCTGCCGCCTCCTCCTACACCTCTTCACACCATCATTTCCTAAAATACCTGGCCCCTCCCATTTTGGAGAGGAGCAGGAAGTGCTGCCTGGCAACCAGGGAGCTGGCTGCCGTGGTAACGCTTCACCTGAGCACCTCTTCCCTAAACAAACAGCAAGTGTGAGAGAGTAAGACAACAGGATGTGGAGTCTGGGTGTTGCTCTGTGTCTAAATTTCTTGTTCGCTCTTAATATTGTTCCATTACACACACACACACACACACACACACACACACGCACACACGCACACACTACACTTTTAAACCATGACTATCTATAAAAACTGCCCCCCCTTCAAGCAGGCTCAAGGAGAAAGGAGACAAACACACATTTTCCAACACACACACACACACACACACACAATAGCTGTCCTTTCGGAGGACACATCAGGGCTGCATATTAAGATTGCAGTTAAATGCAGCACTGTAACGATAAATAGGGTTTTAAAAAAAATCAGCAGCTATTTGGAAAATCAATTAATTGCTATTTTTTTCAAGTAAAACTCTGTTTTTTGGTTAAATGCCTGAAAAATGTCTGTGGTTAACAGAAGCAAAGGAGATTTATTTTGCTTCACAACATAAAACTTGTCAGTAAATACCCTATGTTTGAATTAGAAACCGTAGAAAAAAGCAGGGTTTCTATCGCGTGCTAAATGAGCCTACAGGGGTTGTTGGGGACATTAAACATCATTACATGGAGAGTTATCTTGTTACTCATCTGCCTTTACAGGTGGACTTAAACTGCAAACTATTCTAACTCTAACTTTACAACTTGTAGACTGATCAGTGTATTGTAAAGTGTGTATAGTATAGTATAGTGTAAGACGCTTAGTGGTGGTGACATTAAAGTCATGCAGCCGCAAAAATCATAAAAGTGGAGTTCATCTGTTGAGATTATTTTGCTAAAAAAAATGTGGATGTATCATAAATTTCTTTTTATCATAGACTTTATTTTTCTGCAATAATCCAAAATTAAACTTAAAAAGGCTTATGGTACAAGGAATCAGGGAAATCTAACTTTCAGGTTAGCCTGCAAAAATACATCACCCCTGCAGCACTCTAATGGCTTTTCCCTTAATCTTGCAATATACAATATTAATTTGTATTTATGTTTTAGCTCTGTTTTTGGTCTCTACCAGCGCCTGACAGGAATATTCATTTAACCAACAATGACCAATTAACTGATTTTCAAAATAGTTGGTAATTCACTTTATAGTTGACAACCAATCAATTAATTATTACAGCTTCACTGTTCTTATATACAGTGTTATACTGCTACTTCCCAAGTTGACACATTTAAGGAAGAAATATTAAAAGATATATACAATAGTAACATGTCTATTTGAATGTTATGAGTTATTAGTAGTAGTTGTTATCATTCCCCAAGTCCATACTGGCCTGTTTCCACTAACTCATGAGAGAACCCACTATGTCAAATAAGGTGGGAACCAATCGGGTATCTTCATCAGAGCACTTGGTGTAGGCTTATTGTTAGCCTACATCTAGTGAAACAAAATAGAACAGGCCTTGAATAAAAGTGAAAGTCAGTGTTGTGGCCCTTTAAGTTCTTATGTAACTAATGGAATGACCTCTGACCTGTATGATCAGACCCCTGTGCATCATAGAACTGCAAATCCCTCATCACCATCCCTCCAAGGAGACTAACAGCAACTGGATGCTGAGGCAGTCAGGGCCTTTGGACATGGATTTACTTAGAGAACTGGATACAATGTTTCCCCATTTATTTCCGATGGTTGCTCACCAGCACATAAGCGGTAAAGTTCTTCAGTCCTCCACATGTGTCTGGTTCAACCTACCGACTATCAGGAACAAAGGACTGCGGCTGATCGTGAACTTTTATTTTACAGTAGGGCTTGAACTGTGATACAACGAAGAATCATTTGTGAGCATATGTTATGTTCGGTAAAGTGATGCCAATAAAGGAAGGAGGCAATAAAGGAAGGGAAAGGGGAAAGGAGGATGTATATGTAAATGTACATTTAAGGAAGGAAGGACAGCCAGAGAGAAAAAAGACAGACAGGGCAGGAGGCTACGACACAAACTGGACACAAAAAAAGCTACTCTAACACCCACTAACATCTGATTTTATCTTTTAATAGGAGTGGGGACAACTAACATTTACTCACGTGTCAAATGACTTTGAGGTTGTCACAGGTGTTTCCTGACTTAAGCATATTGAAGCTAAGGATGCTGGCTTGTTAACACTAGACCTGTCCCAAACAATTATTTTTCAAACGATTAACCTAGTGATTTTTTTTTTTTCAATTAGTCAACTAATCTAACAATTAATTTTTCACCAGTTATTTCACATAACTTGATCAATGTAACTATTCACACAGTATGGATATCAAAACATTTCTTGTTGACATTTCAACATTTATTAAACATTTCTTTAACATGGCACAGAATTCTGTGTGATGAAATTGTGCAAAATAATGTATTCTTATGCCAGATGTAGCATCTAACAAAATAAATAATAAGAAAAGTCACCCAGGAGGAATATCAAAAATAAAAATCTTACCTATGTATGTCTAGCCTATGTAAAATAGTGCATTGAACAGCCAAGCTCAGGACCCATAATCTCGTGCTCTTTGGCCTAAACATTTCTATATTTAAACACTTAAACACTGCCCTGCAGATCATTCAAAATTAAATAAAATGCAGACAGATCAGAGCTTTCACTTCAGATTGTACGCTAGCGTCTTGTCCAAATAGTACGGTTATTTCCTTGCTGTGTGACCAAAAGACACAGGCATAATTATGTCAGTGTTAGCGTCCCTACAATCGGACATGCTAAAAATTGTCCTTACAGGACCCAAATGTTACGTACAAGGTAGCCTGTTTTGCCTTGTATTGTTTATGTTGAAAGTACAGAAGCTACATGTTGGCACAGGATACATGTTATGCTAAGTTAACGGGATTTCAAAAAAATCCCAAATATATGGGCGTTCAATGGGGTGAGCTAAGTGTTGAGATTCTCAGCCTCCATGGGTCTAGAGGTGGATTTCATCGTTCAATGTCAAGATTCAGTTCCCATCAGTCAGTTCAGAAAGGAAGAATCATTCATGTCGTTCGTTTGTTCAGTCGCGTTTCCGGTACAACGTCGTTTAGTGGTGAATCATGTCATGCACAGTTCTCCGCTCCTCGTTCTCACACAATCGTGCTAACGGTCAACATAATGCTGTAGTTCAAGGTAAATACATAGCTTTAACTTCATGATTATGTGTACTTTTAGACAACACAACAGTTAACAGCTAAAGCCTGCAAGCCAAGAACGAGTCACTGACCGAAGGAGAACGCCAGGAGAGGAATCAGTGAACGAACGAGAACAATGAGCTACAAACAAAAAGAAATGGGGTTTTTTTCCATGGAAACGGTTGCTACGCTTTCCTGTTTCTCATTGGCTAAAATTCCACGACAGCGTCCTAGACTCAACATACGATTGGCTGGCTCTCAGTCCTCCTCACCACTCTGATAACTAAACAGTGAACAACACAGCAACTGGTCAAATGAACGAACGAACGAGAAAGAAGTGAAACGGGGAATCAGGTCAGTTTCCTTCAAACTGATTCGTTCACGACTGACACATCACTACGCGGGTCCTACCACTTCCAGATATTCGTCTACTCCCTTGATCGTTTGGGATGACATGTCGACGCAAATTATTCATGTCAACGAATTTATGTCACCGATTATATCAACACGTTGTCCCAGCCCTAGTTATTCCATCTGTCTCTGTTCAAGCAGTATTCGATCACTTTTCAGTCAACACTGAATTTGAATTCACAACAGAGATGAGTCTCACTCTGCAACTTCCATTATCAGCTTTGTAAAAAACTGTTTATACTTATCAAGAATTAATAAAAAAAAAAAATTAATGTCATATGGATGTAGTCTTATTAGATATATGATCTGCTTGCTAATGTTTCCTGATTTTTATCCGATTGCGGGACTTGAGCAGTCCCGCTTCATATCCCAGGAACCTTGCACAGTGATGGCATTAAAAGGGTCCAGCTTGCCTCACTATGTAGTGCCCCTTTATTACGTTATGGAGTTGCTGGCGTGCCCCTGTCTCTAGAGAAACAAGTTGGTGCATAAAGGATATCTCTATCATAGATATATATCTATATCATCATGCTTTCAAGGCATGGCACAGTATGGTCAATGAGTACAGCAGATTAAAGTAGCACTGAAGAAATCAACACCAAAATATCCAGCAGTCAATCTCTTATGAATCCTGACTCTTAAGATGGCAAAAGCTAAGTACTGATTGCACAGTTGATGGGGCAGGTGGAAAAAATTACTCTCTATACGTGTAGATTAGTTCCCTATAAATCCTGCTTGCACCATGCAATTCGGCCTGCAACTTGTCTTGAAAAGTAAATTCAGTGTTACGGCACAAAGGAAGTGCGTCTGCCGTTGCACCTAAATCCATGACCTGGCCAAGTAAGGCTGTTTATTTTTCTAAATTCTCCAACTCAGCTGGGCCTCCATTTTGATTGTTTCTTCTTCTTTTTTGTAAACTGCTCACATAGCAAAGATGTATCCAACTGTGTCATTGTGGGCCACCATTTGATATATGAAAACTAATGGTCGCAAAGTTAAAATTTTTCCAATGCAGGGACTTTCTATTTTTTCTTCATCTGACATGATAACAAACGTTTGGGTTATTGAGTGTTGTTGGTTAAACAAGTCATTTGGAGACACACTGGACGCGTGGCTACAGCAGCGCGGCTCCTGTGTGTCTGTTTACATGGCATTTGCCTTTGATAATTATCAACAAATATGATGACATGATTTTCCTCTATCTCCCTGAAAGAGTGAGAAAGCTGGAGGGGGAACATAAATAAAAGAAAGTAAAAGAAAGAGTGCACAGGAAAGATTGTTGTGTGTTTTATCTTCATGTCTGTCACAAATTGCTGAAATGCTGAGATGCTGAAATGAAAAGTGAGAGGTAAAGCAGCGTGGCGTTTCCTCTCGCTTTTCAAGTTTCATCAAACGCCTCTCTTTTCACTGGCCAAGTATGGCATGCTTTAGACGCTCCATGGTTTGCTCCAAGACGTTTATCACTGCAATTTTTAAGAAATCAACATTATTCACTTCTGAGGACGTTTTGCGATCAGGTAAATTTCAAATATTGCCGATATTGTGGTCAACGCCACAGTGAACTTGTCATGTTGCAAAGTAAAACAAACTAAAACTAAATATCTTTCATGTATGATTTCTCTTACCGTGTTTCTTTCATTTATCTATTTGACAGTAATCTTTGCAATATTGTTACATATTCACGACAGTTTGGGCTTGCATATCTAAATAGTTGATAGTCCGCCCTGAGTACACCCAGCCAGTCCGCTCTGCCTAACTAGCCCAGAGTCACTGCAGCTGCAACAGCTCAAGAGGTTGTTGTGTTTACCGGGGAAACAACAGTTCGAGCTTCACTCGATCAGCTCCGCCACTGGCTGTTCATTTTACAGACCAACAACAAGAAAAAGACGGACACAACCCTGGCTAATTGAACTGTTAATTCACCTTGGCCCACTGACTTCCCTCCCTCTGGTCCAGCGCACCTCCAGGGCACCCTGGTAAGTGTGTGGACACAGCCGGACAGTCACATGCCCCACTCATCTCCCTCCCTTTTGTTATCCAGCCGACAAAAATCACTGTCAGAGTCTCTTTTGACAAGAAGGCACCAATCAGATAACCTCCACCACTTTTCTCGCTTCTCCCATCGAAAACATGACAAGATATTTAGCACTGAGTTCAAGGACCACAGACTGTACCATAGTATAGCACCTGCACCTAGCTAATGCTCAAACACCTTATGAACAAAATGTCAACTGCTTTCCCCTGTTGCCGTCCTATCAACTTTACAAACCATTATGTCACCAGCAGCAAAGTCAGTATTGTTGTTTTGAGCTACTGATATGCAATATGACTGCTAAACACCAACACGGTGTGAATATCTTCTGGTGGGTGACATGGAGAATAATGTCATGAAGCAAAAAGGTTGCTGTATTTCACGCTGAGCATTAGCTTGATCCTTCAGAGGAGGGCTGCTGCCTTCACTTGACAACGCAAGTCACAGTCAGCAGAATGCTGCAGAACACCTTCAAGAAGAGCAGTATGTGAGCAATGCATTATAGCCACCATTAAAGCTTTGAGAGGAGGACTACTCTCTTGCTACTGTTTATAGCTGATGGGTTACTAGTTCAATTGGATAGCGCCATCCACTAACCACCAGAGTACAGTGTTAACTAATTGTGCTTTGTAAGCTTTAGGTTGTAGCGAAGCTGGTGGCTGTTTAACTTCAGGTTGCCTGCTGTTGGTCGTGCTCTTGATAGCAGCTAGCTGTTCAGTTAACCCCCACTCAATAACTACTGGCACACGGGTGACTATGGTGTGAGGGCAGGTAATAGCTGTGAAGTGTTACCTGTCTGGTGCTAGCTATCGTGCCTCTCAGGTGTCGGCTCAAGGTAGCGACAGCAGCGTGGTTAACTATTTCTAAGTTAGCTGCGATGTTAACTGAATAGTAGGTGTGTAGCCAATGGCTAAGCAAGCACAAAATGTCACCCCTCAATCTGCAACCACTCTAAAAAAAATTTTAAAAAAAGAAAGAAAGAAAGAAAAAGAAAAACTCGACCCGCCGGACGGTAGGTATATCCTTCTCGTACAGTCACGCATACACGTACACACACGCACGCACACGCTCCCTCATAAACCCCATGGTACCGTGGATGTCGGCGGGGTCCTCCTGGAGAGCTTATTAGCGCAGAGGTCTCCTTCTCCCGGCGTCGGTTTCCGCGGCGGCTCGGTTGCGAGTCCCCCGGTGCGAGCGAGCTCCTCCGCGCGTTCGCCTCGCAAGACAAAGTAGTTTTACCAGGCAGGACGCGGCTCACCGCCTATCGTCTCACCTCCTCCATATTTACAGTCTGCCTCTCTCCCCCTCTCTCTCCCCCCTCTCTTTCTCCCACCAACAACAACATTATTGACGTCCTCTTCATGCCACGTGACCAGTCTGCTGCGGCTAAAAATAGCCTCAATAGAAACCAATGGAGGCAGACAGACATGGCAGAAGTAGAAAAAAGCAGGCAGACGCACACACGGTTAAGTTGGCCTCACCCTCACTTTGCCTTTGTTACCTACCCGAGCTGCTGGGTGCCTGACCTGCGGATAACACAACTCAGGGACTGCGCACCCAAAGACTTCCAGGAATGTTACTGAGCAGTTTAGCTGCGCAGGTAGCCTAATGCTGAGTTAGGTAGGCCTCACTTGGTAAATAAACCTCATCAGTCAAAAGAACATGATTTAAACAGTACATCGAATGCACCCTTCCTGTCAAGTGGGACAACTTTCAGCTCCTTTCAAAGCTGGTTTTACCTTGTGTGTTCCACGTATGACAATTACAATCAAGTCACAGAGACCAGCATAAGATTTTGCAAGAAAATATATAAATACCCCGTGACATTTAATAACTTACTGCTGATCTGAGGGTATTTCAAAATCCTTAAAGACTCTTCCGACTATTTGGATGAATAAATCGTACAACTCAGGCCCCTGGGGACTTCCAATTCATCTGTTTTATTGTGATATGTATACATTTTTTTCCTCTTTGGGTGATTTGATCAGTTGTAACTCTGTTTGGGAGTATGTGCCATCAAAGCATCCATTATCAAAGGGCCTTAAGATTTGAACCTGCCTTTTCACAGCCCCGACGCTACAATGAAATGTAGGCAGAAAACATTTCATAAACCACAGCGCTGTTATGAGATAACTGAAATAAACCTAAAGAAATGTAAAGTTTCATCCATTGTTCTGCAGAGACATACAGTGCAAACCTTTGGTTGGTGATTGGATTGTTTATTACCTGGTCTCAACGGTATTCTATGAAGTTTCTGCCTGAAGATCAATGAAGCAATATTTTCACTTGTGTGTCCCGGTTTTGTTTGTATGCAAAATATGCCCATTGTAATAAACATTGCCGGCAGTTGTTTGACAATGATGTGCTAAGATGCAGTAAAGTTCTTTCAAGCAGCGTCGATTACCCTGGGCCTGTTGAAAATGTGATGGGTATGTTTCACTATTTCTTGAAACCACAACTTACATTATGCTTTGAAAAGTCACATTTAAATGCATATTACACACCGCTTGCTTGACTACTGCGCTGCCTATTCGGAAAAAATCAGTTTGAGCAGATTGAGAACAAAGAAGCTGCTTTTATAACTACATTGTCTGTTTCCAATAGAATAATGACAAATTGATTAGCAGGTAGTGACATATATATAAGTTTTGGAATATTAAATTAGAATATTTTGTTTGTACTGTTGCTATTATTGCAATCACTATCATAGCAGTAATCAATACATCTCTATATTCACCTTTGCAGAACCTGCTTGGAGGGTCATATTGACACATTTCCCCTACCCAAGCCTTTTTTTATGCAATATTTGTACAGTTCTATGCTTCCTGATTTTGCTAATTAGACTAAAGACGTGAATAAGACACATACCTGAACATACTAAAAGGAACGTTTAACAGGTTATGAAAGCGTCTCAACTGAATGTCTGTGCCTCTATATGACCTTCATAAACAAATGGCTGTTTCTGAATAATTATTCTAGTTATTCCCAATGCCTGTCACAGGATCTTGCTTCAACTTATCTGTGTTAGATAATTCATAAAATTTATATATATATATATATATATATATATATATATATATATATATATAGAGAGAGAGAGAGAGAGAGAGAGAGAGAGAGAGAGAGAGAGAGAGAGAGAGATATTATTGTAGCCACATTTCTGTTTTGAAATGAGGCAAGATTCAAGGCAGGGAAACTTTACATTTTTGAGGACAGTACAAGAAGATAGAGAAGGGGGAAAGACTGCCCCATGTTCGTTTGAAGCAGATGACTGGGAATTACGGATAGGTCCTCCAAAGTAGGACTATGAAACATTTGAAAGACAAAATAATACTTGCAATGAAAAAGCTAAACTCAGAAAACAGGTTAAACTATGCTACCATTTGACTTGGAATGCCATAAGCTTGTGGTGGCAAATGATCACAAAGTATGCTGACTTTTTTAACTGCTCTCTCTTCCCACCACAGTTACACCATCCTTTAGCATACACCATTATCCTGTAATTGTCACTTGTGGCCACAGCAGCCACTGTTCAGCAAAAGTTACACAGCCTCGCATTAAGGCCCCCATCCTGTCAGCTGAGATTTAATGTGGTTTCAAGGTATATATTTGTAGACATCAATGAAATGAGGCACACAGGGGTACAAGACCTCGTGGTGTTTACCTGCTTTGCTTTGGCTGGTAGTTCAGCCTCGTAAATCAGACTGCATCATTACTGCCCAGTAGCAAAGTAGTGTAGCACATTTATGTTTGATTGTCAGTAGGTTTACACTCATTGAAGCAGTGAAAATATGTGTTCTCTTTAGGATTTGAAGGAGCTCTGTAGAACCTCCATGTTGTGTCAGGTCACATATGGCCAATTAAAATAGTGATTAAAAAAGTGATTAATTAAATTACAATTTGTTACATATAGCCCTGAAAAACAGAAAGCAGACAAATATACTGAATATAATGCAGGTTTATGTCAACAGAAAGAGGCGAAAGGTCCTAATGGATGCGAAATTTCCAGAAAATAAATTGTAATTTTATCCATCAAAGTGTTTTTACATGTCTAGGGGAGTACCAATGTATAAGTGAATAAGTAGGATAAATTCTCTTGTGGCTCCAGAGTAAGCATGAAACGTGATAATTTGCCATCAGTGATGTCCCTACAGTAAAGATGCATTGTTGGTAATGTAGGTGCCAAATGTTGGTCTCAAGGTCTTTGATTCTGCGTCGGTTTTGATGATTCATTAACACACCGTCCATAATGAGTCCAGCAGTGTTACAGGAATACAATGCTTGACCAATAGACGGCTTTTCATAACCTGCTATTTACAACGTGACTGACTTCGCACAGTGCAGTTTATCAGATTGAATGCAGCTTCTTCTGGTGCCACAGAAGACTTCAACAGCAGACTTTTACTTTTCTATATCTACAGTAATACTCCCCAAGACCTCCAAACACACTTTGATGTGTACAGTTAGTTAGAGTAATTCTTTCATCTGTCTGGCGGACTTAGGGTTGAGATGTGTGGTTTGAATCGAAATGTTTCATCTGACGTTCCATGTAGCTCCATCATCAGTTCAAAATCTGTGTCTGTCTTTTAAGAACAAATACCCTGGTAACATTCACATCAACCTCTGTGTTTTGTGCTAATTAACAATCATTTGCATACACCTTTGAATAAGATGGTGAATATGATAAACAATATTCTTACCTAAGATCAACATGCTAGCATACTGATGTTAGCATTTAGCTCAAAGCATCGCTGTGCATAAGTACAGCCTCACAGGGCAGCTAGCATGGCTGTAGTCTTCTTCCATTACGCAATTTCCAATGCTCAGATGGCTGTGAATCTTTGCCTACTGTGTCATCATGAGTTGTCAACAACTCACTGAGAGTCACGGGGTGCAAACTGAGCATAAATCTGTCTTTGCTTGGAAACAATAAATGTGGTATACAGTACACATAAAAAATAATAAAATAATAAAATAATAACAAAATGGATTAGAAATAACTTTGATTATGATTCATACTGGTAGAAATAACTGTTAGAATTAACAGTAACAAGATCTAGGTGGAATAAAGACCAATCTCCTTTTCATTCATCATTGTTTACAATACAAGGAGAGCAGAGGGAAAGAGACGAGAGGAGGAATCACGCTATAAATATCTCCACTCTTAGCACAATGTCCCTGCAAAACTGATAGATGTGGAGGAAGAGGTGGAGGGAGCTGAAGCAAAGGAGATTGGTAAGAAACGAGGGAGGAAAGAAGGTGCAAGAATGCGACAGAGCGGGGTGGTTGGAGAAAAGATGAAGGGAACAAGGACAGAGGGAGGGTGAGAGATGGAGGAAGGAAGAAAAAAAGGAAGATGGGGGGGATATGAGGGAGAGGGGAGGGTATAGAAACAGGAAAGGAGAGGAGAAACATTCTGCACCAACAGAGGAACGCACATAAGATGGAAAAGAGGGACAGAGCGGGGGATGGAGTGAAAGGACAGAGAGAGTGAGAGACAGGAATAGAGAGAAAGAGAGAAAGAAAGAGCTATTCTGGTAATGATGTTGTTGCCATGGAGACGCTGATGTCCTCAGTCAGACTACTCCACAGGTGCCTTGTGGGTATTTTTAAAGGACTTCACTGATTGGTGGAGGTCTTTGGAAAAGAGTACTATTGATCGGTTGACATAGGTAAAGGTCAAAGGTCATCCCATTGTACCGTTACCCTCCAAATACGTTTTCATCTCCTCCTCCTTTATAACTCTCTTCTTTCTTTCAGCTTATTGTTTTGGTTTTGCAAGCCATAATTTTACTGTTTTGGTTCAATCTGTCCACTCTCATCAACGTTGTGTTGCAGCAGACAGCTGATTTTTTAGTGAAAAATCTCAAAAAACTTGCTCTACGCTACCTACCCAACATTAACGGCAGATAGAGAAACCCTAACTCACCTCAGGAGTTGGTTTGGTCCAAGAACAGAGCTAAAAAAGAGAGTACATTTCTGACTTGCATTAATGTCGTCATGTTACTGGAATTCCTTTACTTGAGAGGGTAGCTAAGAACAACAGCACGTAAAAGCTACTATAATCAGAGTATTGTAGAATTAGTTAGTATTATCATCACATAACAATTGAATAGTAAACAATTAAATGTTTCACTGAATATCAATCATGATACAAATTCAATTCTTAGTCGTAAGTCGTAAGCAACACACACACCACTTGCTTTTGTATGGTCCCAGGAATTAAATCCCCAAAAAATCAATTCCAGTGAAAAATAGTTTTCCTGCATGCATCTTTTTTTTCACCTTTTCATTGATTTATTTAAAAGAGGCTGACATTTCAATCAAAAAGAACTCACAGAGTAGCACGGTGCCTAAATACAGCCCACAATTACACGTTCGATGGCTGTGCTGGAGAAACTGCTCACCTAATCAAGATCAAAATGTACAGACATCAGTCTTTAATACCCCACACCAAGGAGAATATTCTTTACCCCTAACACTATACATACAACTCATATTACACAATATCGCTGAAGGGGCATCACCCCTCGAATGTAATCAAGTTGTATTTGTATAAAGAAGCAAATATCAAAAACACACCTTCAAAAGGCTCACTATGGAACATAAAAACAAAAGCAAATATGCATGATACCACTAAACATAATAATGTATCTTTAAGGATTGTAGAGAATTCCAATCACTGATACTAGCCATATAGATTTAAATAGACAATATATTTCAGTGAAAAATGAGAAGACTTACTCCTAACCAAAACTGGTCCATATGATGGTTCAACCATTTTACATTCACACAAGTCAAATTTCAACAGTCCGTCAAGGAATCTGGCCATAGATTGTAGTTAGCTATGTTTCACAGGACAGTTTACAAGGAGACCCTCAGATCCAGGTCTTCTTTCATTCCCAAAGGTGTAAGAGTCTCTAGTTCAGTGTCACCAGATTGACAGCTTGAATCTTCAGAATAGTGTATGTCTAGTTGTTTTACTTGAGCCTCCACATCTACCTCTACAATCCTTTTACCAAGACTGACCACTGTTCTATGTAAATGTCCACACATTGTCACATGGAGCCCCTAATTAGTGAGCTTTATCAATGCTGTTTGGTGTTTTTTGTTACCTCTTTCCAGAGCCAGGCTATGGCTAAGCATAAGGCTGGCTGGCTGCTGGCTGTAGCTTATTTATCTGACCTTTTTTTTTACATCTCATACATGGACAAATACACAGCATTTGTGCTCCACTCTGAAACCAGTGTGTCTTTGATTGTGACCTCATGCTTCACCAGTGGGCGGATAAAAAAAAATCTCAGACGAATAGAAGTGACACAGGTTCCAACCCACACAGGTAGAAATGTGTCCAGTCACACAGAAGGAAGACCAAAGACTGTGTTATAACACCTGAAAGAAGGTGAGACGAATGGGCTCGCCAGTGCCACTGAAAGTTAAAGACAATACAAGATGAAGAGAGAGGGAGAGAGGGGCTGATGAACTAACATGTCACTATGCAGCACACATGCACACACACACACACACACACACACGGACATATATTTATATATACACACAAGCAAGCAAAAGGAGCAGTGATGAGTCAGCCTCATGTGAGTCACAGGAGAAATCAGAAATGTCAGACAGAAAAAGAGCGCTCACACACGGCAAACACACAAACTTACACACAGTGGAAGGATTGACAAACACACACACACACACACACACACACACACACACACACACACACACACACACACACACACACACACAGATCACAGTGCAGCAGTACATTTTCAGACATCTACAATCTTACCTACACACGTTTAGACGAACGCCTGATGGTGAAAGAATTCTCATCCATAAGTTTTCATGTCCTCATACCCTCCCAGCTGGGTCTCCAGACCCAAGGTGAACACCACTGATCCTATTGCTATGATACAGTAAGTGCCTCACGTTAGCCTGATAAGAAACTGAATTAGACTGCAGTGCCCTCAAGAGGAGAGGAGCGAAGGATGCATGGAAGTCCCTCCTGTATTACTCAGGTACCTCAACTGCACTTACAAACATGACTTTACTTGACTAAATATATCCATATGCACATGTTTAGCTTCATGTGATTAATGCAACCTTTTTAGAGCAGAGTGATAATGGAAACACTTATGAAAAGTTTTTAGATAAGTCAAAATGACTTTGTGCACAACCACACACAGGAGTTGCAGTCTTACCTTAAATGCAAGTTCTACACCATGTCGCAGTAAGATTGTATTGGGGAACTTGCATTAAGTATCAAGTTCTTTTGTTGTCACATGCAAAATTACACTGAAGCAGCCTTTCTAAACTTGGATGGATCTGATGAAGTGATCGAAATTTGTAAAAATGTAAATGGCTAAAATACTGTACAGAAAGCAGAAACCACTTAGAGTTTCCTGAAAATGTATGAATGACAATGCAAGCAATTTTTTCACTGCTGCACTGATTACAACATCTTGTTCACTGCACACTAATGAGCCCATGTAAGATTTGTTACCGAAACCTTCAAAACAGGGGTCCCAACTTTTTATTACTTGGAAGGAAAAAAACGTTAAAAAGCAACAGTGTTGTGTTGAGATGCAAAATGAAGATATGCGGAAGTCCTGAGAGGCACGTAAAGGGGAAATGATGATCCATTTTCTTAATCTTTCCTCTTTTGGTTTATGACTTAAGAAGTTTTTCAAAGTTCCTTTAACTTTTTTAAACTTGCCTCTATGAGCTCCCGTAGATCGTACGTACCCTGAACTTCCTGCACACTAACAGCCATGGTCTGATTATGGAAAAAAAATAATAAGGGATCCTGCATGTTTTGAAAACATTTTATATTTCACATATATTTAAACTTTAAATGTATAAGTAATAAAGGAATAACATATTTTCATTATAATACAAATATATGTATTTCAATGTCTTTTTGATATTTTATATTTTTCTTACAATACAAATAAATGATTACCATCCATTACACTTTTCAATTCAATGTGAAATCTCTGAAATCAAATGGATTTCATTACCAGCGTCGGTAGAAGTAGAGGTGGTAGCAACGCACTGTCAGAACTGTCAAAGTGTTGGGTATATTAATCCAGCTGCTGATTGTTCTGATTGGTCTTGTCTGCCTCTAATGAGCAGCTGTGATTCACCGACATCCTCCTCCTCCTTTTCCTCTCCTCTGTCCTCCATCACCCTGCTCCAGTGTTGTCAAGGCAACCGGTCCTTACACTGGAGGAGTTAGTCATCAATCCACGCTGTCCACCCCTCTGCTCTGATGTTACTGTGACGTTACAGCGACGCGTCAGATTCAGTCATGATAGATTCATCTATGGTTTAAAGTATATTTCTATGTGTTTATCATATATCTCAATTTGACCACAAGAAGGTTAACACAAAACTATGATAATAACAATAATAATAATAATAATAATAATAATAATAATAATAATAATAATAATAATAATAATAATAATAATAATAATAACAGTAGTAGTAGTATTGGTATTACTGTGCATTTTTTGTTCCTTCCTCAAAGTCCTGCCTATGTCATATGGGTTGGGCTTGTTTAGGAGGGTATCTAAAACACACGCACACACACACACACACACACGGTCAGAGGGAGGCGGATCTGTAAGTAGACTCCAGGACTTCCTCGGCAGAAAGGAGCGCAGCCTGCAGCGCAGTAAGTATATCCGCCTTTTATCAATTCAGCTCATATTCTCACATGGAAACTGTTTGTTTTCTTCTGTTTTTTTGACTCTCGTAATAATGATCAGAGCAGAAGTTGAATGACAGCGTTCAAATAAAACCCATCGCAGACCTCCTCCAACAGAGGAGGCAGGTAAACAGGTGACAGCTGACTGTGGGAGCTCAGTCAACACAGCAGCCAGTCGTTGTTCCTGTTTTCCTGTGTAATGTCCCTGCACCTGTGGCTGTGTGTGTGTGTGTGTGTGTGTGTGTGTGTGTGGTGATAGCGCTGTGGTGTGGCTGGAGAGGCAGTGATGATTCACATAGGTGAGCTTAGAGTGACTTGTGCGGGGAGCAGAAGCTGCGATAAGGAGGAGCGCACGCCGGGAAAGCCATTTGGGTTTGGGTTCATTTCTGCCCGTGTCCTCGTTTAACTCCCGTCAGCTGGGTGCAGCAGTTCCTACATGGAGTCTCTACGTCATGTTTGGATTGTGGGACTCTTCGGCTGATGGAAAACACGATAAAAGCAGCAGATGTGGCTTCCGCGTGTTTTTGATTGGGAAATGGCTCTGTGCTTTGTGGTTTCACCATAAACTGGACTTTTAAGAATAGAAGCCCATTTCTGCAAGTAAAAAAAAAAAAAAAGAAAAAAGAAAGAAATTTAAAAAACTTAGCTTTCTTACCATCTTTACTTAATCCCGTGGTAAAACACGAGATAAATTGTTGAAATGATGAAATAAAAAGTCATAAATATGAGGTCAAATGTCGAAATAATTAAATACAATACAAATACAACATCTGTGAGATATAAATATATACATATTAATATTCGCCTTTTATCACATAATTAGGATTTATATGTCTAAATGAATAAGTCGTGTGCATTTGTTTTTAAAGAGCTCACGATCATCACCATGACACTTAATGTGTGTATGCCTCAGCTTCCTCATTCATTCATTTGAGTTAAGTCTAACAGCCAGTACAGCCCAAGGCATCAGCTCAGTAATCTTTCTGTTTGTCATTCCCAGATCATGGACGATTCTGCTCCACTTGCCGGTTGCTCTGGGTTTGCGTGGCTGGTGGGAGCGTCACAGGTTCTGGGCGTGACGTCGGTGGTGCTGACCGGTGTGTGGATGGGACACTACCGCGGGGGCTTTGCTTGGGACGGCTCATCGCAAGAGTTTAACCTGCATCCTCTGTGCATGGTGCTGGGGCTCGTCTTCTTACAGGGCGATGGTGAGTCCATACGGATCACTGATCAGTGCTGTCACAAGTTGCAAATGTCTGCAGATGGTTTAGTGTATACAAGGTGAGGATAAAGATATGTGAAAGTCATTGCAAGTGTCTGGATACTGCTTGCCACCAAGAGTGCATATATATTTTAAGACAAAGTGTTGTTCGTCACAAAGTTGTGCAAATTCTTGGAGAAAGTTGTAGGTTGCCTTTATATATTGTAGGTTGCCTTTATATATATATATATATATATATATATATATATATATATATATATATATATATATACACACACATTGAGGTGGCCAATCACATAAGCTGGTGCACAGATCATGACTGAGGCCACAGTGGAGTGTAACCTGTCGTGTGTATTCACTTAGTTTGGCTTTATAACACATCTGTGGATACCGACAATCACTGTAGGCCCAAACGATCGCTAGTAGAACCAGCATGCTAGTAGCATAACAACATAGAAGTTTCAACTCCCAGCGAGCTGATCAGCAGGGGTTCATAGCACGTCACAAACACGGACCATGGAGTGACCCTCCCACACCGCTGCGTCGACCTGCGGCATTTTGCCACACCACATCCCAAAAATACGTATCAGTGTTTCCAAAAAACGTAAATGTTACACCGTACCGAACAACACACGTACCAGACCCTCAGTGTATGATTCCAATGTGGTTAGGCTAAGGCAAAGCTAACATGCAAGATAAGATAAGATAAGATAAGATAAGATAAGATAAGATAAGATAAGATAAGATAAGATAAGATAAGATAATCCTTGATTGATCCCAAGAGGGGATATTCAAATGTTGCAACAGCACAAAGACAAAGTAGCAAGTAGAGACATGACAGTTCAGTAAGATCTGTTCACTTCAGGTCCAGCCACGGAGCAGACCCTCCTCCCCATCTTGTTCAGCCTGGTGACTGGACCAGGCTTGATTGCCATCCCACCAACATACCACACTGAACTTCGTTTTGTGCTTAAATTTACATCATCCATCAAGCCTGGCTGCTAGTGTTATAATAAAGGCTGAGTTATGTTTGCACTGCACAGAGCCAATGCCGTAACCTACCCTGTAGTGAGCATTCATTCATACATGCTGGTATGTCCATGTTGCTGGATTGATCGCGATTAATTCATCACAAAGCTTGTTATTAATGATGTTACTTGTTTTAACAGCTTGACAGCTCTAGTTTTAGCCAGTGGGAGCAGATTGCCAGTTGTACTTAACCCTTTGAACACGCCTACCCACAGCTGCGTCTCTGGATTAGAGAGAGCAGACAGGCAGGGTGTCTGCAGGGTGGGCTGCGACTCCATCCATGAACGACTTGGTTTTGGCAAACCAGTGTGTGTCACAGGACGACTTGTTGAGGGGCAGCCTGACCTTCAGACCTTCAGCCTGCCTGTTCTGTCTCCCCCAGAAACTCTCCAGGAGCTCAGTGAGGCTCAGAGAGGAGGATTATAATCCAAGAGGTGCAACAGCTGACCAGTCAAGAGGGAACGCAACAACTGAAGAGTTCACTGTAATTGTTTTGGAAACTACAAGTCTCGTTCCCCTTTTTTAACACTGCTACCAAGCACCAGAGAAGAAGCCGGAAAATGCAGTGTTTCCAAGGGAACCAATCGTATTCATCGGCCCACATTTCTGCAGTGTACAGTTACATTTCTGTGGAGGTGCGCATCAGGCTACGTGGTCGACTCAACAATAAACCACATCTGTACTGTGGTTTGTTGTTGAATAAACAATAAACCATTCTGTTGTTTGGGAAATGGCGTTAGACAAAATAGTAAGAATTTGGTCATCTGCCTCCATCATGTTTCCAAAGCTGCCGGTCAAGAGTCGCCAAAGAGCTCGATTAATCTGTGTTAATATTTTAAAGCATTATTTTTTCTATAATCAAGTCATCAAAATTGACAGCCCTCGCAGGAAGTGAGCCATCGTCTCTGCCCACCACAGGGCTGATATCACTGAAATTCCCAGATTGACCTAGCGGGTCATACATCAGTTTGTAGCCATGGTTACGTGAAGTCATTTTCGGATGACGTTCTGTAAATTGAGTGAAACTGGAAGCGGAGGTCAGCAGGACTAAATGCTGTATTTGAGTGGGGAGGAGTGTGCACATTTGTGTTCTTGCCTCAAGCACTGTGCTGCTGACCTATTGCATTACGCTAACACTACCCAGACACCCATCAGTGCCCCCCCCCAACCACACCAAGCAAGTCTGATTTATACAGGAAGAGGGAGAAACGGTTTGAATCATTGAACATGTCAGCTCGTGTGTGTTTGGGGACATCCGGTGAAGGCTTTGACAGCGTTGCCCAGCAGGGAATGCAACCAACGGCACAAGGAAGAGCCAGTTAGAAAACTGAGCAGCCTCATTTTCAGCGACAGAGAAAACGGGCCCCACTTTGCCTCGTTGGCGATTAAATCTGCAAATGATTTGACGGCAGCAAACCTTGATGATGTCTGGTTCCAGAAATGAAGTGAAATGTGGTGTTGCTTTTTTTTTTTTTTTCTCCCCTCTGGTGCGTCTGCAACCCTGAGTACTTTTGCTAATGAGAATAACCAGATTAGTTTAACTGGTTCACAGCTGTCTGCTGCAGAGCTAGATTGCATTAGAGCAATAAAAGCAAAGGTCAGCTGGACATGAGATATAGACTGTTTACCCTCCAGGGGCCTGGAACACAGGCGCTAAGACAAACACACCCATGCATCTCAAAGCTGATTCATTGTTAAGCCTTAAGCTCCTGTTCCCTCAGGCCAGGTCCACACTAATGTGGATACATATGACAACTAACCTTTTCTCTCTGCAATCTGTATCTGCACTCTCTCACTTTCATCTTTGGTGTTGGAGTCAGACACACTCTGGTCGTCATGATTGGTCTGTAATCAGCAGATAGCGCTTCAAAAACTGAAAAAAAGTGTGAGGCTGCCTAGTCGGAACGGTATTAAGCTGCTGGCACAGGAGGTTAAAAGGATTTAATGAATTAGCGATTGTGTGGAGTTCAACCTTTTGCTCCAATAAAAGGAAATATAGCTGGTTGTAATCAGTGTTGGAATCATCACATAATGTCCTTTTCATGTGTTCATGTCTCACATGTACAGCATACATTAGGACTATATATATAACCCATTATGGACATATTTATAATATTCCCACAGTGCTTTATAGTCATTGTTGTCATTGTTAACACATCATAAAGGATTTTGTTATTACTTATAAGGTCAAGTGTCAACATTTTACAAGTACAGGTAACTTATTATATGTGAAAGGATCATATGTATTAAAATTATTAGTATTTAATACATTATAATCACTATTATAATGCATCACAATGTGATCATAAGTTACTGTAGGTGGCCATTGGATGCTTTAAGTAAAGTGCTGATATCATCATACATTACAAGCTGGTTGTAAGTCACCATAAGTGGTCACTGTCTGCTTTGTCGAGTAAAGTAAAAACTAATAAGATAATAAAATAAAATGCCAGAATTGCACGCAAATGTACCAGGATAGGATTGACAATATTACATTGAAAACAACACCGAGTGGAGGATAGTGTTTTAATGTAATTGTTGATAAAATGGTGACAATCTTGTGGCAATGGAATGTGAATGTTTTGGTCCGCTGCCCTGTACTGAGTGCACTCATGGTATCTACATGGTGTGCTCCTTTTTTGAGCTGATCTACAGTTGTCTGCCACTGCTGATTTACATTTTCTTGATATTGCATGTTTGATTTGCCTAGATGACTCTAAATTTGACACTGTACTTGCATAGATCCTCAACCTGTCAAGTTCCTCATAATGCAGGAGGATGCATTATGAACATAGGCTTCATAGAAAGTGTGCCAGTTTGAACATTTCTTGACCTCATACATAGTATTTATTTATTTATTCATTCATTCATTATTTTTTTTACAACTTACTTCAATATAGTATTAACATATTAAAGCATCATCATGTAACTTGGTGTCTCTGTCTCAGCCACTCTGCCTTCCTATTGTCAGGTTGGGGGAAAACAAGGGGAAAACTATGGAAAGGGGAGGTGGACCCAAACACAGTTACACAGGAGGCAAGATAAGGGGAACAAAAGGCGAGCTTTAATTAAACAAAAGCTGAATACAAAAAACCCCAAAAACAGACAAAATGGGACAAAAGGCAAAGTAGCAACAAAAGAAAACAGCAAGACAAAGTACAAATCAAAAATCACCTCGAACATGGAAAAGTTAAAACCAAAACATACCAAACAGGGGACAGGAGCAGGGAAACCAAGACAAACAATGACCGGACAGGGAGTGAAGGGAGCACAGAGACTAAATACACAGACACTAATGACATGACGAGGAACAGGTGAGGAGAGAGAGGAGGAAGGAAGCCAGGTGAGATAACGAGGGGGAGGAGCACATGAGAAAACATGAAGGGAACAAAACAACAGACAGAGGGAGCCAGAGGGGAGAACATAGGAGAAACTTAAAGGACACATGAGGGCATGAAAAATCAAAACATAAGACACAAGACATGGAAAAACAAAACATAGGACACAACAAGACAAGATATAAAGACATGAATCAAATACAAAAAAACAAAAACCAGATACAAGGACAAACACAAACAGGAATCATGACACCTATTGCATGTTTCTGCACTATGTAACTTCACAGAGGGTTAGAGTCAGTGATTGATGTTTATGTCAAGATACAAGTTTTCAAGACAGGATATTGTTATGGAGTCATGAGTTTTTGTTCGTGGTCAGCACCTACATTATGTCTGGCAAATTGGTACAGACCAGGGATTTACCAGGATTTGTGTTTACCACAATGGTGACACACTCAGAAACCTTGACATAATGATTTTCATCAGCAATATTTTTCTATACATTTTCCAGTCAACAGTTTCTGACATACAGTATATATTTTGTACCATTTTAAGGATAGTTTAATCAGTTACTGTTATGTCAATTGTTCTGGATGCTTTGCGGTTTTGGCTTCCCTGATTGAACAAAAATGTGTTGGTGCACGTTGCAAATTTTGACGCCTCCGTCACTCTCTCCCTCTCTCAGCCATCCTGGTCTACAGAGTATTTCGAAGTGAGCCAAAGAGGAATGTAAAGGTGCTTCACGGCATCATTCACCTGCTCGCCCTCATCATCAGCATCATAGGTGAGAGAGAAACAGAGCTGAGCATGTGTGAAAGTGTGAGGAAGGTAATGCCAGTGTATGCCCATCTGCCTGTGTCTGTGTGAGACACTGAGAAAAATTGTGGCTAAAGCATTGTTTCTGTGTGTGTGTGTGTGTGTGTGTGTGTGTGTGTGTGTGTGTGTGTGTGTGTGTGTGTGTGTGTGTGTAGGTATTGTTGCTGTGTTTGACTTTCACAGAGAAGCAAAGATTCCAGACATGTACTCTCTGCACAGCTGGTGCG
Organism: Acanthopagrus latus; assembly: GCF_904848185.1. Taxonomy (NCBI): domain Eukaryota; kingdom Metazoa; phylum Chordata; class Actinopteri; order Spariformes; family Sparidae; genus Acanthopagrus; species Acanthopagrus latus. Next base: position 3,179,973 of record NC_051061.1, on the reverse strand, counting down.
GCATGGCTACCTTAATCCTATTCTGCATACAGGTACACACACTCTCACATTGGACACACACACACACACACACAGAGAATCCAAATACTTCCATGCAGATCAAAAGTAATTCCTCTGATCACACTCCGCCTCTCCTAGTGGGTGATGGGGCTGCTGTTCTTCCTGTTTCCCGTTGCATCGTCATGGTTACGAGCTTCGTATCTCCCCGTCCATGTGTTCTGCGGCCTGGTTCTGCTGGTTATGGCCATAGGGAGCAGCCTGCTCGGCATGACAGAGAAACTCCTCTTCAGCATCATGTGCGTCTGTCTGTGTGTCTGTATCTGTGTGTGTCTCTCTACTCTTTTATCATGAGAAGGGGAATATTGTTACTCACTTACTTTGAGTGTTTTTTTTTTTAATATCTAGATAGATATTTTAGATATTCAAGTGTAGACGTTTACACATTCACATGTAAAGCAGTTAAGCTGTTACACCTATAAAGGTATAAAGGTACAGGAGAACATTTGAATTGAGATGAGTGACCCTCTAAGCTGGCAGTAAACATGCAAGCCTCTGCCTCTTCTTGCAGCAGCTTTATGGACTTGTGCTTTTCCAGTCCACTGCCCACTTAAAGCGCTATACAACACGTGTCACATTCACCCATTCACACACACAATCACACACTGATGGCACACGCTGCCGTGCGAGATGCAAACCTGCTCATCACGACCTGTTTGGGGTTTAGTATGCAGATTGCGCCCAGCTGAAGATGCCTGGTGCTCCTCTATGGTGGCTGCTAAAAATGGGAAAAATATCAAAGGCCCTCTTTGGAGCTGAGGTTGGTTTGTTCGGTCTGGGATACTGTAGAAACATGGTGGTTTAGAAACGTGGACTCTGTTACCTCATTCTAAGGTAATGACAGCACAACGGTCTCGGGTAATTAACTAATGAAAACATAACTATGAATATTTTGTTTAATTTCTGCCAATAGTGCCGTCTATATCCGGACCTTTAATATGAAAGCAGCGTTGTGTTTTGCCAGTTGAATGCATTTACATTAACTTACAGCAATAACGGAATCCAGCTCTGGTAAGGCTGAAGAAAGGTGAGCAATAACAGTGGAGCTGATGTTGATGAGGTCAAGTAATGCTCCAGAATATACTGCATCATTTCCTCGCAATTTGAAGCCATGATGGAAATGGCGGACCCTGCCACTAAAGAAACCTGTTATATAGAAAGGTAAAAACAGTACGTTTCCGACCATAAATACTTTACAAAAATAAACTCTTAAGGGTTATAACATGAAGTCTATCTAGCATGCACTGCCAGAAATCTGAAGAAACTGCTGCTCCAGTCAGTTCACAAGTGCTGTCATTTTAAATATATCCACCTGTGTTTTTATTTTGCAACTATTTGTATCAGAAGTCTCTCTCTCTCTCTCTCTGGGAGCAGGCAGCCCTACTCTCTGTTCACACCTGAGGGGGTGCTGGCCAACGTCCTGGGGATCCTGCTGGTGTGTTTTGGGATCGTGCTGGGCTACTTGATCACCAGGGAGGAGTACAGACGTCCTCCAAATCCAGAGGAAGAGTCTCTGTCCGTCCACTTTAAGACTCTGACTGAGGGGGGGTCACCCACCGGGCCCTGACCTCAGTGAGATGTCTGATGTGTCCCCCGTATCTGGACACTGTGTCCTGCCAACAGCCGTGCTGCAGAATCTGTTAATACAAAATCATTAGATTAAACACATATGGGCCAGAAGAGACAAGTTCTATACATTTAGGTTAAAGCCCATAAAATAGACATCACAGAAAAGACGCTTTAATCCTGTTATCATACCAACCTGATCCATATTACTGAACTGACAATTTAACACTTCAGATAGTTTTCAAATGATTAGCCTCTTAGAAAACCCTCTTGATTTCATACATGTTCAAGCAGGAAGACAAGCAGCACAACCTGACCTCTGTAATGACCACATTCAAGCAAGTGTAGTGGCTTTATTTTCCTCTGATGTCACACAGCGGGAGGGAAACTTATGTCATACTGCTGTGTTCCAGGTTCCAAGTCATATAAATGATGTGGCTATAATAAATCATTATTGTTTCACTGCTCAGCCAGAGACTGAATAGACAATGGATAGTGAAATCCCAGGGGGACAATCTGGCCATATTTCAAATAATCCTAAAATATTATTGGACAGTTTGGAATGGCATGGTGAGTTAGCGGGGAAAATGGTTGAATACTAACATTAGCGGCTGCCTCGTGGTTTATCTCGTTGTTTTACCTTGAAATATGGCCAGTGTCTTTCAGGAATCAGTCAAATACTAATGATAAGTGAGAGTCCATTGTTTATACTTTTTTGTTGTTCAGCATCAGTGGAACATTTGAGCTTCCCAACTGACACTGACATGAGCGGAAGACGGCCATCATTTGAATTTGGTCTATCATATTCCCTGTAGCCCTGATGTGTAGCTTGATGATTGAAGATGTCACCTAGGCCAAACTTACAGTTTTAAAACCTTTTAATGCAGAGATACACATATAGCTTAGGAGTGTCTGCAGCTCAGGACCTGTACAAACTGAAGAAACCACATTTGCAGATCAGTGACCTCCCACTAGATGATCACTGCATAATCCTAACATTTAAACACAAGCCCAGCCCCTACCTGTATCTGACCTGAAGCTTTACTGTTGCTCAGTTTCACTCATTACAGATTGTTTGCCTCACTTTCTCACTAATACTACTTGTGGCTTCATTCTCAGTCTCTTTTTGTCTCCCAGCTGGGAACTGTCAGAGAAGAGAAGAAATGTCTCAATAAAGTGCTTATAAAAACTAAAGACTTACCTAAAGCAACACAACAGAAATGGCTTGAACTCAAACTGGAACTCAAGCCCAAGTCATCGGGTCAGTTAGTGTCAGTATAAGGAACAATAATGGATACTTCTTATCAAAAGACTGAATCAGCTTTTAATGTACTCAGCCTACTAATGTTGCAAAGAAATGTGAATTAGAATTTTTTTTGCGGGGGCCGTATCAATACCGTACCGTTATCAAATGGAATTTTTTTTGTAGTCTAAACTTAATCAACAGAGTAACATGTTATCTTAAGTAGAGCTGTATCACTGCTGAACGCCAATGATTTAAAGTTGAGCAATTAACAACAAATGATGGTTTTGAACCAGGACCTTCAGTACACAGATTGGGAAGCTTGTGCAAATCAACATGTGCCAAATTAAATATTCTTCGCCTGTTATTTTAATGTGCTGAATAAATCAAAATTGCATGTTTTCTGCTGCTATGTATATACTTTTTTTTTTGACCATGTGTTGTTTAGGCAAATCTGATTGGAGTCAGTGTTGGCGGATACAGAATATTAAAGGTGCAATTTGTAACACTTTGGGGTTGAAACTGGAATATTTAACAAATGGTGAAGAAACCACAGATGTTAAATGCTTTATGGACATCTATCCGATTATGATAATGCTGCCAATACTCTATAAGGATATCAGTAAAACAATGGGTAAACTTTTTTAAAGTTATTGAAAGTCACAAGAAAAGGTCTCATAGAGGATTTAGCTTCTGTGGATAATTTATATCACACTACTAGTACACTGCTAATTGCATTCAAATGAAGTCTGTCCTTGATCACAGTATCTGTATACCTACCTGTCCCGTATCCAAGTGGTTTAAAGCCCTGTTTAAAACAAAATGTACTCCATTTGTCCATCAGTATGCTGTCTGTATTTAAATGGATTGTCATGAAAAAATATACCTGTTCAGTGTGTGTATGTTATTAGAGTTTATTTACTTTATGCATTTTTACCTAAAGCTGTCATATCACATATTTGAACCTGGTTAACCAATTAAAAAACATCTAAAATTTTGGGATTTTCAGGTTCAGGTATTGACTATAGTGCCTATAATACAAAGCTCTTTACAATGTTGTTCTCATTGTCTCAATCTCATTAGTAAAACCTGTAACAAACAGAAGTGTGTGGAGCAACAGTTTGTTCACTTATGTTTTTCACCTGACTTTTGATAGAATTCTAGATGAGAGGTTAATATGTATTTGAAAGCAGTTTTAACACAGTAAATTGCTACAACTGAATGGCTCACGGGTGCCTTCAGAAAGGCAATGCAATTGCTATGGACCAGACCACCGGAGCTAAAGAGCAGGTAACACCACTACAGAAAGCCACTAATTTCAATTGGGAAATATTGTACTTTTTACAACACTGCATTTCTCTTAAAGTTAAAATCATTGGTCATTTTTTGATACAGTCTTGTAATAGGATGGTGCCTCCTTTAAAAACTAAGTATTAAAGCTGTAGTCTGTAAGTATTTTTTAGTTACATTTGCTAAAATTGTCATTGTGATCTGACAGAATAAGATCCAGGTCAGCGGTGTAAAAATCCACTGTCTGTGGCTCCACCCAGTGGCTGTACTTTGATTTGCAAGAATCCACAGCACCAGCTCAACACAACAAAATCGGAGCCGTGGGGAGTGTCTGAGAAGTGCCAATCATTCTCGTGCATATGCTGCTGGCCCCTCCCCCATGCAGCTTTACTGGGCAGTGCCCCTCCCCCACACAGGTGCAGTGCCTGCTCTTACCTGGTCAGATGCGTTCAAGCTCAAGTCCAAACTGTAAACGATGGCAGAGAACAGACAACAACAGAGAACTGGACCGAGCCAGAGAGAAAACTAGGATAAATATCTGAGCGTCATTTCAGAGGTGGAGGGAGCTGCTGGATTTATAATGACTGAAGAGGGACGCAAAGTTTGCCACTTTCTGCTGGACAAGTAAGGAGCCCTGCTTTATATGTTTCAATCTGTATTTTAATCACAAGGCTATGGTTGCGGTGGTTACAGTAATACTCGCAATAGTCACATGTCACCAATGTTGCAGTTGAGCTACGTAGCCTGTTGATAAATCTAGCTTGTTAGCTTGTATGCTAACTCTGGTATTTAGCTTTGTGTTTATGGCTACTGGTTAGCAAAAGTGTCTTTCAAGTGACCGAGGAGGAGGGCAGGGCTGCAGCTCAGCAGAGAGGAAGAAGGAGGGACCTGGGAGCTGTACCATTCAAATATTCTGGTTGAATCAAGTTTTTTCTTAGAACTCCAGACTGCAGCTTGAAGAATGGAAAATGGGAGCATCAGCAAGTGTAAAAAAAATCAAAGTGTGGACACAACAATTCTGCGGTTTGATAGAATGTTACAAGCCAGGCTAATTCTTGACCAGTGGAAGTGATTTCCTGTAGTCTTGACTGCGCAGTTACATTGCAAGGCAACCGATTTAGTAATCCAGTTATATATAACACTATAAAGGAAAGTTCAGAAAGAAATTAATGTCAATGTTTGCAGTGAATCATTCTTAAAATCTACCGTACTATTTTTTTCCCACAAACCAAGGTAACAGATTAATAAACATATATTGTCACCTTATACAGCTTTAAGCTGTATTGTCACAAAAGATGGTGGGACTATAGTCAGTATCCACATTGACATCCTCTGTAGGATAAGACCCTAACACATCTAGACAGTGAGAAGGAGAGATGGACTTACACATCTGTATTTCATTCATCTTTATTCCTCTTTGTAATGCAGCAGTCGGTAATTTCACACGAGATGACACATTCATGTTGTTTTTAAGTGTTTCATAATGATGTTCTTCTAACTGCTAACCATCCTGGGATATTAAATATTAAGACAGGTTACATACAGTGGAAAAAGCCCACAGTAAACACACACACACACACACACACACACACACACACACAGAACATCAGAAGTAACGCTTGATTACCAGTGGTATTTCGAATGCTGGGCTAAGGTCCCCTAAGTAGGCTGGGAGTTATAGCCTACATGTACAGCACAACAAATTGTTTTTTTAAGACAACACATCTGTCATACAGCTCATCATGGATTTAAAGCAACAATGGTGCACTATGACAAGCTGTTTCCAAACATGAACATTTGAAACTACTCCTGAACATTCAATCTTCCGAGATAATATCGTACTTCGTTCTAACTGTCCGGAAGTTACATATAATACCCAGCGGGCTGAAAACGGCCTGTGAACCAGAGAGGTTAAGTATAACCACATTCTCTAACAGCTGGAAACCTCTGAGCAGTAGGAACTGAGGGCAGTGGTCACAGAAACTGTACTGTGACAGACAGTTCAGAGGTCATACTTTCCATCAGCATCAGCAACTCTGAAACCAGGGTTCTGATTAATTAGAAATGTAAAAAGAAATGTACAATAAACAGGCTTTAATGTGCATAAAATACATTTGAAAACTGACATTTTAGTTCCACTTTCTGAAATACCATCTGTTAGTCACACCTCCTATGAAAAACTAGTCCCCCTTGGATTTGTTGTTTGCTAACATCCTCCCCTTGTTACTGCTGTAATGCCTGTAAAACGTTTGTTTCTCACACAGGTATTCAAATTCAGTTTAAATTAATGAGCTTGATAGCTGTATATTCAAAGGTTTAATAAGAGATAAGATAAGATTTTGAAAAAGTCAGAAAAACATCAACCATTGCTTTGTCATCTGAAATGAGCTTGCTGGCTGTTTCTAGCAGATCTAACACAAAGGATAAGCTAGTGGTGAACCAGGCTTTTTTACTTATAACTCTTCAAACTTATGCAGTTATTTAAAGGTATACCATGTGTGGTTTTCCTAAACAAACAATGTGTAGATTCATACAAAAGTCATCCCTGTCTCTTATGACCCATGAAAAGTGTGTGGCGGGGCCTGTGTCTAAAGCTGTGTCTGGGATGCTTCTGGGTGTCAAACTTTGGACAGTGGAGTGTAGTCCCCAGCCATCAACATCATGGAGCGTGTGGTGTCCTGACTCTATGAAAACGCAGCAACCAGGCTGCCATTGCTCTGTATAACTCATGGATGTCTAAAGATACCACCACTGTGCTCTCTCCGTCTGTCTTGACCATTGACGAGAGGGAGATAACCTTGAATAGTCTGTTAAGGGGCCACAACTGACAAATTGTGCATAGTTTACCTTTAATAAAGTGTCTCTTGGCCAAGGGAACAACACTCCCGTTACTGCTGTAGGTAGTAAGCTAGTTCGCCTGGCAGCTAGTGATTGCAGGTTAGAACAGATATGGTTAAATCCATTCTTTACGCTTGTCCTATGTGTTTCTGGTTATGAAAAGGCAAGGGAAAAAAAAGACGCCAAACTTGAACCATCAGTGCTTTAAGGGGAAAGGTTTAGCAAATAGTCAGCGGAGTAACTGAGGGAAGATGGAGCTAATTGCATGTCATGTAATGCACTATTTTTTCATGGCAATGTAAAGGGCCCTGGTTTATCAGTTGGGGTCCCTGTGGTTTGCGTAAATTAGGACCTTTACGACTTCATAATACAAAAGACCTTCATAGAAAAAAACAAAATCACTATATGAAGCAAAACAGAAAAACCTAAAACACTTAAAAGACATTTTTACAGAATGTTCACTGCTGATCATTGCTATTTATACACAAGTAGGAAAAGATGTTCACCAACAATTGAGCAAAGCTAAACTCCAACTTTGCTCTTCCCTTTTGTCTCTTTGAAAAGAATGTGTGAAAAACGAAACATAAAAATGCAAATCCAAAAGGAATATACAGTTTTTAAGAGAAACAATATTTACAGTATACAGTTTAATACAGATATAACTTAAAGAAAAGATAAATATCACTTATTTTTGTTTTTTTATACAGCAAGTCAGTGCTTAATCAATGACGGCATTATCCTAGTTTCTTTAACTATGGCTTGAGACTGGCTCACTGACTGGCATCTGACTGGCACAAGTTTTAGAGCCTGGATCCTGCAGTGACTGTTTCCAAGTTTCCACTCATTTTATCATTTAAGCACCTTAAATGTAATATTTAAATGAAAATATGTGACTGACAAAGCTGATAGTGGTCTGTCTTGTCTGACTGACTGTCAGAATCACTTACATTGCAGAAAAAGTCTAGAACAGTACATTTTGGGTGAGACTCCAGTTTGAGATGACAATGAGTCAGGAAGGGAAGGTATTTTTTTTTGTGGTGCTTTTTATCATTGTGCTTTGTAATGGCAAAGAGCTTTCTCATGGTTTCTCTCATTACCTTTATCCCTTCTCTCTCCTTTTTCAGTCTCTAGCTGGGTAATTGACAAACCTGGCTTGTAACAGGCAATTTGGTTACATTTTTGTTTAGATGTCTGAACAACAGATCTGTTTGTATGCTTTAAACAAAGTGTTTGTCTTTCTCAAACCAACAATCTGGCAAGCATGCCAACAGACAGCGACTGGCCAGGTGTTCCTATGTGAAAACATAGGCAGGAATTGAACTTGTACTCTCTTGTACACATGGTCTCGTACTCATAATCATGAGTTCCATATCATCTGTATCTTCAAAGAGAAACTGGAAGTGTGTGCTGTTGTCTCTATTTGAATGATTATTGCGTCTTGCCCTTTGAACACTCTCTGAACTACAGGTTTTTACAAACTAGTTTGTTTCAAACATTGCAAGTCCTACATAGTTTCATGGCCCAAGTGAGTCTTGGGATGTAAGTGCACTCATTTATTTATAGCATCTTATTATTAACCCCCCTCTGTTGTCTTGGACTTATTACTTCTGTTTCTCTCTATACATTGGACTCTACAAAGGGTCTTTTTGGCTTAACAGGAGAGGTAGGGCCTGTCTTTCTGTCAGTTGATCTGTCTGAGCAGTTATGGATCACCGGCATTGTTCGAGCCAGCTTGACATCCAGGAAGGAGGGATTCTGACTGGCAACCTTCACCGGGCCTTCTTTCTGAGGACCACTACCCTGCAGCCCCTCGTAGTAGTCAAGCTGGTTGTCGTGGAGGAGGTGACCATTGTGGGCATTGTTGTTGCTGCGGTTGTGGTAGGTGATAGACGATGGCTGGAGCTGACCTAAGCCTTGATTGGTAGGGGTTTTGCTTGGTGAGGTAACGACTGTGTCCACCGAAGACACGGCCCAGGAGCGAGAAGGGCTGAGACAGGATGCCGAACTGGATGGAGCTTGCTGTTGATACGGCTGGTGCACCCTCGCAGTCCTGTCGATAATGCCCATAAAAGGAGTGTTCCTCGATGAACGTCCCGCTTCTCCGGGATAAGTCCCACCTCCGACGATGGATGTTTCTGACTGCGGAGAGGAGATCAGGAAAAAATCGTCATGGTAGCCAATAACCTCTCCCACAGAGACCAGATCTGATTGGAAATCCATCTGCTGGGCGGAGGCAGAGGTCCTGAAGCCTGGGCCTTGATTCACGGGCTGCCCGCAAGCGAGGTTGCCGCTGCTAGTGGAGAAACGGACGCTGATACTTTGGGAGTGGACAAGTGGCCTAGGGGGGGCTGAGGAGGCGGTCGGATGGGCACTGAGGGGGCGTCGAAGTCCACCCTGATGGTGGTATTGGTGAGATGATAGAAGGCTATCATGAGGCCCCATTGTCGTCTCAGTCACTTCCATGGGGTAGTAGGCTGCTTTGGATTGGTTGCGGCTTAACTGCCGGGCCTGGCCAAATCGATTTATCCCTGCCATCTCCCCTCCTTCCTCTCTGCCATAACCAGATGCAGTTCTTGGCTGCATCTGCTTATGATCAACATCCACGTCATCTAGAGGATATGAAGCTCCAGAACTCAGACCAGCCTGGCTCTCCAGGCTAGGTCTGATATCTATAGGGCTCGGGTAAATGCCTTCCCCCAGTTCAGCCAGCTCTTGCGGTAGCTGATGAAACTGGGAGTAGGCAGAACTTCCCAGAATCATGCCGGAGTGAGCCGAGGAACTCGGCTGACTGGTTCTGACAACCTCGACTTTAGCTGGTTGGAGCCACTGGCTCTGAACAGGGTTCTGCCTCTGGAAGGATCTCTGATGGGGCAAAAAGCGTTGTTGCTGCACTCCTTGGTTCTGGTTTGAGTGATGGAGGGCTTGGCTTGACTGTGAATGGTAATGCAGACCTCCATTTCCTGACAATGTGGGCGTACTTTCTGACAAAGGGCTAGCTTGCTGGTGATGCTGCATTGGAGAGGGCGGAGGGCTGAAATGGTGATTGGAGGAGGATGGAGGAGGTGCAGAGTGACAGGGAGAAGTTAAGGAGGTGGAGTGGGTGGGGCTGGAGAGGTGACAATACAAGTGAGTGGGGGACAAGGAAGAAGGTGATGGCACCCCAGGGCTGCAGTTGGTGTCAAGGTTTTGAACCACAGGTGGAGGGTGGAAGGTGGAAGAGTGAGGACGTTCATCTCCTTCTCTGTAACTCTCCTCCTCCTCCTCCTCTTCCTCTGTAAGCCCCTCCCTGTCCAGCAATTGCAGACAACCTGAATCTCTAGACCTGATTTCGTTGATGGTCATGGCCACATTCTGTTGATAAATATGGTGTGATGAAGGAGGGGGAGATTGTTGTTGCGCAACCTGCCGACATTCTTCCTTGACACGGGACAGCAGGCGCTGGATCTCCCGGTTGGATGGGCACAGCCGGCTGGCCTCAATCAGGTCCTCCAGTGCTGCATGAAACTGTCTGAATGACAAAAGAGAGTGGAAGCAAAGACAAAAATATGATCTCAGAAGATGTCATGAAGACAAAGAGAGCTGCAGAGAAGTCTGGGGATCCAAACTAATGGTGATTTTAAGGGCATTTGTCATATCTCTAAATGATCATGACATCCTGTCAGTGTTCCCAACTCAGTCGTTAGGCACAGACTCCAACCAGCTGGTTTACTGTATTTTGAAAGGTGGCGAATAAAAAAATAACTACTAGGGTTCTAAAGTATAGGAATACATGTATTCATCCCAAAATGTACACACGTCATGGTTTAGTGCATAGAATTGAAGAATACATCTGACTCAGTCACCCTATGTTGAAAGAATGTCTGTGGGTGACAATATAACCATTCTAATCCATTCTATGTCAATCACTGTAACAAGACAGTCTTTAGATGTGACCTATGGCCTATGCCAGAGTTTATGCTCACTGACTGCTTAGTGCACTACATACAGGCTCTTCAAACTAACTAACTAACTAACTCAGGTGGAACAAAATAAACACTTGCCTCGACGTATACATTTGGGATTTTCCTCTTGCTTTTATCATGGTGTACTCAACTCTTACAGAACCGTGACTGCAAAGCCAGAGCAAGTACCAAAACTTGACTTCCACAAATGAAGTCATTCATTGTGTGTTTCAAAATAGACTCTGAACTGAACTCTGTCCCCAGAAAGTCCCCAGGTATAAACCTGGGTGCAAAGACTGCAACAAAACATAGCTTTGAGCTGTGATTGGTCAGTGCTTGACATTATGATACTGTGTTATGATACTTGTGAATTAACAACAATGACAACAGAATACCATTTTAACCCAGCAAGGATTTCCTCTTTCACAGGAAGTAAGGGTGGAGTGACATAAAACTGTTACTACACTGCTCCAAAAGTCCCCAGCTGAGTCAAAGACCCTATATTGAGATGGCTCATTATTTTACATCTTCCCTGTCATCTTCCAGGTAATTAAAAAGTAAAAAGCTCAGTATTCTGACTTAATTTTTTCTTGGTGTTACCAAAACAGAGAATGTTGGAAACATGAGGTCCTCTACCGTATCAACATTCAGCAGGACATTCATTAAAAAAATTAATTGTTTATTTGATGAATGCATGATACATGAAAAGGGAGCAGTTCATGATTTAGTTAGTATGATTACGCTCCACTCTACTATTTGCCCTTATGTCGCTATGCTTACCTGCGGCTGCGTTTGGCACGGGCCCGGGCATAAAAAGCTTCATAGGATTTTGCTTTCAGCCCTAGCGCCTTGGTAGCAAACTCCTCGGCAAGGCCAAAATCCTGCAAGGAAAAATTAAATTATGATACTACCTTAAAATTAAGGACAGGAGATTGGTAGAGGAAATTGAAATTGAAATAAAATAAAAATGTTTCTTAGCAGGGAACTACAATTGAATTAGGAGTCCTTTTAAAACCTTGGATGACAGATAATGTTGTGATTACACATTTATGTCCAATGTCCACCTCTGTGTGTGTGTGTGTGTGTGTGTGTGTGTGTGAAGAGAGGGAGAGAGAAAGAGACTCACGTGCATCTTACGGTGGCAGCGCGACAGGTTGAGCAGCACACACACTCTCAGCTGTTTGAACGTCTTCAGCTCGTCCCCTGGGAACTTCTGAAGGGCTGACTGATAGGAATGTGCAGCTTCCCTCGCTTTACCTTGCTACAAATGCACACACACACACACACACACACACACACACACACACACACACACACACAAAGAATACAACATCAAATAAATCTGTGTGTCTGCTTAATGTGTGTGTGTGTGTGTATGAGAGAGAGAGAGAGAGAGAGAGAGAGAAAGATTGAGTTTGCCTGTACTTGTGTGTGTTACCTTGTAAAGTCTGTCTCCCTCTTGCATCAATTTACTGAGCAGAACCATTAAGATGTCTGGTTTAGAGGTTGCCATGGCCCAGGTTGCTGGTCCTAAACACACACACACACACACACACACACACACACACACACACACACACACACACACACACGCACACACACACACACACACACACACACACACACGTCGAGTTACATTATTTCCAGGAGACGTGCTCTTATCATATACATAACTATTATTTGCCTAACCTCTGACCATTGCCATAAGCTAAACCTAACCTAAAACCTATGTCTTCACCCTCAAATGTTATGATTTTAGAAATGGAGAGTTGCATTTTAGCTCCATAAAGAAAGAGGCCCCCACAGTGTAAGTTATAAAATATATATATCACTGACAGCTGGAACAGAAGATTCCTTGGTTCCACACATATCAACATGTGCCATGTTGTTTGTTCTTATAGTGACAGTGACAGTTGTCAGGTCTTTTGCCACTCCTCCAAATGTATCTGTTTGTTAAAGGAATAGTTCAAATTTTGAAAAATACTTTTATTTGCTTTCTTTCTGGGAGTTCATTGAGAAGACTGATATCACTCTCATGTTTGTATGGTAATATGAAACCAACACCAGCAGCCACCTAGCATAGCTTTGCATAGAGACTGGAAACAGGGTAACAGTAATAATATGGATATACTAATGTGGTAACTATATGAATCATAAGGCTCTGATGGCCTGTGTAAGCAACACATCCCCAGTTAGACTCCAGCTGAAGACCTTTCCTTCATATCATTCTTCTCTTTTGCTCTCACTTCCTGTCTGTATATCTGATGTAAATAATATGAATCACTGCACAGGTTTCTACCTATTTTGGCTCCTTTTTTGAGTAGAGCGATGACTGCTGAAGTGTTTCTACAGCCAACAGCTCTGTCCAGTGGACGCATCCCGCTGCAGTCCACATGCTCCACCGATGCACCATGATCCACCAGGAACTGCACCTAACACGGGAAAAGCACAAAAAACAAGGGCTGTATTTATCTTATTGATATGACAAATGATTTGATTTTTAAGTTTCTTATCTACACTTAAGAAGTTCTGTCACCAGCTTTCTTCTCTGTTGCTAACAATAAATACAGCAGAAAATACTTATTCATTTCTAAATATGTGCAAGCATTTTCCGTTGTCCGCCACATACTCTGCAGGACAGGTAACGCAGGGACAGGCACTTCTAAAATTTGGCAGCTACAACTGTATCTGTTTTACGCACCACTTCTGGGTCACCGCAGAAGGCCGCCAGATCCAGAGGTGTCCGTCCACTGCGGTCAGCATGAGTTGTGGCCGCACCTCTCTCCACCAGCTCTCTGACCAGTTGGAGCTTGCCTTTCAGACATGCCCAGCTCAGCGCTGTTAACCCTTCCCTGTCGGTCTGCTCAAGTGAGGCTCCTGAAAACAGATACAGAGGCTTGAGATTAATCTCAGGCTACATTAGGGTCAAAGATAGCATATGTTCTCATTTCACATAGGTTTGTTTTCTTTTATAATGTGATTTATTTCAATAAATTGTGCTGCATTAAGTCTACAAGAGAAACAAAGGATTATTCCCTTTGAAAAGCTCATAATGAGCATTGTTTGCATGAATTATTTTACTGATGGTATCTTGAAACTGATATAACAAAGGGCAAAGAAGGGAGGCAATTTATAAGCTTCTCAACTTGTAAATGTATTTATTATATGATTTTGATATAGTTTTTTGTTTGTTTCTTTGGTTGATTTTGAGTCTTGTGCGCGCTTACATGGAACTCTGTTCATGTGTAAATGATACATTTTGATAATTTAGCTTTTCATAGTATCATCTTTGCTTTGTGTTGCCTTTAGGGCCCCTGGCAACTCATTAGCCCAAGTGTCCATGGTTTCTGTGGTGTGGCCCACAAAGTCCGCTTTTCGGCTGAGTGAGCATGTTCAATCTGCAGAGGTCATTAAGGTAATAAAAAATCAGTGTAAATGTCTGCTCAGCTAGGCTAATCAGAACATGGGAAGAGAAACACAAAAATAAAGAGAAAGGTTAAGCCCCTTGAGCTTGTTGCTGAAGTATCTATGATTTCACCCGTTTTAGTGCAGTCTCTCCTTTTCCTCCTCTGCCTCTTCGTCAGTGTAATTTGTGGCAACTGCTGCTCAGGAGGCAGAGTGAATATTCCAGTAATCAGAGGGTTGCTGGTTTGATTCTCTGACTTCATGTTAAAGTATCCTTGAGCAAGATACCTAACTCCAAATTGCTAATGATGAGCAGGTCGCACCTTGCATGGCCGCCTTTGCAGACTGAAAAGTCATCAGACTGAAAGTGGTGTGAAAATGGTAGGCAAACACTGCTTTCTCATCACAATAGTTTGTATATCCGCAGTCCAGAATTTTAAAGTTTTCCTTTTAAATGACAAATACACCTGATGGTCTGTAGACGTATTTCCTCTCACACAGGTGCAGCTCCTACCAACCAATTGGCCAGTCACTGTATTGTGTTTATGCTGTTGTTGTTAATGCTTTATCATCATCAATAATTGGGTGCTTACCATGATCCAGTAGCAGCTGGCCAGTGGTCAAATGTCCCTCTGAGGCTGCTGTCATCACCGCTGTTCTACCCTGCTGGTCGACCATGTTTACCTCCACCCCGTGATTTAGTAATAACTCTACCACCTGAAAGAAAGACACAGATGGAAAATGAGACTCAACGTGTCCGAAGCAGGAATCAAACTAAAACATTTGCTTAATCTGAGTTTGCTTGTGAGTGTGCATTCTCTGCATTCTGCCCACCTTCCAGTGGTCATGTCTCACAGCACTGAAGAGTGGAGCCACACCCTGCTTGTTGCCTTGGTCCACAGCAGCCCCCTGGTCCAGCAGCAGCCTGCAGACTGCCAGCCTGCCACTTCCTGCTGCTGCTGTCAGAGCTGACAGGAAGACAGAAGGAGAGAGGTTCTCTAAATGTCAGGTTTTCTCTAACAGGTACATTTCAAACAATCACTGTTTTAACAATCCAAGATTGCAACAGAAGATCTTTCATAAATATAGATAGAATAGATATTTCCTCGCTCCTAAATATTCCACAGTCAACTGTCAGCTCTATTATAACAAAATGGAAGCGTTTGGGAACAACAGCAACTCAGCCACGAAGTGGTAGGCCACGTAAAGTGACGGAGAGGGGTCAGCGGATGCTGAAGCGCATAGTGCAAAGAGGTCGCCGACTTTCTGCACAGTCAATTGCTAGAGAGCTACAAACTTCATGTGACCTTCAGATTAGCCCAAGTACAGTACGCAGAGAGCTTCATGGAATGGGTTTCCATGGCCGAGCAGCTGCAGCCAAGCCACACATCACCAAGTGCAATGCAAGGCGTCGGATGCAATGGTGTAAAGCACGCCGTCACTGGCCTCTAGAGCAGTGGAGACGCGTTCTCTGGAGTGATGAATCACGCTTTTCCATCTGGCAATCTGATGGACGAGTCTGGGTTTGGAGGTTGCCAGGAGAACGGTACATTTCAGATTGCATTGTGCCAACTGTGAAATTTGGTGGAGGAGGAATTATGGTATGGGGTTGTTTTTCAGGAGCTGGGCTTGGCCCCTTAGTTCCAGTGAAAGGAACATTGAATGCTTCAGGATACCAAAACATTTTGGACAATTCCATGCTCCCAACCTTGTGGGAACAGTTTGGAGCGGGCCCCTTCCTCTTCCAACATGACTGTGCACCAGTGCACAAAGCAAGGTCCATAAAGACGTGGATGACAGAGTCTGGTGTGGATGAACTTGACTGGCCTGCACAGAGTCCTGACCTGAACCCGATAGAACACCTTTGGGATGAATTAGAGCGGAGACTGAGAGCCAGGCCTTCTCGACCAACATCAGTGTGTGACCTCACCAATGCGCTTTTGGAAGAATGGTCAAAAATTCCTATAAACACTCTCCTCAACCTTGTGGACAGTCTTCCCAGAAGAGTTGAAGCTGTAATAGCTGCAAAAGGTGGACCGACATCATATTGAATTCTATGAGTTAGGAATGGGATGGCACTTCAGTTCATAGAATGAGTAAAGATAGAATTTTAACCAAAAGAGAAGTGCTTTTGGAGAATGAAGATTATCCAACTGACTGGCTGAGTAGGGGTGAATCTATGAATTTGTTTTTAAAGGACAAGAAGCAATTAGGACGAGTTTCCACAAAAACAGAAGACAGTAAACATTAACAGTAAACTGCAGTGTTTGTACAACAAATCTTGTTATATTTGTATAATTTCTTCATTCACATGTTATGTTTATATTAACATCAATTAGTATTAGAGCAGTTTAGTAGTCGATCATAGTAATGAACATCTGTTATGTAGTTGTGGACACTTTGTATAGTACCTGTCTCTCCCCACAGACTGTCAGGTGTGTTGATCTCCGGTCTCTCCTCATCTTTCTCGTCTTCCTCTGGAAGATCCAGCAGGTATGACACCATCTACACACACACAATAACAAATGTTACAAACATGTCCTAAATATCCGTGTTATAATTCAGTGACACACAATATGATAAATGTGTATGTGTGTCTGTGGCTCACTTCTGTGTGGCCCATTCTGGCGCCTGCAGTCACAGCCTGCTGCACTGCCTGGCACCTGGTCGCCCCCCTTTGGCCGCAGCAGGAAGTACAGCTCCAAGTAGCATGCTTCAGCAGGAAGCGCAGCACCTCGAGGTGGCCCTGCTGAGCTGCATGCACCAACACACACCGACCTGAGCTATCCACATGACCTGCCTGAGCACACAGGGAGACAGAATTAGATGCAGAACTTTGCAAAGCACAGAGGCAGTGGAAAACAGTATGACTCCACACACATCCAGCGCCTGAGCTGTAGCGTTTATATACAGTAGACATGACAAAACCGGCTATATCAGCTTTGGATACTAGATATCAGGGAATTGATGCTGTCCCTTTACATAGGGGGCTAAATTAATTTGCACAGTCTTGTTGAACTTTAAGCAACTATATTATTTTTCAAATTAATATGATGGCAAACATTTTTGTTTGCTGACCCACAAATTTTTCATCACCACAGGATGGTGAGTGGATGTAGACTGATTTTTAATCCTTCACATAATGGTTTACAATTTTTGAGAGCCTAAATCTAGCGGGCAGACAGGTGGAAGACTACCTTAGCTTTGTGCTGACACAGCATTGTGACAATGTCCAGATGTCCAGCTGCAGCAGCAAATCCCAGTGCAGTCAAACCATCTTGTGACTGAGCATCCACCTGGAAATACGACACAGAAGGGTGTTTGCGGTGAGTTGGAACAATCATCTGATTACAACCAAGTACATTGTTTGCATAGAGTTGAGTAGTGAAAATAGTGTAATATCAGAACTCAGGAAAACTTTACAAATAAATGATTATTACCTGAGCTCCATGGTCAAGCAGCAGTGCCACGGCATCACTGTGGCCTAGGTGAGCGTGGACACACAGCAGGGGGGCGTTGCTGAGGACATCACTACGGTAATTCACATCAGCTCCACCCATAATCAACAGCCTGCTCACCTGCGCAAGTAGGGGGACATTTAAGTTGCAGTCCATCTGTATTACCAAGTGTGTGTGGGTGTGTGTGCAGTATGTTACCTTGATGTTGGGGGTGTACAGGTTGCGCAGCGAGGAGACAGCAGGGCTCAGACTCTCTGTGCTGTAGGACAGCCACAGGCCCTGCAGGACTGAGGAGGAAACCCCAAGCTTCCTACTCAGACCCTGAAGACAAGAATGGAAACAAATAGTTAGAGAGGCTAATATTAGATGAATAATTATAAACACTGTAAATAAAAGTTGTCTTAAACACAAGCACCATTAGCATACAAATAAGTAACGCTGGCATAAAAATAAGTAGTTTTAATTTCCCCCTGGGAGCAAATAATATATTTTTTTTTATTGATGTTTAATTAATGTTATTATAAATATAAGTACTGTTAGCATAAGAATAAGTATAGTCATCTTTATATAAGCAACATTGGCATAAAAATAAGTAATGCTAACAAAGAAGAGTCACTTTGGCATTAATAATATTCTTTCTGTTTGGCTGTTACACAAGTGAAGAACACAGACACCCACTCCTTCAGATGTTTTACCAGTAGTGTCAGTGTGTATGAAAAATGACATCTTAGCTGTCTGCAGTATATAGCCTATGCAATACTTATAAGAAGCTACCTTGATGCAAGATTCTTAATTCTTATTTTAAATCTCATATGTAAAATGTATAAACACAAAAAAAAACACTAAATAAATGACTAGGATATGGTGTTAGTACTTATACATTTTCCTGTAAAGCATCTCCAACTTGTTAAACTACATTAATGAACGATTGACAATATCACACAAATTTGGATTACAAGTATTAGAAGGATCTGTTCATGCGTTTTTTCATGTATCATTGAATGTGTTCACAACTGTCACAGACAACTAATGACAGAAACATTATCAGTGATAAATACATTAATTCATTGTTCTCATATCTGCTTATCCTATAATGTGCTCTCAAATAACTGAATGTACTGCTCATAACTGCTAAATGCTAGGGTAAAAAATAAAAACGATACAAGAGTGATAAGTAGTGCCAGACCAATATATCAGTTGGCCAATATTGCTTCTAACCTTGTAGATGTGAGCCTTCAGAATGTGATGGCCCAGCTCCAGTGTCTGTTGTCGGTTCAACTTCCCTTCCTGTCTGCAGAGCCAGAAGGCCAGGAGAGTGTGACCGCTCCTTATAGACAAAGAGATGGATGGAGAAACAAATCAGTGAAAACCTCTTTCTTTCTCCTTCTTTCCACTCTCACCCTCTCACTGGCCATCAGTTACCTGGGATCGCAGAGGAACCTGTCGTCCTGACCCTCCTCTCTCCACATCAGCCACTCCCTGAAGGAGGCGTGGTTTAGCATCCTGCTGCCGTCACTCCGTTGCAGCAGGAACGAGGAGAGCTGCTCCAGACGGTGCACAAACTCCGCCCACTGCAGCATTCCTCCGGTCAGAGCGCCAGCATTCACGGTCTCAAACAGCTGGAGCAGGAGAAGAGAGGCGAGGAGACGAACAGTCACACTTCAGCATATGAAAATTATTCCAACAAGACCAAGAGTCTGTGGCTGAGGCTGTACTAGAACTACATGTTACCATGTTCACCATCTTAGTTTAGCAACGTAGCTAATTAGCACTGAACTTCAGCTGATGGAAGTGTCTTTAGTTTTGCAGGTAATTGGTAAAAAAGAGAGAAAGAAGACTGGACAATATACTATTTTGACCAAATTATAGCGGTGGTTGATAAGTGAATGTTTTTGCATTTAACACTGTATATGCACACACACACACACACGCACGCAGTGATTGTGTGTACCTCCTGGTCGGTCAGTGGGTGCAATGATGCCACGGTTACGTTGAGCAATGGCAGAACTCTCTGAAAAGAAGACTGGGTGGGAAACCGCATGTTGAGCTGCAGCAGGTAGACCTCTGCAAGATTCACAGGAACAACCTAGAGACACACACACACACACACACACATTGTAAGTCTATCTGTCAACTAAATCAGTAAGGCATGCATTTGTGTTGCAATGAATAAATGATTTGCTCAATTACACACCTCAACTGACTTCCCCTTTAACTGAAAAGTACTTTTATCATTTACAATTAAGTTCTTTCAGTGCATACTTCAACCTCATGCTTCATTTATCTGTGGGCAGGACTAGATTTTGGATATCATTATCTTGTGAAATGACATATGTGTTGTCTTTTTCTGGTTTTAAATGTTGCATTACAGTAATGTAGAACTTAGCGGACTGTTCTACTTGTTTTAATACTAGCTTTTACCTACTTTATCCATTGTATACAAAGGAAAGTAATGAGGAAGAAATACAAATCTGTTCTTTTCTAGTTTATCAATAATGAAATAGTAAAAAAGTAAATAAACCAAACAATTCCCAAGTAGGTAAGTAATAACTCACTAACTTAATTTGCTTACAATACTTCTTTCACTTTAGCACCATTTCACACAGTTCTTCTGTTGTTTCCCTGCACTTCCTCACCTTGAAGCTAGAGCTCTTTAGGACCAGGGATCCTCCCTCTATCAGGTCCAGGGTCAGTTTCAGGTAGAGGTATGAGCCCTTACTCAGGCTCTTTAGGTGGCTGATCAGCTTGGCCAGTGCTGTGTTGTCAAGACGCCCGTTGCCCAGTGACACGTTGCTCTGGATCTCAGCACTGCTGTGTATACGCTGCATCAGGTAACCCTGACAAAAAGTTTTAAAAAACACAGGTGTACTGCTAGATAACAGACAGGTACATCAATAGATAGACAACCAGAAAGATTATGTGCATGTTACCTGCAGGTCCTGGTCTATGGCATTGTTCTCTTCCATCCTGTCTAGAGAGATGCGGTTAAAAGGTAAAGAATCTGTGATGTCCTGATTGAGAAAAAGATAGAGAAACAGATTTTGTTAGTCACTTCTGCTTAAACGAGCTTTTCCTATCTGCACAGCACAATAACAAGGAAGGACTTACTGCTCAAACTTCCCTGTGACTTTTGCATGAACTTCAGCAAAGCGGGCATGCCCTATAAATGTGAAAATATGTTCCTCACTTACTGAATGACTGACACTCAACCATTGTTTGGTCGAGTGTGAGAGTTTCCCTTTTGACCCTTTACTTCAGCTTTTTACATGGATCCAACCTTGGCTTCCCTTTTGTTTGAGCTGAGACTAGAGAATCAGCAGCCCTATATTGTATGCTGTATATATTATACATCTGTGGATGTTCTTGTGCATGTAAAAATCACTGTTCCTGAAGTGCTTGAAACTCCTCTATTCCATGACTTCATGACATCATACTATGTCACCATGTCAAACATATGCATCATTTATGCCAAATGGCCAGTTTGGCATACATTTGGTAAGTGTGCTCTGTCATTGGTAGCAGTACTGGCTCAGCCATGTGTAAGATGACCAATCAAAGCAGACTGGGTATTAGGGAGGGGGGATTTAAGTATACAGGATATAAAAAATCAAATCATGAACCTGAGAAGCATAAATAAGCATACAATCTTCTTTATGTCTCCTTTAAATAAAAGAAGTTCAAAGTTTTGTTTTCTAAGGTCTGTGTTTGTGTGTGTGTTTGTGTATACCTGCTGACTGGTCCTGACAGTGGTAATGACCTTCAACCAGGAAGGGAATTTCTGGATGTTTCGGGACAGGAAGGAAGTCAGCGTGTCCCCGTAGTCTGGCCGGTGGAACTCAGCTTCGTTCAGCCCATCAATCAATACAATAAGCCCCGCCCCTTCCACGTGCAACTTCCTCTCTGAAAAAAAAACCCAATAGAACAGAACAGGTTAAGTACTGACCCTGGCTTTACAGAATAGACGCTGGCAGAATAGAGTAGAGTCTGTATGTACCTCTGTAGAGAGCATCTAGTGGTTCAAGTATTCCTCTCTCAAGGGCAGAGCTTGGATCCTGGATGCAGGAGCGCATACTAAGCGTGCTCTGGAGCTGTGGTGAGCGGTGCAGCAGCTCTCGATAGGCCAGCAGCTTAGGGGCATTACATAGCATTGCTGCCATGTTGTGGATGAACTCCGGGACCAGACAGGTGTGACAGTTATCAGCTTGACAAAAGTGATAAGAGACTACCTACAAGGACAGACAGGAAGAAATATGATTTGTGGATTTTAGCATGCCTTCAGTTTTTAATTGTAGATTTTTCCACCAGCCTTTAAAGAGGTCATATTATGCTAACTTCATACATTTATTTGGGGGTCAGTCTTTGGCGAGAGTTGCATATGCAAATTACCTAAAGGTTAGGATGTAGACAATCAAAGGTAGAGTAGCTGAGCAGTCATGCTGAGCAAGGTAGTGTGATCTAAAATAACACTGCTACAGTAGTGGCAACTGTATATATCTATATAACTCCTGTTACATGGTGACACACAAAAGTTACGGGAGTAAAGCCTTGACTCCAAATTAGGCGTTTCAGGGCTTGTGGGAGCAGCGTTTTCTGTGGGAGACAGTAACTCCCTTTGGTGCGGATTTGAGAAAACATGACCTCTTTAAAGTTTAAGAGACATTTCGCATGTCTAAAATCTTCAACTGGCAACTTAAACAGTAACTATAGCTTTCAGAGAAATGTAGAGTAGAAAGTATTTTCCACTGAAATGTAATGCATCGAATATCAAGTAGCATAAAACTGCAAATATACAAACAGTAGATATACATTAAGTTACATGGGGAGCCCACCTGTCCTGCAAGCCTCTTCAACGCCTCCTCCTGTCTCCTCCTCATCTCTGGAGTCCCTGGACAGCTTCCCCTCCCTCCTCCTTCATCGCCCCCTCCTCCTCTTCCCAGGGAATCATGGGAGAAAGAAACAGCCTCTACGTCTGGATTTGGGAGGGGAGATTTATGGAACATTTCAACATTTCATATGTCAGTAATGATGTAGAGACACAAACTATCTCTCTCTCATTGTGGCTTCAGCCTTCTTTACTATTAACTACTAATTACATTTATTCTGCTTTTGAGTATTTTTTCCACCGCAATTTAATGGGTTTTCTCTGGTGGCTGACACAGTTGTGAACGTGGTTGCTGTGTGTGAGTCTGGCTGATTTAAGTGGTTCCTGCATGATGGCTAGAATAACTCTCTGGGGGGTCCTTTGCAAAGCATGTTATATGAGCTCCTACCAACAATTAACTATGTCCCCCTCTTGTCTTACAGACTACAATGCATAGATCAAGCAAAAATACATTCTAAATTGAAATAGGGCCTCATATCTTTCTGGAACTAATTTAGATTTTATTTTTTTTCCATTGTATTTTGTGTCATGAAATTATGAACAAGGACAGGTTAAATCACTATGTATTAGGGGTGGATTGGTCCTGTTTGATACCAACTCATGCAGACTTCAGTGTTAAGCCGTTTTCTGGCGACTTTTATTTTCCTCATATGTATATATATGTTTAAGTTTAGCTGCCAACGAAATATACAAAATTATGTCAAATCTGTAGCGTCATTCATATTTGATCTCCACATTCAAAGAAAGTATAAACGTAATAATACAGTAAAGTAATGTATTCCCTTTTAAACTACGAATCTCACCTTTCTATGAATCGACACATAACTTGCATTAGCGTGCATGGCTGTGATTTGTTAGGTCTCGATTCAAACTTGCAGGGTTATTTTGCTAAATATTTTGAGAATGTATTCAAACTGAAGTTGCACCATGCATAATTCATCCATTGTTTTTATCTATCTTGCCTTCATCAGGGAGGCGTCTCAAGCTGGAACTCGGACTTATTAAAACCTTGAAGTTTTGTACAGTTTATAGAGATCAGCAACAATGCAAAATGTAATTAAAGGATGGATGTGGTATGTTGAGGCTCTCTGCGGATTGACTTTAAAATTAGAGTCATCCATATACTGTGATGTAAAAACCTTTTGTTTGAAAACTACAGTTGACTATGTACACACTTTATTGCTTTGTGTTGGAAAATTAAGATTCAAATTATTTACCCATTGACAGGTTATATGTTTAATATTTATTGTCATGTATTGCTCTATTTCAGGAGTAAATGTGTCATTTTGAAAATAGTGTATTTTCTAATATTCGCTGACACCAAATCTGAAAAAAGGAGGTAAACAAAGAGGTCAAGCACACCATAAAAATGCAAAGCTGAAGTATAAGAACAAGGTGGAGGACAATTTCACACAAGGGAGCCTCCGCTCAGCTTGGCAGAGGATTAAGAACATGGCCGCTGTGAAAACTGTTCCCTCCACCCACAACGCAATCCAGGGGGGCTGGCAGCAGCCCAGCATCTCCTTCCCCATCGACCTAAACTTTCAAGATTTGAGACAGAAAACACCACCCGACTAGAAGCAATCATCTCATCCCTCAAGCCTGCAGCAGCTGAACTCTCCTTTGACACGGAGGAGGTGGTGAGAGCCGTCAGGAGGACCAAGGAGAACACAGCACCTGGCCCAGACAACACCAGTGGTGATGGACCCTCTCCAGTTCACGTACCGTGCAGGCAGAGGGGTCGATGATGCCAAAAAACTCATCATGGGCGCTGAACACAAAAACCTGGAACACCCCAACACCACCGCCATACTGCTGTTTGCAGGCCTCTCTTCTGCATTAAACACCCTACAGCCACACATCCTAGCAGAGAAACTCTCCACCCGCTTCCACCTGGACCACCAGCTGATCCTGTGGATTCCAGGCTTCCTAACCAACAGGTCACGGAGGGTGCTGGTCAATAACACCTTCTCCGACGTCTCGGTCACCACAGGCTCTCCTCAGGGCTGTGTCCACTCATCTACGCCCTTTATGCGGATGACACAGTTCTCCTGTCCCTGCTCTCAGGCCACAAACATCACCACAGCTCAGTGCTGCAAGAGTATGGGGAGTGGTGTGATAAATGGGTCCTGGTGTTCAACACGGAGAAGACCAAAGAGATGGTGGTGACCTATTCCAACAAACAGAGGGATCTGGCTACAGCTGTCAGCACAATCCACAGGAGGAATGTAGAACTTGCGGAGGAGTACAAATACCTGGGCACAATTGTTGATAGTGCATTTAATTTTGCCTCCAACACAGAGGAGATCCTCAGGAGATACCAGCAGTGGCAATATCTCGTGCCATCGATTGCCAAATAAAAATAATAATAAAAAAAAGTTTAATGCCATTGAATTAAGTAAAATAAAAGATGATGTTAATACTGTGATATTGACACTGCAGTCTCTCTCTGCTTACGTTGAGGTATGGTCTGAGTGCTGGCAGTGGTCGGCCACATCTGGTTTCCGTGACAACTGAGCGCAGCCAGACGGGCGATGATGGCCGTTTTGCCGAAGCCCATGTTGCCCACGATCACCACGCCCCTACAAGTTGATGCGTCGCCTCTGCGAAGACAAGTGTCCACCTCCTGGAAGAGCCACTCCCTGCCGGTGAACAGCCAATCAGACGAGAGGCCAGGAACCTCAAAGTGGAGGGGCTTCAGGTTGAGAGAGGGAGTGAAACGAACTGCAGGAAAAGAGGGGAAGAGGAGTGTTGTAATTTCTGCTTGTAAAAGAGTTGTTTTTATGTTTGTTTGAAAGTATGTTCGTGTTTACCTCTGTGGTCCAGTTGACTACGGCCCCCAGAATTCTGTCTGGGCATTCTGAGGGACGTCCTTGATGGGATGTGTCTCTGCTGCTCATCCAGATAGGCTAGATCTTCGAGGTGGGCAGAACTAGTAGCTATAGAGACAGAATGATGGCGAGAGTTAATTTTCTGCAGTAGTAGGTGATTTTGGATGGGCATGAAACTCTGGTGGAATCATTTGTTCAAACTGTGCAAGAGAAATGCACTGTTATTTCATAAAATAAAACAGTGTAAAAAAACAAAACAAACAGACTATAAGGATGGAAGTTAACTTCAACTAGGGGTATTTTGGTATGACCAATGAAGTCACAGAATTAACTAGAATAAATGCCTCACAGTTTTATAACGTCCTTTGACCACCAGAATCCAATCAGTTCATCCTTACTATTTTGAAGAAGTAATCCAAGTCTCAGAACATATACTTAATTTTTTTAAAAGGAAGTGTTGTGTCAGAAAAAAACATACATCATATTATCTATTAAGCATTAGGTGTATTCTCTTTACTTAAGAGAGCTAGGCTAGCTGTTTCTCATTGCTTCCAGTCTTTATGCTACGCTGGACCAAACGTCCTGACTTCAGCTTGTGAAATATACTTTTCAGCTTTCTTTCTTTCTTGGTGAGAGAACGATGAGACAATTACCAGATTGTGGTGTCTTTATGGTGAATATAAAGCTACTGTACAGTCAGTAGATGGTTAGCTTAGCTCAACACAAAGACTGGAAACAGGTGGTACCAGCTGGCTTGGCTTTGTTAAAGGGGAACAAAATCCATCTAGCAGCACTTCTGAAGTTCACCTATTAACATGATACATTTGGTGAGCTTAATTCAAACAGAAACCTAACATGATAACGACATCGTTTTAAGGGAGTATGGGACTATTTCTTGGCAAGGACTTCCTGGATACTCAGCTAGTTCCCTGGCAACATCACAGTGTCAAAACTTTTTTTTCCCCTAAATGGCGCAAAACTTTACAATATGTGAATGCAACGCAGTTTTGATGCCAGTGAGAACCACATCACAAAGGTCCTTCACCTTTGGGGACCAAAGCATGCAAATATAAAGCAAGCTAAAGCTACTACCTAAAGTCAACCACAAACAAAACACTGAAAGGTCTGTTTCCAATCTGGGTAATGATCGACGATGAAAGTAAAAGTAAAACAATTTTAAAGAAAATCTAGCTTTGTCTTCATTTTCTTGTTTGTCACTAGTTAAGTACAGGATGTTTAGGATCTCATCCAAGGAGAACCATGTCTTAACTTCCAGTACAGTTACTATAAAGCAGATCTGAAGGCTAACAAAGTTTTGATAAATGCTGGAAACTTCAGGTTGTCTCTATTCCCAACAAAACAGAGGGGAAACCTACCGAACGTTTGGTCCAATCAATCCAGTTAGAATCCTCCAACACAACAAAGAATGTCAGCGCTGGCTGTGTCTCGTATCCTGTGTATGTGTGTGTGTCGTGAAAAGCTTCATACATGTCACTTCCTTCTTCCTTCCTTCCTTTTCAAAAGTGCTCATGTTTTTTTAATAAGTAACAGAGAGAGGAAAAGAGGAAATGCAGGATGAGATGTCACCCAGGTGCCGTCTCTGTTGTTTTGAATCTACACATTATTACTATGTTTTTACATTTCTGTATAAATGAGATATTCTGTAAGCCTTGGTAGGGTTAGTACACTCTTTTTTTAATCTAATGAGCAAGTCCGACTGTTTCATTAATGATGCCAAGCCAGCCTGTCCATGTCCTACATCAAGTTTGGATGCAGAGTAACTATTCCCAATATTCATATTATAATATCGAAAGGTATTGATCATACCTGTGGTTTCATTATGAACAAAGAGTTATGTATAAGCGGTTAAATGTGATATCTTCTAGGCTTTCAAAAAGTTATATGTCCTTAATGGATAAAATTTTGACATTAAAATGGGTCATCTTGCGGGGGGTTGTGATGCTAACATTTTTTTTTTTTTTACCACTGTCTCGATGTAAAATTGTGGACAAAAGTCTTGATGATGATAATGATACAAAATATTGATTAATTTGGCTTTCAAAGGTTTTTAGCAGTGTTGGCATTCTAATGAAAATACCACAGTGGATGCACTTTTTCTATTCATTATCATCATGTCACTGAGTCAAAAAAAGATTGAATTTAGTTCTTTTGTATTATTCTGAACTGTAGTGGTGGAAAACTACATTGAGAGAGCAATTGTTTGGAACCTTGCTGGTAATAATTATGGTGAAATGAGGCTGTGAGTATAGAAAACTATTGAACCATGTTCGTTACAAGCCTTGATTTAAACCCAGAGTGGATATATGATAACAATTGAAGCAGGGCTTCATTTGTTCACTATCACTGGTGAACCAACTTTAGTTGGAAAGAGTCGTGAACTTCCTTCCTAACAGGAAAGAGTGTGTGTGAGTACACTGCAGGACTGGAAACCACTTGATTCACACACACACACACACACACACGCACGCGCGCGCACACACACACACACACACACGCCATCTTACCAGCGACTGAATTGGGGCGTGGCATGAGGTAGAGAGGGATGGAGTGGGTGGAGCCCAGTGAGTAGACGGACCCAGTCGCTCTATCTGGATGGAGTTTGTTGAGGCTGTATGTGGAGGCGGCCATGTTGTCCTCCGCACTGTACAGGAAGCCGTCATTCACTGTTCCTTCAGCGATCACATATGAAGAGGAGGTGGGGGCCACCACCGGCCGGCCCACCTGCTGCCAGAGGTTCTGGTTGCTTCCATGGTAACCATCGCTGGGATACTTAGTGTTATCGTCCCGCTCCGCTGCTGACTCAGCAGAATAGCTGGTCAACGTGGCTGGAAGACAGTGTGGCAACAGGGTTAATGATTTCACTGTGTAAGGGGTCTTTTCTGAAGAAGCTGCATCTATAGTATGTCACCTATGATGCCGCTGTCTCTGCTCTCCAGTGTGGAGGTGGGGGATGTGACGGAGGCATAGTTCGAGGAGGCGTGCTTGTTGTTGTTGTTGCCCTCCCCCCCAGCAGGAGGTGGCAGTGTGGAGCAGGGGGAGCTGCTGCTGCTGGCCAAACTGGAGGAAGGGGAGATCCTCTGTGGGGAAAAAAGGAGAGATTTTGTTTTCATTTCCATTTACAGTATATACCATATGTTAAATTTTAATTGTTCCTCTTAGTTTTTTTCTTCCATATGTGAAACAATCTCCGGTCTTACAAGAGCAGAATAAAAACAGTGGCACTGGGCCTCAAAAAGTGCAATTAATAAAATAAATAAATAAATAAAATAAAATAAAATAAAATAAAATAAAATACACTATAGTACAATATAATATTATATAATTTAATAATACAATATAATAACACTTAATTCTGATAATTAATACAACTATTTTTAACTTATCTTTAGTTATGCATTTCCATGTTATGCCAATTTCTTCTTCAACTCAACTACATCTCAGAGGCAAATATTTTACATTTTACTTCACTACATTTGTTTCACAGATTTTGTTACGAGTTTAGTTACTTTTCAGATAACAATTTTTCCTCCCCTTTTTGTCCAGTGAAAGCCATAGATCTCCAAATGTGAATGTTTGTGATTACCTGAAGGATGACCTCCTTCCTAAGACAGATAAACAACCCTATGGAACACATGTTAGCACAAGCCCTCCTAGAACCCATAGAGACTACACTGCTGTGCCTAAAGTTTGAATAAAAAAAGTCTTAACATTGACGTCAAAGTTTTTAGAACGCCCCAATTTTTCTTGAAATGGTACAAAGGTAATTTCTTAACTGCAAGAGGTTTAAAAAACATAAATCCAAGTCATGCCGGATCTGCCTAAGGCAAAAAGAAAATGATGGTAAGCTTGAAAACGTGGCGTGGCCAGCACATTCTCCAGAACTAAACCCATCTGGTTTGGTATGAACTGGACAGAAGAGTGAAAGCAAAGAGCCTCACATTTTTGGGAACCTCTGCAACAGAGCTGGGAAGAACTTTATATATGCATTATATACATTTTGGTTTATAATTTGATTCTATGATTTCTTTTTTAACTTCAATTTTTTATTTGTTCTATGATTTAATTTGAGAGTACAATGAGACATTAAACTGCATACATTTAAATAAATAAATGGAAAAACTGGGGTGTTCTAAAACTTTTGACCGGTAGTATATATACACAAATCAAGGAGAATCCCCCATTGAATACATTAAAATGTTATCAAAATGACCTGTAATTGCAGTCTTTGAGTATGACGTACATTGTTACCATCCACTATATATATAGTGGTTTATGAAATCTGTTTTAACTGCAGGACACTCAATTGTCTCTGTCATGAAATATTTAGCATATGTGTATCTGTGTGTGACTTGATTACCTGTCCATCATCCTGGGCGTGATAAGGTGGATCTCCAGCGGTTACCTTTTCCCCGAGCAGGAAACCCAGCCTGGTCATCAGCGCATCAGCTGCCTCGTCTACCGAGGGAGGGGGTCCTAACTCTTCATCCTCAGCTGGAGAGGGAGCAAGTGAAGAAAACAGGGAAAGGTTTTTTTGTAAGGTTTCGGTTTGTCACAGCAAATTGAACTGTAAATAACAAAGTAGCTTGAGGAAATTCAGAGAGCAGCTTTAACGTGGAGCATAAGCCAAAGCAGATTTTTGGACTCAAACTTTTGGCATATTTTATTACTAAAGGATATGGAAAAAGCTGTGAACAGAAAACAGACATATTTTATTATTATTATTATTATTATTATTATTATTATTATTATTATTATTATTATTATTATTATTATTATTACGACATTAGTAGTAGTAGCAGTAGTAGTAGTAGTAGTAGTAGTAGTAGTAGTAGATATTATTATTATTAAACTAGTAAGGAGAAACTTGTTAACTTGTAAGAGTCACTCACTCTTCTTTTAGGTCCATTTTAGTCTCCATCAACTGCAGAGAATAATATCTGACTCATAAACGTCTAGATGTTGCACGGCCACCAGCTAGTAGCTCCATTTGTCAGTCTGCTGTTTTGCCATGATTACAACCAAACTCCTACAAAACTGATGACATTTCCAACAGCCTCAGCTGTAATAATTAGCAAATGTTAGCATGCTAACCCACTAAACTAAGATGGTGAACATTTAAGACACTATCATTTTAGTTCAAAGCACAACTGTACAGTTTCAAACTGAACTATGTGTGTGTGTGTGTGTGTGTGTGTGTGTGTGTGTGTGTGTGTGTGTACAGGTGTACTGTAGGTGATTTGAGGCGAGGAGAAGGAACTGGCCTCCTCATCTCAACTGTACCAGCAGCCAAATCTGCCTTCCACCTGTCAAAGATCAACTTGTCTGCCTCCAACCCCAGGAAACTTTTCTCCTTATTCTCTTCCCTCCTACCCCTCCCCCTCACTGCTGATGACTTTGCAACTTACTTTACCAAGAAAGTAAAATACATCAGCTCCTCATTTACTCCTGTGCCCATCCACAAAACACCTCATCCAACCCTCACCTCCGATGGCTTTACCTCCTTCAGCCCTCTCTCCTCTGAAGACGTTCTCACACTAATGATGCCTAACCGTGCCACCACCTATTCCCTTGACCCAATTCTACTAGATTAGCAGGCTGGCTGGTACCTCCATCGCTGAGAGCAAACAAAACCTCAGTGATGGAACAAACTCCCGACCAATGTCAGGACAGCGGAATCACTCTCGATTTTCCGCAAACGAATCAAGACTTGTTCAGACTTCACCTTGACCCTGCATAGCAGGACTCCCTCCTAACCCCCCCAATGAATGCTTGAGTGTTCTTATCGTTAGCAATTTAATCATAGCACTTGTGCACTTAAAGTATCTTTGATAAATAGCAGCTACGAGCCTCAGATAAGGGCGGCTTGACAGTTGTTTTAATTTTTTCTTATTTACTCTATCGACGGGATATGTTTGTGTGTGTATGTGTGTGTATGTATGTATGTATATGTATATATACACACACACAGACGCACAGACACACAGACACACACACACACACACACACACACACACACACACACACACACACACACACACACACACTGACTGTGTGCCACAGCATGAAAGCTCATACTCTCTGAAAGTCTATAATTACAGCTATAAATTGCTGACTGTTGGACGAAATACCAGGAAAGTATCGCGGACACACGCACACACACACTTAAAATAAAATGCACGAGTATGCGCGGACATGCATGCATGTGCGTTCGTGGTCAGTCAATGACAGGGTGTGTGGATCGTTTTTAGAACAAGAAAAATAAAATGGAAAGATCAGATACAGAGCGCACAGACTTTTCCATTTCTGTCTAGTTAACTACTGAAGCTTTCCTTCTGTCGATCCTCCCTTGCTTTCCTCCTTCCCTCCTCTGTCATCTCCATACTTGATCCTCATCTTCCATCCCTCACTCTCTTTCCTATATTCTTTATTTTCTCTGTCCTTTTGTTTATATAAATATATTACATATACAGTATATACATTATACCTTTTACAGTTCTGATATAAATTAAGCATCTCCGGTTTCTTTGGGAAGAAGCGCCTCGTAACAGCTACTGGAGATATATGTGATATTTCAAAGACGATGCCCCCTGTTGCTTGTTGATCCAGGTCCTCAGTCTTTAGTGAGGGTTTTTGTTATGGCAGGTATCCAATGCATAAATATTTAAAACAAAGATTACTGTTGTCAAGGTTGCCAAGAACAATCAGACAGGACATTTTTTTTTCATCCTTTTTTTTTTTTTTTTTTCAAAATTTGGGTCTGCTTGGGTTACCCTCAACCAAAATCAAGTAACCTGACACTTTGAAATTTCTTTGTGGTTATGAGGGCTACGCAAGTCACAACTCACCATCTATAAAGCTGGCTGACACGGACGGCTTCTGTTAATTGTGAGACGCTCCATTTGAGCTCCTGTCTCTTTAAGGTCCCCTGTTTCAAATAACCTGACTGGTCAGCTCACGCGTGTCTGACCCAGCACAGCTCATCCGTGTTTGCAGCCTCCAGTTAGCTTCACTTCAACCACAAATATTTGCATTAACTATGCAAAATACCGACGAGGAGGATGTTTCAGGAGCCGTGTTTTCTGCGGGAGAGAGGTGCTCCCGCTTGGTGCGAACCTTGGGCGTTTCAATTTTCAAGATCTTTTACATTCACATGAACCTATGTAAAACACCGAAGGAGAGGAAAGAAGCAGAAAAGCATCATTGATCTCCTTTAAGGCCCGCTGCAAGATCGTTTTCCCACAAAACCTTTAACACAGAAATCTTTTACAATCAATCTGTCAGAGAACTTGTAGGACACTAGTGCTAACCCTCTAGCCAGTGTTGCATTGTTAGCTTGTCAACTACAGTAGCACAAATGAATCAGGATTTCGAATCAGTCCTGGTTTCCTGTAGTATTGTATAGCAGGGGCAGGCTTCCACCTCTTCAATAAAGGTGGCCTCTCCTTGGGGTGTCTGTCGGTTACAGCCCTGACAAACAGAGACATGACATGCAAACAGAGTGAACAAAGTAATATCCACAAACTGTTTGACTGACTTTTTATGGCTTCATCTTTTGTGACAAGATGAGATGCTGTGCCTCTTTAGACTAAAACAAAGAACAAAAAACAGGCTATTGTTCTTTTCGGGCGATTCTTCTCACAAATGTGACCATTGGATTGACTGTGCAAAGACAGCAGAACTACTCACACAGCCATTTCTGGGACTGTCTTAACTTAGGACAACTCATGTTACAAGCTATCACCTACATCCTTTTTGACTAAAACATTACTTTGATGTACACAATGTAAAGACTTAGTCTTAACAATTGAGACTGAATTAATGTCTCTACATTCTTAAAGACATGAATTGTAACATTTCTGTATGAAGAAGTCTAAAAATGACAAGACGTCTTATGTATTTTGTTGAGCTGCGCACTGACAGTATCCTAAATGTCTCCAGTGTTCAAACCTAAAGAATTCTGTCATATTTCTCAAGCTAACTCTGCCTGCCTTGTGCTAAAACTTCCCAGATAGTCAGAGAGTGAGGAAGGAAGTCAACAAAGGAGACTTAACTTGACGTGAATTCAACTTTAAAACATTAGCGCTTCTGTGAACTTTTCTGCCTGACACAATTTCCATTGGTAATCATAATTCCTTACCAATGAAGACAACTCCCATGATCCCACGCTACGCATGTCTTTAGTTTTATTTTGATCAACAGGCTCCTGGTGGTAGAAATTGTTCGTGTTTTGCATTAAAAGGTGCAGTGAAGTCAGATTTGCTCCTCACAAGAAATACAGCCTGTCAAAGTTTATAGTAGTATGATGTATTTTGTGATTCTAAAGGGAACATCCCAGGTCATCCCAAGTTAAAAAACAAAAACAGAAACGCTGATGATGTCATCAGAGTTATTTGGACTAATGGCACAAGCCCATTAGACCTCAGTAGAAACCTGTTTGCTGAAACAAGAACACTGGAAAAGAGAGAGAGTCCTTCATGCTCACCTTCATCCTCACTTCCTCCTCTTCTTCCTACCGGACGATCTACCCACACCTGACCAAGCTCGGGGCTCTCTTCGTGGGACAGACAACAGCAGACATAGAACAACAAGCACCGTAGGATGGAGGACGCATGACTGACCACCTCTTCTGCTGTGACATCGTCGCCACAACAGCAACGCACCGGTCTCCACTGGCGATGAACGGAGGACCGCCCGTGCCGACGCCACTTGGATCTGGAGCGGGCGCATGTTTTCAAAATTGCCGCCGTGCAGTCCATAGCTAGTTGGCAGCGGAGTTCCGATTGGTTCAGGATGGTCCCAGTAGAGGGCGGAGTCAACAAATCACAGGGCTGCTATTCAGAACAACAAGAGTTACCATGATGAATGATAGCAACGCTCTTTAACTTCGCAGTTAGTTTTGTATGTTGAAATGCTGCTGTGCCGTTTGTCCTGTCCAGTAAGCTTTCTTGGTGAAAATTAAAACAAACATGATGACATCACCATTCTGTCCTCTTTTTTTTTTTGGTCCCGAGCTCCTCTTTCTCCAGAGTACACAAAGGAAAGAGGGCAAGAAGTGGAGGGAGGTTGGAACGAAGATAAAAGGAGGAGAAGAGATTCTCCAGGAGAATAAAAACGAGGTACTCCAGCCTCTGAAGCAGAATGACTGCAGTTCATAAGCAGGATAGTCAAAAGATATGAATACTGTGCTAACAGCCAAACTACTCATACGTTCAGTAAAGGAATGCTGTTACTGTCAGACCTGCAACCACAATCCAGACACTTTTAAACATGACCGCAACTCACAGCTGGTGATGGTGTAATCCACTGGTTATTGTCCTTTTCATCCCAAAAATGCATTCCTTTTCATTCACAGGTAGAGCCTCCAAAACCAAGCAGAAAACATCAACTAAAGCATAAGAAGGAAGAAGTAAATCTCCTCCAAGACGATCTCCTTTTTGGTCAGAAGTGCAGTGAAGTGAAGTTCCCAAGTGTTAGAAAAGTTTTTCTTTCAACAGCGGAGCCTCCATATCTGGTCTGTAAGACGACCTCCCTCGCCTGACTGCACCGCGAATCAAAACCTCCCCTCCTCCAACCCAAAACACATGCACACAGGAGAGAAAGGGAAGGACTGCAGGAGGAGCTCCACGGAGAGAGCAATCTGCTACGTGTTGAGAGGCACAAGCAAAGTTAAGAAAGACAGTCTGGTCCTCTTTCTTCTTACAGAAGAAAAACAGTCAGCAGAGCAAGGAAATGCTGCAATTAAAGTAAGACTCCTTTTCCAAGAAGAGGAGCATCTGACCACAAATCACAGTGAAGAGGGAAGTCTGTAATCCACATTAGTCCAGAAAATGTGGAGAGAACGAGGAAAGAAGAAAGAAACTAAATAAAGAGTTGGATTCCAATAAACATCAGTTAAATGTTCCAAAAATTTCAAAATCTGACTTATTTTCAATCAACAAAGAAAAACAAAAAAACTTTTCAAAGGCAGAAGGAGAGGAGACGGATTTCCAAGAAGAACATTCAAAAGAAAGTCCAGAGAAAAAGATGGTATGTGAGAAAAGTAAAAGAAAATCTACCTGACAAATAAGTAGTCAAGTAGAGAACGTGTTTAGGCTGGCGACAAACTGTAAAAAGTAGACTTTTTTTCTGGAATCAATGCCCTGGAACCTTAAACCTAATAATAATAATAATAATAATAATAATAATAATAATAATAATAATAATAATAATAATGACAATAATGACAATAATAACAACTTGGATTTTTGTAGCACTTTCAAGGGACCCAACAATAGAAGGATATGGCAAAATGTCTACCAGGGGTAACAGAATGAGACCACTGGCCTTTGACCATACAGGGTTTTCCAACACAAACCAAAATAACTGAATAGGTCGATTGTCAGTGACTTTGAATATGATGTACATCACTGTTCCCAAAACAACATGAATGATGCTTTGGATACTAGTGACAGACGTACCTGACCTTTGGCATACACTTGCAGTTTTGTCAGTTGGGTTAAAATAGGTTTAAGTGGTCGTGTTGTGGTCAGTAATGCATAAAAATGTCTTTCAATAACAGTCAGGAAATAGGAGAAAATGCAATATCAAAATGCATATTCTTGTCTATATAAATTAGTTTCATTAAATAATATATATATTAAAAACAACTGGATACATCTCTGTTTTGATGATGTCCTCCTGCCCTCCTAACATTATCATTTTTAATAAAGAAATAATACATTTTTAAGTAGCTATAATCAATGTTTTAGTGAAAAATAATGAAACAAATTACAAAATGAAGACAATGTGACAATGGTTGCTCCTGAACCAG
Organism: Acanthopagrus latus; assembly: GCF_904848185.1. NCBI lineage: Eukaryota > Metazoa > Chordata > Actinopteri > Spariformes > Sparidae > Acanthopagrus > Acanthopagrus latus. Next base: position 3,143,631 of record NC_051061.1, on the reverse strand, counting down.
CAGAGAATTATCCCCTGAATCTGCAGCTCCCTTTGGCTTTACATGACTTCATAGCGAGTTTCTGGTGATTTTTCTAGATTTCCTGCCTGCTACTTTATTATGTTGGTTCAGTCTCACTGCTTTTCTCACATCACTATTGAGCGCAAAGCTCTGAAAACCCACCATACACCATCTGCTAAGAAGTCAGCAGCAGACAGATACAGTTACCAACTAGCTGGTGAACATAGCGGAACATTAGGTAGCTAATGAGCAAAACTATTTTCGAGAGTCTGCAGAGACCAAAGCAAGCTAAAATAGAGTGAATATTGGACTGCTGGACTCACCAAGTGGCTGAAAACAAGGATTTCAAATGAATGATGTATCTAATGTTGCTCTGTAACTGCTAGATGTATCATTGAGCAGCTGTTTGCTAATAGGTTCAGTTGAGATTTTGTTCATCAGGAAACTCCAAAAATCACAGAGAGATCACCAAACCTGAGTATAGTTACTTAATGTGGCAATACAGCCACAATATAGTTACTATGGTTTGATTTTTAGTAGTTGCTACACATTTAAAAAGCATTTTTTTTTTTACACATTTCTATTAGAAATTAGATATATAAACAGAAATCTGAGCATTTGTGTATGTGGGCATGGTGTGACTGTAAGATGTTGCCTTAGCTCATTTTGTTCCTGTTTTGACGGAGACCAAGCAGGGAGACATTGAAAAAGAGTCAAAGAGAGACTCCACATGGTAATGTTTAGTAGAAGCCTGTCATTCAACCCTGAGGAGGAGGAAGAGGAGGGGCAGCAGGAGAGTAGAGCAGAGCAGAGCAGAGCAGAGTAGAGTAGAGTAGAGCATGAGGTTCAATTACATTTCTGTGCTTTCTCTCTCACTACGGTGCAGATGGGCAATCAACCGGGTCAAAGGTCAAACCCCCCTCTGCTGCCAGACACAGTGTAACAGGTCACAGCTGTGTGTGTGCATACAGCAGAATGGGAGTCAGAGAGTTGGAGAGAAGACGAAAAGGAACACAACAGATTTGGATTCAAACGTTTCACAATCCTAACTGGTGCACAGAAAAGTTTGACATCCCTGTTTTCCAGCTGAGGCCGCAGACGGTGGGCAGAGTGGGCGGCGTGTCGGAGCCAGGACGGAGTGTGACGGTGGAGGAAACTGTCGGACGCCGAGACGAAGCTGAGCGGGACAGCAACCAACCGCGGCAACACGGAGCAGCGTCAGGCGCACGTTGGAGCACAGAGAGAGACGAGAGAGGGAAGCAGTTCCTTTTTTTCTTACGGAAATATAGTCAGCTATTTGAAACTCACACTACGCCCCGGTCAAACTCTGTTTGTGTGTTTTGTTATTTTGACTAACTAGACGTGTGGTTTATCTCTTTTTTGTAGTATTTTGGAATCGATCGTGTGGGTCTGGGGGACATATTCAGGCTGTGCCTTGGGACTGGCTAGGCATAAGAGGCAGAAGTCAGCTTGTTAACTTTGGGAGTCCTGTACCTGCTAACATAGGCCATCTTATATCTAGGTGTTCGTCCATCCTCCCCTGGCAGAGCTGTGGCCTGCTCTGTGGACCAGAAGAGAGGCCGTCTCCACCCATCTTTGGAATGAATCGTTTCTGAAGACACTTTTAATTATTTTTTTTATGTTTTTCAAACCAGGGTTTCACCCCCCATCACTCATACAGCAAACTTTTCACGTGAAATAGAGAAAAACTGACCTGACATAGGCAGAAACTAGTGTGTTCGTGTACGATCACATCACAGATAGGAATAATCTGATTGAGAAATTAGGTTTTCAGGTCCCCTTAAACTCATAAAACAGAATGGCTGCAGTCACTGGCTATGCAAGACTATTGAGCCTTGCCTACATGCTGCGATGCTAATGCTTTAGAGTGTATCCTGGTTCCGTCTGTGGTCTGACTTCTCTACAGTCACAGAATATGGCGTTTGCTAATGTTAGCCTTGTAGCTTCCGGCAGTTCAGCAGGATACTGCAATCTGTTTCTCCCTCTGTGTGATCTGTTGTCTTGTTTGTGCTGTATGAGTGTGTGTCTTTATTTGACTTGTGACAGATTGCTGTATGTATACAGTATGTGAGTGTGCCAAACTGTTTGTCATCAGATTGCCAGAGAGACCTACAAGTTCTTTTTGCCAGGCGAAGATTGAGCAGGGGAGAAGAGGGAAGCGAACGAGTGAATCCCTCCATCATCCTGACCTCTGACCCATCCGACTCGATGCTACTGCTGCCTGTTGTGAGAGACATTGAGACAGAGAGCTTCTGAATGACCATATTTGTGATTTACACAACTCAAAAAATATCATTTACAATGTAGTAACACATGAAAGTACTGACCACTGTTGTTCTTGCGGCTTTTACCTCCCAGCAACATCTTCAGGCTGTTTCGGAACATGACTGCTTACGACAACAGGTCTCACACACACAAACACGCACGCACACACACACGTACCAACAACCCCTAGGGAGAGAGAGAGAGACAGAGAGACAGAGAGTCAGTGAAGTAACTTAATTTAAATTCATATTAATCTATATACTCCTCTGACAGTGCTTAAAAATTGTGTAAGAATGACATTCTTCTGACTTGCTTGAATTGAAGTCACTGTATGTGCTTATCAGAAGGGATGAGTTCACAGCCCAGCTTTTTTTGTTTTTCAGACATGATTAGACAAAAAGCAATACTTCAGTTAATTAATAAGCTTTAGAGGAGTTGGTAGGCAAATACTGATTGTTACAGAAGTTGTTATTTTAATGTAGAAAAGTTATGCTGAATTAATCAACAAACAAGAGACACTTCAAGTGAAAAGTCTGTGGATTGCATGCAATATGAATTGGCACCATGTCAGACATACTTTGGCGACGGCAAGGACCTAAATGATTCAAACTCACAAATGTGACGATAATCAATTTAACCTATTCAACCACCACAAAGGGAATTCTTCATTCCAGTGGAATCACTGTGATCAGCAGGTTTCACTTGCTGGCTGAGGTACATCTGTTTACATCTAACTTCAGTCAACTCTAACGTGCAAATTTGCGTTGGAGTGGAGCAGCAAACCATCTGTACAGAGAACTGAGAGCCCAGAGCAGAGGAAGTCATCACAGATTATTAGCTTTATATTTTATCAGTGCTTTCATTTAACCTCCTCTGCTGGACTGAGACTGCCTCTACTAAAGAAGCACTATTTGGAAACATTTGAGACAAATGTTAATGATTCCAACTAAGTCTTTTCTCTTTTACTGCATGAACAGGGGGAGGAGAGACATGGGTTACTGACCACTCAATAACAGGGATGACTGTTGGGATATAGAGCTATTTAACACGCATCTTTCATAAAAGCATATATACTTTACAGCCTGACATAATCAATTACATAAATATCAAATCATTCCCAAAATTGTGTTTTGGATGATGATGAATGATGGATAATCATCACTATCAATCAACAATGCAAGTCTCTGATGTGAAAGTGCCTTTATAAACGATCCTGCTGTAAGCATCTGTCACTGTTTGCGTGTGTGTATGGCCACGTGTGTTTTAAATATACTTTATGAGTAGCTGACTCTGCAAAATCTCTCATTTGTCCAGCTGGCAGTAGAATTATTACTCACTCACACTCACACCCCCCCCTCTCTTCTTTTACTACTGCAACTTTTGAACACACCCGGCTCGCTGGCTGGTGCTGTTGTTGCTAGGTAACCGTCTACCGTTGCTAAGCGATCCATTAATGAGAATACGTATTAGAAAATAACCCTGTTCACCCACTGTGTAGCTTCTTGTTGCGTGTGTGCTGTGTGAAAACACACACGCAACACAACTTCACATGTGGAGCAACATCTGAGCAAAAGGTGATTTATTCATTTATCCAACACACGCAGACATGGACGCTGATGCAGTGAGCAAAATCTATCCGTAACTGATGTTTTATGCAGCGATCTACCTAATCTGAATAAAGAAAAATGTGATTTGAACGTGAGAGAATATGTGTTTTTCCATTTCCACGATATATAAAGCGCTGCTAACACAATATCGTTTGTTGATCCTGATCCTGATCCTGAAGGCTTGCTGAATAGTATTTCTTACAGTGTGTTACGTATATAGAAATAAGCGTGTTGCAGGATTGAGTCCTAAAACCCAGAAATAATTCAGCATTTTTGCACTTAAAGTGAAACTTTTGCCAAAAAGCAGTGTCGATCCCCAGGTGCGACCTAACAGGAAGGAGAGTAATGGTGGACCACTCCTAAAGCCTTCCTGTTAGGTCGCACTCAGAGATCGACACTTTTTGTCTGCCATGACAGCGGCGTGCCGAAGATACAGCTGCTAATGTGGGTTGTTCAAAAACTCTTCGTTAGTAAACTCTGTGTACACAAACAATGTTCTCAATGCTCGTGTTCATGTGTAGAGACCCTGGTGATACTACAAGCAAATTTTCATGTTGTGTCGAGCCTTCTTAGTATTTTAAAAATAGCGATTTTGATGCTAGTGTACGAGTGCCCCTGCACTCCACTGAAAATTAGCTTGCCCAAAAACGAAACTACAGTAAATCTTAAAAGTGCCTCTTTTGTCGTAATTATGCTTTTACATGAAGGTTTGACTCATATACTTTCACAAAAAAAAGCCTTGGTTGCTTTTTGGTGAGAGTTTCACTTTAAGAGTTACCCGGTTTCCAAGTCAATGAGTTTTCAGCTAAATGTAAAAAAAAGTCTGCGGTTAAGACAGGGCTTAAGATATTTTCATGTTATGTTCTAAAACATAAATTAGTCACAAAATACCCCATGTTATAATAAAAAAAAATAATAATGAAAATAATAAATGATAAAAAAAAGTTGGTGGCTAACAATTTTTACAGTACTACAGTGTAGTAAGTCATTTAGTGTTGGGGACGTTGAAGTCATGTAACCGTGATGTATTTTCTATCAGGATTATCTTGCTCAAACATGTACACATCATGAACTTATGTCGTGCAATAAGCCAAAATTCAATGGAAGAATCCCACTGGCTTTTTGTCGAGGGAACCAGGGCACTGCTAATTCAGGGTCAGCCCTGTGAAGGTAAACCTGCCAGTGAGCAGATTATATTCACATAGTAAGTTACCGCAGTAACAGACCCAGAGTTTAAATTACTTCCCTTTCTGAAACGCAAAACTCAGTTTCTCTCATCACAGGGTTAACAACCTCAGAGTTTTCACAAAACTTCCAAGAGCTTTCACCTGCACAAATATAATGAAAAAATGTCCAAATATTTAAATTAGAGAAGCAGGAACCTGTGAATTATTGGCATAGTTGGGCTACAGTCTGCCTGTATGAAATTAGTTAAGGAATGTTTCTTTGACAGATCAACAACTCTGCGTTCATAAAATATAAGCTGCATCACAGATTTCCTTTGACTGTTTCCTATAATGTTTTGTTCTGAGTTCTCCATTTTGTAAAATGTTCACAAGGGATGTAAGTCTGAATCTGTTGTGGCAGGACTAGACAGGATTTAGACTCTCTTCCACCTGGTGGTTCACCAGCAAAATGTCTACGGAGCAAAATGACTAAACTCAAAACGGCTCTGTGTGTGCTGCACACAGAAACTCACTTACATTTAAGCTACTGTCAGGCTGCATGCTCAGTCACTGAGCTTCGGCCTGTGGATCTGTTCCTTGTTTTCTATTCAGTCTCAGGTTGGAGATCATTCCAACTTTATCAGACATCTTTAAATGGCAACAGCATTTCATGTTTGATTTAACTTATTCTGACCAACTGCACAGTGTAACAGCTGTAGAAAAATGACACCAGCCATGTATACCGAAGCCTTTAACGTCTGCCATTGCACAAATTGAAACAAGAAAAGGCACTGATCTACCAGCGAGATATCTCAAGGTAACAGTGGAATGACTGTGAAGGGACGGACAGGCGGCCACTTGATGGAGACTGCTGGTGTTGTGTCAAAGTCTGTTCCCCTGACCATCAGGGCATGTTTTCTGCTAGATCAGCAAGTAACAAAAGCTGCCTATCTATCAATACAACTAGGTATTTTACTCCGCTAGCAGTAGCCATGTTGTCCATGCTGTAATGTAAATGACAGGGTACAGATCAGCGTGTTACATACAAGTTTTTAAGACATAACATTGCAGACGAAGAGACAGAAAGATGCATTGGCATTCCTTTCATCATATTTACACACCTGCAAAAAGTCCCTTTTCCAAGTTGATATATAGCACCCTTAATAATCTGTTTGCATACTGATACTTCCTCTCGTCTCACCACTAAAAAAAAAAAAAAACACAGGACAAATGCAGTTTTATCATCCGTGTTCTCCATCGGCAGAAGTCTATCATTACATGTGACAGTTTTGCACAGCTGTGGTTATTTATAGCACCTGTAAATTATCACATGTGGCTGAAAACCATCATTGTGTGATTCTCAATCATCACTCACACTATCAATGATTAATTCATAGCACCTAAACTGACTTTACAAACAGCTTCACAATTCAGGACGAAATGAAAAGATCAGTAACAATGGGAAAAGATGGCTCAAAGGTAAATTATCTTTTTCTTTTTTAAATTCGGTTAAATTCAGTAGCAAACAGACACTCACCAAGGAGACCGAGGATTGTATCATGTTATTGGAAATTATTATTCTGCTGTTGATTTATCATTTCCACACTAAGTTCACTTATCATTTTTGGTTTACCATCATCAGCTTCCTGTCACTGTTTGGTTGGATTCAGGCAACAAAATGAGTTGGTTAGGTTCAGGAAAAGGTGGTTTGGGCTGCAGTAGCTCCTGTCACAATGTTAACCACAAGATACAAATTATGACTTCTCCCATGTGTGTGTTTTTCTGGTCTGTTTCCCCAAGTCCCCAAGCTCTGTCATAAAAAAAATACAAACAAACAAAAAAAAAAACACATTATCTGTCAGTTGCAACGATGGCCCTTGAGCAACATAATTATGATTTTTCGGAAACAACACCACCATGGCGATTATCAAATTGTGCTCCTGTAACAATGTGTGGCATGTGGCAGACAGCAGTGTATTCTCCTACTCTCTTCCTCTTTTCTCTCTCTCTACTACTATTCCTTCTGTGTATATGAACATGGGGAATGGATCATACTTGGTTTGTTGCTGACTTACTGGTAAGATAAGACACTACTGTCAGTATGCAACACTTCTGTGTTTGATATCTGCATGGATAGTCTAGGAATAAGCTAAACAACGCTTCCCACAAACGCTTCTAGTTGCAGCAGTCAGATGTTGCGTTGGTCTTCGAATGTACACAGAGACACAGACACACACACACACACACACACACACACACACACAGCAGAGGCTAGCTGAGCCTTGCATGTGTGTCAGTGTGTTAATCCTTGATGACAAGCACGCAGGAATGATGTGACTGAGTCTAAAAACCAAGGCTGTAAAAAATAAATTCCCTGGAGACATATAAGCCAGTGACTAGGAAAATAGAGCAACACTCCTTTGTGTCTGGCTGAGAGAGAACAATGAAATAAGACTAAATAATATAGAATATATAACTATACTCATGGATTACTTGGGAGTAATCATGCACGAACAGTATTGGGAGGGTATGACTTTGATTATGGTTTGCATTTATTGTTTGCACTTAATTTGTGTTACGTATACTGTTTTTATCTTTTTACTTTCAATTTGTAGAAAGGGCTTCAGTTAGAAGGACACACGCAGCTTCAATTCAAAGTTAGAAGCATATTTTGTCATTAAAGTTTTCTTAAATATAGTGCTAAAATATTGTCTCATATCGTCACATAAGCTGACATGAAGCACCATTTGTCTTGATATAAAACCATTTTTCTGTCGAAAAGTAAATGAAACATTCACTCTGGTCTCTAACAACATCTGAATATATAGCTACACCTCCACTGTTTCACTGTCTTTGAGCCTCTGAAGTTTAAATGAAAGACTAAACCATTCACAAATATGAATAGTAGAGCAAATTGCCGAGTTGGCTCTTTCATCAACTAAGATGCTTACTTAATTTGCTTATCTATAAAAGTATGTCAGGAGTGTGCACCGTGAGTGTTGGGAGGTTTAACTGTGCACTCAACGTGAAAATGGTGAAAAAGGGTAAATTTAAAAGAGATGTGGGAAATGAGGAAACTGTACTGAGTCACTTATGGCAATCTGCAGCCAGTAAATGTGACTCAGCACTGACGTGGTGAGAAGTTTATTCATGTGTGTATGTGTCTCTCTCTCTCTCTCTCTCTCAAACACACACACACAGACACACACACACACACACACACACACACACACACACACACACCTACCCACACAAACACACCATCTGTCGTCAGTTACTGCTCCATCTGACCTCCTCCAACTTTTGTCTTTTGTCACACACACACACACACACACACACACACACACACACACACACACACACACACACACACACACAGCACGCACACACACACAGCACGCACATAGACAGCACAGATGGACGACCCAATTACTGCTTAAAACTGTTTTTAATACTACCATTGGAGAAAGAATATAATCATGTACAGATTTATCTAAATTATCTGGTCAAATGTTTTTATCTTTGCTACTTAAAGCACAACATGTTTTTGATTTAAGTCATAATGAAATATGTGTTTTAATCATTCTAATAACTTAAATAACACTTTTTTATTAAGTGTGCTATACAGGTTACTCATAAATAGATACAAACATTTTGGCTTGACTGTGAAACAAACAAAATTACGCCTTGAAAAGACAAAATATTACACAGTTCACTATATTCAGAGCTGTAATGATAAATTGTTTTGTTTTTGATTTTTGATAAGTAAAAAAAAAGTCCTTTGTTCTTCCATGACAATAAAGTGAATGTCTTTGGGTTGTGGACAAAACAAGACATCTGAGGATATCTTGGGTTTTGGAAAGTAATAATCAACATTTTTCACCATTTTCTGACATATTGTGGGTCAAGCAACAAATTGTTTTATTGAGAAAATAATCGTCAGATTAATTAACAATGGAAGTTGCGTCCCTAACTAATATCATTTATCACTAATACCAATTTATTATACTAATACTAATATACTCCATTCTCATTTAAATACCTTTCCTGACCTGACCTAAACTGACTAAACAAAGTCCTCTGCAACAAGCATTGCAATTAAGAGTCTCCCAAAGGTGCCAGTGGGTTCAAATTCATCTCAACATCTTAAAGATGTTTTGGCACTTTACAGATGTTCATGTTTCCCAGATGATGTATTCTGTTGTCTTAGGTGTTCTGACTTTCCTTTAGCACCACTAAACCACCACACTATTTTTGAAATACCTACATAGATTCCCATGAAATGTGGAACACACAACAGTCATGTTCCTCTCAGGATAAATTGTACTAATGCTGTTAGTTTGTAACATTTCCCTGAGCACAGTGATTCTCAAACTTCTTCAGACCAGGGACCACTTAAGCAATAAAAAAAAGGAAACTCACGGACCACATAACTTCCCAGCAATTGGCCTACCTCAACAGAGTATTACAAATGACAGCCTAATTAGATGACAGTCTTACAAAAGCACAGCCGACTCGCTCAAGATTGTCTTTGTTGCCATTTTAGTGGGAAGAATGGTGCTGCTGCTCTGAGACATCCGTGAATGCCGGCTCCAAAATGGAGAATTTTAATATCACATTGCGGTCCACCGCTAATCATTTTTTACATAATTCTTAATACCTGGATATGTTACGCAGGCAGCGTTGCAAAACTCTCGCTACACTGCTGACAACACAACTAAACAGCTAATTCAAATGATAACGTTTGAATTTACATGCAAGTATATTTAATGCTAACAACACATATATATCACTCAAAATGCTCAAAATCAACACTTTTGAGAAACATGCTAATTCTAAACGCAATCTCTTTTGCCTACTAACTGACCACTATGGACCCCCAGTGGTCTGCGGACAACACTTTAAGAAAGGCTGCCTTCACTCCTTACACTACTATCAGATGTTCCAGGAGGTTTTCCATGAAAAGGTTGATGGAAAACGTTAAAAAGGCTTACACTGACAGACATTGTTTTGCACATAGTTCTTTGTTATTTTCTCTTAAATCTCTTCAATGGAGGAGACAAGTACAAAATAAGAACCCATACAGTCAGAATTCTAACTACAAGCTAAACACTGTATTGTAATAAAGTGGAATTATCTTTCATGCCAACATCTTTTAAACAGCAGGTTTGACAGTGATACCAAGAACCAATTCGTGTAAAATCAAACAAGGTCAAATTTTGGTAAATAAGGGTGACGGAATGACTTGCTCTCATTTCATACTCGACAAACACCCACTAACATCTGGCTTTAGTCTGCTGTGTGAGCTTCTGCAATCGTCATTCAGTCCAGTGTCAGGCGTTAGGCCACAACAATCCCAAAGAAAAAGCCCAACTGACAGCCCATGACATCTTGAAGGGACGAACTGATATCAGCATTTGGCTCAAATCGCCACTATTCCTACAGTGAGAACACCCTCACCCAGCTGCCTGCATGAGTCCAAAATGCTGAATTACATGCAAATTCAATTCAAATTCTTCTACCTGTTCCGAGATGATATCTATCATCTGTGTGTGTTTTTTCAGTCTTTCTCACTAGGTCCTCATGGGGATTCTAGGATGATGCAGGGCATGCTGGGAGATGCTTTCACCCTGCTTCTCTTGTAAGTCAGCGGGGTTTGCACCGAATGATTGCCCCCTCTTCCCCAACACCTTAGAGGGGTCCCTTTTCAACACATCACACAAAGAGTTGCGATTTGAGAGTGGAGGAGAGCCAGTAACACACACACACACACACACACACACACACACACACACACACACACACACACACACACACACACACACACACACACACACACACACACACACACTCTTATCGCTCTTCCCCAGAGAAGCCAGTCCTGACTTCCTGTAATGGCTCAGGACTCCCCTCAGCTTGCCCACCGACAGGAAGGGAGTGTGTGCGTCAAAAAACGTTCCCATAGATAAGTCAACAAAGGATCAACTCACATGCCAGCTTTTCACCTTTGTGTCATGCTTGAAACTTTTTTCACTTTTAGACGCTTTGAAGTAATGTGAAGCTTCATGGGACAGATTCACACTCCTGGGCCCCCGTGGCAGTAAGAAAAATCACATTTCAATAACATCTCCTGTGTGGAAACAGGAGATGAAATTGTCCTACAGTACAAAAAAATAAAAATAAAAACGCATATTTTAATCTGAAATTAACTTGCAGTCAACTTCAAATAACTTTAGAAGAAAAAAAAAAAAAAAATTTGGAGTGCTCGGAAGTTCAAACTAAATGCAATGAAGTGGCTGTTGATGCCTAATTTCACCGTCAGAATTTAGGTCCAACATCTGCAAAGTCTAACAGAGCTGCACCTTTAAATCATTTTATTTCCATTCAATGCAGAATCTTGCAGCAATTTTATACCTAGGAAGTTAACATTTTTTGGCTTTGTGTGTCACGGAGTAGCATTCATAGGCTGGTTCGCAGTGCACAATAACTTGGTATGAGCCAACAGTTCAAACTTTATTTCAGTTTAACTAACTGCAATAAATATTGATGGACCAAAAAATATAGTGACCTTCTAAGTTTTTTGAACATGCATACTGGGCAGGGCGTGCTAACAGAAAAATACATTTTTGTCCACCATCCTGACACTTCATGCCAACAATCAGCTGCTGTGTGCTGTTTATCTGTGCAGAGTAGTGAGTAGGTTCTTGTTTGGTGCTGTGAAGAAAATGAGAAGAACAAATACCTGTACAAAGTGAACTGCAATAACCTTAGTCATTTTTTTAAAACACACATATAGGTGCTAAATAAATACTGTGAAAATATCACAACGCTCAAACCCCAGAGAAATGCACACACAGCCTGTATCAGAGAATGTGCCTTGAAACGCAGTCACGCCTTCCATTCGGTTGTGATTAGGTCTGCAGCTATGATTATTTTGGTAATCGAGTATTCTTTCGATTATAATGGTGATAAATCAAGTTAAGCATTTTTTTTTTTTTTTACATTCCACTACTTTTGCTTTATTTAAGAGCAACAGTAATATGCAAAAGAGTAAACAAGACAGGTCTCCTAAATGAACAACTAATTGGTTTCCTTTTTATTTCTATATCACAATATCTGTCACTGCAATGTTTTAACCATCATGCAACTGATGGTACATTTACATTTTGCTTTCATTTTTGGATCACTTTGAGTGTATTAATCCATACTGCATACATTTTGTTAAGGGTGTTTTTTTGTGTGTTTTTTGCATCCCATGTTATCTGGCTTTCATTCTGTGGTTCTGGATGAGTTTTTGTATTTTTTTTCTACCAGACAGAGCAATCTACCTGTATTTTGGCCCAGAGGTCAAATGCATGCTGTTTCCTATTGTGTCCTATCGAGGGCCTTTTGCCTCATAACAAAAGTAAAACCTCATCCAAGGATATAATACCACATTTAGTGCAAAACAATGTTCCATGTCAAAAACAAAAAAATGACAAAAAAAATATATATATATATCTTAAGTTAGTAAGTAAGCAAGCATATGGAAAATTACAGTGGCATTCATGTAAACAAACTGGTATTGAATACTGAGTACTGAATATTTGTTATTATCTGGAGTGATGTTACCCAGTGAAAGCTGAAAAGGAGTACATTTTATATGGATTATAAAACGCATGATATGTCAGTGGACACAGACCTGCCAATGACATAATATTGCTGACATCAAAAAACTGAGTGAAGTTTAGAGAGAATGAAGAAGACGTCAGTCAGTATGAGTCCTCTTGCCTCTTTGATTCACAGGGAACAGGTGCTGCTGGATAATGGAGGAGGGACTGGTTTATCTCAGCCAGAGGCAAAGTTCACAAGAGGCTGACACATTTTAAGACAATGGAACATGACAAAGTAAGCTACACACTTTGTACATACATACAGCTTTTGTTTAAGTGTGTCACTATGTCATTTTACAACATTTTGCTGCTAGCTAAGCGCTTGTGTATAACAGCTGCAGTGCTTAAGAGACTGCAGACAGAGCAGATATAAAAAAATTGCTTTCTACATGTTTACATGTTTATACTTGTTGAACAGTTGTATTGATCAAGTATTGGCATTGTGCACATGGAGGTTTGATTGAATTTACAGTAACAAGTGTTACTGAATTAAACTTGAGGCTGCAACAACATCGATTATAGACTGTCGGGCTGGGCACCCATCACCCCCCATTTGTGACTTTCAGCACTGGAGCTCCACAGGGCCGGGTGCCGAGTCCTCTCCTCTAATCTCTCCACACCCAAGACAACACACCAAACCACTGCACAAATGTCATTATGAAGTTTTTGGATGACACTACTGTCGTGGGACTAACACGACCTTCTTGCCACCTTCAAATTCCTGGGCACACACATCTTCCAGGACCTCACACTGATGATGGACCTAACCTCTCTGATGAAGAAGGCAGCACAGCACCAACCACTAAGGAGTTCCACTGAAATGTTGCTGTACTCTGTGTAATGACAATCAAGGCATTTTAGATTGACACCATCAATAGTTATATAATAATTAAAAACACCATTCTACAAGATACACAAGTTTCAATTTATTTTATAGTTCTGCATAATTTACCCACCAAACACTGACCACTTTATTCTTGTCAAATATGACATTGATTGTGTGGGAGGTTTCTCTCCAGGCTGTTTTTTGGCAGGCCGGTTTTGAGTAAAAAGTCCCAGGACAGTTTATATTCCTGGTCATCCCTGCACACGGCAAAGAATTGTCTGACTAGTCACTTATATGGAGATATGTAAAAAAGAAATGATTATCAACAGGTAGTGCTGGGCGATATGGCCTAAAAATGTGATCTCCGATTTTTTTCACACCAAACTCGATTTACGATTTGAATCCTTTTTTTTTCTCCTCAAAAACCTTAAAAGCATTGCTTTCATTTTAATGCTTTTTTGTAAACAAAATTGCCCTGCTATTTTAAACAGTACACATTCAAAGTCACTTAAAAATAAATAAAAGTGCCTCCTTTTGAAAAAAATGTGTCCCTTTTGATAAAATGCTTTTGTAAACTTCGATGTCAGATTGCTTGCTATTATAAAAACAGATCAGTTTCCCCATTGGTATTGATAAAGTGTGAACAAAGCTTTCATTACATCCTTTTTTTTTTTGCAAAAGATGTCTTTTGTTAACAAAAAGTAATTTGTATCCCTGAAGATATGTAAACTAAATTAAACATCTGCATGCACTGCATAGTAAACGTGACATGTTGGTAGATGTACAAGACATGAGGTGTGTGCTGGCTGTCTTTTTTTTTACACATTTTGAGCAAGGACGACGAGCCTGTCTCCTACCTCTGGCTTGAGGCCCCATTGCAGCTTTGTAGCACAAACCTGGGGACGAATGTTTCCACCATGTGGATGAACCTCCAGCTTTTCCAGTATATCTAGGGGCACAATATTTTAATGATATGCAAGGTGACTGCATCCATAAAAGCTGTCCATTGGGACCCCTTCTTGTCATACAGGATACAAAGATTAAATGATTTGGCTAATGTTAGCTGCTTTTAATGGGTGTTTGTGGGTTGCTACAGTCTTGTACATCTCATAGTGAACAACAAGTGTCCCTCTGTGATACATGCATCTGTCTGAGATGCTGAAATAAATCAGTCGGACGGTGGTCTGTTCTTAATCTCTATTATTCTCTATTTACTAACATTAAGATAACATCTTCCAACTCATTTTTGGACTATGTAATATTTGTTTAAGGTGATATAAAACCAACATGTCACATTGCATTGTCATGGCACTTACCTTATGTTATGTATTACTTTAATTAGGCTAGCAGTAGTGTTGCTGTGTGAGTGATCTAATTAAACTAATGACTGACATGGTGGGGGGGCTTTTAATCAGAGCAGTGTTAAACCCAGTCTACGAACTACAGGGTTAGGCAGATTAACGTGGGATTACACCCATCTGCACTGTCAATGTCTAGGAAAAGAGGGAGACCACGAGAAGACAAAATACGGCAAAGAAAGAATTGGTCAGAGAGGCCACCTTCTGCACAAACATGTCAAAAGCTGTCAGCTTAGAAAGATCACATAACTGCAGTCCTATACTTCAGGTCTCTGAAAGATTATATCTAGGCTTGCTTCCTAACTACTGTGGCTAGCAGGATACAGAGAGAAAGACAGATAAATATAGAAAGAGGAGTTCACTGACCCCCTCACTTTTCAAAATCCAATTTTTTAACCCCTTATTTTATCATCGCATGGAATTTCTTTTATGTCTCTCTGATACATCTGAGTTGAAAAATGTTTGAACGCTCCTCTGAGATGCCTTCAGTAATTACCATGAGCTAAATGCAACGATATTGACAAGTAGCAGTGTAGCAGTGAGCGCAAGATGTGTTCCCCCCAGGGTTTAGACTAGTCATGTGACATTCAGGATGTACTATTGCACCTTGCTGGATGCTGTAGATTTATACACAACTACATACCTAGCTATGCGTCTACCTGTTAGCCTTATAGGAAGGAAGTGATGCAACAGGGTTGTGATGGTACACACCTGCTTTCACAGGAGGAATGTAAGCAAATGTACTCGATATGATATCCATCACGTTATATCACTGTATATATTGAAACAGGTACATTGATTCAACCCTTAGAAATAGATCGATAGACAGATATATAGATAGATTCTGCTCATAGGCCACACACACACACACTAAGCGCCATGAGAATAATATAGATTAATACTGGTTGTGGTATTGTGAGAGATAATCCTGTCATTTCCACACAAAGGATTGCCTGCCAAAACAACTGTTAACCACCAGCTGTCTCTGACAGATGCCCAGCCGAGTGCAAGCAACGGCAATACAAAAATGTGATCGAACGCAGGTGAAAAGAACGGGGCAGAAACAGGAACAGCAGCTCAGGTTGGCGGGAAACGTAAAAATCTTGGACACTTCACACACACAAACACAGTTCCTCCTGAGGGTTACCTGTTCTACTTTTTTCCATCCCCCCCCAAGTGTACAGCTGGTGTCCAACTCACAATCAAAATGAAATAATCATAACCGTACAACCTGTATCTTAATGCTGGGGCTATGTGCTCCCTTTTAAAAGGTTGTTTTACTACACCACAATAATTCTGGACTAGATAGAGCTGCTGTGCTCAGTTCTTAGAAGATGGAGGCCATTAACCGGGGTACATATTACACATTATTGTAAAAACAAACAACAGAAATGACAGACTGATATTAATGCGTTTGAAAAAAAAAATGATCACCATTCATGAATGCAGCCTGTGGTACGACACTGATGTCTGTGATAGGCTATTATGGCTGCGCTCGTAGGTGATGTGAGATCCCACACAAACACAGACGCAAACACAAACACACACATACACACACCCACGCTATATTAATACAATAGCAGTCTCTCTCACTCACACACACACACGTACGCGAGCACAAGACGTACAATAAACCAACCTTGCCGTCTGTGGTTCCCTTCAAACCGGAGGTGACAGGAACAACGTCAAACCAGCAGATAAACGGTTGGTCACGGTCGGGTTATGATCAAGCCCTTGGTTGTGTGCTCCTCCGTAGATCCCCGGTACAAACCAGCGGAGTCGGGTGTGAGACGTATTGCCGCTCTTCCCAATTCCCCATTCATTACCGGATATCAGCGGCTGTGTATCAATAGCCAGACGGTGACATTCTGACCATTATTCTCCTTCCTGCCGGTGAGCACGAGCTGACGTCTGAGGAGCACCAGTGGCACGAGCCTCCTCCCGGTCAACGGGAGGTGATGAATTATTCAAGAAGGGGCGTGGCCACTACGCTACAGACAACAACAGAATTCCTGGCTACGGTCGAACCAGCAGCTGGCGCAATGGAGCGGTCATGACACGGAGGGGGACATCTGGCGGTCGACAGGGAAATTACACCTACAACACGCCCCAGGGTCCGAGTGGATATACTGTATTGTGCAGAAAAAAAAAAAAAAAAAGCGACCACAAAATACAAAAACACAACACAGCACCAGAATTTCGTTGTACACTTGTGCAATGACAATAAAGGGATTCTGATCTCTGATTTTATAACTTAAGTTAACCATTTCCGAGTCTCAGTCAAATGTTCTCTGTCAGAGTTTTAATGATATATCTGATGTGTGAGGATTAAAATTACTGCTGCATTAATGTGTATGTGTCATTTCAGTTCTGGCAGATGTTAAAGTTAAAGTAGTAAACTAATTTTAGTAACTTTAGAAAAGGGTTAGTTACTTCAGTCAACAGAAGTGCATTATATTCTACAAGATCATGACACATTTGTAGCATGGCTGTCCTGTGAGAACCAAATATCTCTTTAAAAAGTCAACTTTTCATTTTTATTTTTATTACCTTTATTTGGCTGAGGAATAACATACAGTAAAGGGACACTACATTTTTTCAGTCAGGTTAATCACAAACATTTAAAATCAACACATCTGATGATACAAGGTTTGCACTGTTTCACTGAGCTGTTGTGATTGGAAAAAGGGCTACTCATTAAAAGCTGTTATACAAAAGTAGTGGAGTCAAAAGTAAACTGATTATCCCTGAGATGAATACAGTTTTACGAATTGGAAATACTCAAGTAAACTTCGAAAATCTCAAATTTTTAGTAAACTAAAGTTCTTGAGTAAAAATGATTAGTTTTACACACACACATATGTATATATATATATATATATATATTTATACATATATATATATTTTTTTTTACTGAGCTAAGATTCTACTAAACAATACCTTACATACTCATTCACATGTTGTTCTCTCGAAACAAAGATTGGTATTAAACACACAAAAAACACATGACCCTTGTGAAATTCAATATCATTCAAAGCAAAACACAATTTACAACATGAACAAGGGTAGTAGCATTTTGCATCATGTCTTGCATCAACAGCATCACACAACAAAGTTATTTTTCATGGCACGCTGATTTGCCATGATTACAAAGACTAGATATGTTTCCCATATATTTCCTCACTCTAAATTTTCAGACATTCCTGAAGTTCAGTTTGAGTTAAAAGAAAATTGTCCCCTATTTTTGTCTAATAACAGTTAACATACATATATCCCAGTGCACATTGATAGATACTGTTGTTAAGGATAGTGGTGTATCCTAAAGAGTTGATGTGCTTCAACAGTGGCTTCATTTCATCGCAGTCCTTCTGATATTTGCCAAGAAATTCACTCTGGACCAAAAAGTTGGACCAACACAGACATCTTCAATTAATAACTCACAGATCAGAAGATCACACATATTTTGTCTTATTTTCCCTTTAAGAGCACAACACCATAAATATGTAAAAATATTTGAATTGAAGTCTACTTACACTGTGATTTTAAGGTCTCAAGCAGAGCTTTCCTAATTTCCTTTTAATATCATCTGGAACACAAGAAGCAGGTAATGAATGATAACACCCATGTTAAATACGGCTATGGACTGGGTGGCACCAGTTGTTTATATACAAAAGCAAAATTACAGTACTCCCATCAAACATTTGTTCTTGCCACATGGAGGTTTCGGTCAAGAAACATATATTCTGGCAAAATCACAGTAAACCTACACAGGTGTGCTTATTAAAGATTATCCAAAACTGCACAACAGATATACCCTACTGGCTGTATCCATCTGAAGGAGAGCAAAGAACCATGCACTGTCTCATACAAATATAACTCTCACAACACGATAGCACCTAACTGTATCATAGAAAAAAACACTGCACATGTTTGTACCAGAGAAAACAAGTAAATAAAATCTCCTCATTCAGTCTCTTTGGAGTGTTGAGGAAGTGCATCCAATAGGCTTCTCTCTGGAGGAAGTTTATGTCCCTGTTATCACCTCTCTGTGGCATTATCAATGTCTCAATGCCCATATAATGTAGTTCAGTCAAACTGGGGTTATGACATTGAAATTACAAATAAAACACTCACGCTCAAGGATTCTGGTTTTTAGCTCAACCACATATTTAGTGTTACATGTAATTCTCCCCTTGACCTTAATGTCGTAACCTGACTTAAGATAGTTGAAATGATTTCCCTTAATCAAGGAATAACAGTGTATACAGTTATGACAAGGTAATTTACCACTAGGGATCTGAGACAAATAATGGTGAGTAGGCCTCTTTGAAGACTGTTTATAAAAATATCTAGGCAGAGTCTTGCCCCAATCCTCAGTGTGGCGAGAGTAAGATTGTTATAGGAGTGCTGTCCTATATGGCACCCCATATTGAAGCTATATACGTGAGTTGAGCTTGTAGTTTCTTATTTGTACCATCCATCCAATTGTTATCTGAAACCACTAATCCTTTTCAAGGTCACGGGGGGCTGGAGTTGATCCCAGCTGATACTGGGTGATGGTGGGGTACCCCCTGGATAAGTCACCAATTCATCAAAGGGCTAACACATAGGGACAAAGAACTGTTCATGCTCACATTCACACCTACAGACAATTTAGTGTAACCGATGAACCCAACTTGTGCACGTCTTGGGATTGTGGGAGGAAGCCAGACTACCCAAAGAGAACCCATGCAGGCATGTGGAAAACATGCAAACTAAGCACAGGAATGCCCTCTCGAACCCAGGTCCTTCTCGCTGTTGGGCAACAGCTCTAACCACTTAAACACCATGCTGCCCCTCATTTGTACCAGCTATTCACAATCACTTACTAGTTTGTGTGTGAGGTCCTATTTTAGTTCTTAGTAACTACAAACCAGTTCCAAGCCACATGCTTAATATGTTTGGACCAATAACACCTCAGATATAGCAAGTAAAGCATTGTGTAAATCAGCTACTCTGAAAGTTTTTAGAGCCATCCAATCAAGAGCAATCAACTCTGTAAACAGAGAGCATCTGTAGAATCAACTTTAAAACTTAAAAAAAAAAAAAAAAGGCAGATTACCAGGTGTTGCTGTTGTATGTATTACATATTACATGTGTTTTCCAGCTCTCACCAAATGTTCCTCTTTCCGAGTTGGACCATAAAGGAAGATACAGAGTGGAGCGAAAATGATAGTTACTGTTCCAATAATGGCCATGAGCCAGGGGAATCCAACCGATGCCACCATAGGACCTGTAATAGTTGGACCTTTGAACAGAAGAGACCATTTTCAACACTTAAAAGAAACAAATAAACAGCATCATACTCTTAAGCTGCCACTGTCACTAACATAGCCTCAGTTTAATGTTTAGGACAGGTTTAACCCAAGTGTTGACCTCTGGGTGGGTCAATAACCACAAGGCCCCATGTTAAAATGCTTCACAATAGAAATAAACATGGTGACAGTCTGGTGCAAAAAAACGGTTTAGCATTCGTTTCAAAATCTGTTTCTAGGCACAAGAACCTCTGAATCTCTGAACCTCTGAATGCAGATGTGATGGGATCAGCAGAGCAGAATGAATAAAGATTCTGAGTTGATTTGACACTATAATAAACTACTCTTACATGTTAAGTAGTTTTTCATTGATTACTAACATTAAAATACTGATTATTGGAGCTACTGCAAAATTTTTGTTGACCATTCACAATAGAGCCGCTCTTCAATAAAGATGAAAAATGCTCACCTACACAGAATCCAATGCAAACTGCTATATCAGCAATAGCAAAAACTGTGCCGTATACTGGCACATATCTCCGGTCTACCAAGTATCCCATGAGAGGCATTAATGAGGAGTCAATTGTGCCTGTTAAAAAAACCCCATAACTATTGATTATGTCAGCCAACAATTTTTTTTTAATCAAACAATAAATAAAGGGATTAACTTACCAACTGATAAGCCAACAAATGCATTCAGAACAATCACATGATAGATGGTTTTGGAAAATCCAAACTGGAATACGTAGACAGACAAGTGCAGTATCATTGTTAAAACTTGAGGCGTGTCAATTGGTCTCATTATATTCAAATTTTATCGTATTATTTTTTATTTGAACTGATACTATTTTGAAATAATCCCAATATATTTACACTGCATTTGGGGCTTTAATGTAAAGTTTTGCTTTTTATGTAATCATTTGGACTTACAGAAATCGTGGTTATTCCAGCTACGGTCATTCCAATACAAGCACCCAGCCACCTGTTAGATGAGATTAAAGTTGTATAAACAGGGACTGCATTGTCCTCTTGTTATATTTGGTACAAAAACTCAAATAAATAAATACACTTATTTTGAAAAAAATAAGCCATTTGCTTCTTTCAAAACATCAGACCATAGGGTCTCAATATAATATCTCTGCTTCTTTTCTCTGCACAAACTCTGAAAGGCCTCTCAGTTTTTTTTTTGTTGCTCTATCAACACACCTTCCACTGTTTTGTTGTATCAGGTGACCACAGGCATTAGATGCAATGAGGTAGGATATGCTGTCTGGCAGGAAGACAACGCCTGTCACAAAGACATGATGAGATGGAATAAGGCAGCAACGGAAAAATACACAGCTATAGTTTTACTTTCACAACCAAGATATTTTGTAGCAAGCATGTTTACAGGAAATGAACTTCAATTGCAACTGTAGTGTGTACATGACATGTGTATAAACAAAAACAATGAATGCCTATATGGACTATGAGCTCTAGGATTTGAACACTTTGGCTTGTTTTGAATACCTAGCTGCCATTCGCTAGCACACATGGTCTTCATCATCCAGATAGGAAGGGCTGTCTCTACTGTGGCAATAATCAGAGTTGAAAAACATATGGCTCCTGAAAAGCAGATTGAAGAGATTAATAATAATAATAATAATAGTTATAATAATATATGTCAGTGTTTCTAAACCTATATAAAACAAGCAGAGATGTCATTTTCAGAGTTTCATGAAATTGTGGTTTTCCACCTGGAGTCCCAGGGTTAGTTGGTGGAACAAGTCTCTGGGCAGACCAAAAACCTCCTCCTCATTAAACAAAAAAATCCATCTATGAATTTACACACACAACTTGTGTTCAAAAATATTGTTCTTATCTGAAACCTCTGCCTTAAAAGTTGCAGTTAAAGCAGATTGCCTGGATGCTGGAGCAGACAATCAAGGCTGAATCACTAACCCTAACCCTAACCCCCATAACCCTAACCCATATTGCAGTGTTAATTGTATTTCAATTTGTGCCTTTGTTTCATTTTTTTTTTATTTGCACATTTTAAATCTTTAAAATAAATTGGGAGTGATTTTGTATAAATCTATCACAGCATTCTGAGTTTTCAGTGGTGTATTTGAAGGAAAGGCCGTGAAGGCCACAATCAGCGACTTGTGAGAAGAAGAAGAGGACCATAGTGCATATCCACTTATGGAGGAGGAGAGCTTTGAGAAACAGATGCTTTTTGTTGGGGTGAAAGTTTGGGTTTGAAGAAGCAGGGACAGGAAACATGGGTCTACGATGGGGAGATCAACATGTTGTACATGTATATGGTAGGCTATTTCTATTAACCAAAATACCAGCAGCAATGAGAATGTATGGATCCTTCAGAAGAGTCAGCAGTGGCGTCCCTTTCTCCATCTGTAACGAAGCATGAAACATATGATAGAGTTTTAGAGTTTTTGTTGTTTTCCCTCTTGTGTGTGTCTGCTATGATGAAATCTATCTATCTATCTATCTATCTATCTATCTATCTATCTATCTATCTATCTATCTATCTATCTATCTATCTATCTATCTATCTATCTATCTATCTATCTATCTTTCCACCTGTCTTTCATCAACTCATCATCTGCCTCTACATAACCCTGGTCTTTGCCTCTCTTTGGTGCCAGACCAGACCAGATACATTGTCAATAATCATCTGTTTATCAATTTTCAGTCAATGGCATCAATATTTTGAAGTTTCATTGAATTTCTTCTTTGCACTCAAAGCTTTTTTTTCTGAATAACTGTCTTTAAACGCATTTAATAGAATAAAATTACTTCCCCTTTTCTGTTGTAATCTTTTTTTTTTCTTTAATAGGAAAATTAAATGAATAAGTGCTACAATGGTTAAATGTTGATTTTCACTGGAATATACCTCTTTTTTGAAATTGAAAGTCTTTGCAAGCCAAAAGTTTACTTTACCACTGTTTGCACCTTAGATGGTTGAAAGATGAGGAAATGTAGCCCTGTGTGGACAGTGAAACAGGACAGTCTAAAACACAAAACATTTTTTTCCACACAGTTTGGCAGGACTAAACGTTTGGTCTTGTGTGCAACATTCTGCAGTACCTCCACCCAACACAGCGATGACAGCCAGGACCAGGAATGGAGCCATCTTCCCCGCATACTGATACATCACACTGCCAAATGGAGCGCCGGCTTCAAGATATGAAAGAGATATGTGATATAGTAAGCTTCAGTGAAAAAGTTCTACATGCTGTTAGTGGAAAAAAACAAAACATCAATGGTGAATTACATAAGTGGTTTTCAAACTTTCTGTGCCCAAAGCCCACTCTGTACAAAATAGATTCTATAACACATGTTTTTTAATCATTTTCTGTACGTGTTCATTTCTATCTTCTAACAAAAAATAAAATTTGACAAATAACTATATTACTCATGTAATAATTAGTGTCACTAATGAAGTGTCATACTAATAATGCCCACCAAATACGCAGGCTCCCTGCAGATTTTTAAAGGATTGTTTCAGGTTTTAAAAAATACCTCTGTACTGTGAAATAATGCAGTACTATAATAGTGAAGTAAAAAATATTCATGAACTAGTTTATTTGTATATTGCAAAAGTAATGTATGGTTACAACAAAATCCCAAGGCACATCTGGACTTGGAACGAGTGAATCAGATTCTTAGGACTCAAACCTCTATGCTAGTAGGGTAACCTTGAGTGATATGCAAGGATGGTAAACAAAAAATACATTTTCATTTTCATGTCCATTTTCAGAGCACCTTTTCATCATGTTTCTATGTAACAATTTGTTGCAACTGACATGTAGTAGTTGCCTTTAAATTTCAGTCCAAAGGATGTGACTTGATAATCCAAAGCACCTGCATTCTTCTCCAATGATACTGACAGGACTTCTGCCTTAGGCAGTTTGTGTTCCAGGCAATAAAGCCAAAAAGTGATGGTTAAAAAATTATTCATTTTTAGAATAAGTGGAGAAGCTAATGGCCAGTGTATCTTTATGCATTGCTGTTGCCTGGCCACCACTTGACTAATCAAGCAGTTTTAATATTTGTTACTTTCATTTATTCATTACTTTACCTTTTTCAGCCTAAAGCTCTAAAGCCCTTTATTTTTGTGTGCACATACAGTACTAGTTGTGTCTGTATACACACCTATCAATCCTAAGGCCAACCCAGTGAAGGATATACCCATCGCACGCCCTCTCTCCTTGTCATCTTTGTACACATCAGCCAGCATGCTCATTCCTGCAAAACAGAGGTGCTAATAATAATAATGATGATGATACTTTTGTGCAAACGTTTTGTTAGTGGACCAAATTCAATATTGTAAAATATAAAAAAACAACAACAACATATGTCTCACCTGCCACAGACAGGAAGGATCCACCTACACCTTGCACTGATCTGGCAAACAGCAATAAGATGTAACTAGATGAAAAGGCGAACACTTTCAAGAAACAAGGACAGAGATTTAGATAATGAATGAAGAAATAGCTGCTTGTAATATTAATAATAACAATAATAAATGCTTTTCCTGGTTAAAAAAAGCACAAAATTTAATTTAGATATACTTTATTTTGACTGTGTAGGAAGACTTAAATGTGTCCAGCCGCATCTGTAGCTTCATCTCGTATAGGGGTCATCTCGATTATGAAATGGCTGTATTGTCACAACACTGCATTTTTATAAACTATGATAATCAGCGAATTAAATACACAAGTAGAGACATCTGTTCTACATGATGATGAGGATTTTTTTTAGAAAACAGGGGAAAAAAACAAAATCACAGGGGGCATATTTTACAAGTTGCATTTCTCATAAAATTTGGTCTTATGGTGTCTAAAAAAATATTGCAAAATGTCTGAAGCCCTGGTCTAATGTAATACTTACAGATGGTTGCCAAGATGATAACGAAGAAACCAGCACACATTGGGACGTGGTATCCAATCCTGTGTAATATACAATATATAGGCTGGGAAAACTGAGTCATGTATTTCGGAGCTTGATAAATGTCTGCCTATTCCCTGAAGATTGAATTCGCCCACCTGTCAGTAAGTGTTCCAGTGAGGGGGTTGAAGATAAGCTGTATGGTGGACTTGGAGGCCAACAACAGTCCTACTTTGGTGTTTAGTTCATCCAGCTGAGCACCTGCTTCAGAGCAGTTTGAATCAGGCGATTTGTTGGCCATGGAGGCATTATTGAAGAACTCGGTTTGGTTACTGACTGACTGGATTAAAGCATAAATGACTGTTGAGTCAGTGCTGTTCACAGAAGGGGTTGTGGTAGCTTGTTCCATCCTGTACAGGTAACTTGGAATGATTGGCACTGTCAACAAAATAAAGCATAAGAGAATCTTAATGTTTTCAATTGGATTTGATCTTCTCAGTAGAATGCCCAAAAATGACATTCACTGTTATCAATGTTATTTTTTAAATGACATTGATGAAGATAAGGAAAAAAACGTTCACACAGAGGCAGGAAGGGATCTGAAATGAGAGAAGAGTTAGACACCAAAATAGAACAGGAAGCAGAACTAAACAACACGGAAAAAACATAAGCATGACCTGAAGATAGATGAGACATTCATTCTATAAACATCAGTATATAGAATTTCATAAACTCATCATATGGCTTGCCTCTAATTTATCTTAATCTGCAAAGTGACATGTATCTTAAGCTGTCAGATATATGTGAAGTAAAATGTATAATATTTGGGTCATTCCATGCCAACTCATGCCAAATTCATTACACTGTGCACAATCATACAGCTGTACTCCAGATACCCTTTTAGTTATGAAGTTTATAAGTTTGAGTTAAGTTTCTGGATCTATATATCTATCTATCTATCTATCTATCTATCTATCTATCTATCTATCTATCTATCTATCTATATATATATATATATATATATATATCTATCTATATATATATATATATATATATATATATATATATATATATATATAGGGTCTCTGTGATGTTCAGGACAAATTTCAACTCCATCCACTGAAAAAAAAAAGCTATTAGTGAGGTTTCGAAGACACATACAAGGAATCACAAAAATGCTGAAATTGAAGTACAAGTACAGCTATTGGACTTTGCAAGGCCCCATGAAATTTATGTTTCAACATTAATTTTTTCAAGAAAATCAATGACATGAACTGTAAAATGATCTTGATTTTGGGTGAGTTGGCATGGAATGACCCATTTCCTTATGAATTGCTGTGAAGTAGGATGGAGACTTACAACTTACCTCAAAATTGTACAGTACTTGTGTAGCTGGATTTCACCACCGGTTGGTTAATTGTCAAGATGGATACAGTGTAATAACAGGTTGTTTGTCTGAACCTACCAACCACTGAGAGTAGCATGTGATCCAGGAACAAGGCGATAAACACAATAACCAGGACCATCTTCTTCAGCTGGGCCTCCTGTCTCAGCCAGGTTAGTAGGTCTAGGTTACACAGAAGACATGTTCAGTGTTTGTCCTTGTATTCCAACTTGTCACAAAAAAGAAAGCGAGAAATAGTATAAAGAGCTAAAAAGTTTATATTGGGAGGAGGTCAGGGATGGACTCTTGGGTAAAAAGAGCACAGGAGTTTGAAACTTAAGTTACCAAAGTTATAAAGTAACCACCAAAGTTCCACGTTTGATGGTGAATTTTAACCAACATTTAATGTTCATAAACCTGCTTAGAATTCTCAGAGAGAACAATGCTCTTGGTCCATGTACCTTACAGCCATTCTGTTTGATTTTGAAGTCAAAAAATATTTTCCCTTTTTTCATTTTTCATTTCAGATTTTGCCACAGGTCTTTTATTGATGTCCTGGAAGGCAATGTATGTGTATTAGGCCCGATTACATCCATAGAGCTAACGGGTAAACTCTAGGGTATTATGTCTTTAGATTAACATTCTGAGTTTATTTATCTATCTTCTCAGAGCATTTCTATCTAGGCTATATGCCAATAAAGACACTAGGTTATGCCCTGGCTACAAAAGACTTGCATCTTTATTTGTAATTAGTTGTCTCATCCATGAAAATACAATAACACTGGGCAAATAAATGTGTTTATTTACTCTTACTGCGTATTTTGAGAAAAAAAAATCATGTTCAGATGTAAGACACCCCTGTATGCACAATGGCACTCCTCTACGTTGGCTTACACTGTTGGTGACGTCACAGTGCTCTTTTGCTCACTACTGGTTCGATCTTCTGTCGATCAATCGGGTATAGGTCTATAAGAAAACCAGACATTTGCGCCTCCCCTGTGTATATAATCTTCAGTTGCTTTCGCAACATGCATTCCAGAGTGCTGTCAGGTCAGAAATCTTTTGCGCCCAGTCCCTGCTCGGAGCACTACTGCTAACACATTCCTCTCAGGAAAGGCTCGTAGGATACCAAAGTGGTCATAACACAACTGTTACAAACTCAGAATATTCATCTCAACACATGACAAGGACTTCAGAACTTTGAGATCGCCTCACGTAAGAATGAAGCCTAGAGATCACGTTGCCTTCCGGGTCATTAAAAAAAGACCTACAGCAAAATCTGAAATGAAAATAGCACTGTTATCATAATTCCCAATTTCCATTCATGAGCACGGTGCACATTTAATGAGATTGCCCTTTTTTGGTTTTTGATTTTTAAAATGAAAAAACAAAAAAACAAAACGATACGAGTCCTTTTCCATTTTTAATTTTCTGATTTTTAAGTGATTTTTAAGTCATTTCTGTTTTTTGACTTCCAAAATGCAGTTGAACGGCTGCAAAGTACACACCTTATACCTTCAGATATCAGCACTTCATTAGATATACTTAACTGTCAAAATAATCTAGCAAGCTGTCAAACATTCAAAACCCTTTGTTTTGTTTTTTTCAAATGTTTCCCCTATAGCTTCCATTTTTTCGCCAGACATTTCTAGATACCTTGATTATTCACAAACATTCTGAGAATTCTCTGAGTGCTCCTAACTTTGCCACAAAACTTCCAATATGGTGTCCTAGCTTAAGAGTGAATTAGGGAATGTCTTAGAGCATTTCTGAACGAGGCAGGGACCAATCAATATAATTATAGGAAATATAATCAAGGAAAAGTGCCTTTTGGCTTATAACTCATATATACTTTGTCACAGAATCAAAAACGTCTTTTCCGAAAATGTCGTAAACCTACTTTTTCCAACTCCTCCCAGGCAATTTTGTACACAATATCTGTGGACTCTCCTGACAAAAAGTTATTAAAAGAGTTTTGATATTCAAAGTTATTATTATCAAGTTATCAAATAATTTCCTAAGCCCCCGAGGCTCTGTGAAAAAATGATAAACTTACTTTTTCAAACTCCTCCTAGGCCATTTGACTAATTTGCAACAAACTTTGCAAGTAGCTTCTGTGGGCACAACTTATCAAAAGCTTTCACCTAGGCCACACCTTGTGGCGCAGTCCATTTTGATGATTTGCCATAAAACCATCAACTCATTATAACTTCCACATACAATTTGCTATCTACTCAAAATTGCTCAAACCTGTAGAGGCTGCACACCCTGACGGCAGCATGCCCTGATGTGCGTGGACTGCATGGGCCCATTCATCTCTGCTGCAGCTTTAATTTGAAGTATAATTTATGGAAATGTAATAATTCTCTTCTTTCTCTTTTCTCCCAAATCTTAGTCTTAGAATTTCGTCGCAAGGAGCAACTATCAGGAAAACAGCCCCACATTTGTTTGTAAATTCTAGGACCAAAAATACAGCACAAAGTATTTCACAGCGATTCCATCAAAACATTTTTATAGTTTACATAATACAGGTAATCTCCATGTTTTCCCTTTTTTCAGACAACAACTTCCATAACAGATTTAAGAGAATACTTGAGTTCACACTTACCCATATTTTCAGGTTTTACCAACAGTGACAAAGAGTAGAGAAGCTGACAAGGTATGACCAGTGTGAGGTCTCTCAGCAAACATAGAGAGGCAGGAAGATTTACTAAGGGCAACACCTTATCCTGGTACAGGGTCACAAGTGGTACTATTTGTTGCTTTCATATCTCAGTTCCTATCTCTTGTACCACAGTGTTTAAATATGTATCTTTAAACCAGGTTACACACCCTCGGCCTGCTCTGTAGTTTGGCAAATCCAGAAGAAATGCAGCATCAGCGTTGTGGATGGCAGCAGAAACAAACCTCTCTGAGCAAATCTGCCTTTCCTGTCAATGTGAACTGAGTTCACATCTGATCATCTTACATCTGGATGTGATAATGGACAGTGATTTCAGTGGTAAAAAAGTGGTTCTCCAACTGCGGCTTGGAGGTCAAGGTCAAGCCTTTTTTTATCATCTCACGACTTGGAAAGGGTTATACATGCTTTTATTTCTTCCCGACTTGACTACTGTAATGTCCTTTAGGTCCTTTACTAGTCAATCCGTCGAGCATGCGCTTACTCCCTCACTGGCGGAGACGGAAACGTATTCCAGCATTTTCATTTTTCTGTTCATAATGTACATGTCCATGTTACAGCCTGTCATGAGCCATGAGCCTTACAATAGCCTGTTAAGCCTGTTGAGCACACGCTCCACAGATTGACTAGTTTGGTCTAGCTACCGGAGGACACAGATGTCAACAAACCAGTATGTAGCTCCTTGCACAAACACACTGTTTTCACTACTTTTTTATTCATTTTGAGTCATACACGCTACAGCGCTGTGTTGAGAGGTGTCTGCTGATGTTGCATGACTTATGGGGTGAGATGTGGAGCATGTAAATAAGCTTAAAACACCACAGTGAGTTCTTGAAAACATGCATGCTGAAGGCGGCACTAGTCTAACAAGAAACACTGTGGCAGATTTGGACAGCCAAGTTAAGCACAAAGGCAAGGTGTTTGTTGCATTTTCCATTACAACTGATAAAAGCACAGACATTACGGATGTTAGCCAACTGGCCATATTAATTCATGGTGTTGATGAGACTCTCTCGTCGCAGCGCTGGACAGGGTCGGAGTGGACTGGGCCCATGCTGTCAGCCTGGCTACAGATGGTGTGCTATCAGTGATCGGGAAAAAAAGCAGGTGTTGTGAAAAATTCAGAGAGAAAGTACTGACTGCAAGTGGAGGGATTTTGCACCAGGAGGCACTGTGTAGCAAGCCATTAAAAATGGATCACATTATGGCAGTGGTTGTCCGAACTGTTAATTTACCACACCATACCACACTGAGGTAAGATGCTGAAGTGCCGTGCTTAAGCGTTTCTTTGAACTACGAGAGGAAATTGGACATTTCATGGAGAAAAAGGGCAAACCCCTGTTAGAATTTCAAGCCCCAAAATGGATGCAGGATCTATCATTTATGGTGAATATAACAGAGCACTTGAATAATCTGAACAAAACGCTGCAAGGCCGCAAAAAAGTTGTCACACAGTGTTATGACAGCATATGCGCGTTCAACTTGAAGCTGACTCTATGGGAGACACCCAGGGCCGCTTTAATGCACGGGCTTACCTAGGCTGAAGCCCAGGGGCCTCCCAAGTTCAGGTTAATCGATTCTTCCCGGGCTGCGCCGCCACTGTAAACAAACGTACCCCACTTGCAAATTTGCGATGACGTCTCAGACAAGCTGCTGCAGAGCAGAGGTGAGCTGAGCTGCTATGTGCGATGCGCTGTGGAGAAATGTCGTCCCGGCAAAATTAAAAGTCTGGCTGCATCTCACAAAGAAGGACGACACCTCAGGATCGTCACCTGTAATACCTGTAACAGGGATCTGTGCGCCATACAACTAATATGTCTAAGCATTTGGCCACACAACACGGCATTATACTCTAGCAATGCCGTGTGTTTGATGCACTTAGCAGCAGCAGTGCTAGCATTAGCACAGCTGGTAAAATTAAACAACTGGCCAATGTCATTTTACTCATTTGAGTATTATTTATTTGTTTATTGAGGACTCATTTGAGTATTGTTTATTCTCAGCAGTGAATAATTAATAAAATTTAATAATTAATAAACCTGAAATGTTATTTTAATAAACCAGGTTGTCTTTTCTGTACTCATGTACTACTTATTCTGTTATGTTATGATATGTTAATAACAATATTATGGTGTTTTCTGGCTCAAAGAGGGAAAACTCACTGTTGTATGTCTCGAAAGAAACTAATGCATTTTGTGACATACATTACCTTGATATTACATTTTTTTTTTAAAAACGAGACTCTATAAATCGAGGGGACTCAACCTTCTTTAATAGTTCCCACCTACTTATGTATGTTTGTATGCTGTGGTGTGTCAGTTCAGGTGGTCAGGATTACCGCACAGTTGTGGAAACAAGAGTAATTTCTAGATCTTGAGTAGTAGTTTGATTGTAAAGTAAAATTCTATATTGTTCAATTCCAGATACCTGTGACTGTTTTGTGCCTTTGAAGATACACTGTGACCTGTAATTTCCAATTCACATGAGTAAATCATAAACTGAGGCATTATATTGTTGAGATTGCACACATTTTTCTTAAAAAAAGTCAGGTTGTTAAAAATGTTTTGTGAAAAGATTGTTCCTTAAAGGTGAACATTTACAGAATATCCTACATTTTTGCACTAAAACAAAGGGGAAAATTTGAGGTTGTCATTATCTATAGGCTATTATGCCATGATTTTACTGGTCCAGCCCACTTCGAATTAAATTTAGCTGTATGTGGCCCCTGACCTAAAATGAGTTTGACACCCCTGGCCTAAAAAACACAGCACAGGAGATTGTTCTTTCGTGGTGCCATCAGACTTTATAATACACACTTTAAATTATTACTACTGCAAATACTGCACCTTATCCTCACGCACCCTAAGTTCCTCTTATTTTTTCTCCTCTACCTCAGCATTTTATTTTGAAACTACCTAAGCCTGTTATTGTACATAGTATTTACTGTATTTTTTAGTACTGTATTTGTATTGTGTTGCCCTTATATTTTGATTGTATTTGTACATAAATTTGATGGATTTATAACGTTATCCATCTATTTATCCATCTATTTAAACACTTACCTGCACTGAATAGATGTAGGTTAGAAAGGAGTGAAATGTCACTGTGAAATTTTCTGTTCCGCACCCTACAAAACACTGAAGCTTAGCAGAGTTTGTTTTCCACATAGTCAACCTTATTTTCCAGGACTTGTACTGTTTTAAGTAGTCCTGTGATCTTCTTATCAGTGTCCACTTTATTATACTTGGTGGCACTTAAACGTCCGCAATTTGTTCATTGAGTGACCGACAAATCTATTTGAGTCTCCTGTATATCTATATTCGTCAGTCTGAGCAAGAGTTTGTTTTTGCTGTCATTCGCTGTGTCCCATAAAGTTTGGAGGGTGATATTGCCCTTAGCCATTGTTTCCAAAGCCGGTCAACCAGGTGAAGGCACTCAATCCACTGGCTTGGATTCTTTCGGTTGCAGTTGCTGGCTCAAAACATGGTTGAGTACACAAGCTAAATGACACATTACATTTGTAACTTGAAGTGTTAAACAAATATTGATAACAAATATTGATATGAAGTTATACGCTGGCAGACCGACCCTGCTCAACTGCTAGGGTTATCTCTCAGTAGTAGACTCTGTCTCAGTAGTCATAACTCTAAGAAGTTACTCAGTATTTCATCACTAAGAGCAACTGCATATTCTAGGAGGCTTTATGAATATGGCCCAAGCACTTTAGAACAAATTGTGCTTTTCATGCAGATAGGATACAGGACAAAGGTCCTGTTTGCAATGTTTAATTATGTCAACTGAATTATAAGGCATGACCTGACACCTGTCTCATTGGCAAACATGGGAATTGTTTGCCAATGGGACTACCAGCTTTATATGAACACTGTCACTCATTGGACAAATATTTGATGGCTGGGATTCTCTGTTAGAATTTACTTTCTGTAGGTGATGGAAGGTTTTCGCCCCTTCATTGGGGTCTGGGGAGGCACATGAAGCCAGCAGGACTAACAACTGCTCCCGTGCCATGGGCGAACAGGGACCAACACCACAGCAGCTGCAGACGGATTGAGCCAGTGCTAAGTCCAGCAGGCATTGCTCCACTAGAGAGAAGCCGCTCTAATTCGTAGACACAAATCTCTTATAGAGACACCCTATCTGCAATTGCTGCACAGTCAGCACACTTGAGATCCAATGTGGCCATATTTTCTTTTAACTATTTAACATACAATTTACATGCACAACTAACGCACTGATCAGTGTTGTAAATTCACTACAGTGGTGCCAGTGGCACCCTGGGTATTCTCTTGTCATTTAGAAATTATGAGTGCTGCACTCAGATGCTCAGAAGACCTCTCCAGTTGAGGGGCTGGTTTGTCAGTGTCTGAACCCCATAATGGCGACTGTTGTTTTTTTTTGGAAATATAGGTAGTGTTATTCAATATGCAGCGATTTATAATAACATTTGAACATCAATTAATCAATATAAGAAGCTTCATATATTAATTTTTCTGCCTGAAGTATTTACGTATGTATATACAGTATGTGTATGTATATATAAATAGTGTGTGTGTGTATCTGCCTCTCTGCTCTGATCTCCGTCCATATTTTGAAGACACATACACAAAAGCCAGAGACAAGTTCAACCAAGCAATAGTGACGGCGAATTTGGAGAGTGACCAGGAAGAAGACATTTTTGGCAGGACAATTGTTGCACCTGTGCGGTACCAAGATTCTGATAAGATTGCTTATTTTTTCTTCAAGAAAATATCTCACAGCAGCAGTTGAAAAGAAAACAGCACAAAGGACACCACTTAGGCTTCCATACATTTACCAGTCATTACCACATGCTCGCCCTCACTCTCTCTCGCTCTACCACTTGCTATGGTAATTTCTGTACTCTCTTTAATTTTTTCACGCCGAGCAAGATGGCAGCACAGTAGTCGAGCTCCACTCAACCACCGAGATCAGTGCTAACTTACTATGTGAAAATCTACACTATTTTGTAAAACAAGCTGTCTCTGCGTCTTTAGTTTATATCTAAAATGTTTTGAGGGTTTTTCTCTCAACCTTATGGTGACTACATCAGTGTATTTTAAGGAAGTGTCTGTAACCGCATGTCTACCAGGAGAACATCCTGAGTTCTATTTTGTATAAATTTAACACGTAAAACATGGCTAGGAACTATGTTACATGCCTAAGTTGGAACATAAACGGATGTGGCAGTCCTATTAAAAGAGGTAAAGTTCTGACTTCTCTCAGGCATAATAAAGCCAACATTGCTTTTATACAGGAAACCCATTTTAAAGAAGGTGAAGCAGTGAAACTGAAACAGGGTTGGACAGGTTTTTCATAATTAATTTTCTAGCAAATGGAACGGGAGGGTTCTACGGAGGTTCTACGGTTAACAAAAATGTAGTGCCAAAAAGAAATGCAGGTCTGATGGCAACTAAAGCAGTATAAACATACACTTGAACTGTTATAGATTTTTTAAGGGCGAGCCTTGTTTTAGGTGTTTTATTTCACTTTTTCTCTGGACCCCGTTCACTGCAGCACAAAGCTGAGCGGCTCTACTTCTCCAAACTGAGGCTGTGCTGATCAGTGATTATGGTAGGGAAAAGACTGACTATAGATATGTACTTTATATGACCCCACTTCAAAAAACCCGAACTATCCCTTTAAGCCAGGGGCCTAACCAAGCTTGTTAATATCACCTGAACACATTCAACAATCCAGGGTTATTGCCAGCCTCATGACTATACATTACATGTTTCAAATAGTATTCATTTCAACAGTCAGCATTACTTTCTTGTTGATCTGTTGCATTATTCTAAAATGACGTACAGAAGTTCTGACATTAAACAAACTGGGTCTGCCTTCTCAGAACATTGAGAAGGGAAAAAGATTAATTTGCACACTACTACAAAAACTGTAATGGCCCAGCAGTGTGATGTTTCTGGTTTGTTCGTCAGCACTGCAGATTTCTACACAGAGCTCTAACATGTGCTGATCAGGTTTGTACTAACAGGTAATTCACACTAGATGGAGCCTGAGTGCCATTTATGGCAATTAGGCAACTGGGTTTCAACACAGAGACACTGCACTTGTATAAATAAGAGGATGCTGTTTTTATTTATGTTAGTTAACATCTTTTTGATGGCCCATTCGTGGATGAATGGAAATAGTTGATACTGGGGCTTTCAGCTTCATTCCACTATTGGCAAGCTGAATACAGTCTAGTTTGCATTTGATATACATATAAATGCCAGTGGCCACATTGCAACTGGCTAGTTTTAGAACCAGAAAAACAAATGATGAACCATAATAAATACTACAAAAGCCAAATAATCAAATGTTGCATCACTGCAGACACAGCTGCAAACAACTCACTTAACCTTATGGCCTGCTTAGGGGAAGTTAGAAAGAAACTAGTTTGAAGTTATTTAATTAGTTAATTTGAAAAAAACCTTAAATTTACAATAATTCTTACCATGAAACATATGGACCTGTAAAATAATGCTTTATTAATCCATTTATATAAGGTGCATCATTTCGGTCCTCATTTCAGTGTCTACACCAGTGTAAACACCAGTCAAAATAAGCCACAAGGATCATGAGCAGCTGCATGTATGCGCACCACCATCTTGTCTGCGTAATATGCAGACTGATGAAATTTGCCTGGCTTTATCTTTCCAGTGATATTGCCATCTTTGTGATGTCTTGATGGCTCTGCTATAAGCTAATCTAGCATGAAATGATTCAATAAAATAAAGAAAAAAGGAAGACTGGAAAAAACACACATTGATAAGCATCTAACTAACCATCTTATCCGACTGGTTCTGTTTACTTCTTTGGACAACATCATTATTGTTAGCTATAAACACCAAAAATGTAGCTGCCTCTGTCTTTAAATAACTTGACCATGGTGATCAGACTACTACAATTTACTGTTAACCTCTGAATTGCTGAAATGTAGGAAGTAGCCCCTTTCACACAGTGAAGCAGCATTAATGCCACAGCGGTGGTTTACCAATTCTCCACCATTGGTCATTCACACAGAGTGAAGCAGCTTCACCTTGTTCTGTGCAACTGTTTGGCAGAGCACATTTTGAGTCAGTATATCTCATTGAATAGTGTGGTGAGCTTAACTCAACCTGACTGATCCATCTCTACCACTTGGTTTAGTTGCGTTATGCTAAAAAAATCCACTAGATGTCACTGTGTCTGGGAGCAGTATGCCTTTTCAGGTTTCCTTCGAACAGGAAGTGAGAAGGAGAAAATTGACTCCAGACATGAGGACACATTTTGGCAGAATTTTCAAAGGTAAGAACATTTTTTTATATATATATTATAGTTTCAGAGGTCTTACTGAACAAAATTATGTAACTTGATTGGACAAAAATAAGTCTTATAAGGGTCAAATATTTTTTTTAAAAACATGCTCTACCAAACAGTTAAATTGTCATTTTATGGTAAAGGTGCAGAAGCGAGCTAATGTAAATACAATTGGACATGTACTGTGAAATAAAATCATTTAATGGTACCCCATGCTGAAATCATTTTAGAAGTGTGATTTTTTGTCTAAAAACATGCCTGGTGAAACCATTCGGTCATATCAAAAGAGATAATGATGCTAGGATAATAAAAGTATTTTTTTTTCCAAAATAAAACCTGATGGACATTCACTGTCATTAATATCACATCTTTAATGTTATTCCATTGCATATTTAATGGAAAATAAATTATAGCAGAATGATTTTTCAACATTTCTAAGACGTCTTCAAAGTATTGTGAATATAGTAAATATCTAGAATAAACATGTGGAATTAATACTAGTACTGGTTATGTTAATTAATTCCAAAGTACCAAATTGACATTTTTGTGTACTAACAAACTTACTAGCACTGTAACAACACATGGTTTGTAATATGATTTGTTTTCTCTCTGTTCCATAAATAATAGATGGACACTAAAACATTCTATGGTGCAAGACCACGCACTTTTCTGGTCCTCATGCCAGAAAATCCTCAAGACTTTGATGCTGGTCTGAGTGATGACAATGACCAAATAGGTGATCCTGATTATCAGCCCACACAAGCAGAAGAGAGCAGGGACACTTCTTTTAATTCTATGGATGGGGAGAGGCTGCCACAGCACACTCATCTTCTACCACCGTAGAAGAGAAGAAAAGGGTAAAACACCCTAAAAACAGTCTCTTTGGCAGAGCCAGTAGACACCCCTGACCCTAGTTCACACCCAGGCGAAAAGAAAGGCTCTAAAAGAATCTTGAAGTATGACAAAATTGAGGCATTCCAGGTTCTAGATTCAAGATTTGAAGCCCCTGATGCTGTGAAGACACACTTACAGTACTTCAAGACGCTCTTCGACGGTGAGATGATTGAACATATTGCTTAACATACCAATCTGTACTCTGCCCAGGAGCTGGGTGATCCAATCAAGACCAGCCCCGAAGAGACTGAAAAATTCTTGGCAATGCTACTCTTCATGGGTGTTTGTTTGTACTCTTCATGGAGGACTACTGGCACCATGAGTCACGTTTCAGTGTGATAGCTGATATCATGCCAAGAAAAAGATCCAAGCTGTTAAGCCAGTTCATTCAGTTCAATGATAATCAGCAGTACAATGGCAGTCCAGACCAATTCTACAAAATCTGCCCCCTTTTTGAGATGCTTCGTGAGCAGTGTCTTCTGATCCCATCCACTTACCAGCACAGTGTTGATGAGGTGATGGTGGCATATAAAGGCACAAGGGCTAGCTCTCTCCGCCAATATATTGCCAACAAGGCAGATAAGTGGGGCTTTAAATTGTTCTGCTGGTCCAGTTCATCTGGCATCATTCATGACCTAATGCTCTATCAAGGGGCATCCACATTTTTCAACGTTACCTTAAGTGAGCAGGAGGACGCGCTACCTGGGCCAAACTGGTGACAACTTTATACAAAACCATAACACTGCCACGGCTGCCCGAAATATTCTGTGACAACTACTTCACCAGTTTCGACTTGGTCTCGAACCTGCACACAAACCTGGCTGTCAAGTGCAGTGGCACTGTCCGACCAAACCACATGAGTGGCGCAACCCTGAAGACATATAGGAGCTGATGAAGGAAGGATGTGGAGCTTTGGACTACAGGTCTGCTGAAGGGCTGATCGCAGTGAAATGGTTTGACAACAAATGTGTAAACCACAGTGCCTTTGGGATCATGCGTCTTTCAGCTGTCGAACTGTGGTGAACAACAACACAGCTCGAAGCATGGACTTTTGAGATGAAGACTGAGGCTGACCCCGGCCCTCTTATGATTGGTCGTTTTCCAGCCCCCCCACATGGGTGACTCTTCAGTTTTCCGTGGTCGGGAAGCACAGAGGAGATGATTTCCTCCAGGGCTTAAGTTTGTGTTCACCGTCGGGGTGAACCACTTTCACATGTTAAGCTGGTCGAGAAATAATACCAGGGAGCTTTGCTGTATCAGGCGGAGCCGTCGCCTTTATTCACAGCCAAACTGCAGACTATACTGTACACTTTATTGCCCTCACTACTACTGCTACTCCTTTCGCTTCTCCTTCCTCTCCCATTCATTCACTGTCCGCACGTACGTACACTCCCTCACACTTGCTCGTCCACTCACACCTTACGCACCCACACCTCACGCACCACCCTATTCCTGGAAGGGGCTACGCCAGTCTTACAACAATGGGAACTGGAGACCCATCGACATGACTTGAACCCCCTCCTCTTTCACTTAAGTCGCAGGTTTTGCATTTCCAGTGAGTTTTGTTGACAAAAAAGCCACAGTTTGCAAGCTCTGCAGAAACTAGATGGCAGATTATTTTGTTTACGTTTGTTTAAGTCCAATTGACTGACGATATAAGTTATTGTTACATTATGTTGTTATTAAATGTTTTAAATTTGACGTAGTTTAATGTAGTGTGGTGCATTACGAACAAAGGTCAGATATTATATTGCATAAAAGTCTAGTCTAAAAATGGCATAGCAACGTGATTTGCATTTGTATAGCTCACAGCATTTTCATATACACGTGAAAGCCTCCCCTAGAATTAGGAATTAGGTGTGGGGACAACTGCCAAGCAAGGCCCACGTCAAAATCCGACAATTCACGGCAGTTTTCGATGTTGCCTGGAAATTGCCGTGTGCAGTCGTAAACTTGAACTTCCACGACAATCTACAGTGCCGCTTACTGACGTAAATCCCACTTTTCATGCAGTGTTACAGAGGAGGAGAAGTTCCTGGTGCGATGGAAGGATAACAGTGTTGTATCCATGGCAACCAATGCCGCAGAAAGATATTCAGAGGGTCGAGCGTCTAGGTGGAGCAAAAAGAAAAAAGCAGTTCTCACTTAATGTTACTTAATGGTTTTATGTGCTTTGAGCTGTGCTTTGCTCCTGTGTTACGTAAATCAAATTTTATTTTTATATCTTTTGCACTGTTTTTGAGGTACAGTAAATACAATACTGTATTTACTGTACGTTGTCTTGCTGTCCTTGTTAGTTCCCTTCAGTATACATTGAAATGATATCTAAATGTATCTAATAAAGTTATAAACACATTTGTAACCATGCCTAGTTATAATATGTTACTCATGTTCATGTTATTTTTATTATTTAAATATGTAAATAGGTCAAATTGAAGAATTGTGTAAATTTAGACTATGCGGTGACCCATCGACAACAATTGTTGCCGAGTAATAAACCTACATTTTCACTAACATAACCAACATCAACAACACAAATGAAAAAATGAATACATATTGTATGTTAGGGAGGTCTAAGGAATTAAATGCATGCACTTATTTTGCAGGGAAAAATTTGGGATTAAACGGGTAAATATATCGTTCCAGCATCCTTGCCAACATCAACACCGTAAGAGCTGTTCCGTGAACACAAAATATATACAAGTCAATAAATGTAGCTATATACAAATTCATAAATACAATCACTATCACTAAAACATCAGAAGACACAACAAACGATACCTTGTTGCCATTTTGACAGGACACTCACAAGATATTGTAATTTATGTAGCAAAGCACACTCCTTGCTTCCTTTTCAGTGTATTCTCTGTGACCGTTAACTTTTTCCTGTTATATCTGTAATTATGACAACAAGGTTATATGACTTGAAACAACAAAATAGAATAATGATGATGATACTACTACTACTACTAATAATAATAATAATATTGATTATATATATAGGATCTATAATAAGTTGTAAATGAAAACATGCACTGTTTTATATTTCTTTCACAATGAATATCATACAAATGATCATACAGTAGTTAAAAGTCGGCATTAGATCCTTGGGTTTGCCGCGACACGGAACAGAGACCTGCAGTCCGGCGGTGCCAGCTGTCTCTGAAGCAGAGGATCGCAGTCTTCTTCATTTCTGTCAGTCTTTACAGACAGTCCACAAACACTTTCTGACCATATCCTTGTCCAGTTTTCTTTTCTTGTTTTTTTTTTATGTTTTGTTTTTTTTTGTTTTTCGTTTCGTTATCTTTCCGCTTATCCGTGAGGGTCGCAGGATGTTGCCGTTTCCCCCTAAGGGGCCAAATCCAGTTCACACAATGGGCATAGGCCAGGGTACACCCTGCATGAGTTGCCAGTTCACACAGGACCCTTACTGATGACATCTGCACATCAGGAGCAACTTTGGGGTTCAGTATCTTGCTCAAGGATACTTTGACATGTAGCCCAGTTCCGCCCAGGGGAGCCGGGATTTGAACTGTCATAACTTCTGATCACCAGTCCACCAATTAATCAATTATTTTGTGCCACATTATTTATTGTTATTTACTAGGAAGCCATGTTCTAAGCAAGATAATGTATAATGAACTGGCTGAAAAACAACTCCCCGAAACCCCATTACATATGTGTGTTTACAGGGTGTGTGTTGTCTGATATGAACTTCTGTCTTTTTTATATGTATGACATTTTTTATGTGAATAAGGATCATAATTTTTAATACAAGCTTTAAAGTTCTGCTTTCCATGTCAACAGGGCATCCTAAGACATGAGATGATTTCGAGGCTCAAAACAAAGTTAGACTCAGCTGTCTCAAGAGGACCTCTTGACATGGGCTTCCTGCTGTTCACAGAGCTCTATCTATTTGAAAGACTGTCAAGGCATGTAAATATCTCCCCAGAAGTTGTACTGGCCTTACAGGAATTGCTCAGGCTAGTAATGGACCACATTGAATGGGATGATGTTACCCACAACACTGTTCAGACAGTTACTTG
Organism: Acanthopagrus latus; assembly: GCF_904848185.1. Lineage (NCBI taxonomy): Eukaryota > Metazoa > Chordata > Actinopteri > Spariformes > Sparidae > Acanthopagrus > Acanthopagrus latus. The sequence goes on along the minus strand of NC_051061.1, from coordinate 3,102,216 downwards.
TGAGATAGGTCGGCCCAGGTACAGCATAGAAGAGGTGAGACTGATTGAGCTATTGGTAATAAATCTCCCAGTGCACTGCATTGCAAGGTTACTGGGTGTTTAAGCCAGTACAGTCAATCGACGAATGAGGGAATTTGACCTCTCTGCATGACAGTGCTACAGTGACTTGGAGTACATGTGCAGTGGAGGAGAGTTGCTGCAATGCACCGAATCCACTCACTTGGGATTCTTTCCAGACTGACTGGAATGGGCTGCATTGTGTGCCCAACATACTCTGTCAGTAGGTCCCTTTCACTGTGGCACTGTGATACCAACCACAGATTGATTAGGTTTGTACTGCTGAAAAGGTTGTTGAGAGTTCCTATAAGATCTGCAACACATTGTTTCCCATGTCAGAAAATGCTTTCCCATATTAATATTTGAGTTGTAATACAACTTAAGCATTAAATACTTGTACCAAACATGAATAATTAAAATTTAGTTAATTTAAATCAAATTCATGGGTGTTTTCCATGTTGCTCAGATTAGGGAAAATGAAGAACATGTTCACATACGATGATAGCAAAGTAGAGAGAGAATGAGGGGAGATATCAGATGAGTCAACATGATTTCATTCATTTTGTTGCCCCACTCCACACAGCCTTTGATTCCAGTTTCCAGATGGTCTGAAGCCAGTGTTTGCTGCAGTTCCATCTCTGGCTTCTTCCTGTGCTCCTCTTTCTTCTCTGATCTTCACTCTCAGATCTATATTCCATAATCCGCTTCCTTAAACTGACTCTAAAAGCCCTTTTGTTGAATGTAGGGTCTGCTGTCACAATGCAGCATCACAGACTCATCACACACACACACACACACATACATTACTGTTTCAACAAAATAAAACTATTGCGGAACAGCCTGGATGCAGGTATGTTTTTCTTAATGTAGCTGTGTTATCCAGGAAAATATTAGCTAAGGCTAAGTATTGGATCAGGACTCGGTATCGGCAGATACTAAATATTAAAGGACTTGGATCAGGAGTGGGGGTAAAAAAAAAAACCTGATCAGGACATCTCTATTTATAACACAAATAAGCATAACCTTTATGAAATGCACTTACTTGTCTTTGCCGTCTGTTTGAGTAAACATTCTTCACATAGAGGTAGTACGGAACTATTTTATACGAAGAATGAAAAAAGTATGGGACTCATATTCAGTAAGAAAAAAAACTGTGATATGGCAATTACGTCATTAGACCAACGGAACCACAATGAGCTTGGATGGTATAGCCTATTTCACTCTTCGAAGTATACACACAGCCACCTTTTGGACGCAGAGGTGTACTGTGATGGTTTCATAACCAGTGATGCCAGTAATGCGTTACTTAGTATTGTGTTACTGGCATAATCTGACCACTTCCTTCAGTAATGAGTAATATAATGCGTTAATATTTTCAGACCTCTAATCAGATTAAAGTTACTCATTCAAGTCACTGTGCATTACTATTATTTTTGTCATTTTCCCTCATAAAAGTAAATATTTCGGTGAGTGAACAACTGCTGGAGACTGCAAATGAAGGTAGCCTTAAAACTATGTTACCTTAGTAAGTTACGGAGTAGACTGGAGAAAGGAACACACTTACGGTGTTTGTGCACTTTGTTGTATAATTTTATTTCCGTGTAATCACACGCGCACCCTCCACCCTTCCGGTCCGTCAAATTATGTCATACATGAAAAGGATCAGTGGGGCAAAAAAGGTTCGGGACCACTGTTGTAGAGGAAATGCTACTTTTAAACACAGTTGACTTGCTCTGGTTTCGTGCCATAGTAAACAATCTCCCTGCTACTATCAATGCTGTGCTGCTTCACAGAACACGTTTTTCTTCTTACCTGGTAGTGTTGTGTTGGTCACGAACGTGTCGTTCACGTACTGCGCTGAAAGTGGCGCTGTGTCACTCACTCACTCACTCAGGGCAGAGGAGTTGATTCATGTTCAGTAACCGTACCGCTAGAATTAGTGCTGTGTTGCTAACATCTGTGTAGCATCACGTTAAGTGATTTTACTGCACAGTAAAAGTCGCGAACATAATTCTCAGCGACACAAATCATGAGTGAGCAGTTTGCTCATGGAACGACCTGCTGAGGACGCGAATCACATTCGCGCCATCACTTACGTTCGCAAATGTGATTCGCGTTGCTCAGTTCCTTAATTGAACAAACTACTGAGGACGTGGATCACGTTCACGCTGTCACTCACTCATGATTTGCGTAGCTGAGGACGTGACTCTTATTCATGTACTGCGCTGAAAGTGGTGCTGTGTCACTCACTCAGGGCAGAGGAGTTGATTCACGCTCAGTAACCGTACTACTAAAATTAGCACTGTGTTGCTAACATCCGCGTAGCATCATGTTAAGTGATTTTACTGTGCACAGAGGACACTTTCACTGTGTAATAATTTTAGTGCATGTACACCACTCAAAGCAGCGCTGCGTCTCCCGAGAGTGATTGTGTACTATAGTCCGTGAATGCACCGTTCCTCAGTAAGTGAACGTGAACCTCAGGGCTGAATCATGAACTGAATGACGGATCGTTTGGCTGCTTATCAGTTCAGGGAGTTGGAGAGCACTGAACGATTCGGTGAACGAATCTTTTGAACAAATTATTTTAATGAACGGATTCTAGAGATTCAGTACAGTATAATAAAGAACTGCCGCTCCCATCACTACTACCTGGAGAAGGAGTATGCAGAGATGGAGAGAAATCTGAAGGCCACACTCAGTGTTGAGTCGGGTGGGGCACCTGCTGAATGTAACTAATAAAGTAACTTGTAATCTAACTTACTTTTACAAACAAGTAATTAGTAAGGTAACTAAGTTAATCAGTAATCAGATTACTTTTTCAAGGTAACTGTGGCAACACTGTTCATAACACAAATAAGCAGTTTGAAAGCAGTTCATTTAAAACTCATTCTGTTGTCACAAATTCTTGACGCAATCTGGAAGTAGTTAAGTTTAAACAACCCCCACTGACCCCAAAATAAGACCAAAAACTGGCTCACTGACAGCATAAGATTATTACAATTTCAGAATATTCAGAATATACAAAGACTGTAAGTAACAAAAGCACAGATAAATAGAGAGTAAAAAGGAAATGAGGGAAATGATCCATGGTGGCCCAAGGGTATGACAATCCATCTGTAGTGGCCATTTTTTGGATAATCTTTACCAAACTTCATGATACAAATCAAAGAGCCAATGTTGTGCCATGAGCTTGTAATACATGCAGGCAAAAAGAAAAATGAATTTCCATTGAACCTTCCTTTAGGTTTTTGTGATTTATTTTCAAAAAAGACACCGTTTTCCAAAGCAGCTAAGATATGTACATTTGTAATTTGACGTTGGTGGAGCTTGTTCCACAACTGAGGTGCCACAACAGTCGTGATATCACTGAATGACCGTAGTTTTCTCTCAGCGATGATGGTACACTGCAAGATAGGGGGGTCTAAAAACATGATAAAAACACTAAATCTGAGGGAAAAGGTACTCAGAACAAGTGAAATTATCTGTCCATGAAGCAAGATGATTTCACTTGACAAGATTTCTTAAATTAAGATTGTTAAATCTAGAAATAAGAATGTCTACAGAGGTATTTGGAAGGCTTAAAAAAAGCCAAACATGCTGGTTTTAAGATGAGATTACTTAGAATTTAACTTTTTACAACCCTAAATTAAGTGAAATAAATTAAATATAAGCATAAAATGCTGGTTTTAAAATGAGATTACTTAAAAAGTAACTTTTTACAGCATCGAAATAAGTGAAATATACTAAATATAAGCAATTACAAACAAAGTCTCTTACTTTTAGCAAATTAAAATTAGTTAAGAAAAATATTACATTTAGAGAAAAGTACTATAGTATTAGTGAAGAATGTCTAAGCTCTGTCTTAATCAAAGCAGGTTTATCTTGAAACAAGGCTTACTTCATCTTAAAACTAAACCTTAAAACCTAAAGCCGACATTTATTTAACACTCAACATCATCAGCAGTGAGTCAGAGTTGCTATGCATTCTTACAATCTTTACAACAGAGACATTTGAATATAATTTTTTCGCATTCCACAAAAGAGAAAAACCTAATTCTCAGCCCTCTCAGTTATATATCAGCATTTTTCAATGAACGTATCATGACCTGAATTACAGGCCTTGATGGGATAAAACTTAGACTCAAGATCTGCTGGGACCCCTGTGAGTAATTTAAGAAAATAACTGAGTAATTTAAGCATTAAGTGACACTGTAATAAACTTCTGGAATACACAAAACCATTGTAAGGCACAGCTAACAAAACAGCCTTACCAAAATCTTTATCGTGGTCTTCTTCCATCACCACTCAAAACCCATACATTTGTAATATCTAGTGCAGTGCTTACAGGAAATATGTATAGCTATAGAAAAGTGTGATGTTAAGTAGCTTTTTCATGGATGGCCAAATGAGGCTGTGTTTGAAGGTGAGACGTCAGTGATATTTAGGTTTGCTGTGAAATCCGACATTCCAGGGTATAATTGGCTGTTTTTGACTGTTTTTGATTTTGCCATTGTATTTCACCATAAACACTGTTTACTTGGTGTCATTATTTTCAGCACAACCTCACATGTGTAACTGTACAGTTATTTATTTTTTTTATTTTGACATACTGTATTAACACAATGGAGCTGCACTGCCTGCTCCACATTCAGCATCTCCTCATTGTTTTGACTCATTAAACAAAAAACTGACTCCACTCCACACTAAACACACTACACCAAGCACTACATAACACACTCCAAACATGCTAAATGTCACAAATCTCTCAACTCTCAATATCGCTGTCTCTACACCGACCGTCGTTGCCCGTCGGTTTTGGACCTGCCGTTGCGTCCGACGACTCGGGAGGTGGGTCGTGTGGGTGGGCTAGCAGCTAGCAGCTAGCTACACATGAACATCCACAGATTCTGATTTGACTTCGTTGTCCACGCATCTCCGGAGCTCCTCAAACTCTCTGGTCAGTCTGATCCTGATCTTTAGTTGCTTTTGAGTACCAGCGTTAGGAAACACTGAATCTGAGTCCAGAGTTGCTGGCATATGAGGTGGCAGTTCCCAATGTTGCCCAGGCTACAGAATTTGCAAAAGAACTAATTGACTGCATTTCCTGTTTTCCAGTTAGTTTTAAAGACAATACCTTTGTGCCAATATAATATATTCTTTGTGACAATTATTGCCCACAGACATTAATATGGAGGAACAATAACTATGTGTGGGTGTATCATGTATTGGGTGACCCAGTTTGCCTGTTTCCTGTTTTGTGTTTCCTGTGCCAGTTTTGTGAACAAACATTGGTCATCATCTACTCGAAGTCAGATGCTTTTTGTGTGACTTTTGAATCAAGCAAGTTTGTTACTGAATCTTAAAACAAGATTTATTTTGATGAGATTTTGGGGAGAGATGTAATCTCTTATTTTAACAGTTATTTACCTCATTTTAGAATTTCCTGCCTATTTGAGACGAAAAAGATAAGGTTTGCTTGATATGAAATTATAGTGTAAAGTTGAACACTCAAAATAAGAAATTAACTCTTAAAACAACACAAATAATTTGCCGTGTACTAGCCGGCCAGCCTATGTAGTGGAGCAAAGAGGGACAGTGTCAGGCCAGTTCTCTGACCGAGGTGCAGAAACTAGACGTGGCGTGAGCCTCGGCTGAACCTCGGACTGAGGAGAAGAAACAGGCCTCGGCCAGACCACTGACCGAGGTGCAGGCACAGGCGCCATGTGGACCACCGACTGAAGACCACGGGCAGGTGTCGACGGGGTTGAGACTGAGGCCTGGGCTGGAAGCTCGACTGCGGCTGCGGCCTGGGCTGGGAGTGCGGCTGTGGCTGGAGCTGAGGCATGGGCTGAGGCCCCTGAGCCTGACTTCAGGGAGCCAGGACGTGGACGGGCTTGTCGCTTTCTCGGTGGGGGCACTTTGTAGGCAAGCCGGGTTCCCCAGAAAGGAGACACTTCGGCTGTGGCATGGGCTGAGGCTGGAGCTGTGGCATGGGCTGAGGTTGGAGCTGAGGCATGGGCTGAGTCATGAGCTTGAAAGAAAAAAGTTTACTTGCGGCTATCTGACGAGCCCTGCTAGCAGGATTAGTTACAAAGTCCTGGTACCACCGGATTATCTCCAGGCCATTTACTGCTGGGTCCATTTTATAAGGCCCGGTCATTCTGTCAGGTGGGGGTTTAAAGGGGAAAACTATGGAAGGGGAAGGTGGACCCAAACGCAGTTACACACAGGAGGCAAAGATAAAGAGGAACAAAAAACGAGCTTTAATAAAGCAAAAGCCGAAATGCAAAAAACCAAGGCAGACAAAACAGGACAAAAAGCAAAGTAACAACCGAATCAGCCAGGTAAAGTAACAACTTAAAGGGCAAGACAAAGTACAAAAAAAAAAATCAAAGTTCAACTCAAACATGGAAAAAATGCAAAATAAATCCAAAACCTACCAAACAGAACAGGAGCATGGAGCAGGAGCATACAGAAAACAATGACCAGGCAAAGAGTGAGGGGAACACAGAGACTAAATACACAGACACTAATGACATGATGAGGAACAGGTGAGGAAAGAGAGGAGGAAGGAAGCCAGGTGTGATAATGAGGGGGAGGAGCACAGAGGAACAGACCAGGAGGGAACAAGACAACAGACAGAGGGAGCCAGAGGGGAGAACACAGGAGAACTTAAAGGACACAAGAGGGCATGGAAAAATCAGAACATGAGACACAAGACAAGGAAAAACAAAACACATAACACAACAAGACATAGAAAAAAAAGGACATGGAATCAAAACCCAAAACCAAAAACCAGATACAAGGACAACACAAACAGGAGACATGACAGACAGTTGGCAGAAATTGGTGTCACTTGCAGGCAGAACAAATGAACTCCTGCTTCAGGCTGGGTTTCCCCACACAAATCATGTGGAGCCGGAGGTGACGTGTCGCATTCAATCTGAAAGATATGTAAATGAGATTTTCAGAGAAATTACATCCACACTTTATGTAAAGAACGTTAGTCTTCCTACCCAGTTATACACAGGCATCCCTTTCTCCCTTGTCACTCTTCCTGCAGCAGTGGCACAAATCTGCTATGTCATCTATTAACAGATATTTCAGTTTCACACTGGTTCAAGTGTAACCAGATTTCAGCTATGCTGATAAATAGATTGAGGCTCAGCAGAGTGGTCCATTAGCGCAAAGGCCAATTCCTTTCTTCAGTGGTCTGTTCCCACCTCGTCCACTGGAAAAACTATTGTCAGTGCGACTCAGTTCACACATTTAAAAAGCTTCCTAGGGTACATAATCTTACTTTGCAAATGATCACTCCACATGACGTGGAATTCTGCTGGCGCGGATGCTGGACACGTGTTTGATGTCCACCTAGAAATATTAAGGTTTTTCTTCCGCATGAAGGTCCTAAAGCAAAAAGGGAAGAAAACTGTTATATTTGTTACTTGCACATCAGAAACCATGTAACATGCTTAAATTAAATGGATAATTAATCCTGATTTACTGACCCTGTTGAATCCCTGCACTGTTTTATTTGAGTTGGAGTGGCTCAAAATGGGTCCACAATGATGGAATGATCTTTGGATCCATGGCCTTTTACATATAGGATACCTCAATGCACTAGATTTGACTTTTGTGTATATAGTTGCATAAATGGCACTCATCAAAAAGCACTCACGACCATTGTCCAACGATGTTCCTTGCAGACGGCTCCAATCAGTATATCCCACTCCAATACGTCAAGCTGCAAGTGATAATTAAAGATTTAAGATGTGTAATTGTAGTGAACACCTTGGAAAATAACCATTATTTTCACCAATCTCATCCTCCTTTATGTTCCGTTCCAGATTGAGATCATTTCGTAAGAGCCAATAACCCTAGTCTTTGCAGGAATGATTTTTGATACCAGTTGCAGGTAACCATTTATTATCTGTACGAATAATATTTAAATAATTAAATTGCATATCACGGAGGAACAATCTGAAACAACTCACAAACTCACCTCACACACCAATTCCCTCCCAGGTGCTAGGCTTACAAAATCTGCTGGAAAAAGCAGGATCCCTTTCACCTCCATATATGCTTGAGAGCTTGAAATGTAAAGCAAATCCCTGTCATAGTAAAGGGCCCCAGCATGTCCGCGGCCATTTTACCCCCTTTCCCTCTGTTGTTCACGGATATTAATTTTCAGGACAACATCTCCAACCTTGAAAGTGTCATCCTGGCCTTGGTGTAAAGTTTCTGTTTTGGAGATTCGTTGTTGGCCCTTTAGAATATGCTCTCTGACACATTTAAATGTGTCAGGCTGGTTTCCAAGGCTCTGGCAAACTTCCTTCCTCTGGACCAGCTCCTCTACTTTCTCTGTTGTCATTAAAGTATAAAAATGCCAAGTGGTGTTATGTTCCAAGCCATTCGTCCAAGTTATTATTACCACAATCCCTTGACTTCTTAAATATGAAACAAAACTAATAACACACTTACCTCATCCTCTTGTGGTACCTCTGATGGATAACTGGCCTCCCTACCAAACATTAAAACTGGGAGGTTAAGTAGCTTTTTTTCATGGATGGCCAAATGAGGCTGTGTCTTATTTTCAGCACATTATTTTCAGCACAACCTCACATGTGTAACTGTACAGTTATTTTTTCATTTTGACATACTGTATTAACAAAATGGACCTAAAATCACAAAAAACATAAAATCTGAGTAGGAAAAAGTTAGATTTTTTACTGTGAAACCACAAATATGTTTAATGAACCATTTGTATTACTTATAATGCAAATATAAATTGTTTGCTAAATTCGTGCGTGAGTTTTTGAAATTGACAAAGTTATGTATGTAACTATTTACATTAAAATGCAGGCAATGCCTTCTGGCTCAGCTCTTTCCTGCCTGCTCAACATTCAGTCGTCTCCTCAGTGTTTGATTCACAAAACAAAAAAACAACTCCACTACACACTAAACACACTACACCAAACACTGCATGACACAATAACCATACTCCAAACACGCATTATGTCACAAATCTCCCAACTCTCAAAACTCGCTATCACTATCACTGTCTCTGTAGTAACAAAAGCCCCTTTTTGCCGTTTCTTCCTGCACCAGACACAAAGCAAACATGATGGCAATATTCGCGAAAAAGCATGGCAGACATTATTTTTCGTAAAGTCCGGTTTTGGACGCGCCGGTGCATCCGTCGACTCAGGAGGTGGGCCGTGGGGTTGGGCTAGCAGCTAGCTACACATGAACATCCTCAGATTCCGATTCCAGTTTGTTGTCCTCACGTATCCGGATCTCCTTAGACCTGAACAGACTTGGTCCAGACTTGTTTAGTCTCATTAATCCACAACAGTCAGTTTAGATGCCGAACTGCCGGCAAAATCCTGGTCCAGCTCGTGCCACTGCAGGTATAAATCCGCCTGTTTCTTTAAGTGTGTCGTGGGAATGGGCTTTGCAGTGATTGGCTCTAGTGCGCACTTGACTATGGTGGCTATTGTTGACAATGCTGGCGGAATTCGTGAAGCATTTATGAAACAATTTATTAACGTTATCATTGTAGTCCAAACGAATCCGATGTTGCACACCCTTAAACCACACAGAAGCCATGTTGAAAATCTCACGTCAGTCTGATCCTGATCTGCAGAGATATTTGAGGCCCCTGGACAAAAGCGCACGCTCGTGCACACTGCAGGCACGCGCACACACACACACACACAGACACACTTAGACACATGCACAGCCACTTGAGAGAACTGCTGTTGCAGGGTGGACTGGCCATCGGGAGTACCGAGATTTTTCCCGGTGGGCCAATCAATAATGGGCCGATGGACAACCGTTTGTTTATTTATTTATTTATTTATTTATTTGCTGCGCCTAGATGTTTCTCTGTTAGACGTTTCTTTTGTTTCTCTGCAGTCAAGAATGTGAGAGATTGGCAATAAAATAAAAAGGAGCCTCAGCGTCTGTCTTAGGAGGACAGCGACAGGGCCAGGCTGCCTGGTGGGGGGAGGAAGAAGTCTAGCGAGGAGCTTGAGATGGGTGATCAGCAAACAGGCACGCCACGAGAGGGTGTCCTGCAAAATGATCAGAGTGATAGAGAAACAAATGTACGCCTCCGTGAGTGACAGCAGAGATGAGGAGTTTGTTGGTTGACTAAATCTTTTCCTCCACCACAACAACTTCAACTGCAGAAGGACGCCAGAGAATTCACCGAGAGGCTGGCGAAGTTTGTGAAATTTTCATCCCGGAAGGAATTAAATGCCTGTCCCAAATAAACACCTGGTCTGTTAAGTGATTGAAACAAATAAAAACGCCTTGGCTATTATGTGGTATGTTACGGTATGATAATACGGCATCGGTTCAGTCCACAGTGCCCAGCTGCAGGTGACGAGTCACGACTCATCATGACTGACAGGTATCAAGGCCACTCGGCGTCACTCAGCGTTACCTTACGGACCCGCCCCCAGCTATTTTTTTTTCTTCCTTCATGATGGCGTCTGGGCCCCAGTGCACCGCTGATACTTACGCCACTGGATGGATGCCTATGAGCCAACTTGTTTAGAGACCATATTGGTCAACGAAAACCATTTTATCTCATAAGTGTATGATTTGTTTCGTTTTCTTTCCGCTTATCCGTGAGGGTCGCGAGATGTTGCTGTTTGTTGCGGGGCTTACTGGGGCCAAAGCCAGTTCACACAATGGGCATAGGCCAGGGTACACCCTGGATGAGTTGCCAGCTCATCGCAGGACCCTTACTGACGGCATCTGCAACTTTTGGGCTCAAGGATACTTCGACATGTAGCCGGGATTCAAACTTGTGACCTTCTGATCACCAGTCCACCAGCTCTACCTACTGAGCTACAGCCGCCCCAGTGTATGATTACCTGCCAATATAACAATGTGCATCTTCCGTTAATTCTCTTCCATTTTTAAACAGTATTTTTTTCATGAATCATTTTGAGCAAGTCGACTCAGGAGGTGTATGGGCTTTCTTGGTAGTAATCTTCTATACTGAAGACAAAAAAAGGCTTGAATCATGGAAGATAACTGGGGCTATTTTCTTTGATTTTGGCATTGTCCAGTTGTTGCATCCTTTGGGCAGCACTTGGTTCACTGTTGTCTGACACTGTTGTGATTTCCGACACATTTAAAGTGGCCTATAACATTATCTTATGGGCACTAACATAAATTGATTACTTTTTTGGGGAAAATGTTTTAAATGGCTGCTTATTTGTGTTATAAAACCATCACAGTACAGACATGGTGCATAGACACTGCGGTCACAAGTTGATCTGGCCACCTCTGTGTCCAAAAGGTGGATGTGTGTATGCTTTGAAGAGTGAAATAGGCTATACTGCCCAAGCACATTGTGGTTCAGTTGGTCCAGTGAATTAATTGCAGTTTTTATTCCCTCAGTGAGTATAAGTTTGAGTCATGTACTTTTTTCCTTTTCTTCATTCTTCGTTTGAAAGGGTTCCGTAGTTCCTCTATGTGAAGAATGTTTACTCAAACAGACAGCAAAGACGAGTAAGTGCATTTCATAATGGTTATGTTTATTTGTATTATAAAACCATCACTGGTCACCTTCTGCATCCATGAGGTGGCTGTGTGTATGCTGTAAGGAGTGGAATAGGCTATACCATTAATCACCTGTGTGATCTGATTAGCATGATCAATCGATTACCGCGCTGTTATTTTTTTCCCTCAATGAATGTGAGTCCAAATCCCGTAATTCTTTCTTTTTTTTTTTGTTTAAAAGGTTTCCATCGTTCTTCTATGTGATGCTTGTTTACTCAAACAGGGAGCAAAGTAGGTAGGTGTATTTAATAAAGGTTTACTAGAGATCAACATTGACAGGAAGAGCAACTCCCCCTTTTCCTGTTTACAGCGTCTTCTGTAACAACCTGCTACATGCACCAGCAACAATACATCGACTGAGGGTCAGACACTTTTACTCAAACAGGAGCCCAAACATGCATCAGGTATGTTTTGCACAGAGAAAACCGAAACAAAGAGGCATATCAGAAGTCAGCTACGTCTTCTCTTCCTGCTTTCAACATCTGATAGCTACGGAGACCACAGACGCGTTCGGCTGGTGGTCGCCAGTTAACATAGTCCCTTGTTAATCCGAAACACCGATCATGCACAGTGAGTGATGGGCGGAGTCAGCACAGTGTAGGGCAGGTAAGGACAGATTGATTGACAGGAAGGCTGTCTGTACTAATATTGATTGGATGAAGTTATTAGAGCCCCGTCGCTGCCAGAGACCATGACATTTTTTTTTTTTTTTTCCCAAAAAGAATTTTATATTTTGATTGCTGTCTGGATGTCAAGACATCTCATACAAATGAAACAAAATTGCTTCTGAACAGAATTACCAACCAGAGCTCTGATATTGTAAATAGTAACTTTATCTCTAACAGGAGTTACAGAGCATGAGCTGATTGCAGAGAGGGATGTGAACAGCAGAACTTTGAGAGTTGCTGGTGGGCAGAAAATAGCAGTGAGCTGCTACTTTAAGAGCCTGCTACCCAGTGTACAAAAATAGAAACAAGGGATGTGTGCAGAAGAAAAGACTCTCAGCCAGTTAATCTGGCACGGTATTAAGAGTATGAAAAACTTCAAATGGGAAACCTTTTGTTCAAATGACCCATTATACAGGCAGGCCTCAGGGGGGCTGTGGTAGAAAAGGTCTCTCTCATTTGTGCTGTTTGATTATGAAGTAAGCTGAGTTGGGATATTGCTGAACTGAAAATTTTTAGCCAACTGGAGCTTTTGGCTTGATAGCCTAAACAAACTCACCTGTGCGCTGTGTCTTCCAACACCCTTGCACTGCTCAGCAACAAAACTAATACAGAGACACACTAACACTACTAGCAGAGATCAGCAGGGAGCACTTTATCCACAAGCAACAAGCACACAAGCATATACACAGCATAGCAGTGTTGTTTTTGTTTGTTTAAAAGGAGCTCAGTGAACAGTCTGATTCCACATGAGGGGCTGACAATGACACACTCATTACTAATAGAAATGAAAGATGAACTGAAGGTGGGAGATGGAGGATTCTTTTGAGAGACACGTTGTGATGGATGGAGGAATGATTGAGGGAGTGATGGGAGGTTTGAATGACATGTCAGCCAACACTTGAATTCTCACTGGGACCCAAACCACCAGGACTATACGAGTGTTCTCACTGTCAAGGCTTGAAATACAGCCGCTTTTACATGTTGAAAGAAGCAGCTGTAAAACAGTGAATATTTTTATGAGCATCGCAGCCCATGCAAAATGACTCGTTTGACTATCATGATTTGAGGCATTTGGTCCAATATAATTGGAAAGTCTAGAAGAGCAGCAAGATGAAATCATTATATCTCTATTCATGTTGGCCGGGTGCTAAACCAGAGGTTAGTTTGACTTTGTCGGCAGAAGTCTCTTCTGCTTATACTCTACCTTCATCACTGCAGTCCATGGTTAGTGACCCTAGCTTCTGTGTTTGACACTTTAGCTACACCCTCATGTCTTGAGGGGCCCTTCTGGTGCTGTTGTAAAGAGCCAGAAAAGTCCTTTCAGGGTGGTTGAATAGGTCTTGACCCTTGTGTGTCTATGTGTTTATTTGATTCCTGCAAATTAACCAACAAAACCTTTTCTTTACACCAACTGGCTCATCATAATTCCAGCCTGTTAACACTTTCTAAATGTGTATGACTGTGTGTAATGGAGACACATGATGACCACTAGGAGGCAGGAGGTTTCCAGTTTGCAGTATAGTGTGGGTTTGTGTGTGTGTGTGTGTGTGTGTGTGTATGTGTGTGTGCGCACGTGAGTGTGTGTGCGCACACACGTGCAGCCCACAACGGGACTTCATCAGTTAATTAGTTTTTCTCCCTTATTTTTACTCATAGTCTGCCCATTGGGAATTTCTCTCTCTCTCTCTCTCTCTCTCTTCATCACTGTATCGTCTGTATCAGCAAATTATACTACAGGGAAACCTTTTTTTTTTTTTTTAAATAGCTTCGTCTCATCCCCATCTCCACCCACACCCTTCCCCCACTCTGTCTCTTTCTCTGTCCTGCTCACTCTTTGGCTCCTTTTTGTTCTTTACTCCCCCCCTCTCTTTTTTTTTTCTCTCACTCACTTCTTATCCACTTCTCCCTGTATAAGCCTATTCCCCTTGAAGTGTGCTGGTTATGGATGCTCAAGTTGTCGGCCTCAGACCAGGAGATTATTAGGAGGATACATGATTAAAGAAATTCTCATTTCCTTCATCGCTGCAGAGAAAACTTTGCCAGTAGACAGATTCAGACCCTTTTAGTTTCCTTGACACGTCTATTGGCGTAACCAGACTACAGGGCACACTGTCTTACAATGTGGCATTAAAAGCACTGGCTGTCCCCTCTTTAATGACAAAATGGATCATTCTTTGGATGAGGAATTCAAATCTGAAGTGGCAGAGCAAAGAATGAAAAGAAGAAAAGGAGTGAATGGGCGTTTGTGTCTCTCTATGGGGCGGTTCTGATTTTATTATTATGGTTTTCGGTGATATCTCTGAACCAAGCAGCATTACAGAATGGGAAATGTAAACTACTGTACCAGAGTGGCCTATGTACTTTGTGGCCATTTGATTTCCGCTTGAAGCCAAAAAAAAAAAAACAACTTGCATCCCATATTTCATTTTGAAATCAGAAATCGAAAAACGGGTAACAACTTATTAACTGATTGTAAGTACTCTGCACATCAATGGAAATCTAGAATTATGACATCTATCTATCTATCTCAGTGGGTGGGAAGGATTTCTGCCCTGACAGCTGACTGGAATGTGAAGTTGTGAGGACCCTCCCTCACCTCAATCATTGTCACAGAAAGATTGAGTGGTCATGCAATAAAGGATGTTACATTCTGTGTTGTTCTGTTTATATACTTTGGAACATTGTTGCATACATTTTTGAGATGCCAACAAAGCGACTCACATCAGGATCAAGCTGATGGAGCTAAGATGTGGGAAAGGGAGTGTCAGTAAGTCCATCAGTCAGACCATTTTTGTAACAGCCTCCCCTACAAATTGATCTCAAGACAGCACGACTGGAAGCCTGCTCTGCACGAAAACAGCGAACGCCATAAGCAGAGCTAGTCTTAGTTTTGCATTTACAACAACTCGACTCCAACACAGCACGACTGGAAGCCTGCTCACAAATCATGTGTATCATCAGCACCCACACGTGAGACGTCATGTGAGACGTAGGGAAATTATCATACATCATAACACCTTTGGTATTATTGATAAGACATCTGACAACAATTAAAAAAGTGCCAAACAAGACCGAGAGTCTGAGGCTGCTGTTAGGTGCTGGACCTCCTCCCTGTAGGCTGGAGTAAAGGAGGGGGCTCAGCATGGATCCTTGTGGAACGCCAGTGTTCAGGACATGGGTTGAGACTGTGGTCTGCATAGCATAGGAGTTGCAGTTGGAGTCTCATCATCGCATCAGTGATCTCATGTGAAAGCCTGAGCCTCTCGGACAGCAGCAGCATCTCAAAATGGAAGAAGCACAAGCTGGTTTTGGTCTAATACGTAACTGACTTCTGTGGTAGCATTTAGTGATGTAAAGTTGGAAATATATTCACAGATTCGAACTTCCTGGATCAATAACTCATAAGTGAAACACTGTAATAACGTGAACGGTGACTCTTTACCACCTAAGATAGACAACAAGATTTGATTTTCATCAAATCGAGCGGTCCTCCGGGCTGGACATTAACATTGGTCTCTATGGTCAGCCATCTGTGAGACGAGTGTGCAGGGACCGTCTACAAAGTGCAACATCGAAAAGAGGTCCTGCAAAATGTATTCAATAACTTGTCCCTAAAATGATGAAATTCCGACTCTGATAACGACCGATGTCAACTCCCTGGGCAAGTAGAAAGGTCTGCACTGTAGCATGATGTACTCTGTGTCTATAAGCAGTGAGTGTCTTTGACAATGGCGTTTGTACACCAGCTGTTGTTCACGTATATACAAAGTCCTCCTCCTCTGCTCTTACTGGAGTTATTGATCAGGTTGGAAGACGGTGCGGCCGGCTTGTACTTTTTGCTGTTTAGCGACCGGGTGTTGGTGAGAAAGAGGCTTGGGATGGCCGATTTATGGGGGTTAACCTTTAGCTTTAGTTCAGTCCAGTATATTGTATAATAACCCCTCTAAGGAATAGTTTGGATTTTTTGACGTATGGTAGTATGTGCTATTGTTAGTAATATCGATATACAAACATTGTGGATGGACACATCCAAAGAGAGACAGTAGATAGTCAGACAGAATTTGGCAGCAAATGAATCACATTGATCAAATTAACATTATAAATCTACATAAACTTGTAGAGGTTAAAAAAGTTTAAACATAAACTTGCAGATTCGGGAGCCAAATGCATCTCATGCGCCTCGTGCTGCTTCTCCTTTCTCCCGTCCTGCTCTCCAGGGCGTCTCTCCTGCCTCCTCCATCCGAGGTCCAGCATGCTACTGCATTTAAAGGGAGTGAGTGATTAGTAATTGGGTGCCAGCTCTGTCAATCACTCACCTGGCTCTGCTCTCGTGAGCGCTCTCCACCTCTCTCTCCCCTGCAGGCGTGCTCCGACCACGCTCCCCTTCACAATCTCTTACCAACTTACATTTATTCAAAAACGTGCAAATAATAAATAGTCTGAATTCCGTAACATTAAACTGAGAAAAGCTACAACCACCAATGACATCAAACCAGAAGTTCAACCAATCAATAGAACAATGGAACAATAGTCCAGCCCAGAAGTTCACATCTTTATCTGGCCATACTGTGAAGAGAGCTCTTGCACAGATGTATTAAATTAAACAGTTTTTGCATTTCTTGTTATCACAAGGTCGTATTGTTCAACACCAGAGCAGCAGCAGTGACCCTAAATTTATCCCACAACACTCCACTCAAAAGGATGACTCTTGTGAGTCCTCTGTTGTGTTTTAAAATATTTGCTGCTGTCTGACAAGCTGCTGGCTCAATAAAATATGTGTATGACTGTAGCCTGAGCTAATGTACATACAGTCATTTTGCCACCAGTCAATTCAGTGCATAGGAACTACTCCTTTAAAGACCAATGGTATACTTTAATAATAGTATAATAACAGTAACTTAGACAGAAAAAAAATATTTTCCAAATATTTATACAAGCGTACCACACACAACAATGCATGCATGAAGCCTGCTATACAACATGCATACTGGTAATGTGCCTCATGTTTGTATAGCCCTTAATGATGTACGTAAACTTTCAGGGTTTTCAGAGAAACACTACAGCTATGACAAGTGTAATCTTTAGACATGCTTAACTGGCAACATTCACCTTTTCAGCTTTTCGTTATCCCTTGACACCAACAGCTCACACAACTTGAGTCAGACACTACTTTAATCTCCTTGAGGTAAAAGGCGAGAACGTACAAGTGAAGTGTACATTATGTCCCAGAGGGAAGTGAGGCACATGCTTCTACAAAACTAGTGGCCAAAAACACAGTTGTCGACACTGTTGATGATGATAGCAGGCCAGGTGTGGCTAACGTGAGCTCCGCTAACAAAGAAGGACACTGAGCCGTCCAAGCAGCTACAGCTGGATTTTTCTGCTCCAGCTTCACAAAACATGTGCCACAGACTGAAATGAATGCAATGATAGGCAGGTATGTTGTTGAGAACATGCTCCTGTTATCAACAGTTGACTCACACTCCTTCAGAGCACTCACTGGCAAAATACACAGGAGAGCAGGTGCCGGTCCGCCATGCAGACAGACATTTTCTAAATACATAGATGCTGAGTATGCTAAAATGAATGCCAAGCTCAAAAGGGGGGAGAAATAAAGTAATGCAATAGTACTTTCCCAGTAACTACTTACTTTTATAGTGGAGTCATTCAGTTACTAACTCAGTTACTTTTTTGGGAGAAGTAACTAGTAACTATAATTACCTTTTAAATGTAACGTGCCCAACACTGTCTATATTTAATGGCAGCTAATAAGTGCAACAGAAATTCTGTCAAGCATCAAGAGGCTTCTTAGCAAGACAGATGTTGACAGAATCTGGTTTCAGAGATGAAGTGCCAGCTACTGGAGTATCGAAGACATTATAGTGGAGCAAAAGAAAAAATAAAAACAAAGGCAGCACGACAATGAGATGATCAGTCTGCAACTGATGTCCGAAGATAAGAGGGGCACTGATGACCAGTTGATTCAGAAGCTCATCCTGCCGCCTAAAGGTGTTATGCTGTGGTCGAAGAAAATGATTCAGCTATTCCAGCAAAGGTCAGTGGAGGGCATTGTCTACCTAGATGCCACGGGTAGCATTGTTAAAAAGGCAAAAGGGGAGAGCACACCTTTTCTATCTATGAACTGGTAGTGAGAAATCCAGTCAATGGATGCTCCCCTGTCCCTGTTGCCACGTATGTTACCTGTGACCACACCACAGCTCCTTCATCACAGACTCTGTCAAAGTACATGAGCCCAAAATTTGCAGAAGACCACTCACTGTGGTTTTACACTGGCACGGTTCTGGTTCTGGCACTGCTTCGGTTCTGGAGTCTCAGAACCTTGGTGCTGTCTGGCGAACCAGCCCGCTTTCAGACCAGTTTAATTGGAACCAAAGTGGGAGGACGTCATTCCGCCTCGCACAGTCGCTCTGAATGCGCTGGCTGGTTCAAAGTTGCGTTCGGTAACCAGAACCGTGCCGGAGCCCTGCCAGTGTGAAACCACTGTCATGGACATGTGTTATAGCTCCATGGTTCTGATGCAGTCAATTGTTCAGAACCTATGTGGCCTAAGTCTGAATGAACTATTATCACGTTACTATGACATTGTGACAAGACAAGGCAAGGATCATGCACTTGCACTTCCTATCCTACACAGGTGCCTCAGCCATGTCATGAAAAATTCAAAGGACCTCTGCAAAAAAAACCAAAACACAGTGAGTAATGTCTTTATAGTGGCATACAAATAACTAATTCTGTATAATTCTTCCTCATAGAGCTGCAGAACACTATGTTCTGTCCATTCATGTCTTCGGGCTGATAACTCAGGCTACTGAAACACTTTGATGAAGTAGTAGTTAGTGCTATTGTGCTGTTCCCAAGTCCATGTAGTGGTGAAAATGTAGAGCAAAACCTCCTGACTCTTCTGAGAGCAGCTGCACAGCCAGTCATTGATGACTCAAGCATTGCTCAGGAAGATTTTGTGGCAGGTAATCCTTTGGAGAATATTTGAATTACATTTTTAGTTATGCTTTGTTGAGTGCCTACATTTTTTGATTGTGTATGTTTGTGTTTTTCAGTGTACTTGGAGGAATTTCCTTTTGTTATTTATGACTAAATACATGTTGTATGGACTTTTTAATGATGCAAGCTAATTCCTTTGTTAGAGTTGTCAGCATATATTCATTTGTTGTCATTATAGTCCATGAAATTAAGAAATACACAACTGCATGGACCACAGAAATATATTCTTGTAAATAGCATCTGGTTTAGTAGCACAAAGCACACCAAAAATTACAGAAATGACATGATTGTGATTGCGTCTCTTAATTAAAATAAACTCCATTTGACCACCAATCCAGCAGGCAGCATTGGACAAAGATGGAGAGCCCAAACTTCATCCCCAAGTTTCCAAAGTACTTTCTGCCTCAGGCTGCCCTGTTGTCAGGCCTACTACTGGCTAAGTTACCTAACTTTTTTCATATTCATTTATATTGCTCCTGTGGCAGGTAACCTTGGATGTCATAGAAGAGGTCCCTTTTATACAAAAGGTGTCAAAGAGGTTCAAAAGAGTGGCCTAGAAATCAACACAGGTTAAATTTACAAAAAAAAAACAAAACTAAAGTTAGAAAAAACCACAGCTTTAAGAGACAGTGATTATCCGTGCAGTTATAGGCACATAAAATTCACCAAACAAACAACAACAAACAAACAAACTTGCTAACTGACTTACAAAGCTATTATTACATTAGAGATAACACAACTCAGGGGATCATGGAGAAGAGCCAGTGGGACATGAAAAATATTTGCTTTCAGCACAAGAGGCTCACATGACTGGACGACTTTGTTCACTCATACCAAGACATGCATGATGCAATGTTGAGAGAATAACAAGACTCTCTGAAAATAAAGAACAAGGTTTGATATTTTTGAAAAGTTTACGTTAATACATTTGTCTTTTCTGTCCTTGTTTGAAGTATTATAACGTCATCAAAATAATAACCTAAATAAGGAGTAAAAGAGTAAAATAAGAGTAAAATAAGGGCTGATGTTTAAGTATTTATTTCATTGAGTTTTCTTTTTTTCTCATTACACATAACATCCTATTACAGGCAATAATCACTTCCAGGTTGATCAAATTGCAATGTATCAATACATCACAGTATTGACTCATCTTGTCACACAGCATCTACTAGTCTATGCCAACTAAGACAGAATTAAATTTAGAAATGGGAAAAATATATTTCCTACAAACATTGACTTGAAAATATTATATACTGTTAACAGTAACTATACCTATTGCTCTCTGTTCATTATAACCCAGACTCACAGGGTGGAGGTATAAAAATGAAAACAGAGGAAACAGATGAGGAGAGGTGTATATGTTTCACCAATCACAAAGCCTTTTGATTTTGAGAAACATCAAGAAGGAAGGTAAAGATTATCTCAAGGATCATTTGTTTAGAGTGACACTTGCTATTTGTTTCACTGAACATATAAAATGTTGACGTCATGTGCAATTGTGATTATCAGGTTTTGAAGACTCTTAACTCATCTCTGTCCTCGCCATCATCCCAGATGTACAGAGAGACTGCACAGACAGTTTCGCCACAATATTTCAACAGCACACAGCATCTTCAGTTATTGTCATAAATGTTGCTGCATTTATTTTGATTTTGATTCTACTTCAATTGTAGTTGTTGAAGACAGAATTGTGTTTCTAATACTTGACTTTTGAAAGTTGGAATGCTTTTTGTCGTCAACATTTGTGTTTATCAGGACACGAAATCTGACCCGTCACACATTCTGTCTGAGGAGCATGGAAAAGGTAAAAGAGGCATCACCAAACCATTTCCAGAAGTTGTGACATCACAGATTATCTTTAAACATCTGTCAGGTGTTACGTGTAAACTAAATAATAAGGTGTTACGGCCCTGAATTAAACACAAAGACTCGAACAACAAGAGGCCAGTAACATATAAAGGATGCTAACTCAACACAGTCGATTTAAATGTTTTTATTCAACAAAAGAAAAGGGCGGGAGTTCCTGGCCAAAGTGAAAAAAAAGAGAAGAGACCCCAGACCAGCCATGACCGTCGCACCTGGGGAATCCTCCCGACTAAAGCTGCCTAATCAAAAACCACTAAACTATTAAGAGAAAAACAAAGGGATACGAAAACTGGACTACCAGGAATTCAAACCCAAATTAAAACAACAAAGCCCTGGTGCTCTAACAGGCCAGGGAACTGAACCCAAACTCAAATCAACAACAGAGGAGAAAACAGCAAAAAGACTGTGAGGCCAGAGCAGCCTCCCTCCTCCTCCTGCAACACACTGGTAATCAGAGAGAGGGCACTGACCTGGCCACACATAACATTAGGATAACGGCAATGTTTACGAAACAGTGTTTGTAATGCCCACTAAATAGTATGACACTGTCAAAACATGTCTTAATCTTTTAAGAGTCAAATGGGGTTATGTTTTAATTTCCTGTAATCTCATATTGTTCATAGCTTAAGTCCCCCCACCAGTCAACATCCAGCATCATCGTGATGCAAATGAACAGAAGCCCTCTTCAGAACATGTGCTTTCACAAGTGAGTTTTACAATCAAGTTCTCAAAGCCTTAAAATAAAAAAAAGGGGAAAAGAGTTAAATTTTTCCTAACATGGAAACTGGATGTACATTTTAGATGTTATGAATAATGTTACCTCTGACTTTATAAAACCGTTAAACTGGCATTTTACTTACAGTAGCCATTTTTCCTCAAACTTATACATATCATTTGTACAGGTTGACACAGAAGGAGCTCACTTCATGAGAATGGCCGATGTCACTGTAGCAGAAGAAAAAAGGGATGCAAGACCAAGTCAAGACATTGTAAGCTGAACTGTCTTAAGCATGAAGGGATGTGTGCAGATCCAGCAACATTTGTCATTGACGGTGTTGTTTACGCTGCCAGTGAAATCCTGCCGCCCTGCCTCAGGCTTTCTTTTCCTTGCCTTTTTAGCGGGGTGAGCTGTTACAAGTAACGCTGGCTGCATTTTCTCTGTCATTTTAACCAAATGAACGTCTTTTCACGCAACACAGTATTTCTGCAGAGGAGTGTGCTGAATCCGTGCATCTGACCAATCAGTGCTATTCGGGCTGAATAGCATGGATTGGTCAGCTGTTTCTCAGTCCTGCAGCTGCCACAGAGGTCTGATTATTTTCGTTCCTTTTTCTGAATACATAACGTATTGACTACTCTCAGGACAGCAGGACCATTTCACCCAGTATAACAAAATGTGTTTCTAGACAACATTACAGACCCTAACTTTAATGGATGTAAATTGGGAATGTCAGTGCAATCTGTTGAACAGTTTTTAAGCTATTTTTTTCTTGACTAAAATGGTGGACCAGCCGACTAACATGTCTGTCTCATTGTCAACAGTGGAAGTATTGGATGAGTCTGCGTGACCTCAGATTTGTTTTTTACTATGTTATTGGTTAAGAGACAATGGGCTAGGACTGAGTTTCCATGGTGATTAGCAATACTGACTCAAGTGTCTCGCACAACCCGGTTCAGTTTAGTGTGTGACACCGTGTCCTAACTGGAGGCGATGCGAGCGAGCGTCCCACAATCGCGTCACATCTGATGCTCTCTATCCACACTGAATGCATTGACTATGTGCATCTGTTGCCCTGGAAACACATCATGTCCGCTCGACACCTGACTGGAGAGAGACCTAACTACCCAGCTAAAAGATGGGTGAGTACTTGCTTCCTACGTTTGTACTTTTTAAACAGAAAACTAGTTTTATATTGTGTGATTTAGATGTTTCTTGACATATAATAAAGGCAACAGCAAGTTAGTTGCTATTAGAGAGCATCATTCACGTCAGTTAACTGACATGAATTAACATTACAGTGTGGCCAATGGGTCTCAACTGTTGGCCACACTGTGACTGATAGATATCTGTGTGTAATTAGGGCATAGACAATAATAACAATCATAATAACTTTGAACATTATCACAATAGTAATAGTGATGTAAATTACAAAATGCAAACATTAAAGATTTTCTAAAAGTGTCTGTATTTTAATTGAGAATAGTTTTAATATAAATTACACAAAAAGAAAAGAAAATGTGATTTGTTTTACCTATTTCGGCCATAAGCGGTCATATTGACCTCACATCGTTTCGTGGGATTTCATTCGTTGTCTCTCTTGTCTCTAACTTTGTTAGCGTCTCCAGCTGTACATCTTTGTGAATTTACTTGCGAGTTGATTATTATAGTTGCGGTTGGCACCATAGGCAAACAAAAACGGGAGTTTCCTGCTCTGTGGAACAGCGAGCAGAGCTGTTCAAGTGCTGAAGTGATGCGACTCTGATGTGTAGCAGGGAAAGCCGAGGAAGAATGTCTACATCCTGTGGGCACCTTTAGTGGGGTGAAGGCAAAACCAGAGTCTGTGATGTAATACAACAACACAAAGTACAGCGAGGATGTCCCGGATCAAATGCGATGGCGTACTCCGTCAAAGGGGGAAAGATGGCCTGGCGGCGGTCTCCTATAACATCTTTGACCTGGCTGGGATCAATGCCGCACCTTATTCAAGGGGCACCAGCAGAGCCAATAGGGGCCCTGGGCACATGCCCACTTTGCCCATGCGGTAATCCGTCTGTGAATGTGGGGCATAGCGCCCTCTACCATTCAATCATTAAACATCACCCAAAGAAAACAGGACTAATTGGACTTTGTTGTTTTCAAACAGGACCCTTTTACAGACATCAGGAGTTTAAAAAGAAATAATAAAATGGCTGCTTTTCTGCTCCTCCAGCAGAGCACCTCCGGCAGGACAAGGCAGTGGGTCCATCCTCTCAACCAGGGACGAATACAGCAGGGAGATTACTATAACCTTGTGCAAGAATTGGCACTTGACAGCAAAAGATACCAAAACTACTTCAGGATGAGCGCTGCCTAGTTAGAAGAGGTGTTGTCCTATGTAGCTCAGGACCTTTGTAAGCAAACGAATAACTACAGGGGGCCAATTGAGGCTAAGCAGAGATTGGCTATCACTTCAAGGTAAATGGAAAGACACACGCTTCAGATAATAAGTATTATTTTTTATTTATTCCATACAAAATACTTCCTGTAAATCAGTGTAATTAAAACGATCAATCAGACATGTAATAATAGATAAAGAAACAGTAATAAATAACAAGAATAGTGGGGGTGTTCATATGTGGGGTTGTTTGGGTTGTTGAAATAGTAAGGGCTGTGCTGGGGTGGGATGGGGTGCTATGGTTGGGGGGGAGGGTGAAATACCTGGTTGTTATCCCAATTTAGAATTGTGGTCAACAGCTGTGCTTTCAGCTGGCCCTTGTTGGTTGTCACTTGCTTGAACTGGCAGTAGACTGAGCAAAAACATTTCATCTGGGTCATCAGGTTGAATAGGAGTCTCATTGAGGTCTTTGGTGGAGGGGTTCCTGGGTGGATCCTTCCTCCTCTTCTGTCCTCACTGCATCTCCCTGGTCGAGGCTGCTTCTGGAGCTTAAAATAGACAAACATCCATGGTGCTTCAAATATGTAGATGTTAAAGTGCAACATGTTACAGTAAAATACTAAGAATAGATCTACAATATTTATATTAATATGAATGCACTTTAGTGGAGTAGTTTAGGCCCACTGTCACTGTGGGCTCATATGTTTTAACTCCATGGTTATTTAGATTTCTTATCTCACTAATGTGCCCATCACATAGATTAGCTTACTACTGCACTGTACTGTAATTGAGTACAATTTGGATGTACTTTACTCTTTTTTAAAATACTTTATACCTCCACTCCACTATATTTTGTGAGACAATATAGTGCTTTTTACTCCACTACATTTATTTGGTGGCTTTAGCTACGAGTTTTTTTTGCAGAAATTGATTACAAAATAAAACACACTGTTACTTTTACAAAATAAAACACACACTTGCTACTTTCACTTAAGTAAAGGTCTGAATACTTCTTCAACCGCTGCATACAGTACAAATAATCCTACCATCTTTCCCTGAGATGTGGCAGCAGAAACCACATGGATTTCAGGTGTCTCCATTCCTTCTTACCACCCCCCTCTGACCCAATGAGTGGAACAACTTTCCGGAGTCTGTTAAAAGTGTCACGCAAAGATTTCCACTTGTTCTTGCATTGCTTTGGATCTGTTAAGAAAAGAAAAAAAAATATTCTATGCAAATAAAATGTAACTAAACATAGGTCTTTCTTTTGCAGATACATGGCATCAGGGGACTCCATGCATTCAATGGCCTATGACTACAGAGTGGGGGTGCAAACAGCACCAAGGCTATTGAAAAACACATGCTGCACCGCTTCCTCCCTCGGCCAACTGAAGAAACCTGGGCTGTGGTGGCCAGGGGTTTCTGGGAGAGGTGGCAGCTTCCTAATTGCATCGGTGCACTAGATGGGAAACATATTGCTATCACAGCTCCACCCAGGAGTGGAAGTCTCTTTTTTAATTACAAAGGGACCTTCACTATTGTGCTGCTAGCCCTTGTTGATGCCAGCTACAGGTTCCTTGTGACTCAATGTGGAGATTTTGGCAGAACCAGTGATGGAGGTGTCTTTAGGAACTCTGCACTGCGCAGGGGGCTGGAGAACAACACCCTCCACGTACCACCACCAACACCCCTGCCAGACCCTGAGTTCCTAGAGGAGGTGCCTCATGTGGTAGTCGCTGATGCGGCATTTCCTCTTAAGCCATTTCTATCTATCTACATAAGCAGGATATTTCCACAAAATTGATATACCTAAAGCCTTCTGGAGTCCAGTGACACAGTCTCGTCATCTGCAAATGTGCATTCTGCAGCTGCAGATGTGCCTTCCCCCTGCCATACACATATGTGTATTGAGAGAACTTGCATTAAGATTTCAAAGAACATACCAAGCCAGTGACTTGAGTACAATGTACTAACTGGATCATCTTCTGGTGGCTCCAAAAGTGTAATTGTGTTTCCAGACACTGCAAGGAAATCCAAAGTCAGACAGTATAATATATGTATTTGATTGTGCCAATCCTTTTCTGGCCAGGCAAGTTTGTTCTTTATGAAGGAGAGAAAGATAAAATAGATAAAAACGTAACATGAGAAAAATAGAGTAAATGACACTTTGTGGATAATTGTTTGCACTTAATCATACTCTACATTTCCTGAGTAACATGCACCTCTACTTGCCACATTTAAATCAAAGTGTACAACAGTTGATTAGTGGACTTTAAAAGTAACTCCTTTAGTCCTATAAATGTAGCCTAATTATGACAGTTCCAGTAGATCACTGTTTATTAATTTACAGTTTTGAAATACACTATTGTCTGCCAGGCTTTCTCTCGTTCTTTAATCATGCCACTGGTATTGCCTTTTTTTCTTGTAATGTATTTCACCTCCTCATAGAACTCCATAAGGGGCTGTTGTTCAGCGGCCGTGAAATATGAAGGAAATATATATATGAAAAGATGCGCGACTTTTATCCATGTCCCAATTGGTGATTCTGTGAGCGATCGCGAGGTCTATTTAAGTATGCCATGAACACGCACTTATCCCGACGATCTACACCTGGCTTGACATAGCCACACCTTTTCATCCTGGCTTGGCAAACGTGCAACCAATTAAGCCAGGATGCGCCGAGCAGACTAGGTCAAACCGCGCTTGCTCAATTATCCTGGATTTCTTTATTCTACTTTTGTGCAATATCCCTCTGGCTAAGGTAATTCACTAGCCTGCCCTTGTCCTCGTCAAAATCCCTTTTTGTGGAATACATTTGTTAAACTCTACTCAAGCCTTTTGTTCTCTGCTTCTTGGTCTCCCAGCGACAAAATTGAACAAGATTATTTTCACTGACAATGCTTTTTCTGTCATGTCCAAAGGTAAAATTTTCCCTTTCCATAAAATCAGTACATGACATAGCAGTTTATCGTTACACTTAGGGAAAGATTATGTTTATGGTAATTGAGGCAAAGGCAGACAGCTCTGTGACAGGACAGGGTGCAATTACATTATTGTTCTTTAGAGTAGATCCACTTCTTGTGTCTTGTCTGTATGTGTGATGATTTATTTTCTCTATGAAATGTCTGCTATTGCTATCATTCCTGCTATTGATTTCTTTCTCAAGTGTGATAAATTGAAATACTCTTGGAAATGAAAGGAAGATATGAGCACGGGGATGTGTTGTATCCCAGCTGCTGGGGTCATCTACATATTTCTGCTCGCTTACCCTGGGTGGTGTCCAGCAGAATACATTAGAATAGCAAAATATGAAAAAGTATTGATTTTGTCATTTATAAAATGCTGAAGTCATGTATCGATCGTTGGCTTTGTCACAGACAGTGCAGAGAGTTGCTGGTTCACTTAAGCTGCTTCATTTTGGATTTTTGGTAAAGCAGCAGTGTTTTCTGTTTCCAAGGAATGTATTATGGCTTTGGTCCTGAGCTGTAACAGCAGTTATGCAGCATCAGTTTCAATTAAACCTTACTATATATGACCCTGGACATAAGGGCAAAGGTCTATTTATTTGTCACTTTACAACACCAGGGTTGCAAAACAAAACTATGGTTAAGTCCCTTCATACTGTAAGAGAAACAAAACAAACAAGTTATAGAGTGGATTGTGGATGATGAATTGATCGAATCTCACTGCCCGAGGAATGAAACTGCTCTGTAGTCTGGTACAATACTTCTGTATCTTTTGCTGGGGCTGGTATTGTCTTGTTTTACACCTTTTAGGTCTGCGCAAATATCTAACTTGCAAAATAGATGGGTACAATTGATGCTCTGGGGAGTTTTAATCACATACTGCCGAGCCTTCCTGTTCTGGACTGCACAGAAACCAAGCCAGCAAAGTAGCTGATGATGGTGACGTTGTCCACACTCTTCACAGTCAAGTTCACTTGATGTCTGGGACCGTAGTCATAGGTTCTGTTTGCAAGGAAGTCTGATATCCAATTGCAGAGCATGGCACTCAAGCCCAGAATGTGTAGTTTTCTGATCAGCTTCATGGGTGAGATTATACTGACAAACAGCACTATGATGTAGCTGTTCATATCAGTGTGTGTGAAGGCATCCTATTTGGATCTGTTGGTTCTGAATGCATACTGATGCACACCCAGGCTGGCAGGGTATTATGATATTGTGGAACACTTTCACATTCAAGTGCACATTTAATATAGCATATTATCCGCTGCCATGTTGTGCTTTCACCAAATTTTTTTAACACGCAGTCCCTTTAAGGTTATTCTGGAAAATATTCTAGACATAATTTGTCATTGTTTTGGATTGTTGCAATAATAATAATAATAATAATAATAATAATAATAATAATAATAATAAACAGACATTTGCATAAACCAAGAACATTGTCCACTCCCATACTGATAAAAGTATTAAAAACTTTAAGTATTAAGTATTAAGAACTATGACTATTGACAATCATGCAATTAATTACAAACATTTAAATTGATTGACAGCCCTAATGTAAACTTCATATATATTGCTCAAAAAGGCATTAAGGCACTGTATGATTGTTCAAGTTGAAAATCTTTACTGGTCAACATTGCATTAGTTGTTGAGAACAAACTGATGTGACATCCGTCAATCATCCGTCCAAAATCCTCAACGCAACAAATGACTCTCCTTCACCGTCCCTGAAAAGTGGCAGCTGATTTCAGCCTCCACCCACAGGGTAAGAGGCTCGCAGACCTCATTGTCACCCCAGTTTCCAGCTATCGTTTTACTCTCTTCTCAGGTAAATGTTACCTGTTTACCACTGCCAGCTGATTTTTTGAATCCCCCGGCTGTGGTTCGAGCACCTATCACGTCATCAGAATGACAAGCCCCCGCTCCGTGCTGCCAGCTTATTCATTCACATTGGTTTGGTTCACCAATAATACAGCCCTGATACTACCTCCAGAGGCGGATCAGTGCAGGAGCAAATACCACAAGTTAGGCTTTGGTCTACATGAAGGCTATCGTTAGGACCACTGTGAGGTCCCATCAATGGTATTTCAACTAAGCCAGAAAAGTTGATGTCCAAGTCGGTGCTATTCATTCATGGTTCACTGTTATTGTATTTTAATCTCTTTACCTCAAACATGTTGTGCCATGTTCATGTTTCCTTTCTTAGCTGGTATACCTTCTTTGTTTATGGCCTTTTCATTCCTGCTGATTAAAACATTTGGCTGTGTTTTAGGGGGGTTGTGCTATTATTTTGGGGGATTCTTCTCTCCGCTGCTGGAAGACAAACTATCCCATATCGTCCTCCTGTAATATAATTTACAGTAATAAACATATTCTTTATCTAATTCACTAGTCTCTCCTGATGTTAATGAAGCTTTGGAAAAAGTTCAGACAGGATGACTGACTACTTTATTCACATGCTCAGTCTTTAGTTTATTTCTCATACCATCCTTTCACGTACTCCTTTCACACATGACCACTCATGATTGTGTGTCATTACCTCAGGCTATCAATTGATATCAGCTGCTCACATCATCCAGGCACATCTATCAAACAACACAGTGACACACCCTCACTGTTACTGCCTATAATTGTGTTGCTGTCTTTTTACATCCAATTAGCTCCCATTCTTTAGTTCATTCATGCTGCCGTTTTGCCCAGCTCACCATTACCACAGACTTCACAGATTCACCAGCTTCATAATCTCAGTAGAGCTATCTGTCTCAAAAAGAGTCATCATCAGCCACCACCACCACCAGCGATCGGACTCCATGTGGGGATGCTTCTTGCTGCTGCTCAGGGTAGACACCCCTCCATCACAGATTCTCCCTGTGGAGTCTAAGTGCCAAGGACTGTCTGACAAGACTCATTATCACATATCATCTGCTGTGGTGTAACACATATCTGTTTGAAGAAATATTGTCTGTACTTCATTCACCAGTTTCTCCTGATTGAATAATGCACCTCTCAATTTCAGTTCGAAAGAATCAAAAATAGCTTTTAGCTGAGAATGTCTCATTGCAGCAGAGCTACAGAAAAAGCCACTTTTGTTTTATGGTTTCTGAATCCAATCTGTTAGGAAGTTTGTTTTCTAGGAGAAGAGCTAGGTTAGAATGACCACTGAGTGCGTCACTTTTTGCAGTAGAAGAACAGGAGTGTGTGTGTGTGTGTGTGTGTGTGTGTGTGTGTGTGTGTGTGTGTGTGTGTGTGTGTGTCTGACAGACTGATTAAAAGACTTTTTAAGGGCCATATACAATGCACTCCACTGTTTCTGTACAGCAGAAAATTGACTTCTGATTGTAATTGAAAAACAACTGTCAGCATCTTGTTGTTTGAATAATGAATGTTAAGTCTGTAAGATCTACCTATTCAAAAAAATTGCACCCCTTTGACTAATACCACATGAGTTATGTGACCACTCCAGTCATTTAAAATAATTAAAGAATTATGTTTTCAAGTACAATTTAATTTGACATAACCTTTAGTCTCTTTAATGAGCCATGTCTGATCAGTAACCATTATCTGGGGGAGGACCTCTTCAAATCTGTGCTTCACACCCTCTTTGCATCTGTGTTCATGAGTGAAATTGGCCTGAATGAAAGTGCAGGATCATGCCCTTTCCTGGCCATTAGTAATACAGTTCTACTTGTTTTTTAAAAAAAGGTTTTTTACCGACTTACCTTACAACTGGACTGCCCCAGGGACGGGAGGACAAGAGTTGGGGTAAGAGTCATGCTTATCCAGCCTGATTCAAGGCTGTTACTGGCTAATGTTTTGTCACGGGGAAATTAAATGACAAATGGAAACCAGGCTGGCCAAGCAATGGTAAATCAGAGACTGCTGTGCTCACATATTTACAGAGACCTGTCTCCACTACAACCTTCTGGATCAACCAGTAGAATTACAGCAGGATGAGGAGAGATGAAAGGTACCTAAACCAAGTTAAACTTGATGAACCATGTTTGACTGATGTCTGTTATGACCTCCATTGAGAGGACTCAAAACTAAGGCTCAAAGGGTTGGAGGATGCAAAATATTAAGGACGCCAGACACAAGGTTAACAATTGAGCAAGCTTTATTAAATTATTCCCAAAATAAAATCAAGTTTAAGAGAAGCAGGGAGCAGTTTGAGACAGAAAGGCATCTGGACCCACAAACAAAGACGTTTGTCATTGGTTCTTTTCAATAAATTTGCGCTGGTCTTGTGAAAGGACAGTGTGTAAGCAAGAGTGACCACACAGGCCCGTGTTCTGGTCAGATGTCCTCAACAATTTTGATGAAGACAAGTGGCAGAGTTACTCGGAGTTACTGTGCACTCAAACACACATAGAGAACATAAATGTTGAATGAGTGGAACATTCTAGATGAAACACTTATTTTTTTTCTCCAGTTAATACTCACACATTGACTCGGTTAGCAATTTTCTGACACACAAGATCTTGCTCTTTTGCTGTGGCTTTTTCTTTTGAAAATATGCTCATTTTCTGCATATGTGGTCATTAATATTTCCAACTCCACTGGGGAGAAGTAGGAGAATCAAGGCTTTTTTTCTGTGTTGCCATGGTGGATCATGTTATCTGTGTTCCATTGATCAGGGCTTTGTATATCCTCATGCACAAGCTTCACTCAGGATAACCTTGACTCAGAGTTGATTGAACTAATTGTTAACACCTGTTATGAAACCGAAAACTCTTGAGTTTGACAGCTCAGAGTTGGTCAACCTAGAGTTGACTCAGAGTTTGTTAAACTTGCTTCCTGAAACAGGCCCCTGGTGCCATAAACGGCACACACATTCCCATCATTGCTCCCCATGAAGATGAACAAGCCTACTACAATCTGAAGGGGTGGCATTCCATTGTTATGTCGAGCTACACACTAAATGTTTGTTTGTTTGTTTCAGCTTCACAGATGTGTACTTTGGTTGGTCTGATTGCAGACATGACGCGCCAACAAACTCGCCAATCTACGAAAAGGCAGAAGGTGGATACTGCTTTTCATGTGAAGTAAGTATATATGTTTACTGTATATATTAGAGCCCAGTATGTTACTGATATAAGCCGATATGCATACATTTTGGTTCTAATGATCACAATACATGTTTATATATCTTTGTCAATGAATCATGATTCTGGGATTTGCATAGATCCCATGCAAAGTTAAAAAAAAAAAAACAACAACATACTGATACATCTACATTGCTCTGCCCACAGAGATCCATCAATGTTAATGGAGTGAACGTCCCTATCCACGACATTGGAGACCCTGCTTAGCTCTCAGGAAGTTGCTAATGAAGGGGATCACAAGCCAACATGAACTTGATCAGCGGCAGTTGAATTTCAACTACCATTTCAGTTCGGCAAGGATGGTGGTGAAAAAATGTCTCAAGGGTCGCTGCCCGGTGCCTGGTCAAGAGAAATGACATTTTGACTACTTCTATGCCAGATGTTGTTGTTGCTTGTTGTATTCCACACGATGTATGTGAAAAGGAAATAAGGAACAATAAATAAGGAACACTTCTTGCCAGAGTGGAACACAGAGCAACCTGTTCTCCCTGAGCACAAACAAGATGCTAATCAGGGTTCACAAGCACACGGCGATCAAGGCTGTCCGTGAAGCTCTTGTGTCGATTTGTGAACTGTACAGACAGGTTGGGTCCAAAAGAAACAATGCTGTCTTTGTGTGTCACATCAGGTTCAGTGCCCAACTATTGAGCACATAACCTGTATGGTGTACTGAGACTGGGAATTTAAGCTTGTTCAATAGATTTAGATTTGTGCTCAGAGATGATCAAGTTGCATTTTTACACCAATCTTTAGGTTAATGATGATACCAAGTAATTAATCCTTGGGGTCCACTGTAATGTACTGAAAACCTTGACTGTTGCAGAGAGGCTGATTTCTCTGAAATGGTTTGAAAAGTTTCATTGCAGACAGATGCCCACAGTCTGCCAGAGGGATCAGATGCATAGATTTCATTGCATTTGTCCATAGAAACAATTTTTATGTTTAATGATTTGTTTATGGTGAGCAGCTTGCTCATCTGTGTCCTCCTCCAGAGGCAACAAAGGGTTGCTGAGTACATAAAGCTCAAATTTGGATGAACGAACAGTACTTAAAATGTGCATTGTCATTACAGCACTAGTACCTGATGCACGTATGACTGAAGCAATAAAAGAAACTGAGGGGATCAAGCACAATTGTTTTATTAAAGATAAAGTGACACATTTCACAAAAGGGACAGAACCATCTCTGGGGGGCTGGAGCAGGGTAGTGTCTTGTCGGGGTCTTGATTTCCCTACTGATCACCTGGGGCTTTGTCAACTTTCGCCTTTTGTGCAGCAGTGGGCATTCTAGAAAACAATAGAAAACATGCGTTATCAAGATGGCCCTTTGTTGTCAAGCTTACAGAAAAGCACACAGAGAAAAATACATGTCACATACAATACATAATACATCTTACCCTCTAACAGGTGCCATGATAAAGAGATAATCGGTGTTATTCACTTCACCTGTCAGTAGTCAGTATAACAGTAGTAATGTTATGCCTGATCGGTGTATACACCAGGACAATATTTCCACTGAACTGAATTGTAGAACTCCAGCAGACATGGGACAACCCCTGTTAATGGTATGTACATGAATGCAAAAATAATGACAAAAAATAGCTTGCTGAATGTATCCATATTGAATAAAATAAAAGTAATGATTTTGCTCAAAAAATCTACCCAAGTAAAAGTGACAGTATGCTGCATTAAAACTATTCTGAACGTGTAGTTTACTCCAAAGGTTCCAAACATTTGACAAAAGTTTGCAGAAGACAATTATAAATTTGCTGTACCTAGAGGTTGTGATTTTGTTTTGTTCAAGAATATGTTAATGCTGTAACTTAACATTTCTTTTAACTGAGTGACTTAACCCCTTGCCATTTCACAATATTAAGATGACTATCCATTACTTTTAAGGCACGTGTGGACCATGTGAGAGCATTAAAAGGGAAAGAGACATCGCAAAGTACATACCCCAAACTAGATATGTTGTACTTACAGAAATAACCCTGAGTGCTAGTGGTCCCTTCACTACTGCCAACACCAGATAGCTTTCCAGGTATATGAAAACAAGGTAAGAACTGTCACTATAGAAATAACTCTGATAACAGTTATGCTTAACAATTCAAGCCCTCCTAACTCTTACCAACATATACATACACTTTGGGGGGGATTAGGGCTTAACCTGTTATGCAACACACACACACACACACACACACACACACACACACACACACACACACACACACACACACACACACACACACACACACACACACACACACAATAGTGAATGACAATGTTAAAAAAACAAAAGAAACAAAAAGTGCCCCCACAAACAGACAACATAGGTGCCAGTGAGAGAAAGCCCACTGGTGAGCCAGACCAATTCTTCCTCTAGCTCTATTAATCGTATCAACCTTTCTGCCTCCCTCCTGTGGTCATGTGACCTCCCTCCTGGGATGCAGCCTCCATTTCCAGCTGGAGCATCTTTTGCAACTATTGAGTTTCTCCCCGGTTCCTCATTATCATCCAGTTGGCTATACAACCTGGCTCACCCAAAAGAGAGGCCACGGAGAGTGACATCAACAACTTCTTCACTGCAGGGTTGATCAGACTGTCATCCTCATCACTCAGGGCAAGATTCTTCTTCATTGCAAAGAAAGAGAAAACCCTACACCCTTGCAAAATAAAAAAATGAATATCCACTTGTTATGCTCCAGCCCAGGGTATACCAGAACATAACATAGTGATCTCTCTCTGTTTCCCACTCCCAAGAACAAACCACCAAAAACCAACAGATGCAGTCCAAAAATGAGGGGATTGATTTACCCAAACGAAAATATACTTCAGGGTGAGCAACACCTAAAACAATAAACAAAACAAGCTGGGTTTTAAAACTCACTTCCCTAAACCCCCCCAAAAAGTCAACAGAAATACAGGTTTTCTTACCTCACTCCCTAACCAAAAACAGGAGAAAAAGGTGTACAAAGAAAAAGGCTACTCAGCCCTACTAAACTGGACTGAATAAAATACTTATTACACTATTACACTTATTACTTACAATATTTACAATATGTACAAAAGAGATCCAAAATCTCTGCCGTAACCACAACGAACATCAATTTCACAACTGTCACGAAATCAAGCAAGGGATGTAAAAGAGAGAGAGAGAGACGTGAGGTCTGCTGCAGGCTCCACTTTTGAATGTCCCAGTCAGATGGATTCCACCAATCAACAGCCTCCAGGATTTCACCCAATCAGCAGCTTCCACCTGCACGGGTACCTTTTTGGGACACAGAGTAACACAGCACCTCCTCTTGACAGGGAGGGAGAAAAACACTGACAAATACATGCAAGACCAAATATACAAATTATGACCCAATTGTCAATCACAGCTTTCATGCATCCTGCCATGCTCTCCACCAGTCTCTCACGTACAGAACAGAGGCTTTCAGTGGGGTTCAGGTCTGGAGGTTGGACTGGCCATGACAGGGTCTTGATCTGGTGGTCCTTCATCCATATCTTGATTGACTAGGCTGTGTGGCATGGAGCACTGTCCTGCTGAAAAGAACAATCCTCATTTGTTTTTTTTCCTTACATTTTAAGACAGGTATACAAGAAAGATAATATCACCAGTTGTCAACCACTTATAAACTACAATTGGCTTTATGCACAGCTGCACTACTTCCTGAACTTCAGCCAGCTCCTTTGTTTCCTGCCTGCCATTATTGGACAAACTAATTAATCCAGGTGTGCCTGACCTCAGTAGTCACAGCAACAATAATCAGACACACCTGGATTAATCAGATGGTGATGACAATAACTGTGTTTTTTTATACTTTTCCTCATTAAACAAGATTGGGTTCAGGTGATCACCTAATCAGTACCTCATTAAGTAGAATGAGGTGTGCTTGTGTTAGAATTCAACAGACACAGCAATCAAATGGCTGTCACACATGTAGAGATGCTGATTTCAGAAATATTTGCGGCAGTCTCTTAATTTTTTGCAGAGCTGTCTTTCTCTATATCTCCATATTCTCCCAATGAACTCCTCTGGACCAGCGCTGTACTCTACCCTTGAGAACAAAAGAGGTTAGTTACAGTACAGTACAATGATTTATGGGGTTTCCAACTGCTGCTAAATGTAGCTGCCAGTAGCTTGTTAGCTTGGTAGTGGTTGTACTTGCTAACTCATTTCTAGAGTGCCAGGAGACAAACATAGTAAGTAAACCACATCTTGATTCCCTGTTGTGGAAATACTCTCTGTCTACTTGGAGGCTGTGTTGTTACAAAACAGGTGCTGCCATTGGAGAGTGTCCGGGAAAGAGTGCTACCACTAATGGCGATAGTGGCAATGTAATGCCAAGCCCAAAGGAACAGTAACTGTCAATTTGACATAGTGGCCAGGCCATGTTAGTACAATGTCACATGATGCACATGTGTCCAACAAGACTTTTTTTATGCCCATAGGCTTACTTTGTGATGTAAACAGCTGTACAACAGTGAATACGTTTTATTTTTTAAATGTCCCACCCATGTGAAATTAATCATTTCACTGTCATAATTTGATCCATTCAGTCTGGCATTTGTAAAGTCAATGGTCTACAGTCTATTAGCAGAAGATTCCAGATAATTTTACATTTAGGAAGGCTAAATTATTTGGCTTCATGTGCCTCGGAGCAGCATTTATGTGGAGGAATGGGGTTCTGCCTTAATGCTGTAACTAAATTTTTCGCGTTACATCTATGTGTAATGCACTTTCAGTGCTATCAATATCGGCATGTCCCTCCCTAGCAGCTTATTTTGGTAAATATGCCAAACACAATCAACTGGCCATTTTATGGCTATGTTGCAGTCAGTTGAATACTCAGGGCTACTGTACTGATCTGTTTGACCACTGAATGTGAAGTGTCAACTCTTCATGGTGTTAGTGCTAACCACTACTGACAATTAAACTTGGCCCCCTCAGTCTGTGTGTTTCCAGTTATGAAACCCTTGATACAACAAGTGTGAACTGGCTCTAATGCTTCTTGATTGCATTTAAACTGGGATTATTTAATATCAGATTGCTATCTGATCCATCCAGCATTCAGAGAGTGGCTGAGGGTAAATGTGAGATAAGCTCACTTTTCACCACAACTCTCTTCATAGTATGCACCCACATAAGTAGAAGCTATGATGTTTAAACAAAAGATGCCTCCTTTTCTGGGTTCATACAAGCGAGCGCCTCATAGCTCAGCAGCATCGTGTGCATCTTCCTGTTCTGAAGTGTGCCATTTAGGGAACATAAAAATAAAACTGCTGCGTGCAGCTTTCATTTCTCTGGAAGAAAAATGAAGCTCAAAGCAATCATTACGTAAGGTGTTAATATTAACGTTGCTATTGTGAGGAACATGTGTGGGCGGGAATGATAATGCAGCTCCTGTCACTGTGCTGTAAAGGAAGCCAAACACTGACAAGCACACATATAACACAATCGCACACTTACACGCACGCACGCACACACACACACACACACTTACACACACACACACACACTTACACACACACACACACACACACACACACACACACACACACACACCACTATCTATTCCAGAGCTGTTGTTTAATCAGTAAATAGTAGTTCATTTACCCAGAGAGGAGAAGCTTTTAATGCGAACACCTCACAATGCATACACGCACATGCACACACACGCACACGCACACACACACACACTTCTTCTGCATATTCCCTTTTTCATCATTGACACATTTACTGGCACTTAACACCGTTATTCTTTTCAGAAGAAGAAGAATCTTTATTTAAGTTGCATGTGATTTATTTGATCACATATTATACAATATAAAATATAGTGAAACTGAAACCCTGCATTTAACTCATACTGAGGGAGCAGTGGGTGCGTGTTAACTCTCTCACCCTGGGACCAACTCCACATCTTGGCCATATCCTTTGGTAAAGGGTACTGACACAACCAAGCTGTGCATATTTGATGGTGGGGGAAACTGAAGCACCCAGGGGAGACACTCAAGCATTGGGAGAACATGCAAACTGTGCACAGAAATCACAGAAGGCATCAGACCCAGGATCTTCTTGCAAGTGGCAAGAGCAAGTGGCTGCTCTTTATAAAGACATGACCGACCCTCAACACACACACACACGCACGCACGCACACACACACACACACACACACACACACACACACACACACACACACACACACGCACGCACGCACACACACACACACACACACACACACACACACACACACACACACACACACACACACACACATTCATTTTAGATCTGTCTGTGAAAGTATTAAAATGCAGTGAATAGGCCTGGAGGTGCAGTGGATCAGAGGGCCTACCAGAGCATATCAGTTGCCTCTGTGTTGTCTCCATGCGTTTGTGTAGGAGGAGGGAGGGGTAGTGGGGGTTTACATCCCCAGTAGCACTTTTGCAAATGAAGCTTCTGACTTTCTCTCTGTAGCTAATCAATTAGCAGCCTCCTCCTCTCCAGCCAAATGTCTTATTCATCCCGTTCTTCCTTTCTTTGCCTCTTTGGTCATCCATTCAGAGTTTAATCAAACATGATCACTATTACAGCTTCTGTGCTTTTCTGACACTTTGGATGACATTTCAGTATGGCCATGAAAGACAAGCTCCCATCATTTGTAAATTAATTCAAACTGTAGTTAAATGTGTTTTACAAAAGGGCTATAATAGTACATGTATTTATCTTGAACTGTCATTGAGTGGGCATCACAATTTGGCCGTCATACAAAGAATAGGTTGTGCCACTATGCAAAGACTATAACCAGTCTGATCCACACTACAAAAAAGATGGTAATGATAATGCCAACTGCCATTAATTTCAATTCATGATAATGTCTCCTTTTTGTACACTTTACCAAAACTTGTTCACTTGACTTTTTGTTGAATTGCAGTTTAAACCTGATAGCCTTCAACACCATCACATTAGATTTATCCCCAAACATGCAAGCTAAGCACTACATGCAAAGATAATAGATCTGAATCCCTTGTTGCAGCTTCCAAGTTGAACCACTTCTCACGCTGCTTTCACTTATGGTAGAGCACTTCTTGACTGGGTCCTGAAAGCTGCAATTTCAAGGCAGTCTAATCACAGTGGCTCGCAGTCACCATGCTTTGCTTATGCTTTCAATTATGCAACATATAGCATGAAAACAAATAAGAAATACAAAGTCATGCAAAATAAAATTTAAAAAATGTTGTTGGACGCTTGTCATGAAAAGAGTTTCTTGAGTCCTTTAGAGTTTCTTTACTTCAGACATCAAAAATGATAAACTTTGATGCAATTTAATGGAGCTTCAGGAGAAAATCAACTCCTGTTTCTGTCGTGAAAGCACAACAAATGAACATTGATTACACAACAGAAACCTATAAAACAAAATACAACTGTTCTTTATGTTTTAGTGCGCTAGTGGCTGTGACTCTTTTAAACTAATATGTTATTTGACCTGTTTCACATCAGTATTGTCACACCGTGTTGAGGGTCGTCCCGTCCTGGGATTTTTGTTTCATTTTTATTTATCACATGAAATATTATAATTAATTATGAATCAATTATCAATTGTGCATCATGAACATGGAGTATTTTATAACAGCACTTTCAAATTCTCTTTTTTTCATAGTGCCCGTTAATGTGTTTGTATGATCCAAATCATTTAAAAATGATTTAGACTTATTTACTTATAACGTATAGTTTAATAAACTAAATAACTTAATACATCATCACTTGAATTAGAAGGAATTCTCCAAACTGTTGTGAAATGTATCTGCTTAATACTGCATAACTGCTGCAGGGGACAGATGTTAATGTCCCCTCAGTTTATGAAAAAAAAGCAACTTTGCCCCCTACCTAATATTTCTTATTGACCAGAAGGGTCAATTGAATGCCTTAATAAGGTTTAAAACATGTGTATATTAATAATAATTAATAATGTAATGTAATAATGTGGTAATGGCTATTGAGTAGTTGAAACATGAACATGTTGACAGGCGTTGTGGGTGTTGTGATGTCACTGCAAGCTTTAGTTTGGTATATAGTTATTAATCTGATTAGAAAAATCTGCACTTTTTCGTTTCCTGGAATCGTCTCCCTTTGGTCAATTTCTTTCTCCTCAGCCATTTCCCCTCTCTTCCCTTTCCAATCTGATCTCCCCATCTTCTCCACCCTTCTTGTCCAGAGGTAGCTTTCAGTGAGACATATATTAATGTGGCAGTTTAATTAGCGAGAACCCACATGGCTATTGATTATGTACTTGCCTGGGGTAAAGTTTGCCTTCTGCTCCCAGTCATGTATTGATCTCTGGGTGGGAAGGAGCACATAGGCAGGCGCAGAGTTCGCATATCAAGTGGGTGAACCTCCAAGCATACAAGGCCTGGCCACTTACTTTGTCTCTCTTTTACATCTTTTTAGAGGCAGACTTTGCAGTTATGCAAGGCAGGAAATTGTGTGGGGCACCAAAATAAAACCAGCCGTACATTTATTATGATGTTTGGATATGAAATTATGCGACAACTGTCAATGTCAACGCAATTCATTAATTCAATCACTCGAAGAGTCAGTATGCCCACTGTATCCCAAGTGAGTACAGTTTACTCCAGCTAACCACCTGCCAAGTGCATTTTCAATTGTTCAACAATATGCAGAGTATTGCAAATGTTAAATTGCTAATTACTTATGCTACTCATGCAAAACAATTGTTAAAATCTAACTATAAATGTATGTGAAACATAAGCAGCCAGCTCCCCACCAGCGAGCACAGAAAATCCACTTGCTCTGGGCAAGATTTTTAGAAAGAAGAGTAGTATATGTGACCACTGGATGTTACATTTTAATTAAAAAAAAATAAAACAAAACAAAACAAAACAAAACAAAAAACAAAAACAGATGCTTGGTGTGCTATACATAAGACTAATATAGACTAATGAAGAAAACATGATGAACTACCCTATAAAAGGGATGGAAAACTAATAGCATTGTAACTGACATATAAGCAGGAAAACACAGCCAGCAGGTTCACATAAAACCTGAACAGGCCTAACATTAACTTTCCAAATGTCCCTAATGAATTTAAAGCGGGAGTAACATTAACTTACTTTGACTCAGGCTATTTACTGATTATCAAACAATGCTACTATCATCCGACAATGCATTAAACTATTCAGTTCATTTCATCACATTTACGTTAGTGTATCTCTGTCTTCTTCATGTTTTTCTTTTTCTTCTTTCCTTCTTTCCCCTCCCCTGATTGGTGAAGTATGGCAACAAAGAAGAATCTAACTGATCTCAAGCCACATATTTTCCTTGACTTGGTTGTTTAGGTAGTCGTTTGTCATACAGTATTGGATGCTGTGACACTTAATTGATAAGGTTTTCATGTATTTCTGCAGGTGGAAATCCAATCCATCCTAACATTTTACATTAATATAAATATATTAATATAAATATGTAATAATAATCTGAAAAATGTAAATTATGAAATTAAAAATGTTCAGGCTAAACTCAGTGCTTGGTGTGAAAAGGCTTTAATACTGGAAAGGTAATATACACAATTATGGAATCAGATTTCATAGGTAGATTAACAAACACAGGGCACAGCAACAATCTCTGTGTATGTATTGAGGAAGAAGAAGAATCTCAAAATCGTTTGTTTTCTTTGATGATTTTACTTGGCTTTTACAAAAAGTTTGTAAAAGTGTCTATATCCAAGCATGTAAAACACTAGGTGCTGGACAGAAGAAAAAGTACAAAAAGGAAGCCTGCACTTTAGTTAACATTGAGCATATGAGCCCATGAGCATATATTACCTCCATGTGTGATGTTTCCGACTGAGGCTCTTCCTCTGATGATCAACTGGTGCAGAGACACATGAACAGAGGGGTCAATTGACATGTCATGTGGCCACAAAATACAGGCAATACTAAACCTGTCAAAAACAATATTATCTAAAGCATCTAAACATACCATAACCATATCGTCAGGTAAAAATCATAATGTTGTTATGGCCCAGTGAGGAGAGATAAGCTTCTCTGCGAATGAATACATTTATTTATCTGCACTGTCTGTTTTATCTAGAGTATTGAATTTGAGACTGTCTCAGATCCTTTGTCAGTTGGTGAACAGTAAGTATGACACAGTGAACGTGAGCATGAAAAAATATACCTGTTGTAGATATTAAGGTATGAGTTCAGCTTTCAATTTACAATCGGTTTCTTAATACAACTAAATTCTCTGCTTACTGGGGCAACTGGGGAGTTGAAGTCAAAAGTCTGCTGTGTTTCAGTCTGTGTTTTTCGCCTTACAGGTAAATATCAGTCCGTATGTTATGAATCTTGATGAACTCCAGTATGAGCTCAGCACTGTATTAAAGTTGAAGCTTTCTTGCTCATGAAGATTAATGTTAAACTTTACTTGTAATCATCACTGAAAAATGAACATGCAGTAAGGAAATTGATTAGGGTCTCTGGACCAGTAGTCTGTAGCAGTCCGTATTCACAACATGGCTGTTTGATTATAAAAGGCCATGTCAAAACAACTCTAAAAAACATCAATCTTTAGGAAAACACTTCAGTGTTTTGGCAGATTGTGCCTTTTCAGCACAGCTTGTAGTATGAATTTGAAATCCAGCCAACCAAACACAGGAGGAGGGGGGCTAAGAGGGAAATACCCTAATTCTCTGTTAGGCTCTTTTGAGCTACATGGCTCTGAAAGGTCACGCTAACATGTTATTTGGGTGCAGATATTCTCCCTCTGTGAATCCACTTATGTCTTTTTGTCCTCTGGGCAAAAATACTCTGCTCGTGGTTTTCTTAACATCATCTTGACTTTTTTCTCGACAGCATCTTGTTGAGCAACTGAAGTATTTTCCATCCCTATAGGAGCAACCTAGACATACTGGTAAAGCTTCTCCACATGGGTCAGTGAAGTCTGATGATGTGTTAGAGTTATAATCTAAACCTGATGGCGGTCTCTAAAATAACTAACCCCAACAACATTGTGGGGTGGAGATAGATAAAATAGATAATAGCAGAGAGATTTTTTTGGCTATTTTAATCAAAAAGGACCTCAGAACTGTTGTACCTTAATTCCACCAGCATATAAAGATCCACAAAAATAGTAAAACTATTCTGGACTCTGTATATAAATATTGCTGGCAGCTGCAAAACCCTTCCTGTACTTACTTTGGCATATCAAATAATATTTGTCTGCTTCTTCTGCTTACTTACCCTGTCGATAAAGAGGATCAACCCATCAATTAAAACAGTCAGTCAAATTTTCAGAGATGCTGCCACTCAGGATAACATCATGAGTTTTAGGAAGGTATTCAGAGGAATATACATCTTCAGTGATATCACATGTCAGCACATATGATGGAGACATGGTGATCTTAAAGCCATGAAGACCACTCCCGATCCAGAGGGCCTGGATGAATAAAGAGGTGAAGGCTATATCCAAAGCCCAAAAAGCCACGTTTTGGTCAGGTGACAAAGAACCATACCACCACCAGAGCAAGACTGAAAGCTGGTATCAGGGAGGCAAAGAGGAGACATCAGCGACTGCAGCAGAGATTGAAGAGGGACAGCACTAAGTCTATGTGTAGGCGATTTAAAATGCCACAGTCTACAAAAGTAGGTGTTCCTCCACCATGTGTGAAGCCACTTTGCCAGATAAGCTGAACACTTGCTATGCTCGCTTTTGATTTCCTAAACAAAAGCTCAGCAGTAATGTCTACACTGCCTCCAGAGGACTGGACACTGTCACTAACCATGTAAGCATGTTAGAAAAATCCTGCTGAGAGGGAATATAAATGAGGCTGTGTACTTAAAACGGGCTGATCAGCTAGCTGATATTATTACTGACATTTTAACACCTCACTCTCACAGGAGACTGTTCTGCCTCAAGAGAGTCATCATTATTCATGTGCAGAAAAGGTTTACTGTGTCTATTCTTGATGACTTCTGTGGCTTATACTCCTGATGGAGTGTTTTGAGAAACTTGCTCTCCAGCGTGCTTTGAGCACCAACAGATCCACAGGAGGATGCCACGTCTGCTGCCCTTCAGTCAGTTTTCACACATCTGGATGAGAAGAACAGACTTCAAGCTCAGCATTCAACACAATGTCACCCATTAAGCTGATTGGAAAACGTAACACTGCGAGCTTCT
The DNA here is from genome assembly GCF_904848185.1 of Acanthopagrus latus. Lineage (NCBI taxonomy): Eukaryota > Metazoa > Chordata > Actinopteri > Spariformes > Sparidae > Acanthopagrus > Acanthopagrus latus. The sequence continues at coordinate 3,057,661 of NC_051061.1, read as the reverse complement.
GTACATCAATCTGCAACTGGATATTGGACTTCCTCACAAGGAGACCACAGATTGGCAATCACACATCCTTTACGTAAATGCTTAACATCGGAGCCCCCCAGGGCTGTGTGCTCATTCACCTTCTGCTCATGCTGTTCACACATGACTGTTGTCAAGAAAACTCTATTGTGATGCATGCCAAAGACACCACCATAATTGAGTGCATTATAAACAACAATAAGAGTTCGTATCTGATATTTCAACTTCCTGCTCAACGTCAGCAATACCAAGGAGCAGATTGTAGATTTTTTTAAAAAGGGATGCAAAGATGCGGCCTATATCAGCGTAACTGAAGTAGAGAAAGTGAGCAGTCTTAGGTTCCTTGAAATTGCCCTAATAAATTCATAATAAGGTTTCACATGTGAAGTCTGAGGAGGAGGGCTGTCAGACGTCTGAGCCATGGGATTCTCTGATTGGTTGTGTGCCAGCTGAATGGCCATTATGATTGGTGGTGTGCTAGCGAATCAGCGTGGTGTGTGGGAGGGTGGAATACTATGTGCGCTTTGTTTTTCTATGCACTCCGTTCCATCATTCCCCGTTTTCATGTTTTGCAGTACTGGCACGAGACTAGCTGTTATGTCCGTTCAGGATGAATTTGTCTGTTCGTTTGGTAATGCCTCGCTGCATGTTTAGTATGCAGCTGTTTTTATCTGAAATAGTTTAGTTTCATTTTGATCAAAACTAAAGAGAGTTGCATGCATAAGCCTCGTTTACAACTCACAACACAAGCGCCACCCGGTTATTGCATCTCGTACTGTGGAGTAGGCAGCACGTCAAAGTGGTGTGTTTCAGTGCAACTTTTCTGCCTAACGGGTCAGACAAGAAGCAACGGAGTGGTTGGAGAGTGGTTGGATAAGGCAGTTGGGCATCTGGGCGGTGTGTGGGGGCCTTAAGTAAAGCCTCTTGGAGCTTTATTTTAAAAGAGAAGAAATGGTGGTGTTTAATTGTTTAAACACAATCACAGTATGTGAAAACCACGTACAACAGGAAGCACAGAAAAGGACACTGCATATTACAAAAAATGAAAACATGGTGCACAAAAGGCTAAAGGCTACCGTGTGCATTACAGAATGTGTGCATGTCAGACTTTTCCATACACTTGTAAAGTACATGTATATCATGAGAGTCTTTAGTTCCAATGATTTGAACAACTCTAATTTTTTAGTTGAAAGAATGAGTAGAACACACACTACTTACTACTAAAAACATTTATGAAGACTGGTTCAATAATAAATGTACTATCTGTCTCCTGAAAAATGAGACCCAATCTGTGATTCCTCTGATTGATTATGATTGATAACAACTGGTGACTTTTCTGGGCCCATTTGATAGGGCTTGCCTTATACACCCATTACACGCCACAAACACCATGATTGATTTGAACAATTAAGGAAAGTCATGTGGAGCCATTTCAAACCAGTAACAGTTCCCATGATCAGCTGTGCAGGCAACTGTTTTTTTATATTAAGTGCATGGCACAATTGTGTCGCTTCCACGACCAATACGAAAACTGCTGCAGAGTGAAAACTGGTCAGGATAGAGTCAACCTAAAACCACCAAAAACAAGTCTGCATTGCTTAGAAGCTGCTGAAAGACGAGTGACAGTGTCCACAGTCAAGCGTTTTTTTCATCAACATGGGCCGAGAGGCTGCCGTGCAAGATAAAAAGCCTTGCTCCTTAAAGCTTAGCAGATGTTTGCTGCTGATCACATGGACAAATAAAGACCTTTCTGGAGGAAAACTCTATGGGTCAGACGAAACAAAAATCTGGTTGTTTGGCCACGATTAGCAGCAATATGTTTAGAGGAGAGAAGGTGAGGCTTTTAACCCCAAGAACACCATACCTACTGTTAAGCATGGTGGTGGTAGTATCATGAAAGTGTTTGAGGTATACACCTACAGTAACCCTAAAATTCTGCAAAACATGAACTCTGATTGTTAGTGTTACATTCTTAGAATTAACATCTTAAAGTGTTTTGAACTGTGTTAAATCTTTACTGTCATCATGGCCACTAAAAATCAGTAGCTTGTTTAGTGCAGATGAGAACTGGTCAAAACACCACGTTTGACAAAACATTTCTTTTCTAGTCCTGGCGAGAGGCAATCTCTCATCATCTTTTTCCAATCATCTCAACATCTGCCTCATGATACACATAAGACTTCTTATACACTTCAACCATTGTGGTATGTCATATGTCAACCTGAAGTCAAAACACTTATGCACAGAAAAGGCTTTACCAACCCCCTTCAGGATGAACTCCTTATCTAATTTCCTTTATGTTAATTTCTACTGCACATTATACCATATACAATACACCCATTCATACTGTACAACCAGATGATTATCATAAGATGTAGCACATATCTGAATCCACCAGACACAAGACTTCACTTTACATGTATAGATGATGTTGTATCTATATTGTTAAGTTTTACATGTAAGAACAATATGTCAAAATAGCAAGGTATAATTGAGAATTTCCTTCACACTGTACACATTCATTTCAAGCACTCAAACTTTCCTGTCGTGATGGTAAGAAATAACCTAAATAGATATTATAAGACATGCTGCTTGCAAAACAAATTCACACAATGGTCTGTACAGTAACTTTAGTTTTCTGTGGCGTTGCTGTTGACAGCAGTCACATTTGACGCAGAAGAGTGAGTAGTGAGTGTCCTGTAATAAATAGTCTTAGTCCACCATGTGGAAATCTGCCCAAAGAAGTGATATATGTGTAATAATTTATGGGAATTGGAGGGTCTGGAAAGTGACATTTCTCAAATGTACAGGCATGTTCGTTCATGTACAAGCCCACTTGGCAATAGTAACTCAAAATTTTTTTGAAAAATCTATTCCTCCAACAGAAGAAACCATGATTAGAGTAGGCAGGAAACACCTCTGTACAACCACTGCCTGTATGGGAAACAAACTGGGTAGGTGCTAGGCTGGAATCCAGTTGCCTGAGGCTGAGCTGATCTAATTGGCAGCTGTCTGACATGTCAGCTGAGCCAGCACTGTCATTTTAGGTCATGATCAAAGGTGAAAGCTGGCTATGATGGTGGTTCGGGAGGAGCGATAAACCTACCAGGGCCCAGAACCACTCCATTAGGCATCAGCTCCACCATGTATCTCTTGTGTGTGTGTGAGTGTGTGTGTGTGTGTGAGAGCGCGAGAGAGAGAGAGAGAAACACCCAGTGCCATTCTGTCATCAGAGCTATGCCAACTGATGGCATGTCACTTTTAACAGATTGTTATCACTGAGGTTGTGACATCGTTAGGGAAGTGGTGACATGTAAGCACACACACACACACACACACACACACACACACACACACACACACACACACACACACACACACAGTAGTATTGGTCATATTTGTAACATAATGCAGCTGGGCAGGTCCCTCATTCATATTTACAAGGAAAGACATTGCATTGCTAACCCACTACAAATGTTTGGGCATGAACACATCGTTTAAACCATTATAACAATTGCATAGCCTGACATGACACACCAAACGGAAATTCTTTAATTAAAACGTTCTCTTTCTAAAGTTAATTCATTAATTTATGAAAATCTCATCAAGGGCAAACTCCAAACCAATTTCCACTGAAATTACAAAATTATTTTAGTCACATTTTTGAATCAATACAGAAAATCCTCTGTCTTTGAGACTAAGCATTCATAGCTACTATTTTTTTTTTTTTTTTTTTTTTAATAAATTAGACAACACACAAGATGTGCTTTGCACATTTTCAGTGTGAGGTCATAGGGTTAATACAACTTTTCCATCATCTCCCAACAATAAAAATATGGAACTGCCACACAAGGCTTAAATTGATCCCAGCTGTGTCATAATGTAATTTTTTTTATCTGCTCTTATTCTACGTTGGGAGTTTGGGTGGGGAGAAGGTGGAGGTAGGCTTGCATGGATTCTTCCTCTTCAATCAGCAGCTTCCCCCTGCATTCCTATGAGCTTTTGATTTAAGGTAGCAGATTCCTCATCTCTGAAAAAAGCCTTCAACTGCCAGACTTTACTTCAGGCCATTTGTCAGTCAGTCTGACCAAAATGTTTTGTCCAGAGAAAGATACTTTGCTAACAATGTCATATATGTGGTTCTGTTATTTCCTCTTTTAATCTGATGTTATATCCTCCTGTGTCATGTCTTACTTTCTACTTCCTCCCTTTGTCCACTTTCCCATCTTTGTGATTGGCTGCCCCTCCTTGATGTGATTACCTGTCTCCAATTATCTCTACCTCCCTTGTGTATATAGTCTTTGTGCTCTCTTTGTCAGTTGGTCTGTTCAGTGTCCCTAAATCTGCTGTTCTGTTTCATTTTGCCCTTGTGTCTCCGTGTCCCTTTGTCCCATCTTCTGGCTTTTTTTTCCTCAAAATATTCCTGGTTTGGTCTTTCTTTTTTCCTTTTTCTTTTTTCTTTTTGGTTTGTACTTTTTCTTTTGTTTCTTGGTAGTCTCAATTGTTGTTATCTGCACTTTGCCTGCCTTTTGTTTTTGCTTCTTTTTTGGATTCTGAATTTTGTATTTAATAGTAAACCTCTTGGAGTTTCAGCCTAACTGGTGTGATATAGAGATGACAGAAAAGAATACTTGTAGTATTATTATTATTTAAGTAATGTTATGCAGACCATTGTATACTAGATGAAAATGTCTTTCAAGAACACTGACTAGAGGACGATATTGAACTGTTCAAGGAATCATGCAGCAGGTGAGAGCTGTGGGACACAAAAGGTGCAATATTTTAAGTGGTTAGTCATTTTATACAGCCTTATTTTAAGGGTGATCCTATTTTGATTTTCCTACTAATCCAAAAGCATTCCCCAAATCATCCCAGGAAATGTATTTGTGTTACTGGTTCTTCTTTGAAAGTGAAAAAGGTTGTTCTGAGGAGAGCAGGCAGAGCATCGATTCTCCTGTAGGCCTTCTTAGGCCTGTCGGGCTGCCTCTTGCCTTCTTGGCACGTTTGCTCCAATGCACCACCGCTGAGCTGGCCTGTCTCCATGTTTCTCTCTCTACAGGCACACACACTCCTTCTAAGGGTTGACAGGTTTCTTCAAACCTGACTTTTGTTTTGTCAGAACACAGAACTTTAGCAGTTTTTTTGTCATTTAAGATCTGCTTTCAAGATGTTTCCTCTATGTTCAACTTGTCTCTGGCCCACTCAATCATCCACACGTTTGAAGTCGTCCACTATTGTCTCTGTACACAAGAGGACCAACCCAGCCTGCTTAAATGACTATCGCCCAGTAGGTCTCACATCTGTGGTGAAGAAGTGCTTTCATTAAAGACTTCATCAGCTCATCGCTATCCGGATCATTCGATCCCGCCCAGTTTGCTTATTGTCCCAACAGGAGTACTGATGACGCCATTTCACATGTCCTCCATTCCACCCTCTCCCACCTGGGCATCGGCAAGGGGAACTATGCACGTTTGCTGTTGAATGACGTCAGCTCCGCGTTTAACACCATAGTTCGCTTCAGGCTGGTCGCCAAGCTCAGGGATCTGGGGCTCTGCACTCTGCTCCTGGGTCTTGAACTTTCTGACCAGCAGACCAGCAGACCAGCAGGTGGTGAAGAATGGAAATTGCACCTCCAGCACCTGCACACTCAACACCAGTGCACACTGATGGGCTCTGGTAATATCAGTGATGCATAGAGGGGGAAAGAATAACACTGTTGTTGAATTTGCAACAAATTATTCTGACTCTGCCCATATATGGGTTACAGCCCCAGTGCTGTGGGTGTGTTTGTGTTTTTGTTTGTCCCATGCAGGTGCTGCCTTCATACTCTCCCTGCTCCTTGCCCATGTGTGAAACGCCACATCTGAGGCTACTTGCCACTTAGGCCGTGTGGTACAAAGTTGCTGTGGATGCCAGTGGGCTGGGCGGCCATGACATGCATAGAGCCTGTGCTACAGCATACAGTTTTTGTCGTGACGATAGCCTTCTTGACTAATAAGTGTTTTTTTCGTTAGCGAAATAAAGCCGTATTTGAGTTACAATTTGCTACTGTTTCCTTTTGCCTCCTACTTTAGTTTAAATCTTATATCTGGATCTTGATAGTTCATTTATTATTGTTTCTGCACCAAATTAAATTAACAAATTAAGTTCACATCTTCCTGTGAATGTCTGGAGATATGGATGCATTGACAATTGATCAGATTCTTAGTTCATCCTGCCATTTCACAATTCCTCTTTGGTGTCCTTGAGGAGTGTTTGTAGAGGAGGGATATTCATCAAGAGCCAGGCTGGGGGAAAAAGTCCTTAAGTTTAAATCCAGATATAAAGATGCTTGATCACCCTACAGCTGACTCCTGGTGGAGGGCCTTTGACTTCTTGCATTGACATACAAAGCTTCTATAACACGTGACCTGCAGAGGAAAACATGTATTGGGATCGTCTTTTTTTCCTTTAGGGCTTCCATATACTGGACATATCAAGTGAAAAACCTGCTCAGATGGAGACAGCTGAGGAAAATCAAAGCAACAAAAGGGCAGAGAGAGAATCCAGTGAGAACCAGTGAGTGCTCATTAGAATAAAGCTGAAACATGAGTGCTGTAAGAAGAAGAAGAGGAAAAAATAAAACAACTGTAAAACCAAGGCTGAGGTCTAATTAAAAAGGCTTAAATTAATTGAGTTTCTGTTTTTTTATGGCCATGCCAATTTTAGAAAACACACACACACACACACACACACACACACACACACACACACACACACACACACAATCAACTAACCGACCAGTGGCGATGCTAAGAATAAATCAAAGGAAGCGAAATGGCTGATTAAGAGCTTAGAAACTTGAGGAGGAAGATGAAAGGGAAGGCATGGGAAGAGAGGGAGGAAGAGACAGACAGGAAGAGCTTCATTTTACAGACACAATGTAACTGTTGTAAAAGGCATTAGCATTATACTGAAACAACCAATATGTAGGATATATAAGCCATAGCTGTGAGGTTGCAGACTGAAGCCAACTGCTCCCCCTCTCGCTTTCCAAGTGTTTAAGAAAACCTTTAGCACACACTGCAGACTAACGGTGAACGGCTCTCTTTAGAGACAGTTTTCGTTCCTTGTTCATTCTGGGTATCTGTAGAAATGTTCCATGGAAACAGACCAGTTATATATATATATATATATATATATGAATTTGGGGGTGTCTACCTGTCTACCTTAATATCCACACATTTCATTTGGTTTCAGTGCAAGCTAAGTCTTCTTTTACCTTTACTTACCATGTAATGTTGATTTTGGCTGTGATGTCAAGAAAATTGGGAGAGCCTATGCATTTCTCAGATCTCCAACAGTATAAGTAAACTTTAGCTTTGGAAAAAAAAACTATTTTGATTATTATTGATTAAGTAATATCATTTTATTATAACTTTGAGTGACCTGTAACATTAGGTTTGGTTGGCACTTAGTTGCTGCCGGTTAATTAAATAATCTTGACTAGCCTACGTGGAGAAAAATAAAAAATCAAATTTGTGGGTTTTTTTTTTTGCTTGTTATTAAGTAATGAGTATGTAAAGATTGCTGCAGTTCATGATTATACTAAGTAGGACAGCAACATTAATATATTACAAATACTTCACAGCTGTATCACTTGAAATGTGGCCGATGGTCAAGTTTTCTCTATTTCCATTCATCTCTTTGGGCTGTTGTCATAACCAATGTCTAATATGTGGCATGTGAGTAATGTTAAACAACAAACACAGAAGAAGGAGACATAATAACATAAGACAAAGAAGAAGACACTGTCCCCATACAGTTTCAGCAAGACAAAGATCCTGTTTGAATTGTGCCATGATTTACACATGTGCTTTTTTAAATTTTAAACACAATTTTTCAAGTTGAGAAAGAAACTGCTTGTAACAAAACTAATCAAGTCTAACGCTGTGAAAGTACATATTAATAAGACTACACACCCAACATCTGTCACCTGATAGAACACCTAATGCACAGGAGCATTGAGTCCAATGCATCAATACAAAACAAATATGTTAAAAAACACAACGTGTATATTCTAATATTTTGTTATTTATTTATTTATTTTTTTTGTCCACCATGTCCATGTTTTGCCCTGATCCTTTCACAGTTCTGCATTACTGGTCACCTACTCATTTCTGCCTGCCCAGTCAACAAGCCATTCCCACCTAATCAAGCCAACTCCATGCACCTGGTCTCACATCTGTTCCTGATCACCAATTAACCCAATGTATATATACACTGCAACCTCACTGCCAGATTGTTCTTTCCCACTCATGCAAGACTCTCCAGCACTCTACTCCAGACTGATTTGCTATTGCCATCCCTGCCTGCACCTGACCCTCCCATCTAGTCTGATTCCCAGTAACGGCAACAGCCTTCTGTCCCCATCCTTGAGATGTTCTCTTTGGTTGCCATTTTGCCTGTGGCTGCTTGGCAATAGTTCTATGGCGACACTACAGTGTGACTGTGGCCAATGTGTGTGTTACCACATTTGCCCCTGTGTGTGCGTTCTTTGAAGACTTAGCTGCTGGCTTTCCGATCCTCTGCCTTCATGGCACCGTTGCCTGCATGCTCTTATATGGCACCATTACCTGACACTGACATTGAACTGAACTGTGTGTGTGTGTGTGTGTGTGTGTGTGTGTGTGTGTGTGTGTGTGTGTGTGTGTGTGTGTGTGTGTGTGTGTGTGTGTGTGTGTGTGTGTGTGTGTGTGTGTGTGTGTGTGTGTGTGTGTGTTTTAACACCACTGCTCACTCACCTGTTTCCTTGCCTGATTCAGTCTGCCATGACAGCTGATCTGCTGTAATATTGTACTGTTCTGTGTGCTTATTACATGCTGTACCCTGTAACTGTGAAGTTCTGGCATTACCAACTATTTCTGGTGTCCTGTATGCTGCAACTAGGTCCATCGCAACCAGTTAAAGATCGTCTCCCTTGCTGCTGACAAATGCATTCCACACAAAATTCCAAGGTGTTCTGCAATCACCTGCCACTCAACTTCTTTGCATTTATTCCATAGTTTATTATAAAAAAAAAGATCAATAGACAATACTGTATACTGTAGGGAAACATCATGTGTTTAATGCCTTTTCTCTGAGCTATGATCTGAGGTATTGTTTCTCTGCAAGCAGCATTCCCTTTTCAACATAGCTGACCCCTGAGGCTCCGTTGTGCCAGGAGGCGCCAGATAGTCTTGAACTATCTGTTTCTGGATCAGAAAAGACATCACTTTGGACACTCCACAGACACCTTTTCTGTTGTCGAATACATCTAAAGAGGCCTTTTGTAAGTTGAAACTTAGATTTACAACAGCCCACTGGAGACACTCAGACCATCTCAGACTAGGTTCAGTTGGTAAAAACACACATGCTGCCTGGATCAGATAACACCTACACTGACAAGAGGGATTCATGATAGATGGTAGATATATGGTAGAGTCTTAATTTCCTCTTCTAGATTTTAACAAAGTTAGAATAACTATTGAGCCAGTACCTAAACTTCCGAAAAATAACATATCATTATTCAGAGGGTAAAGGTCATAAAATGTTTCTTGATTTAATTTCTCTGATAAAAATTGACTGTCTACCAGTGACTACCAGTCAATTTATATATTCCCTATTATAATAGCATTAGGCTATAACTAAAAGAACAATGTGTATTAATTATTTTTACTGTAAAATCAAGTGTTTCACTCAGTACCATTTTTGAAAGTTAATGATTTCATGATTCATGTGATTTGTGTTTTAAGACAGTCCCCATTAAGCCATGGTGACATTCTGGGAAAAGGTGAAACACAATTTAAAACATTAAAATTAGTTTAGTCTTAGTTAATTTCTGTGAGTTTTCAGACCATCTACTCAGAGGTGGAAACTGGAAGCCCTGCCACCAGACACGCCTTTTATCAGAGCTGACAGAACAGAGGGACATCTGTCTGAGCTCAACTCTTTATCACTTCTACACTTTTTTCCCCCCCTTTTTTTTAGCCCTGTTTTAAACTTTTCAATTCACTTTAAGCTTTAAGCTCTTTACTTAATTTTTACTTCACTGGCTCTCTTTTTATTCGTCACCTTTTATTATCTTCATAACATTACTCTTTTTAGAAGTTGCTTGCACTTTTTATTATTATTTTTTTGTTCACTGTATTGTTCAATTTCTTGTGAGTTCTTCCCTTTTGGTTAAGTTTCTTCCAGAATGAAGTTCAGTTTTAATTTGTTTTACCAAGTTAAGTATTGAGGCCTGACTTAGGAAAAGTTAACTTCAATTTGAAATTCTCTCTTATTAAGTTACCTAAGGATAACTCATTCTTCCGATGGAGCATCCTTCATTTATTCTAGCAAAGAAAGCCTTTTTTGCCAGGTTGCCCTAACTCTAACAAAGCCACGCGGTGTCACCCACTGGGTGTTGGATCCAAGCTGCTAGCTTGCACTTGAGTGACAGCCAAGGCTGCTGGAGGATGACCACACGCCACCTGTTAACGCTTCAAGAAATACTTAAACAAGTAGGCTTACTCATTCCGTCATCCTGTTGGATTCCCACTTATGAAATATGAGTTGGTGTCCTTTGGCTCAGAGTTAATAGCTTTGACTTCAGGAGAAATTTGGTTAGGGCTCTGTTTGTCACATTTCACATTTCATTTATATACTCATCACATTAGTCATTACAGACTCAGCATTATTCTGTCACCCAATATATTTAGCCATATGTCGTTGTCTTTGGAGGTTTGTTTTAATGTGGAGAACCAATAGTAACTGTGTGTAGAATTTACTACTTTAGAAATGAGATTGAATAAATTTATTTGAAAATGATTAGATATGATCGATATTGATTCAAGTTAACCTTTTCTAGTCGAATTTGATTAATTTCCTCTGGATTAGTCCCCTAAGGTTATGCCTCTAGTCACGAGTGCTTTGTTAATCTCAAGTGATTAATGAATTCAATTTACAAGTCGTATTATCCCTACAATACCATTGTGGATGATGATTGTGGCTTTGAATAGACAAACGACCCTCTAAAGGCTTTTGATGGATGCAAGAATGTACAGAAAATATGAATTACATAACATTTCAGAGTTGGTGTGTAAACATGACTAACACAACTTGAGCTCATATCAGTTTTTGAACGTGCAGGCATGCAGAGGCCTTCAGATCCATTTTACTGCAGCTGTGCATTTACAGCACTTGATATTTCTATATTGAGACCAAAAGTTGTCATCAGATATAATCTGTTGCCATCTTTGAAGGTATTTATGATGATGAGAATGATTAATTTACATTCGGTAATTCTCTTTACAACAGTTTTAATTTTAATTTTAATTTTTATCCAGTGCATTAGACAAAGTAGTACTGGATGTATTTGTGTAAGACCGTCTGATGTGTTTTCATACACTATATTACCAAAAGTATTCGCTCACCTGCCTTTACTCATTCTATGAACTGAAGTGCCATCCCATTCCTAACTCATAGAATTCAATATGATGTCGGTCCACCTTTTGCAGCTATTACAGCTTCAACTCTTCTGGGAAGACTGTCCACAAGGTTGAGGAGAGTGTTTATAGGAATTTTTGACCATTCTTCCAAAAGCGCATTGGTGAGGTCACACACTGATGTTGGTCGAGAAGGCCTGGCTCTCAGTCTCCGCTCTAATTCATCCCAAAGGTGTTCTGTCGGGTTCAGGTCAGGACTCTGTGCAGGCCAGTCAAGTTCATCCACACCAGACTCTGTCATCCACGTCTTTATGGACCTTGCTTTGTGCACTGGTGCACAGTCATGTTGGAAGAGGAAGGGGCCCGCTTCAAACTGTTCCCACAAGGTTGGGAGCATGGAATTGTCCAAAATGTTTTGGTATCCTGAAGCATTCAATGTTCCTTTCACTGGAACTAAGGGGCCAAGCCCAGCTCCTGAAAAACAACCCCATACCATAATTCCTCCTCCACCAAATTTCACAGTTGGCACAATGCAATCTGAAATGTACCGTTCTCCTGGCAACCTCCAAACCCAGACTCGTCCATCAGATTGCCAGATGGAAAAGCGTGATTCATCACTCCAGAGAACGCGTCTCCACTGCTCTAGAGGCCAGTGACGGCGTGCTTTACACCATTGCATCCGACGCCTTGCATTGCACTTGGTGATGTGTGGCTTGGCTGCAGCTGCTCGGCCATGGAAACCCATTCCATGAAGCTCTCTGCGTACTGTACTTGGGCTAATCTGAAGGTCACATGAAGTTTGTAGCTCTCTAGCAATTGACTGTGCAGAAAGTCGGCGACCTCTTTGCACTATGCGCTTCAGCATCCGCTGACCCCTCTCCGTCACTTTACGTGGCCTACCACTTCGTGGCTGAGTTGCTGTTGTTCCCAAACGCTTCCATTTTGTTATAATAGAGCTGACAGTTGACTGTGGAATATTTAGGAGCGAGGAAATTTCACGACTGGATTTGTTGCACAAGTGGCATCCTATGACAGTTCCACGCTGGAATTCACTGAGCTCCTGAGAGCGGCCCATTCTTTCACAAATGTCTTGTTTCACAGTCTGCATGCCTGAGTGCTTGAATTTATACACCTGGGGCCAGGCCAAGTGATTAGAACACCTGATTCTGATCATTTGAATGGGTGAGCGAATACTTTTGGTAATATAGTGTATATACCTAACTGGGCCCAGAAGAAAATGCCCACATGTGAGAGCAGGAGGAGGATATACTTTGCTATTTTTTTATTGGTATTGGTGGAGTCTACCATTCCTGTGCTGGATTCAAATTGCCTTCATGCGCACAAGGTATTCACAAAATCTGAAAAAGATCAAAATCAACCTTTGTGGTTAGGAGTGTTTTGTTTTTGTATTTTTTTAAAACTTTTGCAGAGCAAGTACGCTGCCCCCCTGCGCCGAGTCTTTATCCTAAGCTAGGCAAAATGTCTTTGCTTCCTTGTTAAACATACTCGCTCACTCACTCTTACATAAATCCTCTCATGTCACTGTTAGCAGGAAAGGTTTTTCCCAAAATATATCTAACTATAACTTTAAAGCAGAAATGCCACACTGTGACACATTCTAGATGCCAATGCTCTGAGAAACAAATGCATTTTTTTTCAGGCCTGGATTCAGATGAGCTCCTGCCAGCGTCAGGTGTAAAAAGAAAAAAGAAAAAAGAAAAAAAAAAAAGGTAAGCAGTAGAAATGAGGGATGCTGACAGTAATGGTGTGTGTGTGTGTGTGTGTGTGTGTGTGTGTGTGTGTGTGTGTGTGTGTGTGTGTGAGTGAGAGAGAGAGTGTATTAGTATGTATGAAGTGCATAAATGGAAAGGCGCATACTGCTAGCGTAAGGGACTTCCATGACATGCAGGCTTTGCCTCGCCTACACTCTGCTCCGTCCGCATATTCTATCCCTCATCAATAAATTACATATTAATGCCTCCTCTGCTGCCCCACCTGCTCTACACTAATCCACCAACCCCACTCCTGATCTCCTTCCCATTCCTCTCCTGCTTTTTCTGCCTCTCTTTCTGCCCTACTCCCCACTTCTCTCTTATTTCTCTTCTGTAATAGGGCTTACTGTATCCTCCCCTTGTTAGCAAGGCTGTAGATTCCTTTGTCTCTAAACTTTGTCCACATTTCTTCCCCTTCTTTTTCCTGTTTTCTTTTCCTCTCTTTCATTCTCCTTGTTCCCATCACTCAGTGTTTCTCTTCATCATGTCAATTCAGCTGAAGTACAATTATGTAAACATAAATTCTGACTATCCGATTCCCCATATGTCAGCAACGCCTTGAGGTAACTCCATCCAATTTGTAGCACACATCAACTGGGTCCAAAGGACTCCCTGTTTCGAATTTGGTGGTCTCAAAGACAAGGTCTAAATAGGATAAAATGATGAAGTGATGACATTTTATATCTGAAAACGTCAAAGGTCAGCTTTACTATGTCATTGTATTGTTTTACAAAAATACTTTTCTGACCATTATTCAACACCAAAAATCAGGTATAGGAGAGGAGATAGATAGAAATATCTTGGGTACCTACCATGAAACTGTGCTAAGTGTGTAGATCTTCTGTGCTGCTGGGATCAACATGTGAAAGCAATGCACCGCTTTTTCGTGTTGTATCAGAGTCAGCCTCTCTGGCAAAACCTGTGAACACATAACAGGCATTTAATTATTTTCTGTTTATCTCAGTAAACTTATGGCCAAACAGCTACAGTCAACCACAAGCTCATTACTTTTGGTGGTACTGATCTTCAGCTGATTGTGATTGCATCATGCAATGGTGATCAGTTCTGTGTTAACCTGTGTAAAAATAATCTGGAAGTTATTCATTAGACTCATACATGTCACTATAATAATTTCCATTACACCTAGAACTACACTTAGTATCTTTTTAGTAAATTCCTTTAATTTTTTTTAAAGTATCATTCCTACTTTCCTGGGGTTTGTTTTAATTAGTGTATAATCACCCAAAAATAACAGTCAAATAAGCAGTTTATATCTACATAAGGAGTAGGTCTACCTATACAAATGGTTGCCATGTTGCATCGCCATATTGCTACAGTAGCCCAGAATGGACAAACCTGGCAACGACTGGGTCGAAAGACTGACATCAAAGTGTTCTGATTTCTGCACGACAGGTAAGAGAAACATAAAGATTGCAACCGACCATAATAATTATTTCTCCCCTGCTGCTAATTGCATGAAATCTAGATGATGTACAATGTTTATTAATGGTACATTAGCTTAATTGAGACTAACTCTTGACTGCCGTGTCATAATGTTAAATATTAGCACACTGTAGCCTCATTTTGTGCCTCTCAGAGAGGTGTTGGTAACGTAGTGTTGGCAATTATTATTCCGACTGATACATAGTCTTTTGCTGTAAGACATAACATGATCTTATCTTAGCGATAACTAAGATATAAAGGGCCATGGGTGTGCGAAAGACAGTCAAAGTAATGACTTAACTTGATAGATAAACTGACGAGAAGTCTATTGCTTGCATGTCTTGTTTCTCCGATGCATCCATATCTTAGTCAGGCCTTAAGAACTGAAATTATGAATGAACATAACAAAAAAAAACGCATCAACAATTCATGAGACACATAGCGTGAAAACAAATAATAAATACAAAGTGACACTTGGTGCAAAAAATACTGCTTGCATAAACTTTGATACAATTTAATGGAGCTTCGGTGAAAAATCAGCTCTTGTTGGAGGAACCAGCCCTTCAATGAATTCCGTCTTTGTGACACAACAAATGAACATTGGTTCCGCAACAGAAACATATTAAAAAATATATACATATAACTGTTCTTTATATTTTAGTACACCAGTGGCTATGACCCTTTCAAACTTCATCAAACATGATTTTTAACCATACATCAATGTAGGAACATGCCCTCTCGTCTCTGGATTTCAAAGAAAGCCTGTTCTAAAATGAATAACTCCTTTCACCCTTAAAACTGACTGTTTTCAGGAGAAGTGCCTGGCAGCCCCATCACCTCTTAACCTGGCAATGAGAGGTGATGCTTGCTTTGCAATGAAACTTTCAGATGAACACTCCACAGGAAGATTTTTCCCTTTAATGTACAACTGGATAAACCATTTGCTCCCCCCCTTTTTGAGACAGATGGATCCTCCTTTCTCTCAGGTCAACCAGCGCTCAACACTCAGGAATCCAGGCTCTCAGCATCTGGAGGAAAAAGAGAGCTGTTGTTTAATAATGTGTATTGATAATTGAGTGTCCTTACAATTTTAAATTAGGTAACGATGGCTAGTGATTTATGTCCTTTTCAAAGGGAAAAATCCTGCAGCTCCTTCCAACTCTGAAATGAAGCTCAGATATTTAACCATGTTTTCTTTCTAATTCTTTCTATTTAAAATGCTTTTCTTCATCAGTCTTGTTATTTCTTCTCTTTGACCAAAGACTTTGACTTCTCTCCTGCCAACAGCTTATGCAAAAGAATGATTGACACTTCTTAGACACTCCCCTTGGCTCTGATTGGTTGTGTTGATCCGGGAGCAGTGGATTCTTGCAAATCAAATTACAGCCACTGGGTGGAGCCACAAATAGTGGATTTTTACACAGCTCTCCTGGATCTTATTCTACTGTCAGAGCATAATGACAGTTTTAGCAAATATATATATAAAAAAATAGTTACAGACTACAACTTAAATTATTCATCACATGGAATTATATAATTGAT
Source organism: Acanthopagrus latus (assembly GCF_904848185.1). Classification (NCBI taxonomy): domain Eukaryota; kingdom Metazoa; phylum Chordata; class Actinopteri; order Spariformes; family Sparidae; genus Acanthopagrus; species Acanthopagrus latus. Next base: position 3,041,439 of record NC_051061.1, on the reverse strand, counting down.
TATGAATCAATCAATTTTCGTTTTCAGGTCAAGGTCATTTTCAATGGAGTGCTGGGGCACTTGTACGATAGCATCAAAATTGCTATATTTAAAACACTAACATGACTCGAAACAACATGAAACTTTGCTCGTAGTATCACCAGGGTCTCTACACGTGAACACAAGCATTGAGAACATTGTTTGTGTACATGGAGTTTACTAAAAAGAATGTCTTTGAACAACACACCTTAACAGTAGCTTGTTCCTCTCGCAGTCATCATGGCAGCCGAGAGGTATCGACCTCAGAATGTGACCTAACATTTGAGGACACTCACGTGACTTTTCCAGCTTTTGATTTTAGTATTATTTCTTACATGAGGCTCTTTTTTCAACTTCAAGGTCAATGTTGTGTTTTGCGCTAACAACACTCAATTAACGGAATTAACAAAATAGAATTAAATAAGCAAAATCCAGGATAAACCCACACACATACTCAAAAATAATAAAATAGGACCCACACGTTCATACACTCCAGTCCCCGATACAAAAAAGTAATCATGCCAATTGTCCTGCACAAAAAAGTGGTGGCGAAACCCTTTGACAGCTGCAGGACAAAGCCATATAGGCGCACAGCAGCAGATACGAACGGTAAATGCAGTGAAAACAAAGCAGCAGCGGACACAGACACTCACACACTCACGAGAGGAGGGAGGGAAAAAGGACTCCAGGCAGCTGCCAGCGTTTACCTGTGACTACACTAGCATTAGCCACCCAGTAGCACTAACCACAATGCATAGAGAGATGACACTTACCACCGCCAAACAATCACAGTAGCACACACAGGGAGCACGGAGCAGCACACAATCACACTACAACACAACACAAATGCCTTGAGCATTATGATCAAATAAAGTGACCAGTGAGGTGAAGCAGCATGCGGCCATACCTGTCGGGCACAACCTCTGACCAAGAAGTGACACAGGTGACAATAGGAGCGCAGAGGAACGGAAACCATAGTAACCCAGTGACCCATAGTAACCCACGAAAAGAGGAAGGGGGGAAAACTAGACAAAACGCTCATCCTGCTACATTGAGAAACTGGGTTGCCATCTGCTGTGTGATCTGTGAAACAGGATTTGAGAGCCTTGATTATCTGTAACTTGGGTTTTTTGCGCACAAGGTGTACTTCTCTCTTGAGCTAAACTGTGCAAACACTGTGCAAATGGATGATTTTCTTCCTCAGACAGGATCTCTCTTGGAATACGGGCTTGTTGGCAGCTGTAGCCTACCTCACAATCTAATGGGGGTGGAATCTTGTTTGCCAATTGTTCCAAGTGAGGCCATTTTTTGAGCCGTTTTGAAAGCTGGGATGTGCTGGGATGAACTCTTGTGAAAAGTAATGGCAATTGAATCCTCTCTAAGTTGCAGATTCCTCAGTTTCTGGCAAAGTATGACAGTTGACCTAGTAGACATTGTGGATAACAGCAGGCTGACACTCTCTTTGTTCGGGCTGAGGTCTTGGCCACTTCATCCAGGATGAAGGTTGTATCACTCGATGAGTCTAAGAGTGCATAGACAAGGACTTCTTGATCTGGCTGTTTTGTGGATGAGACCCAAAGTGGTGCAATTGAGGACATTTGTGTACTTGTATGACTCTGTTGGTAGTTGCTGTTGCAGCTATTTCTTTGGTGTCTGCTTGGTCCTTTGAGTCGTCATTTCCCTTTAGAGCTGTCGGCTTTTGCATTCCTTGAACTTGTCATGTAAACATGTTGGATGTCTCTTCTGACACCTTTCACGTGCCCTTGTTATCACACCTTGTTGATATCTGCCCAGTCCTCAGACATCCAAAGCAAAGCTTCTCTGCATGCACAAACTCGACACGATCTTGAACTTTCTACACTTGGTAAGGCCATGTCCTGTACGTTTGCAGATGACACATGATGGTATGCTACTCTGTGTTGTGTATGTGGACAGTGTTTTTGCTTGAAGGGTTTGTTTATGTGGATGCTTGGGTTTCTTGCTTTCCACACCCTTAAGCATCTGTATCAAAGATATGGGATCCTAGGCACAATCTGTTTCTTTTGACAGGAAGTCTTGGTGTGCTACCCAAGTACTTTCTTATATAAGACAGTTTGTTGTTCTTTGGAATGTTTCCTGCCAATTCATGTTTTAAAAGTTGGTCGCCAGCCCTTGAATTTAAAAGGATCTCCAGTGAATATTGCAGGCTCTGGTGTTGGAAGACGGTGGTGCTTGTAGCTTCTGCTAGCATGTTGAACAGGTCAGAGCTGTTCTACACTTGCAGACTTTGGGGACTTGTGATTGGGAGAGATTGAGGAATGAATAGGGGACTTGAGGCATGAAGGAGTTGGATTTCTCCCTCTGGTTTGACACCATGAAGCAAATCCATTGCTTCAGAGCTTTCTTCGACTTGATCATAGACCTTTACTTAAGCTCTTGCTGTGTTCAGCTTCTTCACTTCATCTAGACGTTTAAGCCATCTACACCTGTCTTCTATTGCTTGTTTTCTGTCTAGGTTCTCAGACTCAAACTGTACCAGCCATTGTTTATTTTCAGCCTCTAACCTTTGGAGTTCTTTTGCTTCACTTTCTTGTTCATCCAACACTGTCAAAACATCCTTGAAGAATGTAAAACATAAATAAAATGTATTTTAAAGTCTGTCTTGCCCTAACAGCCCCTTTCTTCCCCTTTCCCTTATACATTGCTGCATAACTTCATCGTATTTTGTTTGTGGTGTTGCCACAGTACCTCAGTGCTCACATACACATCACATGCAGTGTCACTTCTGTTTTCAGGACTGAAAGTATCCATGGTCAGCCATGATCAATGTCAACTCTATCAGAGGCGTCTTATGGAGTTGGAGTTCACGTATGACAGGCAGAAGGAGACATAATTCCTCTACATGTTATTTAGGCTAGATTCTGGTCAAAGCGTAGTTGTTTTCAAATGTGTCCCTGTGACCCCAAGTTAAATATGTATTAGATATAAATTAAATATAAATTAATGAGCCTAGATATGGATCTTTGAACATGAAAATCAATCCTAGAACAGGGACGTTTCAATTGGAAATCTATGGTCACAAAGTCTATATCTAGTTGGGTTCTTTTCATGGATGTTTTATTTTTCTTAAAATATTGGGTGAGTTGATATTCTCTCTAATATTTAGTAGTACGTATAACATTTTACTTTATGGATTAGATATCTGTTTTCAACAGCTTAGTTTATAATCTTAGTTTATCTGTTTGACTTGTTAGTTTGGTATTACTATTTTATTTAGAGCATCACAAAATGATTTCCTTGTTTGTTCCTGTCCAAGTAACTTAATTGGGGGATAGACAGCTTTGCTCTATGGTGGTGTGGATATGAATCGTATTCTATCAAGTGGTCTGAACACTTGATTCTTAAAATTTTACACAGGAGGGGGAAATTACCTTGCTCTAGTCTGCACTTGCGCATTGGACAATTTTTGTGGACTGCATGTTTTAGCAGAATTCAAGATGTACTTTCTCAACTTGGTTTGAGTATGAGTGCTCTTGTTTAATTACTGGGCTTAACACTTTTCTCCCATATGAAAGGATAGGCTTACTAACACATTAGAGCACTTTAAGTCAGATTTTTAATTTGAATGTGAATTACAACCAACCACCATATTAGGAATAACAAGTAAAGTGAATACATTTGATCATCTCATTACACAGCAATGTTCTGATGACAAAGTTTGGGTCGGGGCATTCATGTGGATGGTACTTGACGTGCTCACCCACCCAAAAACCTTTGTAGACCAAATAATTTTCAAAATGGATTTTTTCAATTTACCAGATTGCTATTTCATCACATGTGAATTTCAAACTTTCTTCCATCTTCTGAACTTAAAGGTAACCTTACCAGCCTTATGAAGTGAAGTGGGGTGTATTTTCAGGCATCTTTCCTCATTGTTCCTGTGAAGCAGGGTGTGTGGACAGCAAGAGTTCAGTCTGCATAGCAATTGGTTGAGTAGGTGGCCTTAATGTTTCAATGCATAAATATATCAGGCATCGGAATTACAATTTAATGGTCTGTGGAATTAGAGAAAGAAGCTCCTTTTCTCTCCACTCACTCTCATTTCACCCCTGCCCCCTCCAATTTCTCTCTGCCTGTTTTATTTTTTTTTCATGATGCACAAAGCTCACAATGTCTTTTAATTTATATAGGTACCTTGAATCTGCTGGCCAAGAGGCCAGAGCACTTTGAATCATCTTTCTTGAACGTCATCTCATAAACGTTCGCTCCATCAGCATTAACCACTGAGTTGCCTTCAGATAGAAGGTGAAGTGAGTTTTTTGTTTGTTTTCACTGCTGATCCACATTTCTTTGTTAGTTTGTTTTATTCTTGTGTTTTTGGATATTCAGAGTGGCTCAAGGGAGTGTTAGACTGTTGGTCACTTCATTGGTTTACCACCTTGGTACACACTGATTTAAACTGCTCAAAACACGTATTAATCACAGTATAACACACAATCAGTTAGATCTCAGGGCTATCAATCTGTCCATTTAGGAAGCACAAGTGATTGTGAAGACAACCCCCCAAAAGTTGATGAAGGTTCTCAGTCATCCAGGTCATGGTAAATAAAGTGCTGTATCGTAGGCAACTGGAGTTTCTTGAAGTCTTTAGGATGGACATGTTTTTGCATCAGTGTACTGGTAGGTTTAAAGTGAACTGGGATATGACGTTTATTAAAGATCCTCCTGAGTTTCTCAGATGTTCATGTGACTTCCTCGTCTCCTCCTCTCTGTCGGCTCTTGATCTTTAAGTGGTTTTGACAAAGGTCCAGTTTGGCTAGCCACAGGTTTTAATTGCTCCCCTGCTGTGCTTCTGTTCCTTCTCCTTCTCCTCTGATTTAAGGCTCCCACACACCAACACACCGCCCAGACTCAAACCAACAGCAACTGCCTTTATCCGACCACTCTGTTGCCTCTTGTCTGACCCGTTTGGCAGAAAAGTTGCATTGAACGCTTCGACGTGCTGCCAGCTCCACAGTAGTGTGTACGTTCTGCGCTTGCGCGTCATGCAATAAGCGGGTGGTGCTAGTGTATAAATAAGATGCTGGACGAGAGGATTATGCACGTAACTCTCTTTACTTTCAATCAAAACAAAACGTAACTATTTGTTTGGTATTAACTCGCTGCATGTTTAGTGTGCAGCTGTTTTTTTCTCAAACACAGATTAATTTGTCCTGAACGGACATAACAACTAGTCTCGTGCCAGTACTCCAAAACGTGAAATCAGGGAATGACGGAACGGAGTGCATGGAAAAACAAAGTGCACACAGTATTCCGCACCTCCCGCACACTGCGCTGATTTGCTAGCACACCGCCAATCAGAGACGCCAATGGCTCAGACGGCTGACAGCCCACCTCCTCAGACTTTATGTTGAATCAGAGCAGACAACGTCCGCACGGCTCTGAAAGCTTCCAACGCACGCACCGAACATATTTCTTCCCGACCTCGTCCGAGTCTCCCCAAACACTTCAGACATCCAGCGGTTGGGCCGATGTGTTCCTGCCTTTAGTGGGCACATTCTCAGCTTGATGGTTTAGGGTTCTGATGCCCCATTTGTTCAACTACGTTCTTAAAAGTCAATGATTTTCTCTGGTTGTTAGCATTTTTCAGTTCATAAAAGTCTAAAATGCTTTGCAACAAGGCCAGTCACTCACGGTGGGGTAAGAAACACCAGAATTTCACAGTGAGAGGATGACTGAAAAACATTTAGTGATAAATCCATTCATGATTTACAACAGTCACAGACGTGTGTATGAAAGAAGACAAACAGAAGAGAGAATGATACCACAGTGTTCTAAACCCTAAGTGAAACATAGTCATGAGAATATTCTAGTTTGGGTCTGTTTTGCCTTCTCTGGACCCCTGCACAGAACTGACTCAACTCTAACAAAGGAAGTACCACTCCATTCTTCAGAGACATGCTACATTCTCGTCATGATGCAGCATGAGCTGCAAGAACACTAGCAGAACAGATCAGCTTTCTTACACAAGTGAAGGCAGCGTGGTTAGTCAAAAGAGCCAGCACAGTGGAAAAATTGTAGCAAAAACTGAAGTAATAGCCTACGAGCCCAAGGAACCAGACATCAGTACCATTTTGGATGTTGGCACAGGATATTTATCAATGGCATCCACCTTAGCCTGCACAGGACGAACTTCACCCTGGCCTACAACCTTACACAGATATGTCACTGTTGCTTTAGCAAACTCACACTTTGCTAGATTGACAGTCAAATTTGCCTCTGCCAACCTGTCAAACACTGCCTGCAAACGTTGAACATCGGCATCCCATGTGTCACTGAACACCACGACATCATCCGAATATGCCGCACACCTCGTTATCAACACCCTGTTGATAAGGCGCTGAAATGTTGCTGGAGCATTTCTCAGCCCAAAAGGCAGAACAGAAAACAACCCCCACGGTGTGATGTTAGATGAAATTCCCTTGACTCTTGCTGTTAGTGGCACCTGCCAATACCCTTTCAAAAGGTCTAGCTTTGTCACAAATGTTGCTCTCCAACCTGATCAATGCAATCCTCTGTTCAAAGCATTGAATAACAGTCTGGTGTGGTGAAAGCATTAACCTTCCTAAAATCTGTGCAAAATTTATCTGAGCCATCAGCCTCATCTGCAAACAGACATGGAAATGTTCTAACATCTACTCAACCTCCTTTTCCATCCGCTTGCACTTCCCTATTAGCAGTCGGTAGGAACACTGTCTCACTTGGTTGAGAATCCTCCATATCTATGTCATGCTCAATCACATCGGTGTGTGAAGGTGTATCTGAGAAGAGGGACAAAAGAGAATTGAGCAACTTCAGTGTCTGGCTGTTATCTGACAGCCTAGATGGTTCAGGTACTCACAATTGCTGAGTGTCACTGTAAGAATAGGCTCAGATGGAACATCAAAATCCTCTGAAGGCCTGACTCCAACTGTGTCTATTTACCTTATAGACCCCATTGAGAGACTGTTGCCTCCGAAGTGGAGCGAACTGAATGACAGGGCTTCAATAAATTTAAATGACACCACTGCATTTTCTTCCTTCTCTCTGGTGAGTATATTAAATAGTTTTTACTTTGCCTGGAATGGTGAACCTATAATAGGCAGCAAAGCCAAAACTTGAACCCCTGACTGAAACCTGTGCTCTGTTGTTACACCTCCTGTATGCAAGCATCAACCATGGCGGGCCCTCCTCCCTATTCCTGGGATAGTTCTGTACAATAAGAATGCGACATAGACAACATGTCTCATGAAAACGCTCCAGTCTCCCTGAGACTTTGGATGGTATGCACTGGACACCTGACGTTTAACCATCAGCTGTTTCAGCAGTACATGACATAAAAGTATGTGGCATAAAATTACTCCCCTGGTCAGTCCTTTTTGACTACCTTTGGCATCCCAAAGGTAGTCAAAAAGGAAGTCAATGCTTTCAGTACTGGCTTTGTTTTAATGGTGTGCAAGGGAAAGGCAGAAAGATAAAGAGTACTTTTGCACATAACTGTCAACAAGTACTTAAGTGGACCCACACAGTCAAGCAGCAGATATTCACTACTGGAACTGGGTACAATAGCTTAATCTGTTAGTTGGGCTGTCCAGTTAAATGACAGGTGTTGCAAGTTTCACAAAACATCGCCACATCCCTTTTCAGATAAGGCCAGAAGAAATGGTGGAGAACTCTGTCATGAGTTTTCTTCACCCCAAGATGACCTGCAAGTCCATCATGTGATGTGCACCTTGAACACAAAGGTGTCTAAATTTTGAGGGCACCACAACCTGAACAACCCTGTCTACCTGCCCACCGTTTACTACATGAGCCCACTTCCTTAACAGCAATCCTTCATTAAGAAAGTAGCCACTAGGAACACACTTGAGCTTCCTTTGTGGACAGACCAACTCAAATAAGGATTTCACTGTGGGATCTGCAACTTGCTCTTGTATACACTCTTTTCTAGACAGAGACAGCAATGGGACCACAAACATTTAACCAGCTCCTTGCCCTCAGAACTGTGTGCCTGGGAAAGCTGGATCTATCAGACACCTCGTACTCTGACTCTGTTTTACTCCTTGCCCGTGTGACAAGCACAGGGAGAAAAAACTTGTTGTTGGGATGTTGTTTCACACACTCATGCTTCAGCCTCAGCTTCATGTAAGGGTGAACCCACATACAATAGAAGTGGACCATCTTTCCGCACCCTCGCACCAGCCCAGTCATTCCCCAGGAATTGGGTTCACAACGGACCTGAAAATTCCAACCCGGCCCGACGTGGCCTGTGGGTTTTTAAGCCCGAATCTGACGCAGCCTGACACACCAGCATGAATTGTCTGCCCAAACCTGGCCTGAACCCGACCCCCCGTGCGTCTGCATTGTTTTCCTCATGCACTTGTTATCATGATCAGAGGGACAGCAGACTGACAATAGGCATGAGTATGTATGAAGCAGGCGTCCAGACTTACTCTTCACCACATGTGAACGGCGATGATTCACAACAAACAATATATAATTTACTACCTGCAAGAAATGTGTTTTATAAAAAAGGAAGCCCGAGGCCCGACCTATTGAGAACTCTACCCAGGATAATGTCTATCCCTTGAACTGGCAGCTGGGGACGGACACCTATTTCAACCTCTCCACATACCAGATCAGAAAAGAGTTGAAAAGGATTCAAGTAATTGCACAGAGGAACCAACCCAATGCCAAGCACAGGGGATTTTCCACCAGTAGCAGTATCGGTCGAAAAAGGCAAAATGCTCTCTACAATGAGGCTCTCTGTAGCCCAGGTGTCTTGCAAATTCTTAACCGGTATTTCCACCCAAAGACACAAAACCATCAGAGACAAAGGGTTACATACATATTCTCAATACCGTTTTGGGCTGTCTTCACTAGACCATCAGACTGGGACATCTCACTATGTCGTGCAGAGGACACAAGGCCAGCTGACTTCATATACACACTGGAATCAGTGGGTTTTTGGCCAGCCATAGAGGTTGGACATTCCCCTTTCCAATGTCCATTGTTTTTACATGAATGACATATCCTGGTGGGATCATACCTTCCATTTGTCCCTGGAACATGCCTCGCTGTAAGATGAGTGGGTTCCTGGGCGACCCCTAGAGACATCCTAAGCCTAAACCCAAAATTCTTCCTCTGCTGACCTTCCCTGTGGACTTCAGCAAACACTGAGCCACTAGCATGCCTCAGAACATATTCATCTGTGAGAAATGCAGCCATGCCATCTTCACCTTTCTCTCACTGATGTAAGTGACCAGGTGGGCAGGCAATGAACCCTTAAACTGTTCACACACAATTAAATCACACTGTAATTGCTTGTCCCTTTTCTTCCAATTCCTAAATCTCTGCCAAAATGCCTCAGGAACTATTTCATATACCTTTACAACAGTACCTTTTACTGTAGCTTAATCACCACTTTCAGCAGAACTAAGGGCAGAAAAAACTCTCTGGGCCTTGCCTGTGAAAATACACTGCAGCTGCAAAGTTTTCTGAGTATCTGGCCATCCTCTGACCCCTGCCACACGTTCAAACAATGCAAAAAATATGTCTGGGTCTTTTTCATCAAATCTAGGCATTAGACGCAGACTTCCTGCAACATCAAACCCAGTATCCCCACCTGTAGATTCACTTTCTCTACCCATTGCTATCAATGACTCCTGTGCTTTTCCCTCTTTTTTCAGCTCCAGTTTCAGTTCCTCTATTTTTAATCTCTCCATTTCCATTGCTACCTCAGCCCTCAGTCCCAAATTCAAACCCTCCTCCATTTTTGCTTTTTCTTGCCCTAGTTGCAAATACTGTTCAAATGATAGTCCCACCAACCTCTTTGAGCCCCTGCCAAGACCTTGGCAGAAATGGCCAGCCCCTCCACAATAGTGCTTATCTCAGCCTTCTTCGGCACCTTTTCCATTTTTTTGACTGGCCCAAATATGTTGCCAACTCAACCAAATCTGCCTGTGCAAAGTTGTATGCAGAGTCGTGATGGTCTTTTTAGAAACTCTGAGACCAAAGTGTTGCTATGCTCCATATCCATGTTCAATACTGTCACAATGACTACACAGCCAGAGTTAAATAGATTAACCCTTGTATGGTGTTCGGGTCTGCGGGACCCGGTTTCATGTTTTATTGAAAGAAAAAATATATGATTAATATTTTTTTCAAACTCATACTCATGGGCAACATATAGTAGAACACATTTTCAATGACCGCACACTGTACACCCTCCCTACACATTTATATTACATACAGGATGTTCAGGTCCACTGGACCTGGGGCTAATAAAAGTGTGGAAATTGTAGGTCCTGTGTACCTTCACTCTGTTCTCCTCCTGTCTGGCCCTGCGGCTAGTGTGTGTGTGTGTGTGTGTGTGAGTGAGACTGTGTGAGTGAGTGTGAGACTGTGTGTGTGTGTGTGTATGTGTGTGTGAGAGAGAGAGAAAGTGTGAGTTTTGTGTTTCTGCCCCTACCGTTTCTGCACAAGGTTGGAACATTGTTGAAAAATTCACGCACAAACACTGTCTGCTCTCACATTCTTGCACATTTTACCCTCTGTCTTGCGGGAACCAATCTTTATTTACTCATGCTCTATCCCAGGTGCAAATTGGGGGTGGGACACAATATATATATAGCTTTGCCTTTGTGGTTCCTTATCACAACTGATCAAGATGGCAAAAAAACTCACTGAGTGTTTGTGATGAAAATAAATCACCGCAGTGGTCAGCCTTCCGGACCGAGACTTCAGTGAACTTTCCCCAGTAAACAGCCTCCGTCCCTGTGAGTGAGTCAGACAGCATCCAGTTTACTGATGACAATTATGTCATTTAGAGTAAAGAATGTAACTTCGCCACTTTCCAGGATGTTTGGCGGGTCAGGATCTCAATCACTACACATTATAACAGCATCCATATGAATATAAAATGGCAAACACGAGGGAAACACCGAAGCTGGCTGGTCTTTGTGTCAGAATGAACTTTGTGTCTTGAGCTGTCGTTAACAATAACCCACCCATCTGTGCAGTGCGACCTGATGTAGCCCCTGAATTGAGACTCAGGAAACTGAAATATTGCAAAATAATAATAGCGAGACAAAATAACGTTATAACATTTTGTCTCGTCTTGTTTTGGCCAATGAAAATGCAGAGATATTTTAGCAGAGTTTCTATTTTACAGGACCAAACAAAAGTAATGTAGATACTGTAACTGTCTTTAGCAACTGAAAAAAAATACCGCAGCTGTATGTGGAGAAGTGTTGGTACCTGTCCTCCCGCCTCTCCTACCGACTCTTCCTCACATTTCTGCCCGAAAAACAGCATCTGTCACTGGCAAAAACTTTAACTCACCGATTGTTTGTGATGAAAATAAATCACTGTGACCGTCAGCCCTCCTGACCGAGACTTCAGGGAACTTCAAGCACCCTTTACTGGACTCCTCTGCCCCAGGCAATTGTAATATTTGTGCTAACATACTGCATAAAGTTTCTTTGCAAGTCAAGCTGGGTATGGGTCAATGATTAGCGATGATCAGTGGCGTAAGTATCGGCGGTGCAACCGGTGCAGCTGCACCAGGGCCCAGACACTGTCAGGGGCCAATGAAGGAAGAAAAAAAAAGAAAAAAATTGCCACAGGCCCCTGTTTTTGTGAATGAAATAGCTGGGGGCGGGTCAGTAAGGTAACGCTGAGTGGCCTTGATGCCTGTTAGTCATGATGAGTCGCGTCTCGTCACCTCTCTGCTGTGTCTGCAGCTGAGCACTGTGGGCCGAACCGATGCATGTCTCTCTCCCCGGGCTGGGAGAGTTATTTAACCATAACATACCAAATAATAGCTGGGGCTTTTATCTGTTTCAATCACTTAACAGACCAGGCGTTTATTTGGGACCAGGCAGCAATTTGGGACAGGCGTTTAATTCCTTCCTCTCAAAAATCCGGAATGAAAATGTCACAAACTTTGCCAGCCTCTCTGTGAATTCTCTGGCATCCTTCTGCAATTTAAGTTGTTGCGGCGGAGGAAAAGATTTAGTCAACTAGCACTCATAGCAAACTCCTCACCTCTGCTGTCACTCACGGTGGCGTGCATTTGTTTCTCCATCACCCTGATCATTTTGCGGGACACCCTCTTGTGGTGTGTTCGTTTGCTGATCATCCAGAAATCCTCAGTTCTGCTCTCGATAATAACTGTAGGCAAGACACATATGAACTCTGATTGCATTTCCTTGGAGTAATAATCAAGCATTTTCATCTTTGAGCTTCAGAACTCTACTGCACTCTGTAATCGATTTAAGGAGGACTGCGGGACATGCCAATGAGTGGCACCATAGCACCAGATTAAGTAAAGTGTATTTAGTGTATTCTATTATTATTCAAATGTGCATGTGTTTTATGTATGTGTAGCATGAAGAAGCTTGGCAGTACATTTCATTGTATAACCCTGTGTTGTACAACGGAGACACAGCGTGTGAGAGATGACAACATGCCGACCTGTTGCTGTTTGTAATGAGCACTGGCTAGAAAATGATAAATGCAAACCATGGAAAAAGGACAAGTACGTGCAGCTTTTCATAATGGGACAGTCTGCACTCCCAAGTCACAAGAAAGAAAAGTCACAGCAGAGAATATTCGAGTAACCTTAGGCCAGCATTACATGTTAACGCTAATGTGTTTTTGCTAACCACTAGCTGGCAAATTTGCAGGCTTAATGATTGAAAGGCATTGTGTGTAATACAGTTTGACAATGCTAGTATTGCATGTCAATTATGGGAAGCTCATGGAATATGCCGTGAAGATTGCCAACTTCCTTCTCTTTAGAAGAATCTCAGACAGGTGCTTGTGTACTGTCGAAGTCTTCTGACTTGAAATGACAGCTGTAGATGCTACTCTCCATGCCTGCCTTACTGTATGTCATGTTATTACCGTGAAAAGATTAAACACTTTAAAGGTGATCATTTAGGACATGTACAATAACATCACAAAGCTGATGGGCAAATATCATTTTCAGCATCTTACTGATAATTGTATTGAGAATAAACTTTTTGGTTTATTTAGGAAAGAAACGTCAAGATGGTGAGAAGACTTCTGAATCCAGGTCCTGCTTTTCAACACAAGGGGATCAAGGCCACTAACATCAGCTTCAGTGAGTTAGTGTCAAGTAAAATATGCATTATGAGAATTTTCAGTATATATGCATGTAATGCAGCTTAACCTGCAGAAGCCCTATATATGTTTTGTTAAATTTTGTGTTGTTAATGCTGTCTGTCACCACAACCATACTGTGTGAAAAAGCAAATGAGCTGATTTCAGTTGTCTATGAATAGACTTTATTGACTGTAAAGTCTATTCATAAATAGGTGACACATTTGAAACCATGTCGGTTAATGTGATTAAGAAGTGACATAACCATTTTGAGCATATTTGTATGACTATGTCATTGACCACAGCTATAAGATGCTGGAAAAGCTTGAAAATGGACCTTGAAAATGCTTGAAAAGTGCTAAAATTGGACCTTGGAAAAGGTGTATGAACCATGCTTTCTGCAACTAATGTCAAAGATGATTTTTTTTCATGGATTGCTTAGTGTATAGAATATTCTTATTAAATTAGCTTAGCTGCTTTGTACCTTTTGGTTCCTAAGCAAGAATGACTTGAATGACGTTGAGCCTGAAATTGAAATATGTTAACTTACCTGCTTATTTATTTTATTTTCAGCAAAGACACAATAAACTCAATACATACAATGGATTGTACCAGTCAAGGCACTTCTGTCTTTTTTCATTACTCACCATAATAGCTTCACTATTTTACTGAGAAGTTGAATCTTTGAAAAATGACTATCAGAATATATTAGCATTTAGTATGTCCCCCATTTGAAGACAGCATGAACTCAAGCTGGCATGGACTCCACAAGTTTATATAAATCCTGATGACTCATGTCATTCCAGCATGATTTGACAGCATTGCACAAAGTGGCTTGTGATGTCACAATCTGCTTGGCTTTCTAAGTCCCCCCATACATGATCAATTGAGGTGAGGCAATCCTGATAGTCAGGGCTCCTCGGTCTTCTTTGGTCTCCAAGTAGCTCTGTCAAAGCTTTGAGGTGTGTTTGGACTCATTATCATGCAGCTGCATGATTCCCTCTCTACAAAGATCAAACCAGGGGGTGTAGCATGACTGAAGAATTTAGTGGTACTTCTCCTTGGTCAGAATGGAGTCAATTCTGTGCTGATGTACAGAGGAGGCAAAACAGACCCAGACTTGAATATTCCCACCACCATGTTTCACTGTGGGTCTGCCAGTTAAAAAGAAGATAATCTAGGTGCAAAGTGTGGCACAGTAAGTACAATTCAAATGTGGTATTTACACTCCGAAGTAGTCATGGGTGTGTTTTGGGCGGAACATAAAATCAAGCCAAACCGAGCGTCTTCTCCCATTCCCTCTAGGAGCCAGGTACACCAGGACCTAACACATATTACCCAGTGGCACTTGTCTTCGCTGAGGGAAATGGATGTGATCTGTGACTGCTGGACCCTCTGCCCAGCCAATTCACAATCATCTGTCCCATCAACAACTCTGTTTGACTGCATGACTGCATGACTGACTTTAAAGAACAACACAATTTCATGCTGGTGTGCTTTGTTTATATGTTGCAGAGCCTGCCACCTTTCTAGCTTCAAACAGTGCTGCAGAGCTTTTTTTTTTTTTTCCTCTGAGAACACCTTATATACTCAGTTAAGGAAAAAATGTCTCTGAGTTTGTATTGTTACCTGATTAATATTGCAAATATTAAAATTCTGAAGTTGAATTTCTTTTCTAAAACTAAACATTGTTTGTAATGTCTACCTGATCTGGGAAAGAGTTCCATCAGCATGTTTTTGATGTGCTGACCAACCACTCCTGCCTTCAAACTGAGGAGCCTCCGGAACTTTGAGTTTTACTCGTCCAGCTGGGATATAAATGTTGATTCCAGTGTAGCTGCGATGCTCTGCAGAACTCCTCATTAATCTCCAGCACATTGATTGGTTGGCTGTTACTTGGGGATATTCAGAAGGTCTGAAGAATTGATCACAAATTATAATTGTATGCATTCTAATCCCCCTTTCAGAATCTACAAATGATAAACCCTAAATGTGTGTGGTGTCACCATAGTTGGTGTCTAAAATGACACCTGTTCATTAATTCACTTTTACCTACATAAAAACACACATTAGTTGTAGTGAGCATTAAATGAAGATCAAGAAATACTTGAATGATGAATCATTTACCGCATGGTATGATGAGGGCCTTTTTCTTTAAATTCTATCACCTTTAAGGACTGGATAATCACCTCCATTCTTCTCCAGCTGTTTTCCTTGCCATCTATTTTATGTCCTTATTAAAAGCCACATGTATGTAAAATTACATGAAGTCATAAAATATCAGGTGATAAAAAAATAAAAAAATAAAAATAATGTAGACCGTGGAATTAGATGCCACACAGGACACATTTACTTCTGGGGTTAGTTAGTGGCAAGTATATTTCTGACAACAATTGGGACAATTAACAAAATTAACAAAATATACACTACAGTAAAAGTACTGTGAGGTTATAAACATGCCTCTTTATGCACAACTTTGACCTTGAAGTTCATCGGTGCCGTGCATAATTTCTCTGTTCATAGTACGAGTCCTGCCACCTACCAGAAGTCTTTAGTCTACCCATGATTTGATACTGAGAAAGACCCTCTTTACTTAGAATAACAATTTAACCTCTGGGTACTTGTTCTTGTGTAAATGTTCAGGTTTACATGACACTATTAGGAAGTGCTTAAACTACGCAGAGGCCAGTTATTGAGCCACTCTGAGAGTTTACAACAGAGCAGAACAATCTGATGCAGCACAGAATTCAGTTTCCGGCGGCCGGCAATAATGGAACAGTGATTGGTTGGGGTTTGGCACGAGGTATCTTTCACCATCACCGACTGGTCAGTCGCCACCCGCAAGGGGAGATGGGATAATAACGGCAGCGTCAACAACACGAGCAGAAGATGCTGCTGCATGCAACTTGCCTGAAGACCCCCCTGCTGCGTAAAGCCACGTTTGACAGTTGGAGATACAAATATTACTTTGAATTTGTTGAACGTAAGGAAAATAACGTGACTGTAAGGTGCACACTTTGCCAGTGTTGGAAACTTCTCTCCACCGCTGCTAACACTAACACTCAAACTTAACAAAGCACCTACAGCATGCACACACAAAGCTTGTTGCTAAGGAACCGTGGAGCAACATGAATGAGACGCCGAGCAAGCAAGCTTTTAGAAAAGAATTATATGCTACGTCAATATGTTTTTCTTCATAAAGACTTTTTCTAGTTGCTCTAAATGCATTTATGGAATCTTCTGCTCCCAGTCTCCTGTATCTGATCTTATGTTGTATTGAATCACAAAAGCAGGCAAATGATCACGATGATCATCAGTCCACAAATCTAACTGTCTTACATAAAATTAGTAAATATGTTGTCAGTTACAGTTGTGCAGTATGTTGTTATTCTGCTTGGTTTGGTGATCGGTGGATATAATCTGGACATCGTATCCATAAATTCATCTGTCATTTTGTGTTTGGTAGAATTTAGTAGGTCAATATTTAAATCACCTCAGTGGAATGTAACTTTCTGATTGATTTTTAGCAAATGTTCCCCCCATGCTGAACACTATTGGCTTTGCCACAACATGGCGGCGGTGTGTGTCTATATGTTAGCAGTCATTTTCCACCCATTCTACCTTTCCAGAGTTCCCACAGCTGTTTTTCATCCTGTTTTACATTTACACCAGACATACGCTTTCACTGCCATACAACATAAAGAAAATTGTGAACAAACTGGAACTCATATCCCCTGACTCTCCCAAATTCATCCTGGGAGACCATTGCTCAGCTGACAAGTCACTGAAGAGAGTTCACCAATATGTCATTGGCACCACCCGCTTGGGGAAGAATCTGGATAAATGTTATGGATCCGTTCCAGATGCATATAGATTAGTTGCTCTTCCCCCCCTTGGCCTTGCTGACCACACCACCATCCTGCTAGCACCAGCCTACATCCGGTCATTAGGAGGAAGGGGAAGGTGACAAAACACATCAAGCAGTGGACCAATGGCAGCATTGCAACTCTGCAGGGATGCTTCGAATCCACAGATTGGGATAACCTTATTGTCCCCTCCAGCAACATCAGTGAGCAAGTGAACATGTGGATGACATCATCCCCACCAAAAGACATCCTTCCCACCCAAACAATAAACCCTGGATAACCAAATAACTCAAAGTAATTCTCAATAAAAAGAAAAGAATACTCCCCACCAGCACCAAATCTGAAAAAAGGACGCAAACAAAGCAGTAAAGCATGGCAAAAGAAATGCCAAGCTGAAATATAACAACAAGGTGGAGGAAAATTTTACACTTGGTCATTGTACACAAACACCTGGAAACCCCCAACACCACAGCCAGACTACCATTTGAAGCACCACCATACAGCCACACATTCTAGCAGAGAAACTCTCCACCCACTTCCACCTGGACCACCAGCTGATCCTGTGGATTCCAGGCTTCCTAACCAACAGATCACGGAGGGTGCTGGTCAGTAACACCTTCTCTGACGTCTCGGTCACCACAGGCTCTCCTCAGGGTTGTGTCCTCTTACCCCTGCTGTTTATCCTTTACACCGATGACTGCAGATCCGCCCATCCAGACTGTCATCTGGAAAAGTATGCAGATGACACAATCCTCCTGTCCCTGCTCTCAGGCCACTAACATCACCACAGCTCAGTGCTGCATGAGTTTGTGGAGTGGTGTAATAAATCGGCCCTGGAGTTAAACACGGAGAAGACCAAAGCGACGGTGGTGACCTTTTCCAGCAAGCAGAGGGAGCTGGCTACAGCTGTCAGCACAATCCACACGAGGAATGTAGAGCTTGTGGAGGAGTACCCCCAGGGTCAAATAACATTTTTTGAATTGAATTTAATTGAAGTGAATTGAACACTGTTCATGGAGGTTTCAGTGCTGGATTCTGGTGCTCCGTACACACAACTGACAATCACATGTTTTTGTTTTTCCATGCAGATCTCTACAGGAATACATTCCATTACATCATAAGTTATGGTTGATGTGTTAAGATTATTACTTTCATATGAAGTGTCATCCTTCTCTATTTAGTTTGTCCAGTTCATGTTAATTAATTTATAACCTTTCAACTTGAAATCAGCCAGGTGTTGGATATAGCTATGACCTTGAATGGTTATTTGAATTGATTTATATATTGTTTGATGTTTTGGTAATTGGCATATAATCTTCTGCTATTTAAGTGAATAACTGACATAACATGCTGTGACTTAACATTGCTGTTATACCGTTTATTGGTGTGGTAGCAACATGTATTACTTAGATTGTCAAAAAAAAAAGACTATTGTGATCAAAATGTTGTTCTTGTTCACACATTTTATTTCCAGTTAAGACCATTATCATCATTATTATCATTATTACTTTCAGTGAGTTATGATTACCTTGGATTGTTGTGCTGGTGTAACTAGTATCTTGCCAGTTCATCGATGTCTCTGACGACCAGCACTTTGGCCTCCCCTGGTGACCGATTCAGTTTGATGAACACCTGAAAGTTGGCTGTCCACGTTGACTCAATTATCTTCTGCTTTCTCCTTCTGTTATTCCTTAGGAATCATGCCCTTCTGGTTTTGTAAGTGTTCGTTCACATAGCATTTTTGTTTATATCTGTTGGTACACTGGATTATTATGGTATGTCACTGCTTTTAGTTCGAGGGCAAGGATGGCATGCCTTGATGTCTGTTCTATTGATGGAGATGCCTTTGTTGTTCTAGTGAGCTGTCACCTGATACTTGTCTGTCATGATCATGCTGTTTATGCGGGAGTACTGCTCAAGATCTGACACATGACTCTCCAAGAGTGGCACCCTCTTGTCTTTCTCAGCATGTTGTCTTTTGAGCTCCTTGATTTCCCCACTGATTTCCATTATCAGTTTCTGCTGTTTGTAGACAGTTGTAAGTTCAGTCATTTCTTTATCTCCTCAACCTCCTTCTCAGAGATTCTATTGTCGTGCTTACCATGTTTTGGTGGCAAATTTTGCTTGTTTAACCGAATATACCGTAATAATACACAGTTAACACAAAAACTGTGGCCATCAGAGATCTAAACAGCCCAGCTAGGCTAACTAGCCATGCTTGCAGCTGGTTTACCAGCATTTGTCGTTGAAGTCTGTTTCCTTGCTTGTGGTGTATGTCGTGTATGTTGGTGTCCAAGCAGTGGTCAATGCCAGATGTCTCAATATTCGTATGCTGTCCGGTGTTCCAAATCCAAACACAGTTGTCTTATTCCAAAAATATAGTCTATAGCAGAGGACGAGAGACATGAAAAATTCAAAACACAGTGTCACAGCAACCAAGAAGTGTTGTTTCAATTTCCACACATATTTCAAAACACAAAAATTGAATTGATCAATTATTCAGTTAATCATTCCAGCTGTAGCTCTTAGGTAATAAAACAAAAGGAACTTTGTTAATCTGTGGAGGTTGGAAGGTATTATTTTCCACGAAACGGCCAACATTAAGGCAATTTAATACAAGTGCTTTGTCAAATCGCAATGCAAGATACTGACTACAAGTTAACCTCAAGTCGGGGAAAATAACTCCCTGTCAGCACTCCCTGCCTTGGCTCTCTCTATCCATCTGTCTCTCTCCTTCATTATTTCGCAGACCTCTCCCATTCTTCTTTTATGAGACTGAATGATCAATAAAGGATTGTGCAGGGAGGCAGAGCACCTCACATCCCCATTTGGGAAGATAATTTGCGTCAGAAAATGGCAGCGCTGCACAATGGTATATTGATGTATTAAAGAAAAGAACCGGACGGCATACATTAGAGGGGAGAAAGACAGAAACAGAGAGGGAGAAAAAATAGTGATGAAAACTCAGGAAGAAATATCTTGGAGCAGGCAGGAGGATGTAAAAATGAAAATACAATTTGAGTTTACAATTTACTGTCCACTGCAGAACAGGCTTCAGCATATAATGGCAGCAGGAAGTGCTGTTCAGCTAACCATAAGAGACTGCAATTACGCTGTAAATATCCCATCGGCCACATATTCCTACAAGGTCTGCTGTAGAACTGGGGATGCACAGAGAATATCTGTGAATACTGAGACACGTTTCCTTTTGCAGACCTCTTACTAATTTAGTTCAGTCACATACAAACATGAGGGATGTTTCCTAATATGAAAACATTTTGGGACATGTACAGTGAATGTACTTTTAACATATTTGAACGACAGTGTTTTTTTCTTCTGACTTATAACCCAATTGAACACAATTAACCTCCTCTAAAAAACATCTATACATTATATAGACATGGCTGTTGCAGACCACTAATAAGCCCATCCAATTGTCTATTTAAGCCCATATGAAAACAATGGACAGCCTATCTAGATAGATAGATAGAAATTGTCCATAGTCTATTATCTGTTGTCCTCCTTGCCTTTACTGAGCTGCTGTACAGGGTCCTTCTTTCTGCCACTGCTGCCAGAGAGTCCAGCTCTGTGCCCACAACTGAGCCAGCTCTCCTCACCAGTCTGTCCAGCCACCCGGTGTCTCTCTTCGCGTTGCTTCCTCCCCAGCAAACCACAGCATAAAAGAGGACGCTGGCCACCACAGACTGCCAAAACATATTATTATATTAAAACATACAGTGGCATTAATAAATCAAATCAAATCAACTTAATGCAGTAAGACACTGATGACAAGTTAGCAACCAATGCAAGTTAAATTAGAAGCAATATTTACAATACTACTCACATTAACTGGCCAGCAGCAAAAAAAATAAAAAATCTGAAAAGTGTAACTGCTGCTATATTCTGTTTGAATTGCAGATTCAACCAACTGAGTGTGCTTTTTTTCCTAACCCCTAGATTC
The DNA here is from genome assembly GCF_904848185.1 of Acanthopagrus latus. Lineage (NCBI taxonomy): Eukaryota > Metazoa > Chordata > Actinopteri > Spariformes > Sparidae > Acanthopagrus > Acanthopagrus latus. The sequence goes on along the minus strand of NC_051061.1, from coordinate 3,020,448 downwards.
CACTGGGACTGTCATGGCGGTTGTTGGAGCTGATCACGGCCACTCTAGTCAATGCTCACATTTCCAAGAAGATTATCCAGCTCTAAACATGATTGAGATATTCTGAAATCTCTGTCAGCGTGGTTTCTACAGTAGATGTCATTCTTTCTATATCTTCTTTTTCTTTTCTTGAGCGTCTGCTGTGTCTTTGGACATCTTGGCTAGCTCTCTCCGCCACTTCACTGGTGGTGGTTGAAGGACCTTTGTTAAAGCTATCTGTTAGCTCTTTCTGAGGCATGTCTTCTCTAACCTTGTTAGCTTGATCCCTAGCCTTCATGCTGGACTCTTCAAAATTTGTAGCAGCTTTGAACTTCCATCTTTTCTGGAACTGCCTTGAGGCATCTTGCCTAATCCTGTCAGAATATGGTGAATGGGCCAACAAAAACAAAATTTCAACTGCTTATTTGAATTTTTTCTGCTAGGATGGATAGCAGTAGTCTCTCAATCAGCCAACCCAACCACACACATCATGTCAGAGATTTGGAGAAATGGCCCAGAGGAAAAACATCCCCAGGGAGATGGGAAGGTGAGTGGGAACTAGTTAAGATGGTGAAAGGGAGGCAGCTACTCAGGAGGCCCCGGAGGAAAGCAAAGGGGGATTAAAAGGAGGGTCTGTAGGTACACTGTGACCAGTTCAAAAGCAGGCTTGCAATGCTAAGGAGAGCAGAGCAGATCTCAACTGGATCCAGGACTGGGTGGTGTACCCTACAAGGCACATAAGAACCATCCCCTGGTGTCGAAGCTACTGTGCAAACTGCAGATAGTTGTCTGGAAGCAGTCCCATCACAGTGAAGCAAAGCAGTCAACACCAAGAACAAAATTCCTGCAACATCAGCCAGTTCAGAGGCATCGCTCTACTGATCCTAGAAGAAGAGAAACTTTTCTTCTCTGCAATGGCGAAACGAGTGACCAGCTACCTCCTGGTCAACAATTATATTGACACCAGCTGCCAGAAGTGTGGAACACTCAACCATCCATCTGATCTGATCATTTATCTCTCCAGCATAGGCCTGTTTAAAAGAAACACACTTCAGCTGCTACTTAAAGGGATATTCCAGTGCAAGTTTAATCCATGGCCTAACACACCGTGACACCAAGTAAGACCCCCCTCGAGAGATCAAGTTTGCAGACTTCTGGCTTACGTAGTTTTAGCAACCTCAGAAATGGCCGCACGATAACAATACATTGCAGTATATGCCTCCACCAACAAAAAGTCATCAAAAAAGCCACAAATAATGCTCAGAACAGCACCAAACTTCAGCAACAACAAAAATAAGGTCCCAGCCCATAGTTTGAGGTATCATACGTCTGCTAGCTTAGCCAGATTTCTATTTTAAAGCGAACACAAATCACCACTCCAGTAGCCTCTTGTGGGGAAGCCCTGACAAGTCGATTATTCAGTGCAGCAGAGTTCCACAGCTCAAGGATGAAAATGTATGATTATTACTCCATGGAAATGCAATCAAAGTTCATATGTGTCTTGCCAACCAGTTTATAACAGTTAGTATTGAGAGCTGACAGGGAAAAAAAATGGAATTGAGCGTTTCTAACTTTAGGTATTGGGAGGAGAAAATCATGTAAACAATCGCGATTAGACGTGACGTCTAATCGCGATTGTTTATCTCATGAAGAGTGAGGAGACAGCAAGAAGGTTAAGACGAATCAGTCACGATGGAATACCTGAGGCAAAGAAGGACACAGTGGTCAATATATGGAACTATCTCGGTTGCAGAAAGAAGCAAAAAATGTTTGGGCTTTGAGACAACCTGTCTCTGCCAAACATTTCTGACAGGTCATTCTTATCACAGGCAATAACTCTACTGAATGCTTGAACGCTATTCTTACAGGAACCATGTTCATCACTGTTTACTATCGTTATGTTGTTGTTTTGTTTTTTAATTATGTGATTTTCTTGTGAAGCTGAAGACACATGTCCACATTGTGGATAATAATAGTCATTATCATGTTTTTAATTTAAAGGAAATTGGTACTTCGTCAGCATCCCAGACCCCCCCATGCTGCAGCTGGAAGTGATGCACTGGCGAGTGCATTACTTTGTTTTTTCCGTCTCTAATTGTATCAGTCGGTGACATAGTAGAACTCAGAAATAAAACATTGCATTGCTCTTCAAATCAAAAAACTTTATTGCTGTCACTCCACAGGAAAATGTAGGTGATTCTCTACATGAAATGAGCACAAGTTGCACTGAGATGGATTTGGACGATCCAGTGGATGAAAGCTTCAAGCCATTGAGTAGAAGCTCCACATCAAGTTCAGGCTCTACATCAAGCCTTGGATGTGGAGTGGATGGGCAGAGAGGAAGTGGTTGGTGGACCTGCCTGCAAGGACACACTGGGCAATGGGAGTCCTGTGCAGACCAGAGAAAAATGGCCAGAAACAATATTCTCACCTGTGGTGCTATACTATTTACTGGAGCCACCTAAACCGACATTGAAGACTGGGCCACACTTAAAAATCTCAAAATCCCATAAAAACCCCCATAAAACACAATATTATGCAATACAGTCTAAATACCTCATTACTGTCATCGAACACGCATACAGGAGCCAGCAGGACAAGATCATTGAGCGAGTCAAACAACTCAGTGCTTCAGGAAATAAAGCTGCCTTGGCTGGTGATGCCAGGTGTGAAAGCCCAGGTAAGCATGGTTATTACTTTTACATAGGCTGAGTTCTAAACATTCTGAATTACACCAAAATGTATTTTGTGTCTATTTCTCTTTCAGGCTTCAGTGCCAAATATTGTACATACTCCTTTCAGGGCGATGCCACCAAGGAGATTGTGCATTAGTTCAGGTAAATCAGCACACATCTTACGAAATGAATTGCCAGGACACAACGTAGGCAGCGGTTTTGCTTAGGAAATTTTGTGCATTTTCAACTAAGAAATTGTTGTTCTATAGGTTACAGAAACTCCAAGCTCAGTTGCAATGGAGGCCATGGGCTTTGAAAGAGGCCTCAATCATCTTCTGAACATGGGTGTGGATGTTGATGTGATGACTACCGATAGAGCTCCATCAATAAGAAGAATTCTAAGGGAGAACTATGGCAACATCCGCCATGAGTTCGATCCATGGCATGTCAACAAGAGTAAGTGTCTGTGTTACATAAGTAACACAACATTTCCCACCACGTTAATTTTGTATTTTGTAGGTGTCAAAAAAAACTTCTTGTCATTGCAAACAAGAAGGGCAATCAGGACTTACTGCCATGGGCCAAGTCAGTCAGTAACCACCTTTATTGGGCCTGTAGCTCCTGTCGTGGTGATAGAGAGGTAAGAATGAATTTACACTGTCATTTTGTCATATTTGTGCCAAAGTCAAAACAAAACAACCAGACAAGTGCTGTGTCAATTCCGTTTCTGAAACATATACTATTGTTCTATATCTATTTCCTTCTAATCAGGAATGTGTTCGTCGGTGGACATCTCTGGTCCACCACATTCGTGGTGTTCATCGATGGGAACGGGGAAGGTGTGGAATACACATGTTTTCATGTACCATTGACTGAGGATGAACAACGGAAGAAAAAATAGATGAAGGCTGACTCTCCTGCCTACGTTGCCCTGAATGGTGTCATCCTGGACAATGAACTCCTGTGTGACTTACGTCAGATGGCCCTCTTCAAGCATACTGGTATGCCATTAAAGTTTTTTTAGTTATAAATGTCATTTATTCCTATACCACAATGAAAGTAAGATCCCACACATGCATGATAACCTGAAGGAATGCTCTAGTGTACCACTTCAATAATTGTATGGGGTATAATTACACCTCCACAGGATCTCTTGAAGTTTTCCATGCAGTGATGCTGAAGTACACACAAAAGAGACTACACCTCTCATATGATGTGATGCATGCCTGGACACAACTGGTGGTGATTGACTACAATGCAAATATTGGTAGGCCACAGGCCAAAACACAAGAAGGTAAAGATAAGTAGTTACTCATACAAACTGTGTCAACATTACATCTGAGAGCACAAAGCCCCTTTACACACCTTTTGAATTGATGATCAGGGAAGAACCATATCTATAGATATTTAAAATGTATAAAACTGCACAGGACTTTGTGCTGGAGCTCTTAATTTACAATATTACATCTAAAACTTGATGAATCAGTAGTATTGTAAGATCAGTGTAGTGTCAGCAACCTATAAGTAGATATCTGACTAATGATTATGATTATGGTATATTTTTGTTTGTTGTAGGACAAGCCCGCTACTCATGTCTGTACTCAGAGGCCAGCCATCAGTGGGTGGCAAGACCCATCTATGAAACAGCTTTGCAGCAGTTCCGTTCTGGGCTGATGGACAGTGCTCTGGAGATGAGGGATGAGCACAGCATTGATGCCTGGCACCTCCTCAGAAAAAAACTTCTACACAACATTGCCCCATTGACAAGGCCTGAAAAAGCAGACTTGGTCAAACAGCTCACATCAAGATTCAAACAAGTGTAAACTTACTGGACAGTCTGGACAATAAAAGAGTTTTTGATGTACAACAAAAATGACTTTTATTCATATTATTTACATATATATTTACATGAATGTAAATAAGGTGAAAAAATGTTAGAATAACACTGACATGTCCTCTGCCTCCTGGAAGCCATGGTACTCTCCAGTGAGGGATGGGTACTTGGCTCTTATGGCATTCACCACACAACTTGGCAGCACTGTCCTTTGCTTCCGTCCCAGGCGCTCTCCAGCCTGCGCTGACTGGGGTGAGAGAAAGCAGTGAAGAGGGTTCACTAATTTACGTGACCGATTATAAACAGGTAGCGTACATAGCTCACTGTGAATGTTAGTACAGCTCAACCATGATAAAAAATATAATATATGGTCTACTTACTTGTTGGATAATTGACCCTTTGGCCCCTCTGGAGTTGGCCGTCTCTTCCAGTTTATTTTGGGGACGTGGAAAAATGTCTCCACTACAGCAGGGTGAATGAGAGGAGGAAACACTTCCATGGCCATTATGCAGCGATTTTCAGCGTCCACCATGGTGTCCAGGCACTGCCGAAACACGTCAGACTCCTGGCAGCACAAACACTCTGTTTCAGTGGCCATGGACACGCAGTGCCCACATCCACACCACGAAATCCCTGAGCACCGAGACTCGTGTGGCTCCACCGGCAGATCCCTGTCTCTTGCCCTTTTCATCTCCATTTCCTTCAGCTCGTCTTCTGTGAATTCGGGCTCAAACTGATAGGGGCGCCCCTCGAAATTAGACCAGTCGTCATCGTTGTTGTTGTTGTCAAACACTGTCGACTGTCTGTTATGTCTGCTTCACTATGCTACAGGCAGTCTCTTCCGGCAATAAACGTCGCCCTCTGTGTGATCTCGCGATTGTTTGTCTTCACCGTCTTGTTGTCTCCTCACTCTGCAAGAGGTAAACAAACGCGAGATTAGACGTCACACGTGATCTCGTGTTTATGCAAGCATCACTGCCACAAGACAAGTTGACTCGCATCAGAGAAGCTATCAAATCCTGGTCTGCTGCTGCTCGTTTCTCTAAAAGAGATCTTTTATCTTTATTGGGCCACCTTAACTTTGCTATGCGCATTATCTCTCAAGGTCATTCATTTGTATCATGCTTGCTAGTATTGGCTAATTCCGTTCAAAATCTAGGAGACACTAATTTTAGACGAACATAGTACATAGTAGTTTCACCAGATAGTATATTTCCCTCGTAGCCGAGGTGCTCATAGGGAATGGCCACACGGCAGCTGGTGCCAGGCCCACACATAGTAGATCCTCACAACAGTAGTGTCGGGCTCCAAATCCATGCTCTTTTGGGGAAATATATTGTCATCACTCCCCAGTATCTCATGTAAACATATCTGTGGGGAGTGATGAGGTCAGATCCTAGATGCCAAACTCTTACATGTTCTGCTTTGTAATAAACATTTCAAAATGTGAGTTGTCTGACTGAACTAATTACTGAGCTTGAAATTTGAAATTTGACATCTATAAAAAATGCTGTCTTTCTTCTTTCTTTGTCACCAGCATGGTGGTGCAGTGTGATGGCCATGATAAGTTCTCTGAGAATTTGATTCACAGGAATGTAAAACGGTTCACCTGCTCCACCTCAGCTCATGTCAGTAGACAGGGTTGTGTATCTTTGCTTTGTTCTTTTCTTGAATCGACAATCTGCTCCTTGGTTTTGCTGAAGTTGCACTTTATGCAAATTGTTGATTTCCTCCTGACTCTCATTGTTGCTTGCAAAGTGGTTGATGATGGTGGTGTCATCCACATACTTAATACACACATACAGAATACATTCACTTGATATCTGGGATGGTAGTCCTTGGTGTGCAGTGTGAACAGGAGGGGGCGGAGCACACAGCCCTGTGGGGCTTCAGTGTTCAGCACTAAAATAGGTGGGATGCCCAGGTGTGCCCAGCCCTTTTATACAGAAATGGATGTCCGAATTTTGTTATTTTGTATTCCCAGCAGGTTTCTTTATTTCTTAAAAGTGGAATATCTAGAATTAAGCTATTTTGACACTGTGGTAATTTCTTTTCTAGACCACACAGTCTGGATTATTTGTTAATGGAAACATGTTCATACATTCAGTGGTTTACCCAAACAGCATGGGTTACAACAACTGCCCTACTGGCCAAGCTTGCGTAAAATTCCTAGTGTGGAATTGATATTTTCTATACCTTTCAGGAACCTGACAGTTCACTGGTATCCTCTGACATTTAAAAAGAACTCAAAGGCTTTATCAAATGTTAGAACACAAAGCCAAAAGCCAAATTCTCATGGAAATAGCATACAGTTTTGTTTTGGTATATGACAATTTGGTGTTAAATATCTGTTTTTACACTAGGATTTAAAGGTTACAGCATTAAAGTGTTTTTGAAAACAAAAACATAAAGACAAATGTCTGATCTGTGTTTTGTCTAAAAATGACAGCTCACTGTTTAATTTGGTTTATACTGGCTTGCTTCACAAAAAGGCTGCAATTTACTTTTCCTTTAGGTCTATTTTTCTAATTTAGTCAGCACCATGCTGTTCTTTCTGCCTTGCTGGCTTTGATTGGTAACCCCTAAAGTACCACGGAGAATGAGAAACTACTTTAGAGTATTCTATAAAGCACACTTAGCTGCACATGCACACACAGACACATGCTTGCACATGGGCACACACACTTTAACAACCACCTGAGGGTGGGACTTATCGACTGAGCCATGGACTCATCAGAAGATTGTTCAGTCGGGCCACTTGCATTAATGGTGAAGTAAATTGAAAAATGCAATCAATGATTGGAGTGAATGCTTGGCGGTAATGATATCAGCGTGAGATAATCCAATGATTGCCAAGCTGATGTATTCTCTATTGGTATTTGGCTGCTCTGCCTGTCACTATAAAGTATGCTCTCCTTTTCTTTCCCCTGGCCAAGAGTGGAATGCAGGAAGATTGAGAGAAAAGGAGGATGGGAGTAAAGCTTTCTCTGGATAATGCACAGAAAACTTTCCTCACCATTTATTTAACAGTAGGTAACCATGACTTTTAGACATGACTACAGAATATGGGTACTTCCAAAAGAGGTGTTTAGCATGGGATGCTAAACTGTAAAATTCTACCATTTCCAAGGTGCTGGAATAGGTAATTGTACATTTTTAGTCATCCTTTGCCAGCAAGACTGTCTCTGAAACCATCAGTATTTAGGGACGGAACCAGTAACATCTGGGTGATGGTGGGTAATCTTAATTTATCCCAATCCTATTCAAAACAAGAAAGTAGCTATGATAATAAAAGGATAATGCCCATCAAGGTGTCCATTATCACATATGAATAGAGTGAATGCCATGGGGGCCAGTAATTCTAGCTAACTACTAGCCAATTAGCTGTGGAGCTAGTGCTCCTTTTTGGCTAACTCAACCAGGGGTCAGGAGACAAACCTGGCAACAACACCACCTTTGTACTGTTATTCCCTGTTGTCAGAATGGCTGTCATCAGTCAGAGACTGTCAGAATATAGAATAAATAGAATAAACTGAATACATTTGTGAAATTGAGATTTATCATGAAGATTTGTGTGTGGGCCACCTTTATGCATTTGACTATACAACAGATGTTCACTCTGTGCAAACGAAGTGTGAGTTCCTGTTCAGGGGCGAAAAATCCGATTTCATAGTTGGAGGGATAATAAACAGCAACATTTTAGAAAATAATTCCAGGGGGGGACAAGGAATAAAAGTTGTAGTCTGTCTTTTATACAGCATCTTTTACCGCAATGTGAGGCTCTAGTCTCTCTATCTCGCCAACAGGCAGGCAGAAGACCTTTCTTAGTACTGGCTGAGTCCACCTGCACATGTCTAGATTTAAAACAAAATTATTGTAATCAAATTAACATGTACACATGCAATGAATAAACTAATTGTCAGGCAAACATCTAAGTTTGTTTATCAGATTTCTCATAACCAGATAACTGCCTTTCTCCAAATGAGAGATATCAGATTATGCTATTCTCTCTCTCTCTCTCTCTCTCTCTCTCTCTCTCTCTCTCTCTCTCACACACACACACACACACACACACTCTCGCAGTGTTGCACTCTTGCACTGTCAGCATGTTCAAATCAAATGTTTTAAAAAATGTTATCAAAAATAATGAGCTCAGGAGGTGAGATTTAATCATGGGATACTTTAAATATCTACCCTTTGGCTTGGCAGTTTTTTTTTTTTCCATTTTACCAACCCCAGCTTTAACTCATTAGTCAACCATATAGCTACATGGGGAAATTTGATTTTATTCCTTAGAGGGTTTTTTTTGTTTGTTTGTTTGTTTTTTGATCAACCTATCACAAATTAAAACAAAATATATCATACCAAGCAATTTAGTATATTCAGTATTTATAATTGCATTATGACAAGTATGTGTTATTCATGCAATCCATGACGTGTTATGAACACTTAAACCTGTAGTAACTGCTTATAGAGCTTAGGAATGCGCTCATACGTTTCCAATGCACTCTCTCTCTTTGGGTCTGTCCCAAACCCCAACCCCCACCCGTTTCCATCTTTCAGGCTCTCTCACAGTTTTATATGAGCTGACTGCAGTGGTTGAGGTATAGTCTCCCACTGGGGGCTGCAAACACTCTTGCTTATTCAGCATCTTCTCACTCATTCTTCCGCTCCACCCCCTCTCTCTTTCCATCTTTGCCTCTCAGCTTTCATTCCCAGCAGGTTGTACATACATCCATTAATTACCTACATAACACTCCCTTACCAGCAATATTTTGTATAAAAAAAATACTGAGACCTGCATCAGCATCAGTACTACTATCAGTAAAGATAAATGAAAAAAAAAAACAGTGTTTAACATTCAATAATTGTCTTTAAATCTGTTGCACACGACTAGCTAATCTAAGTGCCACTGCTGTGCAGTATGTAGCAATCAGTTTTTTTCGTCAATAATCTCATGCTGCTAAGTAGCTACTGTACATGACATACAAAATATGTACACATGCTGACAACATTTGGACAGATATTTTGGATACAGTAAGTACTTTAAGCTCATGGACATAGGATTAGGTAGGAACGCTAGGTACATGTCCCCACCAATATCCACTGAGTGACTAAATTGTTGTAATTTGGTTGGTTAACAGATCTTCTTGTTCCTGCCTCCCTAAACCAATAGGATTGGCTTTGTGTTTTCTTGCTAACATGTGATAGGCTGGCTCATGAAAGTGGGTCGGCTGTAGTTGCTAGCTACAGCTACATATTGAATTGAAAACCTGCTGTGTTACAATCGTGTTATTCATCTATGATGAATCAAGGACACCTTTAGAAGGGGGGGGCAGTCACCCCATTCTCCACTGTCATCATGCATTTACAAGCTTCAACTTGTTATTTATCATTTGAATATGGTGACAATGATGAAAACCCAGTCTCTGAAAACATGGCTCAGAACCACGATGACACAACACAAGACTGAACATCATAGCTGTGTGTCATTACCACCAGGACAAAGTTGATGTGACTTAAAAATGCCTACAGTTCATTTCTGTTATAGACAGGCATAGGCATGTGTTCATGTGTTAAAACTAAAAACTAAACCTTCAGTGGTGTTGATGTTTAGTTCTGCTGCTTGTGGCAATGTAGACTCAATTGTTCTAAGCTTGGTTAATTTTGGCACGTGACAATGATAATGTAACTTGCGTAATTAATCTTCTCTCTCTGCCCTTCTGGTGCCAGCAGACACCTAGGGCAGGGCATGCTTTGCAAATACTTAAAATTACAATATGCCCTTGTTTAAGCTTACATGAATATTTTAGTTTCAGAGTTGATATGTATTGTATTTCATAGTCTAAGTGCTGTATCATAGTCAACTTGTTTCACTTTTGGGAAGACATTAAGGACCTTAAGACTCTGCAAGATCACACCCACACAGAGTTTAAAAGCCAGCCAACTCCTCTTGTGTTTGCTACAGCTGAAGAAGCCTCTTGGATGAGAGGTGAAATGTCTTCAAGAAACCGAAACAAGTCCAGTTGACTACAGTGCTTGATATAGCACTTAGATTTACCATGACCTGGATGACTGAAAACTTTCATCAGCATTTTATTGTCAACTTTACCTTTGCATAGACCCACCTGATGGAGAAATATGTAAACATATGTAATACATATATATATATATATCTGCGTGAGGTGGGCGGAGGTTTCAATGACCAGCACTGTTGTGCGACCCACAACCAAGGAGTTTTAAAACAAAGAAACAGCTGATCCCTGCAGTCAGTCCATCACTTCATTAAGATGAACAACTGGACAGCCGCAGAGATCCAGGAGATGCAGTGTCTCCTCGGTCTCTGTAGCTGTTTGGTTGTGTTAGCTTGTTGTTGTGTCGGCAAGCTAAGGACGGTCGCTACTTTCAAATTAAAAGTCCCCTGCTAAGAACCCAGTTCTAAACTCCTATGGGGTGCAATGTAAACCTCTTATTTTGAAGACAAATGTCACTGTTCACAGCCCAACTTCGAGCTTCATGTCACGTCACATGTTTACACCTAACTCAGAAGCGGGTTTTGGAAAAGGAGGAATATTACGCCTCTGCTTTAGGAAGACAGGCCGGCAAATCGCCGCCCTTACTTTGGAGCAAATGTGCTGCCTTTTATCTATCTATCCATCCATCCATCCATCCATCCATCCATCCATTCATCCATCCATGGCTGTTTGCACAGAACCAGAGCTGTATACCATAACTGCTCATAACAAGACATTAGAAAAGTCTCAGCACAGCATAGCTCTTATCAATCCAACGTTGTTTGCTTGTCGTCCGGCTAACAGACCTATTGAAGCATGAATTCAGGCTTTTTTACAAGACAGTATTATGATGCTGTTAGCTCAGCATCCTTCTGATCCATTTATAGCAGATGAATCGCTTCCATTTGGGTTCATACTGATGTGCTACTATTTTTGTTCATGTCACTTGTGCGAGTAGATGTGATTAAAAATGTGTAATGTACTGTAAAAACTGTAAAAAATTAATAATTTTTAAATGTAAAAATATATAATCAAACTCGCAAGAGTAATGCAATGCAAATATTTTTGTTCGTGTTTGGTCTAGTAGTTATGCATTTAAACCAAAAGAGGGAGTATCCACCAAAGATAGCGCCTGTAGCGCTCGTAGAGAGATCAGTCTCAGGAGACTAGGGTTAATCACAGGTCACTGCTCAGCACAGCTTCCACTTTTCACCACGGCTCAATTTTCTGGTCCGTTAGTGTTAGTTGTCAGTTTGTAGGTTTGTTCTTATTGCATCTAAAGTGAAATTGTGTTGGTTATCTTCAATATTGTAAACATGTTTTCATTTATACAGCGTATAAAACTCATCAGGCTTGGAAAGGGTGACGGCTTTCAAAAGCAGATACCATCAGCAGTTTCAAAGTTCTCCCCATCCATCCCGACCTGGTGATTCTTTGGCATCCACTGGCAAGATGCATATGAACCTCTAGCAAAAGTTCACACAGGAATACTGCATATATAAGTCCTTATTATATTTCTCATCATTCACCCTCTCACTCATAACTGCCTGTCATCTGGGGCTGTCAAGTGATATCAGCTGCTCACATCAGCTGGGCAAATCTCTCCAATAGTACAGCAACATACCTTAACTTTAAGCCTATCATCTTGCTGCTGTCTTTTTAAATACAACTGTCTCCTCCCTGCAGTTCAGTCATGCTGCTGTCATCGCCGCCCAGTCTTTGCACATCAACCAGCTTCATCATTTCATTAGCCCACCTGTCTCAGAAGAGCCATCACCAGTGTCTGGACGTATAATTTGCTGTTATACATCACACATCATCTGCTGTAATAAACATTTTCTTTATTTCATTTACTGGTCTCTCCTGTTTGGAATTATTTCGCTGTCAGATACACCTTTGGCTGGAAGTGCAACTCTGAACTCTTTCACACTCTGTCAGAAGCCAGTTGTTGGATCCTGTTGAACAACTTCAAAACGCTACTAATTTACCATCTCCTGGACAGTTTCCCAATCATTTCCTCTAACACATCACCACTTGTAGTCTTCAGTCTGGGCACTCTGGCTTCAGTTTTCTCCTTTCTCTGGGTTCCACTGTTCACAGGAAAAGCACTGGTCCCCTCTCTATCTATTGAGTTTCTCTGAATCACACTTGTTTTTCACAAATCTTTTTCAGGCTTCACTCCCAGCCGAAAAGCCACCTTTCAAATCTACACCATAATAGCTGCACCCATTCCATGTGGGTGTACCTATAGACATAATAACCTAAGGCCTCTCCAATGCTCCATCCATCATGCCATTCATGCATCGCTTCACCTGGCACTTTATGCAGCTAATATTCCTGTACATTTCAGGGCAGTCACTGATTTTCTTTCTCACTTCTTTCCAGAAGTTAAGAAACCTGGCCCTTCTTACAAAACACCGCCCTGCATCGGTTTCTCTAGTTGACTCTGACGTTCAACCTGTAAATCTTGCTAATATCCCTGATCATCAGCAACATCAATAGCCTACTTTGCTCAACCCTCTCATCCTACTGGCCAGCCTGGAAAGGTTTTCACCACTTTCATGGCCAGTGCAACATGCCCCTTCTATTGTTTGTCTTTTCACCATTACCTGTTTTATAAATAACACCCATTCCATGGGGGCATTAAAACACATTTTATTACAGTCTAACTAATGGGGGTGGACTTCCCCTCTAAACGTCGAACTCATAGCCAGGGCCTGGTCATTTCATGGATTCTGGTGCCTTTCAACAGGTGGTTTGATACCTTATCTGGCCATAGTAGCATGAGAAAAATGATTGGTAGGCCTCTGTTTTGGCAATATCATTACAAAGAAGTGCCCCAGAACACATACTTAAATATATCAAAATAAGTATATAAATGTATTAAATTACTGATTCATAGCTTTGGCTCATGATATACTGCACTTCTCTTGGTTAAAAATGCAATAAATTAAAATTCAACACATGGTTCAAATATAAAATATAATATGAATGTCTAGAATTAGTGTGACACACAATCACCAACACTGACTTTTGCTGTTTTCTTTTTCATACATAAAAAAATATCTATTTATATATATCTAAATACATCACACAGTTATAAAGTGGTATCATCTAATGTAGTGGTTGCACTGCAGAGACGATTAAAAGATTGAAAGAAAATAAAATTAAAAGCATTATGCTAGAGCTGCTCGCTGTGTTTATACCCCCATTCCATCTCATTTACTTAATTTGTTCCTTCTTTGCCTCTTCATTTCATCCCTTTCTTTCTCTCCCTGTGTTTGAGTCTCATTTGCAAGTTTGCTGTCTTCTTTCAAGGCTTTTTTGTGGTGACAGTGAGTGGCCCACCTTAACTCAGCCTTGACCTGAATCCCTAGTTCATGTTTAGAGTGCATTTGTATGTGCGCTGGGGGTTTCACAAACTAGTCGACGCCGTAGGCAGCAGTCAACTACTCATGGACAAAATGGTGGCTACAACAGCAGAGAGCTCTGACGTACAGCTAAAGATGCAGACTAAACAGCCACCACATTCGTACATATGGAAATACTTCATTGAAGATGACACCAATAGTGTTCCAACAAGAACATGTCAGCTATGCATAACCATCTAGAGATGAAACACATGCTGCAAATAGCTAGCAATAGCAGAAACACTAGCACCAGTGAACAACACAGTGTACAGAGGCAGATGAGCGTGAGTGACACCCAGCCATGGAAATGAGAAGACAGGGGAGATAACATTCTTGCTTGTCAACTTTGTTTTCAAGGATATTTGACCACTTTCTGCTCTTTCTTGAGAAGGTTTCAAAGTTCATCATCGTGGTTTTTCGAGCTGGGCTATACAATCCCATCATATGCTACACTTTTGAAAAACATCATATACCAGTACAATACCTTGAGAGCAAAGATTGCCATGGAGATGAAAGAGAAAATTGTCTCGCTCACTACCGATCTGTGGACATGTTGCACTGTGGATCTGTAGACTGACATTACAGCTGACTACATTAAAGACACCTGGGAGTTAAAATCAACAGTGCTGAGAACACCACGGTGGATATAGCCCAGAGGCTGAAAGAATGACAGAGGAATACAACCTTGTTGTTCTTTTGCACTATACATGACAATGCAAGCAGCATGAATCTGGCAGTGGTTCTCTGTGAGCAGTTTCCCCACCACTGTAGATGCATCGGAGATACTGTTCAATTAGCAATAAAAGCAGGGCTGAACTAACCAGAGATTGCAAAGACGTCAGATGCTGTGATAGATGTTGTCAGTCATTTTCACCATTCTGCAGTAGCAGAGCAGGTGTATGAATCCATCACAATCATGGCATGCATGTAAGATCCCTGGTGAGGCATCTCAAATTCTTTTTGGAAAATATATCAGAGAGAATGCCCAGACTCAAATACTCTATTCCTAACTAGTTAGACTGTTAAAATAAAATGTGATGTAAGATGATGTAAATGTAAGATGTGAAGTGGCTACAAATCAAGAAGGGAGAGTGGATTTGAACAGCTTTTTGGACCACAAAAAGCACAAAGAAGTAAATAAAGGACAAACAGCAGTGCAGATGAGCTACAGGATTGTTGTACACCCTATATCCCCAAGGTGGAAAACCCATTGGAGTGATGGGCACATAATGTGGACCATTTCCCATATCTTGTTAAGACTGGACTTTTTCTATCGCTCTTTCATGTGTTTCTTGCGTTTTTCCCCCCGCCCTCTTGATCCTGATTGGCCCCCTGTCTTCTCCCTCAATTTTTGTGCATCAGGCTGATGCTACGCCTGCCTGCTGCAGCCAATTATCCTGCACACCTGCAGCTCATCCACTAATCAAGTCTCAATAGTATATCATGCCGGTTCGTCACTCCAGTCTTTGTCAGTTAATCAATTCACCTCTGTGGTAACACTCAGACCAACCTGTGCACTAGCTCAGTGTGATTTATAGTGAAACTTTTGATCCTCTGATTAATTTTATGTGGATTTCCTGTGCCTCAGGTCCACTTTTCCTCTGCAGTCCTCATCAGCCTCCTTCAACCACTCAATCCAGCAAGCCTCAACGTCTGCCTACCCCACAACCAATACCCTACTTCAGGACCAATATTCTACAATAAAGTCAAAACTAAACTATCAACTTCATGTTGTGTTTACTTCTTTTTGGGTTTGCAACTTTGAAGTTTTTGGCCATTGTTCCAAAAGGTATGTTTGGTGCAAAAACAACACTGCACATCACTAAAAGAACACCTTACCGACAGTGAAACATGGTGGTGGCAGCATATTGCCTTTCTTCAACTGAAATTGGGGCCTTACAGCCAAATTCCACTGAATATGTCTCCACTGTGTTACATCTCCGCCACGCCCGCGGAGGTGATAGGTTTCACTTTAGTCTGTGTGTTAATCCCCACCAGGTCCGGTGCACTGCGCATCTGCTCCATCCCAGCCCCGGCAGTCCGGAGCCCTCCAGCACAGATATGCAGGACTTCTATTTCTGGCTGATAGAGGTATGTTTACAGACTCAAGCTTTTGTTACAAGACCTGTTCTACTGATTTATTTCCTTTGTTGCTGTTGTTGATTGGGCATGACTGATTGAAATAGATTCAAGCATATAGGATGTGTTATGCAAACCTCTCTGCCTTTTGCAGATTACATGGTTCTGCTGGCTTTTTCAACCTCCAAGAGGCACTGGGACAGTTTGAAGCAAAGTGTGAAGAAGTTAAGATGAAAGCCGGAACCTCCAATATTCATCAAGGAGTGTTTTTAAACTTTAATTAGTGTCAAGTCTTGGTGCTAACTTCCAATCCCTGGAAGTAGTTTTGAGTCTAATAATCATAATTTTGGTAATACCATAATTTTTCATTAATAAACTGAGTGTTCAATTACAACCTTAAAAGTCACTTAATGAGAAAGTCTACTGTTGGGTTTTCATTTTCTTTATCAGGAATTTAGGCAGATAATTGCAGTTACAGTTTTGCTCATCTGTGGTAATGGCAACTGAAGGGTCTTTTTGGAATTTTGGTCACCTCGGAGACAACAAATAATACAAAAGTAAGATGTAGTTACAATAGCAGCAAATATTATCTGTGTTGGCTTTGATGTCATGTGGCAATGCTCTCATCAAATTGTGGGTTTATTTTAATCTGAAAATATACTTTCTAGTTACTTTGTTATTATCAAGGTCAAGGCATCGAGTTGCAATCCTCTCTACATGAAGCTACCAGCCAATTTCATTATTTTTTGTTACTGGACTTAGCCATAAAAAGTATTTCCTTCCAGATTGTTGGGAATGAGAAGCAAATAGACTACACTCTTACCAATGTCAGGCCAGAGGGCAGGGATAAAGTTGATGGTACCCTTCCCCTCAAACGCCTGGCTTACCTTTAGGGGAGGTCACCTGAAACTTCCTAACTGCAGGTAAGTTATGTCTATTTCTCCTTGCCGTTGTTCTTTCACATAGAGCTGGGCTGAAATAAGGTTGGTGTTATTCTGGTATGGTGTTCGTGTTGCAATTTGCCAGTGGTATGTGTAAATCCCAGAAGCGGACACCAAGACAGATAGAATAGTTTGAAGGAATGGAATGTGAACAGAAAACAGAAGTAGTTGAGTGACAACTCCAAACACTATCAAAATACGTTGCAGGTGTGTGAGAGGAAGCAGCTCCATCCAACAGGAAAACCACACTGAGGACTTCTAAAGGAGACCTCTGAAAACAAAACACAGGCACAAACACCACATAATGGGCACACCAAAAGTCCTGAACCCAAATGTGTCGTGATAAGAATGCACCGGGATGGAGCTGGAGAGGACTGCACCAACACCAGAATTTGAGGTTTACACTTCCACCACAAATTTTAGATCAGGATGCTTGAGAGAACGTTAGTGGATAACTTCTTGACCATGAGAAAGGCAGATTGGGAATGTTGGGATGTCATGTCACACACCATGTTTGGAGGAAAAGTTGCACTGCACATCACCCCAAAAACACTACCAGTGAAGTTTGGAGGTGGGAACATCATGGTGTGGGGCTAGTTTTTCAGCATATGGTACTGGCAGACAACATGTATCTGAAGGAAGGATGAATGGAGAAATGTACCAAGACATGAATCTGCTGCCATCTGGATGCTGAAGATTGATCCCCAAACACATAGCAAAGGAAACATTTGGTTGGTTTCAGAGAAAGAAAATAAAGCTGCTAGAATGACCCAGTCAATCACCTGACTTGAATCCAGTTGAAAATCTATGGAAAGAACTAAAGATCAGGGTTCACAGAAGAGACCCCACAGAACCTTCAAGATTTGAAGACAGTTTGTGTGGAAGAATGGGCCAAAACCACACTTGAGCAATGCATGCGACTAGTTGCTCCATACAGGAGGCATCTTGAAGCCTACCAACAATGGCTTCTATAGTATTCAAGTGTGTAAGCGTGTTTTCCCTGTGTCATCCCACTTTGACACACATAACTCTTTTACTTGACTTTGTCACCAGATGTCGGTAACAACCCAAGCAATCCACACATACAATTTCATGTCAGTGGCCCCATCAGAAATATATTTACTGAGAAAAATGTTGACGTGTTCAATACTTTTTTTCCTCACTGTACATATCCAGCCTGATAAACGCACCAGCATTCTGTCCCCAACCTTGACATTTTCTGCTGCATCCTTGGTCCCTGTTTGCCTGTGGCTGCTTGGCATGACCTTTCCACCATAACACTATAGCACCAGTGTTTCAAGTTTTCCTGTAGTTCAGAGACTCTCAATGTGTTGCTATTGTGTGTGCACCCTGTGAAAACCCACCTGCTGGCTGTCTGATCCTCTGCCTTCACAACCATGTTGCCTGGCTGCCACCTGGTACCACTGCCTGAAGTTGAAGTTGAAGTGAACTGTGTGTGTGTGTGTGTGTGTGTGTGTGTGTGTGTGTGTGTGTGTGTGTGTATGTCCACATTCCATTGTTCACTCACCTGCTTGGCCTAGCCCACTGTATCAGCTGTTACCAGTCAATGAAGAGACTTTGCTGTATTATTACTTTTCTTGCTTTGAACTTACTTAGTTTTGACATTATACATCACTACCAACAATTCCTGGTATCCTGTGTGCTGCAATTCAGTCCTCACAGAAAACATTTAACTTTTTTTCAAAATATCAACAAAAATATGAACACGCAAACACATTGCACACATACATAAGACACAACAGGGTGCATTGAAGGGTTCCTTAGAGTTTCTAGATGTTGGGTGATTTTGCAGTCCCACTCTAGAGAGCGTCATATATTGTGGTCCATAAATTGTGAAATTGTTTTTCTTTGATGCTCTCAAACAGTATTTCATAAGCATTTTATGTGTCTGCATTGAGGTTTTCACTGATGGCAGGCTGGCATTATTACAAAACCCTTAGCTCTTTTTGTGGCTACTTGGTAAACTAAGTAATTACTACTGCTAAGTAATGAAGCAATAACGCAAACTTTAAGTAGTAGGCTACAATAAAATAAAGTTACATATATATTGTGTTTTTTTGGTAGTTCCAAAACTAATGATGCTACAGTGCTGTGAAAAAAAAGCATTCACCCCACACCCTTACAGATTTATTTTATTTTTGCTTTTTTGTCACACCTAAATGTTTCAGATGATCAACATTTTAATATCAGACAAAGACAAGATACGAAAAGTAGTTTTTAAATGATGATTTCATTTTTTAAGGGAAAAAAGCTATCCAGACCAACCTAGCCCTGTGTCATATTAATGTTGAACAAAAATTCAATGCAAGATGCCTGGGTGTGGCTGCACCAATAGTATTAAGCTACAACAAATGTACAAGTCCAGATGTGTTAAGCATAATATACAGTAGCCAACACACTTCCATGTAATTCCGCCTGACATGTTTCATATCTTTGGCAACCTTGGGATCTTGACTAGAATGTAAATCAATGTCAATGACTGCACGTAAAAAGAGAAAGTGTTTTTTGTTTCTTTGTATGTTTTTCTGAGGCACACTGAACAATCTCTAGAATCTGTTCATTAAAATGATTCATTCAAAAGATTCATTCACTGAATCGTCCAGTACTCCTCAACTCCCTGAACTGAACAGCCAAATGATCCTTCATTCAGTTGATGATTCAGCCCTGAGGTTCACGTTTACTTACTGAGGGACGGTGCATTCACGGACTATAGTACACAATCACTCTCGGGAGACGCAGCGCTGCTTTGAGTGGTGTACGTGCACTAAAATTATTACACGGTGAAAGTTTCCTCTGTGCACAGTAAAATCACTTAAAATGATGCTACACAGATGTTAGCAACACAGCACTAATTTTAGCAGTACGGTTACTGAACGTGAATCAACTCCTCTGCCCTGAGTGATTGAGTGAGTGACACAGCACCACTTTCAGCGCAGTATGTGAATGAGAATCACGTCCTCAGCGACAGTTCTCTGTGTGCAGTAGGTTTGAGAATCATGAACGAATCACAGCGCGAATGTGAATCACGTCCTCACAGTTCTCTGTGTGCAGGCGAGTGAGTCCCTGCCCACACGCTTGCTGCGTCGTTCGCCGAAGATTCAAGAGTGAGTCGCGGCAGTTCCACTCCCGGCCGGCATGCTCGCGGCTGAGCTCAACTGAACTGAGAAAGGGACAAATCAGTTCGTTCACTCAAATGATTCAACACAACACTATGTCAGAACACAGCTCATTGGACCATGGTAACATTATTGGCAATGCAAATAATATGACCAAATTTTCACCTTAATGTCATCAAATCAACTGACACCATAGATGGCAACCAGAAGAAGTTGTTGGAAGCGATATCAGAGGCCATGAAAATGGTACAGTATATCTTCTTGTAAAGGTTCATTCTGAATGCTGTTGCTTTTAGTATTGCTTAAAACAAGCTGACGTAAAACTTCTGTTCTGAAAAGTGTGCCCTTGACATTGTATAAAGATGATTTGTAAATTATATTAATGCAAAATATATAGCTTTTAGAAGCTTGGTCATCTGATCATGTCACACTTTGAATTGGCTGTTGAGATTTCGATGCCAACAATGCTACCATTAGAGGTAAGATCTTTAGCCCGAGCCCAACCCGGCCCGAAATTCGGGTCGGGTCGGGCCTAAAATGTCAATCATTATGTTTCTCAGCGAGAGAGGCTTCTCTCTCGCTGACTTTTTTTTAAATAAATATATGTTTATAAAAATGTATACTAAAACGATGTGTGGATACTAAACTAAGGAATACTTGTTGTAAATAAATAATTTGGATAAAACAGAGAAGGCGGCGCTGTAAGGTAATTGCTATATAACTACTACTAAACAGGAGGCGCAGAGCAAGAGCACGCTTTGCGCACGGCTTTGCGGACATTTCGTGAACGTAAAATACTATGGGATAAATTGAAATTTCGGGTTTGCTTCGGGCTCGGGCCTGCAAATCAAGTTAATTGGTCGGGCTCGGGCTGGGTCGGGCTTTAATGCCTGCGGGCCTGGGTCGGGTCGGGCTGGATTTTTTAGGCCCGATCTTACCTCTAGCTACCATGTCATTTGCAATAACCATGGACAAAAAAATTCTGACAACATTTTATGCAAATTTGTCAGTAAGATGGAAGAAGAGTCCTAAGAAACAGCTCCTAATGCATTCATGATGACTGCAGGTACCTATGCAACTAGTCGTATTGTACATCAAATACCAGAGAGCCAGGCACCCATTGTAATGCACATGCTCACACTGTATCACAAGGTAGCAATTCATTATTTGTCATTATTCTTTAACCTATATCTATATACCATTCACACAGGTTAACAGCATCTTTTTGAAGGAGGACCTTGAAAAGATTGGTAGCAGCAAGTAGTTTCAGGCAGATTACGGATTGTGAATTTATATTTGTTTCTGTCCTGTGAAATATTTAAACTGTGGGGCAATTGGCTGTTTGGATTCCATACCTCTAATCATAAGAAATAATTATTTTTTTTCTTAAACTAAGAATGGTATTGTAAGAGACACATTTTTTCAGAAGTTCTCTGTTATATATGTTATTATAAATAACAGTCCTTATTATACTTAAAAAAAAGAGAAAATAACAAAAACCTCCACTGATGGGAGCTTCTATGTTGTGGACAGGGGAAAAAGGAGATATATAATGGACCGCACCCTAGCTGCTCCCAGCTACAGTGTCAAATGTGGGTGTATATGTTGGGTGCCACAGTCTCATGCCTACAACCCACATTTATCATAGCACAAAATTGGGTGTACTTATCAGTATTAAAAAAGAAAACACCATTTTTTTCTCCAGTCTTCTTCATTCAGTTTGAGAATATATCCTGTAAGTGTTTCAGCAGCCCCAACCTGACCTCAAGTGGGATGAAGACGTCCACCGTGGTCTCCAGGTTATAGACAAGATTGGGATTATAGGTTAAAGCTCTGACAAACTGTCTGAAGGGAAGGGGTGGGAAAACACTGTATGCAGTAAAGCACTAGCAATCAAAGTCATGGTGTATTGATGGTGAATCAGTTCCAAACCCTTTTCACATTTTCTCCACCGGAACAGTGTTTGGAAACATGGGGCATCAATAAATAAAAAAAAATAAAAAAAAAATTCATACAATGTCTGAAGTCTATCCATCATGAGAAAACCATAATGATTACATTTGAGAAAAAAATAATTAATGAACCTCTCCTCTTGAGAGGTCTTATTTTGCCTACTGCCTACTGACCCCAGGGATTTGGCAATGGGAATATGTTAATTGAGAAATATTAGGCCACCTTTAATGAAAAAAGGCTTGATACTTTTTTTTAGTAAGTGCTATCCTCTATGCAGCAGTACACTTCATTTGAAGAGTTAATTTTTAATTGAGATTACAGCCCCACCATAAAGTAGACTGCTGCCCCAGAGAGACCAAAACAAATTCACAGAAAGATTCACCGCGCTTAAAAAAATACAAAAATAAATAATAAAAAAAAGAGTTCATTGAAATCTGTTTCATGAATTAGGAACCCAACAAATCTATCACATTACCATTGAATTTCCCAAGGGTTCTGTGTAAAGTTTTCTTGAAATTGAGAATGCGCCACATTTCTCTTCGCTTTATTAAGATTCAGACTCTTGTAGCCCCAAAGAGATCATTAGAATCAATATTACATTTGAGGCTGCTGCTTGTGAATTTCAGGACTGCGCTCCATAAAAATGTAAAAAAGAAAAAAAAAAAAGGATTTAGCTGTGACATACACCGGAGGGACAGCTTGCATTTGTTTGATGGTGATGAGAAGATAATATAGAGGAATATCCAAAAGAACACTTTCAGCAGCTGCATTTTGACAGAAGGATCAAATGGATTGAGGCTCTAGCAAAAGTTCAGACAGGAAGAGTACTCTTTTCCATGATCAGTCCTTCATTTATTTGTCATAATATTTTCTCATTCACTCACAACTTTCTCATGCAGCAACATTTAGTCATCTCATTTCAAACAAACTGTCATGGCAGAGATTTATTAATGAGTCTCACTGTCTGAGTTTCCAGAGCAATTTTGTTCACTACTGTGGGAAATCGGGGTTCATAGACTCCGGACGTGATTCAGTTCTAATGTAGACATCTCTCCTTCTCATTGTCATCTATTCCAGTAGTTATCTGATTCCATGGCACTTGGCAAATCTGAATCATTGTGTTCATTGTCCGTGAAGTCTACCTGTCTAGTGAGTAACTTTCTCCGTAAATGTCGTTATAGCAGGACAGCTTTTGTTTTTACCTTATCAGAAATTACTGTAAATTCTATAATTGCTGCTGAACAGTGACTTGTCTCAACTGCAAGGGTTATAGGCATTTGCTTGAAGGAACACCAAGAAAGGCTGTACTTCGACATTCTTCCATCCAATAAGTCTACTTTCATATCTAGGACGAAAACCTGTTGTTTTCCATCTTCTTCCATTTTCTTGGTAAATAATTGTACCAGATGTGTTTAGGCCTACACAATCTTCACTTCTGTATCAGGTATACTCATTGATTTGAAACATCTAAAGGATTTAAATGACTTCCAAAGTGTTCATCAGAAATAATAATTTATGAATTTAATAGATTAAGCGATTGAAGCGTCCATTACTATATCGGATGCACATGTCTGCCTGAAACAATCGTTATCCACATTTCTGGCTTTATTTAACATTAGATGAGACATTAGAGTTACAGGTAGCGCTTCCATAGAAGTATTTCTCCCAGCTACCTGTGTGTTCTCCTCTTTTGGAAGGCATGAGACAAACATACGTGGGCAAGTGTAAGAATCTGAGCGAGTCTGACTATCTATCTATCTATCTATCTATCTATCTATCTATCTATCTATCTATCTATCTATCTATCTATCTATCTATCTATCTATCTATCTATACATACATACATACATACCTGGCTTTTTGTATCTGCCATGATGGCTTGTATTCTGTATTTATCTCTTTTCTTTTGATACTAATACCTTTTTGTATACATTTTATCCATGTTTCCATGTCTGGAGCACTGTTGTCGCTGTTATGTCACTGTCTCTGTTGATGTCGTAAATGCTGTCTGTGTGTGAGTAAGCAGCCAATACTTCTTAACTGCAACCAAATCTACCCCTGGGTACAAAAAAAGTTACCTTACCTTACAAGTTAAAACATTTTGCCCTGAGATGACAGGATAGTGTATGATGTAGTTCATTTGAAGTGTGTGTGTGTGTGTGTGTGTGTGTGTGTGTGTGTGTGTGTGTGTGTGTGTACTGTATGTATATATATTCCTTCCTTCCTTCCAAGACTAACTACAGTCTGTTTTTTATGAAAACTCATATAAGAATCTGCCACAAACTCGTGTTTTCTGTCATTTGCTGATCTACTTATTTGTTCAACTTGCACAGTCTGCCTCCTACCTTTTTGCCCTGCAACTGTCTTGATTATTGACCAACTGGACTATTTGTCTCACACAAGTAACCATTACTATTTACCAAATTGCATTTCCCTGCTTTCTGGACTCCGGCGGGGCTCATTCAGCCATATCAGGCCTGTTATCGGCCCTATCATCAAGCTTGAAGCGTTTACACGCTGCGCTTCAGTCAATGGAGCCTGTGAAAAGACAGGCTTGTCTGCCTAACAGCTTGCACCAAGCAATCTGTAAAATCTCTCTCTCTCTCTCTCTCTCTCTCTCTCTCTCTCTCTCTCTCACACGCATACACACACACGAAGGTAATCTGTGCTATCTATTAGCTGAGAGCTGAGGGTAGTCTATTCCCCATGCCCTGAACAGCACTCTCCTCCTCAGACATCTCCTCAGATTCAATCAATAGTAGCTAGTTTACCACAGAGAGAGGGATGTGTGTGTGTGTGTGTGTGTGTGTGTGTGTGTGTGTGTGTGTGTGTGTGTGTGTGTGTGTGTGTGTGTGTCTATCTGTGTTCACAGTAGGAAAAAAAACAGACAGTGGGGATACAGCTAGATAGATGGAGTGGAGGCTGGATTGAGTTGAAGTGATGGTAGAAGGCAGAGGATGAGGAATGCTGATGCTGCTGTTTTATCTCTCTCTCTCTCTCTCTCTCTCTCTCTCTCTCTCTCTCTCTCTCTCTCTCTCTCTCTCTCTCTCTCTCTCTCTCTGCACTGATACTGCTTTTATTTGAGTACACAGCTGACCCAGGTCAAATAAGCACTCGCTCTGGTTGTATTTTCAGATTAAGCACTGCAGTCTAGTTGCATGGTTGTGTGGTGTGATAGTGCAATGATGGTATGAGTTAGATCATCTGTAATGAGACAGAATAAATGACATGTCTTATTGGGAGTCCAGTTTTCCTTTTCTTCGCTGAATTAGAATAGTTAGGCTAGAAGCCTTTAAATATGCATGTGAGTTGCAAAGTCCACTTCTCTGCCCTTCACTGATGTAAGGTTATCAAATAAGTTTTGATCTCTACACCTGTTTTGAAATAATATATTTTAAACCATTTTAACTTTTGTTTATTCAGGGAGAATTCACTGAGAGCGATTTCTTTTCCAGGAACACTGTGATCATACAATTACACATTTACACCAAGAGCTCCTCAGTGGCCAACAGTTCAAACGTTGGTTGTAATCCAGCAGCACTACAGCTGTTCAATTCAATTCAATTAAATAAACTTTATTTGTCCCCGGGGAGGCAATTGAATTGGGGGTTAAGGGCATTGCTTAAGGGCACCCCAGTATTGGTAATAAAGGAGGGACAAGAGCTGACTTTTTCCACTATGTGGTACTAGAGAAAACAGTTAAATGACATGTTATGTTTAAGGACAGACAACAGGCAACACCATGAAAATGTCATGTAAATGAAATAATGATTGTCAGACAAGGCTAACTTCATGCTAGTAGGTGTAATGACTATACGTCCTAATTGCAGGCAGAAGTGTTTTAAGTAGGACCCTGCTTACACGTTACACGAAGCTTGGACAATTTGCACAGAATTTCTGAGAACCTATTGCTACTAGGTCATGCTACAATTATGAGCAAGCTGTTATGAAGCCTGTAAAGTTTGGTGCAGATGTATAGTGGAGTGACATCAACTTCCTGTTTCAAGGTGAGTCGTTGATAACACAGTCTTCACAGTAATGCGTCCTGAGGGTCATTACAGCTTTCTCAGCATGTGTGAGCTTGGAGCAATACCTCACAGTTCAACCCAGTTTAATGGCAAATCATTTACTTTTACTGCACCACCACCACGCCATTCAGTGAAAACTCAAGCTTTTAATAAGTTCTCATCACATAGGTGTTAAGATTGGCCAGTGAAAACTTGAATTTAATCGGCTTGAGGCTGTCGGATAAGTTTGTCAAAACACAACATGTCCAAATCGGGAAAAATGAGGAGAAGAATTAAACATGGCTGACTTACTGTTGGGTTTGAGGAAGAGTCTGCAAGGGAGTTCTTTGTAGATGTAGGTGCAATAGATACACTATATTGCCTGTACTGTTAATACTGTGTTAACACAATGGACCTACAATCACTAAAAAACATAAAATCCAACTAGGAAAAAGTTCATTTTTTACTGTGAAAACCACAAATATGTTTAACGAACCACTTTTATTACTTATAATGCAAATATAAATTGTTGTTTGCTAAATTTGTGCATATATGTGAAAAAAAGTGAAAAACTTCCTGCTTTTGACCGCACTGCCACGCCCGCCAGGTATAACAGAGGCAAAAGATTTTCGTAACTTTTCATCTTCAAAGTCTAAAGATGATAGTGATAGAATGTGAAGTCTGTGGTGTTAAATCTGTAGGAGTTTGTTAAAGTGCGAGGCAGGGCAATGGTGCCTATTGGCAGCAAAATCTCAGCTGTGAATCAAAATGGCAGACTTCCTATTAGACTCAGGGTATGGGTCAAGAGGGTTTTTTGTACATCTGGTCATGATAGATATGCATACCGAATGTCGTGCGTGTATGTATATGAAGGAGGTGAGACTTCAAGCTTGAAATCTTGTGGATGGCAGGGGTTTTGGGGTATGTTTAGGCCGCGAAACATGTGCTTCTGTCGGCAGACAAACATTTTGAACTTACAGAGACAATAGGGTCCTCACACTGATAGTGCTCGGGCCCTAATTATAAACAGTGTAGTGTATTGTCATTTACAAATAAGTATGTGTATTTAAAAAAAATGTCCAGACCAGAACATACCAACAATTACAAATTAGTTGTATATAGAGTTTGTATTGCACAGTGCAGAGTGAGGTCTACTAGAGCAGTGTTGGTTGTAAAATTTGACAGTAGCTGGAAGGAAGCACCTGAGATCCCTCTCTTTCGCACACTTGGGGTGTTTTAGTCTATCACTGAAGGAGCGGCCCAGTTTTGTGATAGTGACCTGCATGGGGTGGGACTCCTTCACAAGCAGTGATGACAGCTTATCCATCAACTTGCTCTCTCCCACCACTTGAACTGGGTCAAGAGTGCATCCCAAAATTGAGTAGCCATTTGTCTGGATTTGGAGAAGATGAGAGGATCCATCATTGTTATCCTCTGCGATTTGTGGAAATGCAAGAACTTAGCAAGGGTTTCAAAAGGATTCAGTGGTGACTGGACCTTGACATTGAAGACAGGTGTAGGTGGACCAGACTGACTGATTTTAGTTTGCTTTAAGTAGAATACCATGGTGTCGTCTGAAAAGCAAGACAAGTCTGAAATGCATGCATGGTGGCTTGAGTCGAAGTGAATGGCTGAGATGGTGAATTTGGAGCATCTGAGGAAGCCGAAAAAAGCAAGCAAGAACATGGCTTCCAGGGTTTGAGCAACTTAGAGGAAGACGGTGAGGGCTTTTAGATGGCTTTTGACGTAGGAGTCCTTTAAAAAGGGAAGGGTTATTAGCTCAGGATTTACAAGGTGAATGTCAGTGCTGAATATGGAGGAACCAGCGCTGGGAAGGTATCTGCTTGAGATGCCAAGGTTCTGAACTTCTGAAACGAGAAACGGGAAAGAGAGTCAATGATGGTGTTGGCATAACTGGGACTGTGAGCTGCGCGGAGAACATATTGGTGTGTAACGAAGTGCCAGATTAGGCACCGTGCGAATGGCATTATGGATGAGGAGTTGGAGCAACCTTTGTAAATTATTTCTACGAGGTTGTCAGAGTATATGAGAATGGACTTGTGGGACCATTCATGTGGGACCATTCCTGTCCCCACAGAACAGTGGCGGCTAGTATGGGGGTAGATGGGGTCATGGTCATGAGCATCCCGCCCTGGCATCACCAGGGGGCCCAGCTAGAGCAAGCTGCTGCAGTTGCTGAGAGTGGGAAGCAGGGGGCGCTGGCATCCTGGTGCCGGGAACCAAGGTTGAAGCAGTCGGCTGTGGATTCTGGAAGTAGTCAGCAGGGGGCACTGGCATCCCGGTGCAAGGATCCCCCACAGAGATTGGCTGTTGTGATGGCTGGAGTGGGCGCCATGACATTTGCCCTTGATGTTGCAGGCTGCTGGTGCTGATAACGGAAATCCTGATGGGAGTTGGAGGGTCCTGAAATCCATCTGGGCGCTCCATCTGGAGAGGAGTGATGACGAGAGGTGGTAGCAGAAACCCTCGAGTCATTCGATCCAGCTGAGGATCTCTGTCTCTGCTTTTGCTGCTGCTCTTTCTGTTGTCTTTGAGCTGTAGGATTTAATTGTACTGTCCCTTTAACAAGAATGTTGACATCACAGTGTGTTGGGATGCATGTGATGACTTCAACCGGAAGAGAGCTGGTGTTGATGGAACAAGCTAACATTAGTGTTGAGAAAAGTTTGGCTTTGTTGTCCATTCGGTGAAACAGAATTCCTTTGTCTGTTAAAGTTTTTTGGAGAGTGGCTACTGTCCAATCGGTGATTTTAGATGAAGGCCAGTTGGGGGATCTCACCGGAGCATGGTGGTGGCGGGAGGCTGGATTTATCTTCGGAGGCGAAGGAGTTGGCGAACTGCAGCGACATACTGTTCCCAAATTTCCTCGTCCTCTCTTTGCTGCGAAAGGAGGTGGGCTGGGAGATACGGAGGAATCGATGGGCTAACTATGGTAATCTTGAATGTTGAGGAGAGATGAACCAGGCAGGATATAAACCTTGAATGAGACGGAGTTGGTGCTCTTTGAACTTGCTCACTTGCTAGACAGCTTTTGGGCCACTGAAGCCTGGGTCTCTGGTACGGAGGTGACGGGGAAGTTGCCGGCTTCTGTTGAATGGTGATCCTGACCTCGTCTGTAAAGATCATTGTTTGATGGAGATAGTGATACGAAGTCCATACGAATAAGGTAAGTGGAGGCTTATGTTGCTTGTACAAAAGTTTTGATGTGCTCGAGGCGATGTAACGTGATCTTGTTTCTGGCAGAATACGAAGAAGCGAAGAAGAGGAGAGGGTCAGGTGGTTATTTATAGGAATACCAGAAGTTAGCGCTGTTGAGGTGTTGTGCTACTCCTGAAACTTCGCTATATAAACTCCAACTAAAGAAGCATTTTAATTCCAGGGACTAACAGCCTCACAGTGACAAGCATTTATAATATGAAGTTATCACCGTTAACAGTAGATCTCTCTCTCTGTCTGTCTCTCTGTCTCTCTCTCTCTCATGACAGATAGTAGGAGCTGGTTTTCATATATATCCAAAGTGACTCAAATAATAACAGAGGTGTGGTCTGCAGGCCAAGACCAGTGTGTGTTCCTTGTTACACTAAATGCTGCAATAAGATGTTGAACATGCACACCATAGGTTCCCCTAAATGTATCTGAAAGGTCTAGATTGACATTTAAAAACACCCACAGGAGACAAATGACAATTCCTTTTTATTCACTTCTTGTATTGCCATTTGCACCATAACAAATGTCTTGATGAAATGATCAAAAAGCATTGCAGAGGTGAATTTTATGTGTGAGAATTTTACTGTTTTATTTATGAGCAAAGAAATACAAACAACATAACCTTTTTCATTGATATCTCCTCTTTTATGTTTATCCATCCAGCTTAGTCAACACATTTTTTTGTGCAAGCATCCAGATTTTTGGGTGATTCTTATCGTACCACTACAAGTGGTAAGTGGTCTTAACTAACATATTAAAGGTCCAATGTAAGACGGTTGATTTCTGAGTATTTTTCCCAACTTTTCAAACACTTAAGGATTGTAGGTTCAGTCATCCACTATCCTCAAGGCATCAGTATTTATAATACTTCTTTGTGTTGTTAAATAATTCGTACAAATTGGACTTTTAAGACCAGGGAGCAGACACAATTACCTGTATAATAGCTCACACTGCAAATTCATCACAAAAAACAAATGAAGTCAGCTTGGCCAAATCCTGCAGTTATCCTGAATGCTATGTTATCAGCAAAACCTCAAACAGAAAACGTCATCTAAAAATCTCAAACACAACAAAGATATCAAATTTAAGAGCTGAGAAGGAGGAGAAGGTTTCTTCTGCATCTTTTTGTCTTCATCCAGCTCTCACAAATTAAATCAAGTTCTTAAATCGGCGTAAATAACTGCCAATATCTACCCGATGTACACACACTCACACCCACACAACACGCCCTAAGCTCATTCTGTGATGCTGTATTTATTTTGCTGGGAGGGTGCTGCCCCTTTAGTCTGCTTTACAAAGAGAGGGCAGTCGTTATTTCTTTTGCACTGTTTAATTGAAGGAACTGACTCTTTCCCTCCTCTAATTACAAGCCGTCAGACTGGAGGAGGAAAACCCTGAGATATGGCCACTTTCTTTATGCACAGACAGCCAATTATTGGAGTGAATTGGAATAGCTGGGTTGAAATGTTTGCTGGCTCTACATAGTGGGGCCACTTTTTTCAGTGTGTCTGACCATTCATTTTGGCCTCGAGCACTCTACCTCTTCAATAGGTAATTTTGTAGTTTAACATGAGCTTTTTAACAATGAGATTATTGACTTCATTAAATAAGACCTATGATTATTATTTAATTATTTGATATATTCTTTATTATTTCATTTAATAATAATGTAAAATGAAATGTATGCAAAACCGGCAAGTTAAAGTAATAATAGTAATCAGTAATCTTGATGTTTAAATTATAGGCAGGGTTTCCTCAGTATTCATTTATTTGTGGCGGCCCGCCACAATCACATGTTCATTTTCTATTTTTGGAGCTCTGTGCACAAACCAGTATCAGTGCCAGTACCAGTTGATTTGGAAGGCTCTGAAAGGCTAAACAAAAAACACAAAAAAACCCTCAGATGGAGGCTTAGTATTGTGGGCAAAAAATCTGAAAAAGGAATTGCATTTCATTGGCAGCTTTAAAAAAAAAAAAAAAAAAAAAGCTACACTGTTTTTTACCATACCATCATCATTTTTAAAGAAAAAAGGGGAACAATGTAACCATAAAAAAAACTATTTACATGTATTTTAATATATTTTTTATTAAAAAAATGTAGGGCCAGATAACAGTTGTATTTATTTTGAGTTTGGTTTGAGGTCTCCAAAGTTCCAGCTAGGCATTCAACAATAGGAATTACTGAATTCATGATTTGATCCTCTTTGAATAGAGTTTGGAAAGCAGTACAAAAGAGAAAAGTGGTTTTTTTGCAGTTCGAAATAGCGCTACAGAATTCTGCATGCTCTATGGTATGTTTGCTCCATCGAGTGCAGTCCTAATAACTGAGTGAACTCCAAACTCCAAAGGAGACATTGGTTGGATGCAAAAAATGCTCTCCATTCTTTTAGTTTCAGTGCATTCTACACCGTGGCAGTGGGGACACTTGGTCGTGGTAGGCCAGAGGAAATCCAGGAGTAAGGTGATCATGGGTGGAGGCAAAAGGAGACATGAGTTAGTTCACTGGAGAAATTTTTACATGACATTTACATTACATGACATTACGTATCCTGTAAGGTCTTGCTAATGGCCTTCTGAGCAGATATAATTTCCTTGAGTTTGGGATGAACATAAAGCCTTCCTTTGTCAGTCAGGAACAAGGGCTCGTTTGGCTATGCATAAGGTCTCCACTGAAGATATTGGATCATGGAGGACAGAGGAAAGATAGCAGCGTTAGTTTGAGTGATTGCTATGATTGAACCTTTACCTTCTTTGTCTGTTTTGGAGTGTTTAAGGTGAACAGAGTACATGTTGGCTTTAATGGTAATATCTGAAATAGTGAGGTCATGCTGAGGATTGTAGCAGTCTGTATTGGTAGTGAATTCACCGCACCTAAGGAACCTATAAAGTGCTGCGAAGAACACCACTTCTAAGAGAGAATCTGCGTAAGGCCCAAAACACCTTTGCCTTAAATTAGTCACCATTTTGTGAATAGGAGACAAAGAAAAAGGAAGGCACTCATCATGGCTTCCTGACTGCTTCTTATTCAGGTTTTTGAAGATGAGGCATATAGAGGGATGTCCGAGATGGTAACCAATTGAAGGATCTGCACATCTTAAATTAAATTTAATACTTGCCACTGATGCTTTTATGGAAGAAGGTTGCATTTTGCGAGATTGAAAACAATGAACAATGAAAGCACAAATCACTGTATGTATGTATGACGGGCATCACAGGAACAGATAAGCTGCAGAGAAGGAAGTAAAATGCGGCCAAGCAGATTCATACATCTTCCAAGTGGATTTTGCCAGTCCATTTCTCATGTAATGAGATGCCGATGTCATGTAGTCATGGAGGATGCCCTCTAATTGAGTACAGACTGAACAAAGGCTGGGCAGTTCAGGACTTCACATGCTGCCTTGGGACAGAGAATCGGGACAAGAAGTAAGCAATGTTGTTATCAGGGCCAGGATGTTGAGCAGCACAGAGAGTGAAATTACACATAACGGATGTCCGTGTTTAGTGACGGATTAACCTTTTAATAAAAGGGATGGAGGAGCGCCCTTTATTACAAAGTAGACATGCCACTATGACAGGGTAGAGCTCCAATAATGCAGTAGATTGAGCATTTTGGGGCAAGGAAAGCAACTCTTTTGGCCAGACATCTGCAAACCGTTATTGTAAGAACCCCCAAAACCAACAGAAGGAACTGCATCAGCAAAAAAAAATAAGGGATGCCAACGTTTCTGGCTCCTAGTCTTTGGGAGACTGGGAGTTGGACAACTTTTTGAACAAACAAAGAACAAGATGTCGATACACAACATTTTGGCAAGTGGCCAGTAGAGACAGAGCCACCTCTGGGGTCCGCCGGCGGACGTGCTCAACCTGCACTCCAGCTTCCAAAGTAAAAAGGTAAGCAGAGCCTTCAATAAATGCAATTTGAATTGGTGACTGTGTGCAGGTGTGATTTCCGCCTAAAGGCAAACCTCATAAAAGGCTCACTCCTCCAAACCTAATTTGATACTAAATTAACAACTAAAATACATCACCAAAGGGAGAAACAAAGGCTGGGTGCATGCATCAATGTATTGAGTGTCATGTGTGTTAATGTGCCTGCGTTTGTAACTGAATATCACCTAATGGTGTGGAATAAGAATGGATGATAATGATTCTTGGGAAAGAGTGGTATTAAATGTAAGCATTTGCATGTTCAGGAGGTGAAGGGTGAAGGAAGTGAAGAGGAAAAACTAAGAAGAGGTCTCTAATGTTGAGGAATTTTATTCAGAGCCAGTTTATGATTTTTTTTTTTAATTTTAATCTGGATGTCTAAGTGTATTTCAGACTTAAACCAGATGAAGAGGTTGTATATTGGTAGGTATCAGAAGTGTGTAATAATAATAATAATAATAATAATAATAATAATAATAATAATGAATTAATTAATTTCGGTACAAACAGGGCACAGTTGTATTTTTCATAATGTTTGTAAAAGTGTAACTGAGAGAAGAGAGATAAAATAAGCACTGTGAATACTGGCGTGTCAAAATCATGTGGCCAATTTAAGATCCTCGCCTCAGTGAGTCTCGGTTCTGACTTATGTGTTGGAGCGGGCATAAAACTATAGACCATTGTGTTGATAGGCCAAGTAAAACCGGACTTACAATAAATGATGTATGCCACGCTTTTTCACTAACATTGCCGTCACATTTGCTGTGCGTTTGGTGCAGGATGAAACGATAAAAACGGCTTTTCTCACGAAAGTGTCCACAAGCAGGAAGTGTTTGCAAGCAAAAAAAAAAAACCTTTACTATTGCTGGAAAAAGGCACCACATCAACCAATCACAAAATTATATGACAAACCACATGATTTAGTTACTAAGGTACAAGGGGAAGTCGTGGGAGGGACTACGGCGGAAGAGTGACAGCAACAGTGACAAACATATTTGTGGTTTTCACAGAAAAAAATATTACTTTTTCCCACTTGGATTTTACGTTTTTGTTTGATTTTAGGTCCATTGTGTTAATACAGTGTGTCAAAATGAAAAAAATAACTGTACAGTCACACATGGTTGTGCTGAAAACAATGACACCAAACAAGGCAAGGTAAATAGTTTTTAAGGTGAAATATCATGGCAACATCAAAAATGGTCAAAAACAGCCAATTATACCCTGGACCCCAGAGGGTTAAAAACTGGGACTTGACTCTAGCAGGAAGAAATACATGTGCAATAGATCCACGGCTGTTTATCACTGCTTTCTCCAGGAAAGTAGAGTGGGAGACAGGCACATTTGGTAGCATCATCATAAAGATCACAGAAGACGGTTCTAAAGATTTGAAATATAACCGTATAACCCCATGCAAGAAAAAAGATTCAAACCAAGTGTAACTGTCATTAAAATAGTGGTGTGGATAAGAATAAAAAAGTGGACAGTCAGAGATTTCCAGGCAAGAGGGAGAAGCAAGACATGGATAGATGGGGGCTAAAACGGTAAAAAGGAAAGGGGTGTTAGCTCAACTGACATTGGTGGTAAGACTGCAGCCAGATCATGAAAGGCGGATTAGACTTTGCATGAAAAAGTGCCATAAATGCACATCAGGAAGATTACAGTCGCTGGTGAAGGGAATGTTTGAAGCAGCTTGTTATGCAAGGTAGAAGCAAACATCAAACACTACAAAGCTAAAGACACAATGAGCATAAGAGAAGGCAAGCAAGCCAGAAGGGAAGGCCCTGAGATAGGTCAGACAGGCTGCAGGGAACCGTGCTAGATATCAAACAAATGCCAACACAGCAAAGCAACGGGGGCCGAGGGGATGACCAAAACCAACAATTCACACACAGTGCCCCACAATGGCTGGCCCCACCAGTGTACGCACCAAAAAAACCCAAAACAACTGAAGCTCCAACAGGCCAATTCCTGATCTTGGATGCACAAAGCAAAATTCAGTGTGAAATGACATGATGAGAATGGTGGGCAGGAGGACACCACAACAAAAGAGGAGGGTGATTTAAGCATATGAACTGGCAGTACAACATCAGCAAGGAGCAAGTCTGGCACCATAGTGAGCCAAATAAGCAAGAACACAGAGGGGCAAACGGCTCGAAGGAGGTGTGACTATGGGATACAAACAGCAAAAAAAGATATGAAGATCTTAAAATTAGTTCAAGTTCACCAAAGAAAGATGACCGACAATACCAGAGCAGGAGCAATGGCAGCAGACGACAGTGAAGACAATAAATAAGTCTCTCAACGGTTGGATCACATCCAGCACACCCTAACAAGTTTGGTGGAGCATCAAGGAAGCCAGCTGAGACCTGACCAGGGGCATCGCAACCAAGGCATCCGGGTCAGAAGTGGAAAAGTGGTAATACAAGAACCGAGTCCTAATGAAGATAATGAAGAAAGGAGTTCATGTCCCCCGTGTCCTCTGATAACAAAGTCACAGAACCTACCTCAGTTTGTGCCATGGTCGTCCATGATATGATTGGCAGGCACACTTCCAGACCTCACTGAAGGAGCCAATAAGTGGATCACACTCTGAAGTGGTTGAATGGTTTAGAGAAGTAACGTTACTCATGTTTCAGAAAGGCGGCATGGCAAAAATGTTGCACCGGGTAATGATTACCGTGTAACTCCATCTACTGTGATGTATGGACTATTGTTTGTTACTCAGGATATCTACAGTGACTCGGCATGTAACATTAATCATAGCTGGATTGATCAGAAATAGACCAGTCAGGGCTTATGTTGTTGTTGTTATTTTGAAGGCACCATCCAGGTTATCTGGCTTCCTGTCTTACCGTAGTTACAAGCCTGCTCGTGCACGGCAGGCTCCTCTGCGGGAGGGACTTTGAAGGCAGGGCTGCAGCTCAGCAGAGAGGAAGAAGGAGGAACCTGGGAGCTGTATCATTCAAATATTCTGGTTAAGTCCACTAACTTGCAGCTTTAACTGAAAAAACTCAGACTGATTTTACTTAAAATTGAGATGTTTGATTTAGGCCTGACATTAGTCTCTGCTGATGTGTCTAAATTGTTCCTCTTCAGGAGTGGATTCTTTACTGCAGTTTTCCTGGCCTGTGGGAAGATGCCTGAGAGGTCAGAAATGTTAGCTATCTGTAGCTGCAGAGACATGCAGTCTGAAACTTTTTTGAAAAGCTGCTGGAAATATATCAAGGAATCAGCAGGAAGAATGCAACATTATGTTTTGCGGGTTTTTGTCAGTGATCGGATCATATTGTGTCATGGTATTAGAGTTGGTTTTAGGTGGACACATGGACAACACACCTCCTGCACTTCGTATGGTGGCACCAACCGCTTGTCTAATTTTCTGAATTTTGGCAGTGAAAAAGGATACAAATCCATTACAAGCCCTGGTAGATAGATGTTCAGAGGCTACTTGCACAGTGTGATTTGTAATCCTGCAAAACAGGGCAGGTGCATTATTATTGTTTTTGGTGATAACGTCTGAGAAGAAGGACTCCCTGGAGTTTGTTCAGTTCTGATGACTGGATATATCGTTCATATTTTCATTTACCAAGTACTTAGGAAAGTTCTAAATCACTGAAGTGAGAGAAAAACAAAATTGAGTGGGTGGTAAAAATGTGATCTGCCAAAGAGGCAGGTGAAGCATAAACTTAATTTCAGACCTGTTCACATGGCCCTTTTTTCTGTTGGGGAGATAATGATATGCCTAATGATATTCCAGTCGTCCAGTTAAGTCAGATCTGTTGTGTGTCCTTCAATGCAATTCTTTTTTAATTATATAAAAAAGTCAATTCAGGGAAGACAATTAGTCTACATTTTTTTTTGTGGCCTGGATGATGGATAGGGGCATGCAGTCCCAAAAAGGTTGAGAACAGCTGGACTAATGGAACATAACTACCTTATAGCACACACTTTTCTGTAACTGTGACAATGTACTGGTACTTCTCTCACATACAGACTAACTTCCTACACCAAGTGCCTTACAAGGGTCCTTCTAATAAATGGCCACTGCAGAACCAGGACCATTCACAAACTTGGAGCACATTTGGAAAATATTGTATGGTTATCCATAGCATTGCATTCTCAGAGGGCCAGAGTGAGACAGAGCAGTTTTGTGACCAGTTAAATTGACATTCTGAGCTGAATTTAGCAACTAAAGATGAACACACTGAAACAGTTGAATGAGCACTCATAGTTTAGTCCCCTTCTTTGTGTGGAAGAAAAGCGAGCCCAAACAGCTCTAAATCTACAACAGTTTACCATCATCTGACATAAAGTAAACAAAAGAATATTGTACACCAGATAGGAAAATAATGTTAAGCCTTCTTGCATGATGCTAATGTTATTATATTTTATTATTATTTCATGTTCCATCCATCCATCCATCCATTTTCTTCTGCTTATCCAGGGCCGGGTCGCGGGGGCAGCTGCCTGAGCAGGGACACCCAGACTTCCCTCACCCCGGACACTTCCCCCAGCTCCTCCGGGAGGATCCCATGGCATTTCCAGGCCAGCCGAGTGACATAGTCACTCCAGCGTGTCCTGGGTCTTCCTCGGGGTCTCCTCCCGGTGGTGCATGCCAGGAACACCTCCCGAGGAAGGCATCCAGGGGGCATCCGATATAGATGCCCGAGCCACCTCAGCTGGCTCCTCTCGATGTGGAGGAGCAGCGGCTCTACTCCGAGCTCCTCCAGGGAGCGCCCCGCCACCCAGCGGAGGAAACTCATTTCAGCCGCTTGTATCCAGGATCTTATTCTTTCGGTCATGTCCCAAAGTTCATGACCATAGGTGAGGGTAGGAACGTAGATTGACCGGTAAATCGAGAGCTTCGCCTTTCAACTCAGCTCTCTCTTCACCACGACAGACCGATACAACGACCGCGCCACTGCGGCCGCTGCACCAATCCACCTGTCAATCTCACGCTCCATCCTTCCCTCACTCGTGAACAAGACCCCAAGATACTTAAACTCCTCCACTTGAGGCAAGAACTCTCCCCCAACCTGGAGGGAGCAAGTCACCTTTTTCCGGTCGAGAACCATGGCCTCAGACTTGGAGGTGCTGATTCTCATCCCAGCTGCTTCGCACTCGGCTGCAAACCGCCCCAGAACATGCTGGAGGTCCTGGCTCGACGGAGCCAACAAGACAACATCGTCGATAAAAAGCAGAGATGAGATCCAGTGGCTCCTGAGCCAGACCCCCTCCGGCCCCTGACTGTGCCTAGAAATATTATTTCATATTAACACTGAATATTTGTCCTCTGTAACTGATGTGCTGCTTGGTTGGAAAGCAATTGCACTTGTGTGTAGAGTCCATGTAGAAGACATGGCATTCCTGAAATCAAAGCTCACGGTGTGGGCCCAGATGTGTTTCAGCATATTGGTGGTGCTTCCAACCTTACTCAAAATTATAATTTTACAGGCATTACAACTAGCACGGTAGTCATCTTGGTTGGCTGTGGCTCATGGAGTTAGAGCAGGTCAGACACTCTTTGGAAGATCAGTCGTTTGATCCCCCATGACCACACAACCCAGCGCAAGCACTTCACTCCTCTACATCAGCTGGCTGGTTGGTACCACCATTGCTGAGAGCAAACAAAGGTTGCTCAGCGATGTCGCAACTCTTCTCTGTTCCGTTGAAACAAGAACCGAAAATGATCAACCCCTGGAGCTTGGCTATTCATCAATGAATATAATTAGCATGTTCT